>NC_136703.1:15494633-16118640 GCF_947650265.1 Symphodus melops
TTTTCCCTTTTCATTCCAGAGTCAACCATCCAAACATCCTTCAACTGATTGACACATTCGAGACGAGGAAAGAATACTTCATCATCCAGGAACTGTGAGTGTTTCTTTTACTGTTTCATTATTTATCTAACTTGTAAGTATTCAAATAGTGTACTTGTGTGTTTTAATAACACATGTACCGTCATACATCATACCACACACAAATCCATCAGCTCGCGGATAAGAGTTTAGCTTATCCTCTTATTACTGTGTGCTCTGTTGCTCCCCTCAGCAACAAGGGAAGGTGTTTGACTTTATGAGATATTTGTTCATTGTAAGACTCAACATTAGTCAGTGCTCCTGAAGCACTGCTTTGCCATAATAGGGTCTCTACAAAGAGCTCAGGATCGATACAGAGAAGTGAAACCAATCTGAATGCCTTTTTCAACATTTGAAACCTCATTTGAAAGCAATAAAGCCGACTGAAACTGAGTGGACGAAATATTTCCCTTCTGTTGCTGATATTCACACAGATTGGTTGCGGTGTGCGTCAGTCTGTTTATGTGTTGCTGTCTGTTCATAGCTCACAAGTCTGCCCAGGCAATAGTTCTCCTGCTGCGGGCGATACGTGTTTATCACACCCATCGTTTAGGTTCATACTCAGACGTTAACCAAGTCTTTGAGAGTAATGACCAATAGTCTAACTTTTAATTGCTCAGGAGAGCTAGCTTTAGGCTTCTAGAAGCAGATTGGATTGCTATTAGACAAAATAAGTAGAGCAGAGGGCTTTTGATAACTGTGTTACTGGAAATGATTGTGTTGCAACATGTGGTTAACAGTTTCTGCAACCTGCATTCATTTTTATTGGCGTACTTGGGAATACGTGCACTGATGTTTGCACATCTTTTGTGGTGTGTGTGTGTGTGTGTGTGTGTGTGTGTGTGTGTGTGTGTGTGTGTGTGTGTGTGTGTGTGGAACTTTATGCAGAGCTACAGGGGGAGATGTATTCGACTGGATTCTGGACCAGGGGAATTACACAGAGAGAGACGCCTCCAATGTCATCAGACAAGTCCTGGAGGCTGTTGCGTACCTACACTCCCTTAACATAGTTCACAGGAACTTGAAGGTACACACTTCAATAAAGCTTCCCTCTCCTTACGTTATGGCAAGTTTATGAGCATCGTGAGTGCCATTGAGATCAAACAATATACAAAGACTTGTGACTTACTGTATGTCTAAGGGGACAGGAAGAAGAGAACAAAATGATTTTTAGAGTGAGTTGATTTCATCACCATCACCCCTGAGAAGATCAGTTCCAGTACATAGTCTGCAGAATCTCTATGGAGAGATAAAAGAAATACATACATTAGCATCTCAGTTAATGACAAGACATCTGATAAACATTTTAGCAGGGGAGTAAACACTGTGCTAATGGCTTAATGCAATCTCTCGTGATGCATGCATATGCAGACTGACTTATATCCTTATCCTTCATTATCAACCCATTAGAACATCATTACAGCCTCTCTTGGGCTTCATACCCCCTCTAATGGTAGAAGTTGGAAATTTCCTTTAGTCCGTATGTTCTGGACTAACACTCTATGAGCCCATGAAACAGAATGAAAACAATGTTTTTGAAACAGATCAGCAGTTAACTCAACAATGCCATTTATGTTCGAGAGATTGCATATAGTTATTGTGAAGATATATTACAGTATTAAACTTTTATCTCAGGTCAAATTGTTGATCAAGGACAATTTGGTCTTCAGTAAGGTATCACGCAAAACACGCAGACTTGAAATACAATAAAGTTAATAAAATCAAAATATTTAAAAAAAAATAATTAGCTGAAATTCCCCACACTGTCTCCAATGAAAAAGTGTAATGTTATCATAAATAGTATCACATAAAACATCTGTGTACATCTATCTAGCATCATCACAAAGAATCACTTGTATTTTCCACAGTAATATTATACAAGGGCCTTCATATTATACATAAATATAAAGGCCCTTGCTGGCAAATTATGAGATTGGAAGAAAAGACACTTAGATTTTTTTCACCACCACTCAGATCAGTTAAGCCAAACAATGTCTGCTTATCAAGTCAAATATATATTTAGCTCTGAATTGGGGTCTGAACAGGAATAGATTACCATGGGGCTGCAGGTATTCAAACAACAACACATATGCTGTCTCTCCCTTTGTTTAGCTGGAAAACCTAATGTACTACACAGAAAACAACCACAACAAAGTAGTGCTGCGAGATTTTTACCTGTCCAGGTTTGAGAACGGGCCAATTACAGAACCTTGTGGGACACCAGAATACCTGGGTAAGATGCTTTCTATTTGTTTGCCTCTATTTTATATATACCTTGTATTTTGCAATTTTTTTCCCGCTGTTATCCAATTCCTTGTCCTTTCGTTAGCCTTAATATCTGCTGTGAATAGAACCCAGCGAGCAGACTTTAGTTTTGGAGTTCTTTACCTCCCTTTTCTTTTGGAGATTATAATTTGTTGGGCGATGACTATTATAATGAAAAAACAGTCATGAAGTCGTGGGAAACACATACACAGAATTGAAAACGCCTAACGCTCCCCTCCTCCTCCAACTCCTCTTCCCATTCCTCTCTTTTCATATCCGCTGATCTCCTGTGTGCTGTCTCGCTCCCCTCTCGCACTGAGGTTCATGTGAGGGCAGCTTGGAGAGCAGAACAGTACTTTGCCCTGGTTCTCTAGTGAGAGGTCAGGACAGTTATTCATAATGCTGAGCTGAGTAATTAGACAAATAAATAAGGGAAGGGAACTTGAGGCCCTGACAGGAGAGGAATGAGAAACGGAGAGGGTGTAAAAAAAAAAGGAAGCTCTTGTCAGTGAAGAGAAGAAATATGAATGTGGTGTGATGGTTTGTAAATGAAAAACGAAGCCATCCTTATCTCTTCTTCTTCTTCTCACTCTATTTTTTCTGTTCTGTCTCTTAGCTCCTGAAGTAGTGGCTCGTCACCGATATGGTCGCCCTGTGGACTGCTGGGCTGTGGGTGTTATTATGTTCATACTGTAAGTCCGCATCCCTTATGATCAATGCTCTTTATTAACACACAGGGCAAAAAAACGGAGCTGCTTTTAAAGTTCAGCTGAATCATTGCTTTGTTTGATTTACTGCGATAACTAAGAATTATTTGAGGTGTGAAAAATGTATTTAAGTTTCTTGACAGTTAGGCACTGCTGTTTACTCACTTCCCATTTTTGTGTTTATTGTTATGCAACAAAACACCAAGAAAGATTTCTTGTTTGTGCAAACCACTTGGCAGTTAGTCCCTAATTCTGATCCTGATTTTGTTTTCATTTTTTTTAAATCTTTTATGTGTTTTTATGTGTTTTGTGCAGTTTATCAGGTAACCCTCCTTTTTATGATGAGACAGAGGAGGAGAACACAGATCTACACAATCGCATCATTTTCTGTCGCATTGTTGCCGGTGACTTTGAGTTCGATACTCCATACTGGGATGACATTTCACCTGCAGGTACACAGCTCCACCACAGGATGGCTCTAAAAAACAGATAGAATTCCAATGGCATAAATAAAGTATTGGGAGCATTGGCAGTAAGAAAAACGTTAAGTACACATGCTATCCCATCAGCAGATTTGTTGATCCATAAGAACTTTATTTGTAATCACATAGAATCTCAAATGATTCAGCATTCATCACTGTTTAGATAACTTTCATAATGATGCATCTTCTCAGCGTTACACTGTATTATTATACAACAAAACTAATCATACAATATAGGATTTTTTTTAATAAGAAGACAACATCAGGTGATAATTCACACGGGTGGGGTGTTGATATCCATAAAATAATTTTATGGAAGTTCTGCATCTATAGCTGGAATTTAAAAAGGAGAGAGGACGTGATGATATATTGCTTGTTCTTATAATTCATTTAACCCTTTATTTTATTCAGTATTTTAACAGATTGAGATCAAGATCTCTCTCACAAGAATGACTTGGCCAAGAGGGCAGCAACACACATTTAATAAACATTATGAAACAAAAGCAACGATAACTAGAATGTTGTTTGTCTACAACAAATCTTAAGGCAGAGTGGTACACAGTGTCCAAATGTTGACTGTAAACATTTGGCCGAGGCACCCTAATACAGCACATCTCCATAATCCAACAAAGGCCAATTTGGTTTCGAGGCCAATTTGGCCAAATGTTCTTTGAAGGACAGCTCCCAGTCAATAAGAAAACCAAAGTACTTGTAGCTTTTGACAAGCTTCATTTTAATGTTATGGGAAGTTAAAATCAATGGGACATTAGTTCGTAATTGACTTAAATGACAAAACAACATGAGCTTTGTTTAGAACCGATTTTTGTTCCTGCAGACAAGACTGGACAATTTTGAATACTAACTGCAGAAACTGATACTCCACAACCTTGGCATCATGCATGAATACATCTCAAATAAATAAAAAAGATCCAATTTCTATAGTCCACAGTGATACAGTGTGTCTTGACTGTTCCTCTCTTAGCTAAGGAGCTTGTCTGTCGACTCATGGAGGTGGACCAGATGCTGAGAATCACTGCACAGGATGCACTCTGGCATGAATGGTAATTGTGTGCACATAATCATACAAAGTCAGACATTTTTGCAAACAACCACTGAGTTTATTCTTACTTGTGCACCTTCTGTTGCCAGGATTGCTGGAAATGGGGCATCGGAGAAAAACCTTAAGGATGGCGTTTGTGCCCAGTTTGAAAAGAACTTTGCAAAGGCCAAATGGCGGGTAAGAGTTCACTGTCAACTGTGACTGTAAATGAAAATACTAAGGTTAGCAACAGAGGAAAGTCGGGATCAACTGAATAAGGAAGGGTCGTTTGTAATGATCATTGCACATAATGTGCTTCTGGCTAATTAATATCTCTGCAAAGGTATGTTTTACATTTGCAAATGATCTGGGGTTGGTGAATGAAAAAGGCCAAGAAGGAAGAAGTGGTAACAGTTATAACCCTGTTCTCTCTTTCCTCATGTGGTTCCCAGGAGTTGAAGGTACTGTAGTTCATTTTGAGTGAGAGTGGAAGGCTAGAGCATGGGCAGAGCCTCACTTACCATCAGGCATGAATCAATAACCTAACATCTCTAAAGGCTGTACATCCTCTTCAATTTAAAAGAGGCTAACAATCAACTAATCAGGAATACTTCCGGTTGAAGTTCCATCAGCCTTGAGATGTATTGATCATGGTTGTCCGGGTGAAACTCTTCCCATTAGCTCTGCTCCTGCCCACTGTCACTCTGCCTGTCCCAGACGAGATCCATCCACTTTGCCCCACTTTTCTTCACTGGATTAGACCCAGATGTTCAAAGTGGCCCTATCTGCTCCTTTCTTATCCTCATCTGCACTACGTCTATGAATCCACATTGGTCAAAAAAAAGTTCATCATCACGAACAGGGTGGAGGGTTTTCCTATGGCTTTTCTTTGTATTTGTGTAGATAAGGAGAGAGAGACATAGAAAGGATATGCAAGATATAGGCCACTGCAGACTCTTTAACTAACGTGATTTCAACTCTAAAGCCTTTGCCATTCCTCTTACGTGAATCCTGGCTCATTGCCCCATATTGTATCTAAGTGTTACATTCAAGTCATTCTTCAAGTTAAACAGAAGCTGACCAGTTAAGCCATATTGTATTCTGTGACATTTCTGTGTCCAAATGCTGTTTCACTTCCAGAGAACAACCCTGTGGTTTGCAAACAATTTCCAAGCTCACATTGTTTCCCCTTACATCTTTAGTTTCTGTTGATAGAAGGGAGTCAGATCTGTGTAACACTGAACAAAAAGGATATTTACACTTATCTGTACTCCTTGTTTTCTGGTCAATAAAGAGTGTTTTGAGGAGCATGAGGCTTGAAATTGATTTAAACCAGGGTACAATATTTCAAAGCCTCCTGGAAGTAAACACCTGGCACTGTCCACGTTGAAACGATCACATCTCAGCGCTTAGTATGCTGACGCCTTAACAGGCTTTTTGTCAGATGCTTGTATCTGAAGCTTATCTTTTATGCTTTGCTTAAACCAACAATAGAATCAATTGGGTTTTTTTTCTTTTAGGGATACAAGTCTGTGTGGGTGCTGTTTGTTTTCTTTTAAACAGGAAATACAATATACTACACATCTATTTCACTGTACTCTGCTATCCTCCTTTTTCTTTTCTCTGTTTGTTTTGCAGAAAGCAATCCGTGTCACAACCTTCATGCAGCGCCTAAAGAATTCAGAGGCTCTGATTGACAGTTCAGCTGAGGTTCAGGGCGGTGAAGAGGCCGGAGATGGTGAAGGGGGTGTGTCCCAGGGAACAAGTGATGAGGGAGACAAAGGGACGAGTGACGGAGGGGTGACATCAAGTAGTGTGTCTTTAGAGGTTACTGTCGAGAGTACTCCTTCAGGTTTGTACCAGGAAGAAGGAAGGAGTAAAGTTGCAGAAAAACCGGACGAGGTTGAAGCAAGCATAGGTCCATGTGTAGGAACTTCCCCCACAGACACTCAGCAACCTCTCTGTCAACAATCAAATGCAGCTACTAAACTCCCTCAAGAGGAGCAAGGTAAAATTGGTGCAAAGAAAGCAGCAGGTGATGGAGCCAGAAAAATTGCAGCCAATTTGAGTCAAAATAAAGTTGCGCCGGAATCCAAACCATCCCCTATGAAAACACAGGACCCCTCAAAGCTGTCTGAGAGTTCTTCAGACAAAAAACACACATCTGCCTCCCCTGATCCCAGCGGCAAACGTAAGATGGCTGCAACACTCCAAAGTCCTCCGCTTACCAGCTCTGCTGCTGCTTCAGCATCGCCAGAGAAGAGGCCAGGGATGCATAGGGATGACATCGATGGAAGCTGGTGTCAGACACAAGTACCTGAGGCAGTGGCAGAGAGGTCAGTGGTGGCAACTGTTACTCCAGCAGTAGGACCTGCAGCTGGGGCAGATGTAGAGCGAGGAGTTAGGCTAAGGAGTGATGCTAGTCCCATGAGTAGAAGGGACAGGGATGCCAGGAGAGCCGACAGGTACAGTGCTGAGTTTAGCATAGCAAGGGCAAGTCCTCCTACAGGACAGGCTTGTTATACAGTAGGCAGCTCCGCTAGTTTGGGCCGCCATTCTACACCATACAACCCAGAGGCTGGGTCTGTAGGGATGGGGATGGCAGGGGGCTACGGAAGTCCATACAGCTCCCTGTATACAAGCGGAGCAGGGTTAGGGATGTATGGAACTGGGCTACAGCATACAGCAGGAGGGAGCAGCACTACAAGCGACTGGCAAATGGACAGTGTCATCGAGCAGATAGAAAAGCAAATGGCTGCAGTTCTGGAAAAGATTGAGGGAGACATGCCCTCTCTGCTGGAGCAAATCAGTGACTGCCCCATTGAAACACCGCGTGCCCGGAGTACACACGCCTCACCTGCCAGCTCCCGCGCTCACTCTTCACAGCACCCCATGACCACAACCTTATCTACTCCTCCGCCACTTCCAACCTCTCCCAGGCCTGCTCTGCCTTCTCTCCCTCGCCTTACTATCCCTCCCCCTTCCTACCCTCCACCCTCTCCCCCCACACAATCTTCACCCCAGGCTGTGCGAGAGCAGGGCGACGGGGATGGACAGAGTGATGCTGCTCGCTCCTGCCAGTCCCCGAGAGCAGGGATGGGCAGGGGGCTATGAAGTAGATGTAAGTGATGAGGCAATATTGAACTTTGATTAATAGTTTCAACTTGAGGGTTTGGAGACTGTGTCTTACCCAGACTTATCATTCACTGGCTCACAAGGAGAAATGTAATCATGGAGTGTTGTTTAGTTTGGTGAATCATATTAAAGAGAAATCTTATGGGGGGTTGTGTATTGTATTTCTGTCCACAACAGCTGCAGAGCAAAAAGTTTTGTTTGCATCTGAAATCCAGATTGTGTGCATGAATGCTCACCACACATCCTCCACACATCCTGCTAAATATAAATTATACAAGTGAGAACAGGGTGGTAAAGCTCTCAGTTAATGGTGAGAGTTAACAGCTGAGGAAGTGTTATGATTTGCGTTATTTGTTTCAAACTGTAAATACATCCAACAACTGGGTTCCTTAGTCTTTCTATTTTCTCCCATGTTGTTAACTTCCTCCCATTTAAACTGACATGTACTTTTTTTTTATTCAGCTCTTCCCATTTTATTATTTTCTGTTCATTTTTATTTATGTAGCTACGCATCCTGTAAAGCAAGGCTGCAAAATTGTGACTTTGATGTCACATAGTTGTACAGAAAAATATGAAAAAATTAACAGATTGCGCCTGTCTATTGGCTCCATAGAGAATGAGAGATGTTGTCTTAATGTATTCAAACTTGAACATTAAAAGTCTTGTGAGATGCTTTACAATCTGCTGGAGAGCTAAGGAACGTCTTTAGATGGAAGATAATGTATAAAGGCTTTTCATAGCAAATGCACTCACACATTTTCTTGTGTTATTTCGAGGTGACCTAAATGTTTTGCCCAATACGTTTTCTTTATATTTTCCTCCCACTTATTTAATTTGGTACCAATGTACTGTCTATATCTGCTCCTTTTAACATGTAAACAAGTCTTTATTAAATTCATTATGCATTTGGATCTAGCATATGTAATACCAGGTTCTGTGCTGTTATCCTGAACAAGTCAATACATCATTTTTTTCTGTCCCTGTGTCATCTGTGCTCTGTTGGCAAGAATTTCAATAAAAGTTAGAGACAAACAAAAGTTGTGTTATTTTATTATTAATATGTTTTGAAAGCGGTATCAAATTACAATATATTTTATTTCAGGAACATAGCTGCCCATGTTAACTTACGAGTTAAGTGCTAATGCAGAATTGACATGACCATTGTTTTCCTACAGAACATTTTTGTCATTATCACAACATGCCTACAAGTCCCAGCAAACCCTGCGTTAAATCAAGATCAGTCTATTCACGCGGAGGCGCGGGGGTTGAAAAAAACACGCATGGCTCTAAATACTGAAAAGACGAACAAACGTCATTAAAGTGTAGACTTTTTTTGATGTATTGTCTTTTCAGTGTCGACGTGGCTCATGGCAAATGAAAATAGCACGTGATCGGAATAAATGAGTCCCATTGAGTTTTCCTGAGGACCCTGTGGAGCGGAGTGATGGATGTGTCTGTAACGTGCACATGTTGCTGCTTTGCTTTGCTTTGAAATAGAGTGAGGGGAAACGGTTCGGGAACCACCGGGCAGGCAGCCGTCCAGCGAAAAAACTCTCACAGAGCCCGCCACCCTGACACACTTTCAGTTGCCTATCAGCGGCAGTGTACAACAGTCACGTTGATTGCTAGGTTTTCTTGCTTAAATACAAGCCGATTTTAATACTACAGAACAGGCCGAGTATTATCGGATGTGGTAAGTTCTGCACGCTTGTGAAAAGCTCCCTTCTTGGTAACGTTAGCCCAAGCTAGTTGGCTAACGTTAGCTAGTTAGCTAACATAGCGGCACAAGTAGGGGAAAAAGTCGTTGGGTGGCTAGATAGCACTGAACGCTAGCTGCACTCAGGCTAACAACTACGCAGTCGTTCGCTCTGCGTTATTGAAAGTCGTTAATGTTAGTTCTCGGCTGTATTTTGTCATTTCAACTGTCCCTCTCAATCAGTCGTTGCTACCCAACCGCTGTCACTTAACTGTTGGCTGTTGAACGTTGAATTTGCACGTTCAGTATGCACGAGGAAACTGTTAATGTGTGTTTTCATAAATAACGTCAACGGTAGCCTGAGAGCTAGTTGGCGTCCAACGTAATAAGGATGTTTTTTAAGAGTCAGACACTTAGTTACATCACGCAGCGTTAGAAAGAACTTACTGGAAATATAGGTTAACGGTACGGTAGCGCGACAATCGATGTTACCACAGTAACGCGATATTGGATGGTATCTCCTCTTCAATTGCCAACTTAGTGCAGCATGTAAATGTAACTTGAATAATTGCCGTATGTTTTTTTGGTTGTTTTTTTTGGCTTAGAGCAGATTGTGGGATGTTTTTTTTAACATTTCGCAGCTTGAAGATGAGAATGTAGGGGGTCCCCTCGACATGTGTACCCGAGAATATGCGGCCCACTCTTTTCCTGGGCCTTTGTCATTTGCCAGGCACCCCCTCCCCCATTACTACTCCTCTTCAAGGAATGCTCACCCCTAACCTTAATGTAACTAAGGGCCCAGGCTCACAGCATCACGGTCGCCAGCAAGAAGTCGCTCCGATGTCCAAATTATCACTGCAGCATGATCATAACATTGCTTTGTCTGGAGTCGTAGAAAGAATACAATGTTACGGCCACGATTCTGTTAGGATAAGTATCAGTCGGCTATTCTAGGGTAAAGTATTACCTAAAATAATAATTGCATGCCCTGTGTTGTGTATGTGCAGTCTTTCACAGCGAGACTCGCTAACCTTTCACTAAACAAAGATGCTGCTGTGGCATTTCCTTCTGCAACAGTACATGTGTCTTTACCACGAGGAGATCACTCAATGATCACTATTTTAAAACGCCTTTCTTGGTTGAGATGGGCATGGTCTTTGTTTACTAGAACCTCAACATGTATCTTCCATTGACTACCGGAGACTCTGCAGTTCACTGTACACTAATATACATGGCATGCGTCTTCTGGTAGCAGGGGCGGGACAAATGCGCTTTTGCTTTTGCGGCAGCCAATCAGCTGCGCGCCTGTCTGGAAAGCACGCTCACAGCCAACCTTTCTTGTTGAATATTTTAGCCCATGCGTCACAGATCCTCCGCCCCTTCCCCCCATCTGCCATTTTGGTTTTGTTCCCGTCTGCAGTCTCAAAGCCAGCAACGCAATTACATAGAAGAGACTCTCAGTACAACGACATAGTGACTCGACAATATAGCATAGACCTTCCTAATCCCGCAACGCGTTTTCTTTTATTAGTACAAATCGTCGACGTTATTGCCATCGTTAATATCGACATTTAGACACTGCGGGAGAGGAGCGGGTTCGCATCGGGAAGGGACCGAGAAGGATTATTGGTAAGAAAAGAGATATCGATGAAGCACGAGTCCAATGGCTAGTCTTTCATTCCTAAAAATGCTTATATCAAGCGACAAAGTTGGATGTTGGTTGTTGTTCGGCGTTGGATAAATGTAAGGTGAAATCAGAGGCGCAAATGTAGCGAGCTGTCAGGAGTAAAACTGGTTGCTTTGGTTTGGGAGCAGGTTGTGTGATAGCTAGAAGCTGTTAGCTTGTAAAGTTGTGTTCCGCACTGGGTGTAAGACAGGCCTAGGCCGAACCGCCAACAGACTGACAGACTGCTGTTTTCTTGCCTTTTAAGTTATTAATGTTCCGTCTGTGTCCACTCGCCAAATCACTTAGCTGATTAGTGTCACGCTACCTTCTCAATCTGTTTCCTCTCCGTGTCTCTGGCCGATAATTGATCCACCTTTCTTGAACGTTTGCAATTGGTTTAGCAGCTTGGTGTTAGGTTTTATAAATGAACAACAGGAGCCGTTTTAACCCGAGCCGCTCGCTGCTTTGCTGTATCATGCTGGATGCCTTCATTTTCGACGACCCCTCATGTCACAGTACAATGTACACATTATCTCAGGAGTCTGTTTAGACCATGTCAGACGTAGAGCTGTACTGAGGGTTACAGCTGTTTTAAATGCGGAGGACATTTAGCTGCATTAGATGCGGAAGCTATGCTCGTGCTTGCTGTGCGGTGGGCCTGTTTCACTTCCCGACTAACTGAGCTCGTCCAGATTAAACTGTAATCCAAAGTGCACTCTGTTTTTATGTTGTTCCTTGTTCTTCTTATCAACGCCCCGTTGTACCTCTGTAACGAGGTTAGCGCCAGTATATTGGCATTAGACGATGTGTCCATCCACACCTGCGAGCCACCGTGAGGTGTCACTTTACCGCAGTGAAGTTTTTAATGATTCAGCTCTTTTTGTTGAAGCGAGGTTGACCGTCCAAAAATGCCATATAATGAACAATAGCTGTCCATAAACAAGCCAGAGCTGTCTCTGAGCATGAAAAGAAGCCATAATGCTGCTATTCATGTCTCTTCCTAGACTCGGTTCGTTTTCCAGCAGATTTGTGTTTGGCATGCAGCCAGCCCAGCTGCTCCCTGGACTAGAAATCCTCTCAACATGAGCTGGATTGTGGAGCACTTACCTTGGATACTCATGATGGAGTCATGGCATGGAAATATACGTTCAAAGCTTTGAGCCTGATGTTGAATCATTGACTTTTAAAAACCTTAATGTAACATAAGCTTGTAGACACCCATCTGCTTTTTATTATTCAGTGTTTGAAGCTCTAACATTTAAATACCCGTTGTACGATCTGTTTGTCAATGATGAGAAGGTAAATGTTATGTGCTGACATGGATCATTTTGTCTAAATGAGTCTTTAACAGTGTATGTTGATGCACAGATGTCCAGCTCGCCGCTGTCCAAGAAGCGTCGCTTGTCAGGAACAGAGACGAAGACAGGATCCCACTGCTCCTCCTCAAACTCTGTCAGAACTGATCTGTCCCACACACCTGCCAACGTAAGCAAAAACATGCACCTTTTGGTAAAAGTTGATACTAAAAACTTATTTTAACCCTTTTTATTACTCTCTAGGGCATGGCTAAGAATGGCAATGATGCTGAGATCGATGAAGGCCTGTACTCCAGACAACTGTAAGTTTGTAAATTTATCAATAATTTTTGTCATTTTTTTAGCAGGTGAATAAAGGATGCATTGTTCTAATTTTTTATATATATATTTTTTCTCTTCTGTAGTTATGTGTTGGGCCATGACGCTATGAAGCGTATGCAAAACTCCAATGTACTCATCTCTGGTATGAGAGGTCTTGGAGTGGAGATCGCCAAGAATGTTGTCCTGGGAGGAGTTCGAGGTGTCACTGTTCATGACCAAGGAGTTGCAGAATGGAGAGATCTTTCCTCTCAGGTGTGTGGAAGCACAAATATCTTTGTTACAGAAAAGTGAAAATTATTTTCTGAAGTATTAAGTCATAAAGGTATTGGAGCATGTGCTCATTGTACTTTTTATTGGAGATAAATTTGCCCCATATTCCTCAGTGATTGAACCTTATTCCTTTGTCTGTGATGAATCACTTTTATTATGTTATTGCATCCAATAAGAATACTACCGCCACCCCCACCCATGCTAGCCATGGGGTGACCCAGATTTATCAGTGGGTGGCCTCTCCCTGGGTCATAATCATAGTTGAGCTAAAGTCTGTTTTAGGACCTCATTACAGTGGAGAGATTGTTTTGTATTATCAGCCTGAGACCCGGCTTTCTGATGTCTATTTAAAGCACAATGTTTTAAATCAGGAAGGTCAATAGAGACCCCTGCTTTTTATATGATGATCAAATAATTTCTGAAAAGCTGAGACTGTGATCAACCAGTCTGAGTTTAATCTCGTGCCCTCGTGTCGAAATTTCCTCGCGAGCATTTGCCCCAATGTCCTTCAAGCTGAGTTGAATCCCTGGTGTATAGTTGTTTCACTTATTGGACACGACATTTATCTCCTTGTAAGAAGTGGCCTATGAAAAGCCTGGTTTTGTTCACTGTTTGCTAAATATAGAGAACACCACTGTCTCTCTTTTGTGACCTTCTTCTAAATGAAGATAAATGTTTCCCGTTTGGAAGCAGATTACGCAGCAGATTTGTGAGCTAGCCAGTGTAATTTGGAACTCAATTTGACAGCTCATGTTGGATGATGGCACATTAAAGAACTTATTATTGTTATGCGTTACTGAAATGATGACAAGTCAATCGTGAATGTCAGAGTTCAAGGTAATTAAATATTTGACTATCTGCAAAACGTGCCTTTATTAGACTGAAAAACTTAACTTTTTAACATTCCAAATACTTGTTAAAATAAGCAATAAATGGCAAAACATTTGCTAACATTTTTATTTTTTTGAGATCTTACCAGTTTTGGAAATAAACATGTTTCCCCTTCTTGCCACTTGCCAAAAAAAATGCTAGATTTTTAAATCCACCAGTCTCTCATTGTTTTTTGTTTTCTTACTACTTCATTTTATCCGGCAGTTTTAATGTAATGATATAATATTGTTATCAAGTCTTATGGTGTTCCATAACAGCCAATATTTGCAGCTGGTCCTTTGACCTAGAGTTCGCTCCTTTTAATCATGTTGGGCTGAAGACATCTGTGTAAACACATCTCCAGCAGGTAGACCCGCTGCAATGCAGATGCTAATATGTGCTGTGTGAAGCGACACCGAGCCAAGCCAGCCTATCCTTGAAAACACTTGACATGAGCAGGAGGGGAGCCCTGTGGCCAATGAGTCACAAGGTCTTGCTGGTTTTGCACGTACAATCAAAGCAGACCAAATGGGAGACCCTAGATTCTACTTGCGTCATTTGATACAAATCACGACGTCACAGTATTTGACTCCCTCTCTCGTGCTTAAGCACCATATGGGACAATACTGCTAAAGTGAGTGCGACCGAGGCCGAGCACTAGTAGTGTTGTAAAAGATGCTGCACTCCAGTCACCACACACCTATGGGTAAAAGGAATGCAACACATCACAGTAATCCTTTATCACAGTCATCTTGTTTTCGTTAACGTGGGAATTCAAAATCTTATTTGAAATCCAATTAATCGCCCAGCTCTACGTCAGCAGACGACTAGAAATATGTTGAAACTGTAAGGCTCAATTGCAGCGATTAGTGTCTACATTTTTTAACATGAAGAGGGGGTCAAGTTTTTACGTCTTGGTATTTCTGTGTGGATGCAGAACAAAACTAACCTGAGGGCCCTTCAAGCTAGATGACATTATTTTGAGTTTTGAACTGATTTTGTGGATTTTTTTCCTATGTAGTCTTCTCTCTGCTTGGTGCCTATCCGCTGTTTTTCCTCTGCGTGTTGCTTACACTTACTCAGTATGATATTAGCCCATAAATCTTGTGTTTTTGTTTTTGTATAGTTTTACCTCAGGGAGGAAGACCTGGGAAAGAACCGAGCAGAGGTGAGTCAGCTTCGTTTGGCTGAACTCAACAACTACGTTCCCGTGACCGCCTACACCGGAGTGCTCAATGAGGACTTCCTGACCAAGTTCCAGGTATAAATGAATAGAGGCTCGTATGCTAGCCATTCAGCAAGTGGCAAACACAAATTTGAAGTGTGTTTTGAATTTGTCCCTCTTGCAACCTAGGTGGTGGTGCTGACTAATTCATCTCTGGATGAGCAGCAGCAGTTGGGAGAGTTCTGCCACAGCAAGGGGATCAAGCTGATCGTGGCAGACACACGTGGTCTGTTTGGGTAAGATTCTCATCACTCCTTTTTAATATATGGGATTGACTGCACTGCAAAAATGTTATCTTACCACTGATGTCTAATGTCATTTTCATGTCTTATCGTGTAGTCAACTCTTCTGTGACTTTGGTGAAGAGATGATTGTGTTTGACACCAACGGTGAGCAGCCATTGAGTGCCATGATTTCCATGATCACAAAGGTCAGTCTTGCAGCCTTGAATTTTATTAATTTTTTCCCAAGGATAAGAAAATGCATTAAGACGGTCTTTATATTAAAATAACAACACTGACACACTTGCTCTCTGCAGGACAATCCAGGGGTTGTGACGTGTCTCGATGAAGTTCGTCATGGCTTCGAGAGTGGAGACTTTGTCACCTTCACAGAGGTTCAGGGTATGACGGAGCTAAATGGCTGCCAGCCAGTGGAAATTAAGGTTCTGGGTAAGCCTGCTTTTTATTCAGGAATAAGACGAGATTTTCTCAGTGTGTTTTAGGAATATTAAAAATGGCCGTGATCTTTTCTTTATCCAGGTCCCTACACCTTTAGCATCTGCGACACAGCCGGCTTCACAGACTACGTAAGAGGAGGAATAGTCTCCCAGGTCAAGATGCCCAAGAAGGTTGCTTTTGTAAGTTGACACCATTTTGTCCCCTCACCGCGTCGTAAAAAAAATCTGCCAATGATGCACAGACAGTGAGGTCGACGACAGTACCGATGCGGCAATGTTGTCTGGTGTTGCTCTCCATGCTTTAAGAGTCCATCCTAAACGTCTTGTACTCATTTTGTGCAGAAATCCATCTCCTCTTCCATGGCTGAACCCGAGTTCCTCATGACAGACTTTGCCAAGTTTGATCGTCCAGGGCAGCTTCATGTGGGCTTCCAAGCTATCCACGCCTACCAGAAGAAACACAACCACCTTCCTACACCTTGGAGCCAGGTAAAACACACCCACAATGGAAATTGATAAGCTTATGGTTATGGTTTAAAATAAACAGAATCACTATTAATGACTGGTTATAGATGCACTATGATCACTATGGCTATCAGTGTATTAAGGAATAGACTATTGACCTTCTTAGTTACCCATTTTTTCATTTCTTAGCAATAACAATTTTTCCCCTTCCAAGCTAAATCATGTAATTCAGCCTCATTGCTTACAGATATAACGACTGTACAATAACCTGTGACTAAATGGAGCACAGCATGAAAGCAATCACGCAGCTTTTGTTCCATGTTGTAACATACCGAGCCGCATGTATTCCAGGCTGATGGTGATGAGCTCTTGGCATTGGCCAAAGAGGTGAACTCGGCCCAGACCGGTTCAGCCAAAGTGGAGCAGCTGGATGAAGGTCTCATCAAAAAGTTGTCCTATGTTGCTGCTGGTGATCTCGCCCCCGTCACCGCCTTCATTGGGGGTCTGGCTGCACAGGAAGTGATGAAGGTAGGTCACTATGACAGTATATTCTGTTTTTTGTTTTTTTTTTAAATGAGACTCCTTTGGGAACACTGTGTGACCTGGTCATGGATTACCGGTCTTTGATGAGACATGCCCGGACATGTACTGCTGTAACCTGTCAGAAATGATTCTTAACCTGTTTGAATGCTCTTTGTCCTCGTAGGCGTGCACAGGAAAGTTTATGCCCATCATGCAGTGGCTATACTTTGACGCCCTGGAGTGCCTGGCTGAGGAGGACGACGTCATGTTAACGGAGGAAGAGTGCGCCCCTGTAAGGCTGCAGCATTACTCGCACACTGCTGCTGATGTCTAATACACTTTATGGTGACCGTATGTGTTAAACCTTCCCCACTGTCTCTTACCTGTTCTCCCAGAGGAACAGCCGATACGATGGGCAAATTGCTGTGTTTGGCACCAAGCTGCAGGATATGCTTGGCAAACAGCGCTACTTCCTGGTGAGTGGGCCAATGGCCATTTTCCCATTTCCTCCTGTGGTGTTAGTTAATGGAGAAAGAAAGGATGTTTTCTTGTAATATTTTCTACATATCCGTATATGCTCAAAAATCAGCAACTGTTTGAATGGAAAAGGCCAACTAGATATTAGAAACGATGCTTTCAATTGACTTTTGTGCTAAATGATGATGGCTTTATTAGTTTGTAAAAAGCAGCGATAAATAACACGTTTACATTTCTAAAGTGTTCATGTGATTTTCTATTTTAGTAATGTTAAAGTAATGCAAAATCTGGATTATTTCTCAAACTATAATCAAGATTTCAAAATTGTTGAGTCCTTCTCTTCAACATATTTTAGGGATTTACTTATGACATTAAGCTAAAAAAAGAAAAAGTTAATGTTGGAAGATCTGAGTCTCAAGTGCAAACAAATCAGTTTTGTGTTGACAGTCAAACTGTGGCTAGTATTGCCTGTCTTGTGCTGCTCTATCAGAAAAGAATAATGCTCATCCACTTGAGTGTTTTTTATTTTGTTTGTGTTTCATGCTAACAGAAGTTTGTATGAAATTCCAGGTTGGAGCTGGTGCTATTGGCTGTGAGCTGTTGAAAAACTTTGCCATGATTGGACTGGCAGCCGGTGAGGGAGAGGTTATAGTGACGGACATGGACACCATAGAGAAGTCCAACCTCAACAGACAGTTCCTCTTCAGACCCTCAGACGTGACGGTCAGTGTCTTGTTTGCTCAGCTTTGTCCGTTTGGAGATTATGAAGTGGCACGCAAGTTGGCACTTTATTCGCTAAACATGGTACTGCCAAGAAGCGCTGTGTATGGATTATGTAATCACTGCAACTCTTCTGGAGTACTCTCAATCTCCCCACTGCAGATAGCTGATGATATTGTGACGTGTCAGATGGATGATGCAGCACCGGCTCATTCATAGATATTTGAACTATATCAAGGTTTCATAAAACGGTTGCTTCAGTTGATTAAACAGTGATATGATGTTTCACAAGAAATTGTGGGAGAATTAACCACATCTGGCTTATTATGCGTTAATAAGCTTTAATCCCTGTTTGCTAACTTTGTTGAGTTCAATATTGGGTCATGGAATACAAACTTGTATAAAGGGGACAGATCAGTCAACGGCCATCCCAGTTTTTAAGCATGTGTGTTCTATAGCCAGGGTTGGTTTTGTAACTTTGGGAATATAAATTGAACCCGTCCAGTTTTCTGTGCGCATGTGAAGTTGTGTTTTTTTCAAGTTCCATCTGCTTTCACTTTGTGGAGTTTGCACTCCTACTACCAGCTACAGTATGGTAGTTGAGCTCTGAGCTGACCCACCTTCACTGGTCACTTGTTGCCTTTGAAGCAAATGAGCACTCCACAAGGTTCAATTCCTGAACCATCGTTTCTCTCTATGTCCTAATGAGGGAGAAAAGTGGCACTGCCAGCCTGGCCTGTGTATCCCATAGTGGTGGGAATCACCCCAAGATACGATATCAGGATACTTGAGAAACTGATTCTATTACGATTTTAACTATTTTGCGATATGCATATGAGAATTGTGATTCAGTATATTGCGATTAAGCTTTTTAACTGTGAAGTATGTCACTACACTAAATCAAGAACTGTTCTGTCAATAAGAGAAAAATATGTCAGATCAAGTTCACAGACCGATCAACACTGGTCAAATCAAAAGACTGTGTACCTCACAGTGGGCCTCATTCAGTAATATGTGCGTAGAAATGTTCTTAATCACCTCTTAAAATAAGTGCATATGCAAAGTCACTGTCGGACATGTGCACACCAGAGTGTGTTAGTGAATCTGAATCATTGTAAATCGTCGGGCGTGTGCCCACAACCTGCACTCGGCATACTACCACACCCCTATGACTCCATATACGAACATCTGATTGGTGTATCAGGACGAGAGCAGAGAGGTGGAGACGCGTGGGAGATGTGTGTTTGGGGGCTTAGATGCCGTTACAGTGAATGACATGGTTGCAGTTGTATTGCATAGGCAGTGGGAGTCAGCTGATCACTCATCTCTTCTGTCATGTTTCTACAATCTGATGCACTTTCTTCTAAAGGCTGCAGCAAGGCTGGATCTTAACACTTTTTGAGACATAAATCCCAATTGTGTATATGTTCCCCTCATGCTCTTAAATAGGCTCCAATCAATCAGCTGGTTTTAATAACAGATGTGATATTTCATGGCAGTGGGAGTGGTCGACGATTAGATTTTAGATCAAAGGATGAAAAGGCAAACATTTCATGATTACCGGTACTTACATTTAGTCAATGGATTAGTTAATTCCTGTTTTTAATGCTCGTCTTTTCAAAAATAAAAGGTGTGTATATATTTTATGTTTTCAATTTCATACATTTAGTAAAAAGAGTGTATGTTAACATTTTACAAGGAAGCTGGTCAATCATTTCTGCGGATGCATGGTCTGAGGAGGTTCTACATTTAGTTCAGAGTTGAATAAATTCAGGTAAAAACATTGATCTCAGATTTGTGCTTCAAATGTTCGTACGCACCGTTTGAGCACAAGTGAATGAGGCATTTCATAAGGCCCCAACGACGGCACATGTCAGCATTTCAGAGGACGCAGCTGACTTTGTTTACAACAAAATAACTATTAAAAGTGCAACTTTCTTTTCCTTCAGTGTTTGATTAATTTTGTTTCTGTGATCACAGAAAATGAAGAGTGACACAGCTGCTGCCGCAGTGAAACAGATGAACCCTTCCATCAGGATCACCGGTCACCAGAACAGAGTGGGTCCCGACACAGAGAGGGTCTACGACGACGACTTCTTTGAAAGCCTTGACGGAGTGGCGAATGCACTAGATAATGTCGACGCACGTAAGAGACACTGCACTTTGAACGCATTCAAATGTTTCTCCCTCTCAAAGAAAGAGGTTGATGTCCAAATTAAGGTGTGAAGATCGTGCATTTGAATGTTCTAAGAAATGTTTCTCCTCTCCACCATTCAAGGTATGTACATGGATCGGAGGTGCGTGTACTACCGCAAACCGTTACTGGAGTCTGGTACTCTTGGCACCAAAGGCAATGTCCAGGTTGTGATCCCCTTCCTCACAGAGTCATACAGCTCCAGCCAAGATCCGCCTGAGAAGTCCATCCCCATCTGCACCCTCAAGAACTTCCCCAATGCCATTGAACACACACTGCAGGTCAGTAGAGGTCACACACATACACACGGCTGCATTTTAGAACAGCACAGGGCGGAGGGCCGGACACCAATACAGTCGTAGTGGATGTAAAGATTTCTGCAAAAAGTCTTTGATCAAAGGAAACTTTAGGATCATCGGCGAGAAACTGTACTGCCTCTAAAAACATTTAAACTTCAGGGAGGGTTTTTTTTTTCTTCCCATGCATGGTGTAACAAAATTGCCGAAATAGTTTTTCACATTTACTGTCGAAAATGTAAATTAGCAGTTTCATGAATGAATCTTCTTTTCAGTGGGCCCGTGATGAGTTTGAGGGACTATTCAAACAACCCCCAGAGAACGCCATACAGTACCTCACGTAAGTCGACTTCACAGCACTTACAACACTTACAACACGAGCTGCTTAATTCAATCATTTAGAGGTTTAAAGAGAGCATTTTTCTCTTATGCGCTTGTTATCATCAAACGCCCCTCTGCTCTCCGATGATGATCCAGCCATGCTAATACCGATACACTGTGGAGATAGTGTCTATCTGCCTGGGTGTAAGTGAGTTGAACTCACCTTCTCACGCTGATGGTTTCAGTGTGTGCTGAGGAGAAAAACAGAAAAGTAATCACTGTTTGTGATGTCTTTCTCAATCTTTTTTATTTTTCTACGAGATTCATGCAAAGTTATTTTTTATTTTTTTAGGTCCAAACAACGTTCATATAGACAATGGATTATTTAGAAGCTGCGGCTCATGGTACTGTTTTTAGAGATTGTTGGAACATTTTGTTGATCTCATGAACACATGAACATGCAGATGTAATAGCTGTACCAATCTGTGAATAGTGCAGCGTGGACCCCTTTTGTTAAGGTTTAATAAGAAGGTACTTTAAATATCGATCTTTATAGGGAATAAATCCAAATCCTATTTAATTTATTTTTTTTATTCCTCAAACTGCTGGTAGAACAACGGACGAACAAAAAGTGACTGCTCCTCTGAAGTTTAAAATCAGCTTCTTGGGTTTCTTGCTCATTGTCCCTGCAGAGATCCAAAGTTCATGGAGCGTACTCTGAAGCTTCCTGGAGCGCAGCCTGTGGAGGTGCTGGAGGCTGTTTACAAGTGTCTCGTCACAGACTGTCCCCACAGCTGGGCGGACTGTGTGGCGTGGGCACGCAACCACTGGCAGGTCCAGTACAGCAACAACATCAGCCAGCTGCTGCACAACTTCCCCCCAGATCAGGTAAATACTGAGGAACACTGCAGTCGCTTGCTGCCTTGTATCTCTAACTATTGTATGAACCAATGACTTGTGTTCAGATAGCAGGTTCAGTGTATCCAGTTTGGTTTGCACAAACGGTATCTCACAGCTATTCAACCCCAGCAGCATGTAATCGACTGCTGGGCATAGTCACATGAGGATTAGAAGCGTTTAGTTAAAAGCCTATGTCTCGCAATTGTTGGTTTGTAACAAACAAATGACTGTTACTACGGGACATTGCAGACACGACTCTTGTGAAACTGCTTCTATTCAGCAAACAATTTAGGTAAAGGAGAGACGTGGTGTTCCTGCAAGATGTTAACTTCTCTCCTCATCTGTTATTTTATTCATCATTGACATGTCTGTGTCGTCTCTGTGAACTGAACGCTCTTCTTTTTCATAGGGTTTTGAATCACTGTGGTCCTAACACATAGCCTTTCAATGTTTTGTCCTTCAGCTTACCAGCTCTGGCGCCCCCTTCTGGTCTGGCCCAAAAAGGTGTCCTCACCCCCTAGAATTCAGCACTAGCAACGTAAGTTTGGGTGCATTCCATTTCTCATTCATACTTAGGTCCAGTCAGTTTTTTCATTTTGTTCTTAAGATAATGACGAAGGCTGCTCTTTTGTAGGAGCTGCACATGGATTATGTCATGGCAGCAGCGAACCTGTATGCCCAGACGTACGGCGTACAGGGCAGCACTGACCGTGGAGCTCTAGTCAAGATCCTGCAGGAGGTCAAGGTGCCTGTATTTACCCCTCGTTCAGGAGTAAAAATCCATGTTTCAGACCAGGACCTGCAGAACAGCAATTCCTCTGTTGGTAAGATGACAGTATATGAATGTACATGAGAAAGTATTTGTCATGAGATTTTTATTTTATTTTTTATTTTTTTTGTTTGGCTGATCCTCATTATACTGACTCGGGTGTTTCACTGATTTGTCCATATAGATGACTCGAGACTGGATGAGCTGAAGGTCCAGCTGCCTTCTTCTGAATCTTCCCAGTTCAAACTCAATGCCATTGACTTTGAGAAGGTACACACTCTCTCTCTTCTCCCCCCCCCCCCCCCCCCCCCTCGCATCAGAAGTTTTCTTATAAAGCCTAAATGATGATGTTAGTCTTCAATGCATCCTGAAGCTGCAATAATGGAAGTCCTGTTAACCTTGTGTTTCAAGGATGACGACACCAACTTCCACATGGACTTCATCGTAGCAGCGTCCAACCTGAGGGCAGAGAACTACGACATTCCCCCCACAGACAGACACAAGGTGTGGGCAAATGTTTTACACTGACTAATGGCTTCTAAAGGAAATCAGTAAAAACAGAATGTTCTATTTCATTTTTTTTGTTTTACTGATACCGTCTTGTCATGCGACTAACTGGTTTTTTTTCTCTTATTCCAATTAAGAGCAAACTCATAGCTGGCAAGATCATTCCTGCCATTGCCACCACCACGGCAGCTGTGGTTGGCCTCGTCTGCCTGGAGCTCATCAAAATTGTTCAAGGACACAAGAAGCTGGAGTCGTTCAAGAACGGCTTCATGAACTTGGCCCTGCCTTTCTTCGCCTTCTCCGAGCCCATCGCTGCTCCCAGACACAAGGTTGGTCCCTGCACACGAATCACAGCTTGATATAGGTCACAAAAAAGTGCACCCTTTTACATATTGTATGGTCTAATGCCTCTTAAGGGCTACCCCCAAAGAGGTTTTTCCACTCCGATGATGATCCAGCCATGCTAATACTGATGCACCAGCCAGATGGCGTTCATCTGCCTGGGTGTACATGAGTTCAGCTCACTTTCTCACGCTGATTGTGTCAGTGTGTGCTGAGGAGAAAAATCAGTGTCTTCATGCCTTTTTTTGCGTTGTTGCCAAGAACAGTAAATAAGAGTGTGCCGTTTGTTGTGTCTTCCTCAGTCTTTGCTCTTTGTCTCTGCAGTACTATGAGATTGATTGGTCATTGTGGGATCGCTTTGAGGTCACGGGGTTGCAGTCCAATGGGGAGGAAATGACACTCCGACAGTTCCTGGACTACTTTAAAGTATGTTGTCCTCGACGGGTCGACTTTCTCTGTGCAAAATGTCACCCCTCGAGTTTGCTGTACAATTAACCATTTTACCCCTTCTGTCCTTTTGCCAGAATGAGCATAAGTTGGAAATCACCATGCTTTCTCAGGGAGTGTCCATGCTCTATTCATTTTTCATGCCTGCTGCCAAACTCAAAGAGAGACTGGACCTGCCGTAAGTACACATTCACATTACACTAAATCACCTCTTTCAGCTCGAGTTGCATGCGACGAGCGTCTCCCTTATTGATGTAACTGTTGTCCGTGTCTCCTGCAGGATGACGGAGATTGTGACCAAGGTGTCCAAAAAGAAGCTCGGCAAGCACGTAAAAGCGCTGGTGTTCGAGCTCTGCTGTAATGACCTGTCAGATGAAGACGTGGAAGTGCCCTATGTCAGATACACCATCCGCTGAGTCCCATGTTGAACCCAACCGACTGTAGGGTGGGGGTTGCGGGGGTGGAGAAAGGGGGGTGGGGTGTTCTGAGTGAAGAGTTGGGGTGGGGTGAGTTGCTCCAGGTCAACTCTACTGGATCAATCAGTTTTTTTTTAAAGGCGTGTGGTTTGTGTAAACCTGTGCCTGAGTGTATATAGACCCTGTAAGCTGATTTAAGAAAACCTGTACGTGTGTTATGGATCCAGCTGGTGCATCGCTGTGGGATCAGGGGTGTCACTGGAAGAAGGGAGCATGTATACTGGACCTCCTGATGTTTCTCAGTAGCAGAACCTCTCAGCTGAGTTTAATTCTAAGCCTTAGTGTTCTCTTGACATTCTCTCTGAAATGTCCTCACTCTCTAACTAGCATTCAGCACAACAGAGGGACCTTTTCTCTCTCTTCCACTCTACTTGTTCCCTTCCTTCCTTTTTGTCCCCCGTCTCCTAGACCTGATCCCACATCACTGTTTTTTTGTTCGTTTGGTTTTTTTTAAAATTTTATTTCAAAGATGCTCCTCATTTAAAAAAAAAAAAAAAAAAAAAGTCAGTCGAGAAGAATCCCTGAAATGTGTCACATTCATTGAGAATCCATTGTGCTCCCCCAGGCCATATCACTGCCCTTAACTCTACCTGACACCCCAGATTGGAAAGGCATAGAGGCACTCAAAAGATACAACCAAGACTGAATCAACAACTTCTGCAGACTGGAAAATAATCTGAGTATCTCATGCTGGAACTGTTGCCCTTACACCCACTTCATCCAGCACTCTGTGGCTTTGGAGGGGCTCTTGCACATTACATCACTTCTCTTTATTCTCTTTGCATTTCATGTGTATCGTTAATTTCTATTATATTTTGGGGGGTGAACAGTGGTTTTGGCACACACACCTTCTCCATCATTAACTGTCTTCTTTCTACTTTAACTCCAAATGACATTGCAGTATAAGAACAAGGCAATGAGATGTATCTTGAAATGGGAGCACTTAGTGTGATAGTGAATAAACAGGTAAAAACATACCTGAATTTGTGTGCGTCTTCTTTTAATATTGTCCATTTGTCTTCACTTCTGGTTTAGCACTTAGCTCACACTGACTTGTACAAGTTTGACATTTTCCTCCGACCTGCTTGTGGCTTTTTCATCAAAGGTTTCATTTCAGATCATATCCGGGAAGCTTGAATCAGCTAAATGCCTACCTGACTTAAAACGAAAACTAATCAGATGGTGACTTTTTAAAATCCGGATCGCATACAGAAAGATCAGGGAAGCTGATGTACTTTTAAAATGAAGTTATTAATTTATGCTTGAGTAATCCTGTGCTGCGCAATATTTTGATTACCTCAAAGTTTAAAGTTCCCTCAATTGAAAGAGGTTTGAACACGTTTGCACAAGCTTGAATTTTAAACCTTCCTCCCCTCGAAGAGCGGATACATGAGTATGTGCAACTCAAAAGGATGTGGTCGATTGTGAGATGAGGAAGAAAGTGAGGAGGAAGGAGTGCACTGAACTCTGACAAACAAAAACGTTTGTTAGTGGAACAGAACTCGGTGTAAAGTTGGATCGTGTGGACCGGTCTTATTCAGAAAATGTGTTGTGATTCTGTGGAGATGCACTGAAGACAAAGACGCGATGGAAGTGGAGGAGACTGGTGAAACAAGGACTTCCTGGTATGATACCTCGTATGTTTTTACGAGTAGTTTTCAAACATCCTACATATTGACAGTCAATGCTAAGCAATGACTGAGGAATGGATTATTGTTTATAGAATGATTTAAGTATCTTTTAGGAATATCACTGTTTAGTTTTACACTTTGAAAATACAATTCACTCTAGTGAGACTAGAAATAATGAAAAGTCACATTGAACACTAATTGTGTGCTTTAATACAAGATTTTCCAAACCATAATAAAGACAAGAATTTATTAGAATAATGAGAATAATTCTATTTGAATAATTCAGTGTTGCTCGTTTAGGTCCACAGCAACAGAAGAGAGACACATCCTGTGTGACCATGCTGGGGTATTTTTTTTTTTTTGTTAGCAATTTATCGCTGTAAACTTTTTAACCTCCTTCCCTTGTCTGAAGCCTTTCTCTTAAACAAACAAAAAAAAGTGAACCTAACAGAAAATTCTTCTTTTAGAAGAAGAGAAAACAAGACCCAGGCCCTGCACCTGTGATCAGAATCACAGAGGTGAGTGTTAAATCTCATATGAACAATCAAACTGCATTTCTTCGCTTGTTCTTCATGTCTCTCTGTAACTAGCGGAAGTTATTCAACCGTACCTTTGTGACCACAATACTCAGTGCAGAGCTAACCAGAGAAGTTAAGCTGTGCACCCACAGAGGCTTTTTAGACGAACAAAACTTCAATTCCTTTTATACTACGCCTAGTTGTTTCAGAATTAGCATTTGCTCGTTATGTCTATAAACAAAAATAGAAACATTCAGAGTTAAGCACCTTTTCTTACTGCACTGAATAAACTAAACGGCTGATGTGGTATTTAAGTCAAAAGAAACAAGCATACATCTTGTGTTTTACTACACAGGCACAGTTTCAACCTTCTTCCTCTTTGAAAGTGTCACACAGGAAACGAGAGATCTGCACCATGCAACATCTCTCAACCCTCCAAATATCTCACCCTCTCTCTATTTGACCTGAAAAATATTCTGTACTGTGACCTGCAGTGTGACTTGTGCTGTTTAATTAGGATGAAGAGGAAGCTGAGGAGGGTGAAATGTCTGACCACATGAAGGATTCAGAGGTAAGGTTTCTGATCTGCAGGTGTGACGTGGGTTAATACGTTTACGTCTCGTGTAGTCACTCGTCGTCTACCTTGGTAAACTCGGGGATCACTAGTTTGCATGTGTCAAATCCAAAATTAGTAACTTTTTAACGTTGATTTCACTCAGGAGCCCAGCAATAAGAGGGTCAAACCAGTGGTCAAGTCAAACAGCCTAACAGGGCTCATAACCCCAACGAAGACCCCCGCCCTGAAACGCATTGGACAGTCCATTTCGGTAACAAAGACTAAGCACACTTGCACTCTCTCTGTCACACTGAATGAGGGACAAATGTATTTTACGTGCTTGCATTTGACTGCTCACCTCTTTTTACAGCGCTCTATCAGTTTTCGCACAGAGGCTCGACCTTTGCCCCCAGCCCCCCTGCGCACTCGCACCAAGGCCTCGTCGTTTCCACGCAGACGAAATAGCCAATGCTGGAGTGACACCGTGGAGAGTCATGACCTGACCGCAAAGGAGATCAAACGGCAAGAGGTGCGTGATGCAGCACACTCATTTTCCTCTCATGCACCTTTTAAGCAGGTGTATTTATTTCATAAGGTGCCATGTGTTTTTTAAAGGGATATTTGGGTCGTGCTGTGGTTGCATTGTGGGGCTGGCTTACCAGTGCCTGCGCTATGTTTCTGTGAAGCAGCTCTACACAGCAATTACGAAAGAGGATGTGAGCTGGCACTTTAGGCTCAACTTCCTTCATCGAACAATCAGCTGTGAAAGCTCCTGCTGCCTTGTAGGCGAGACTGTGTTTGCATGACATCCTGTACACATGATGGTGTTCCTCCTCTTCTGCAGGTGATCTATGAGCTCACTCAGGGAGAAAGACAACTCATCGATGACCTCAGTCTGGTCAAGAAGGTACAAATGCATTTCGTAATATCAGAACGCATTCTGCTGCTGCAAGTTCTCTGAATTGAATAACACATACTGGCATTTATTTCTTATTTTTTTCTATACTTATTCTATCCTTACAATTGATTCATGTTACTAGGTGTATTATGAGCCCATGCTGAAGTTGGATATTATGACAGAAAGTGAACTTGGACAAATCTTCGGTACACTCGACTCTCTCATCCCTTTGCATGAAGGTAAACCATCTTTCTGCTTTGCACCTCTTACTGCATAAAGTTAAACAAAGAGACTGTTCATTCATGCACTTACGGTTGCATTTGACGACTGCAACGTGGGTTTGCCATTGTCATGTTTGTCATGTTTGGACTCCAAATGAGCGTAGTGAGGTGTTTCGTCAAGCTGTAGTAACACCAGTGTTTAGTCAGCAAAAAAAAAATAAAAAATCAATGCCATTTAGTTAGTTCTTTTTTTGTTTGCTCTAGATCTCCTGAGTCGTCTGGAGAGGCTGAGGGGATCAGAAAAGACAGTCGGACAAGTGGGACCTACTCTGATGAACTGGGTGGGTATCTCCATGGAAACAAAGGACAGAAAGATAGAGGAGGACAAAAAAGGGTACAACCCACCTTCCCTCACTCCAGTTCCTGCGTTTTCTCAGTTTTGTTCCTCAATGTCACAGAGTTCCGATTATGTGCATCTCTGCTTTTATCTGACACATTTCTCGTCTTGTCCCTCCTCCCCTCTCCCTCATCCTTCCTGTAGTTTCCTTATTTGGAGGCCTATGTAACATATTGCTGTAACCAGGTGGAGGCTAAAGCTCTGCTGGACCAAAAGAAGCAAGAGAAAAGAGTGGAGCACTTCCTGCGCCTGTGTCAGGAGTCTTCATTTAGCAGGAAACTGGACTTGTGGAACTTCTTAGATCTCCCCCGAAGTCGTTTAGTAAAATACCCGCTGCTGTTGAAAGAGATTCAGAAGTGCACACCTCCAGATCACCCAGACGAGGACACATTACCTGACGCTGTAAGTTTGTGTTCACACATGCACATGCATAAAAAAAAGTTTAACACCTGTTCAAAGTAAATGCTGAGTTTAAATGTGCAGCAGACCTAGTCTAGTACAGTATTGTGTTAAAGTTGATGAATGATGAAGCGAAACTGCAATCCGAATTCATTTGACTTACATGGAAATTTGAAAACACTGAAAAAATCTTCTATTTATTGCTCCCTTTTGCTTTATTTTCCAATTTCACAGCTTGTCAGATTTTTTAGAAGCACAAAGGCTGCGGTTGTCATCATGCTGTAGGTCCAACTCCCTGTCTTGATGTTGTTTGGTGCACGTCACCTCGTACTTTCTCTCCTCACATTTCCTGTCACTCTCACTGGAAAAAAAAAAAAAATCCATCAGTTTGCAAGCAAGGCAATTTGGCTAAAGCTCCATTATACAAATCTGAAGCACTTCACACTGAACTGCGTCCAATTGGCAGCAAACAATGTTGTTAGCTGACACTGCAGGGGCCAGTAATCCTGTGATATGACAGCAGTAATATGAAAATAACAAGGTCATTATGACTACCGGTTTGGCTGGTTCATTGTTTCTTCTAATATCTGCCAGTTCAGATGACGGTTTTCAATATAAGGCGCCTTCAATCTTCAAGTCATGGGCAATAATTACTCGTATTGGAATCAGTATAGAGCATGGTTTTTTTTTACACTTAGCACATTTCATAGGACATTTCTTTCTTAATCAACCAAATGATAAAAACTTTAATTCTACATCACACTTTGTTGTGTTCAGTTGGAGTTAATCCAGAGCATTGTGGGGGAGGTGGACAAGAAGACAGGAGAGGCCGAGTGTCAGTTCTACAGGCGAGGTCTCAGCTACCTCGATGAGAGTCAGAGACTACCAGAGATCCAGATGTCCCGCTTCCTGTACTGCCACGGAGAGCTGAAGAACAACAAGGGCCAGGTAACTTCACCCTGTTGCCGTGTGTTAACACACTTACATTTCAGTGAGACACATCTTTGGATTCCAAGGCAGAGTAAATCTCATTTACACATCTTTGCACCTCTTTGCCCCTACTGTGAACGTATTTGTTATCCGCCAGCACTTCAGCACTGCATATCTTGTTCCATGGCTCTTCTTAATGTCGCTCTGTGTATTGATGAATACAGTTCAAACATCTGTCTTCTTTGGCAGCGGCTGCATGTCTTCCTGTTTGAGTTGGCGTTGGTGCTGTCCAGACCAGGGGAGGACAAGGATGGAGGTCAGGTGTTCAATGTGTACAGACAGCCTCTTCCCAATGCCCTGATTAATCTGGAGGAGATCCCAGACGGGGAGGCCGCTGGAGGGGGCTCCTTCAGGGGGGCATTCACTGGAAATGATAAAGGTAACTTCTACATGCTGCGAAACAAACATAAATATTGTTAAACTGATTATTTCTGCCCTGTAGTGTTCATTGATAACTTAATACAGTATATGAACAACAGTGTAGAAGGAAAGATTCAAACTCAAAAGGTCAATTTGTCAAACGGTTTCATTTCTCTGAGCACTTATTCCAAACCAAATAATGATTTATTGTAATTAAAAAGGAAAGATTGTAGGTTAACAAGATGGTTAAATTGCACACATTTTAGGCTCATTTATATTTTGCTGGAGAAATAATGGACAGGATAGTTACGCTAAGGCAACAGCAAAGCCCATAAATTAGGGAAACAGATTGCCACACTACCCAACGAGTTGAAGAAATACCCTCATACGCACTTTCACTAAACGCCCTTCCTTCACCTCTCTCTTTCTCTCCTTCTCTTTAGTGAGGAACTGTTTCCGTGTGAGCAGCAGAGGGCGCTCCAAAGCAAACCCTTACAGCCTGCAGGCCAACGACTCCTTCAGCAAGCAGCAGTGGATCACTTGTCTGCGCCAGGCCATCGTCCAGTCCAGAGACCGCACAGCTCAGACCAGACAGTCGCAGCTCTCCCCCCATACTGATCCCGCCCTCTACCACATAGCCGAGCTTAGCCTCAGCTCGGACACGGACATGGAGGACCACACCGGCCGCTAACTTCCTTTTTTTGAAGACTGAACACAAGTGGGCCTTTGGGATGTCTATAGATCTGTACATTGAATTTGTTGTAAATAAAATATGAAGGACAATTGTGGTTAGACATCTGCCTTGAATTTCCAACTTGGGTGGTTTTCATGATTGGGATGTAGTGTGTTACACATCTTTAACAGTATTATTGAATGTGGACTCTCTTGGTAAAGTTGTTTTTTTCTATTATTGTTGTTGATGTTTTTTTTTAAATAAACTGACACTGGAAGCATGTACAGGTACTCTTGGCAAAGTACACAAAGACAAGTCTAAGTATAGACGACAAGATTTAGAAAGAAAAGATTAGTGATGCTTATCCCCCTTGTTCTCGCTCTCTTTCTCTCTCTCTCTCTCTCTCTCCCTCTCCCTCTCTCTCTCTCTCTCTGTCTCTCTCTCTCTCTCTCTCTCTCTACCTACCTACCTATCTCTTTATCTCCCTTTGACACCAGTGACACGGCAGGAGAGAGACAGAGAGAGAGAGAGGTAGACTTTCAGTTCTAGCCTACAGTCAGTGCTTACAGTGTAACAGTAGACGTCCCCTTCTGCATTTTTAACAGCTCAGCAGGTGATGGGAACAGTTCAGTGGGGACAGTTTGTCCACAGATAGAGTGACTGAATGATCAGGTGAGTCCAAACTGCTCTGTTTATTTGTCAATGTAATGTATTTGTAAACTAACTTTGTAAGATTTCTTCCACTTACTAGTATGAAACAACAGCGAGAGTGTGCTAACACCTCAAAACAAAGTTCGACAGTAGTTGTAACATTAGCATGCACTGTTTCGTAGACCACTTTATTCATTGATGAAACTTGAATTTTCATCTTCAAATAGCATTTCATTTTGTCAATATATGAAGTCATCAAGGCCTCTGTCAGACCTTGACTCTATGAGCTTCTCTACATGCTGTAATTATGGCCGAGAGAAAGTGAGCCAGAGTGGATCAACTCGATCTATTCAAGACAAGGATTTACCTTTAAGGGACGCTCATTTACAAATGTTCTTTTTCCCTCAGCTGTGAATGACGTCCCTCGTTATTTGCCTGGAAACAGATCATTTGCTTCATACTTTCATTAAAGCAAGAGGAAATTGTGACTCTGCTAAACAGCTCTTGACCTTCCATCTCTTTGCATTCACCTGTGACCCTGCATGTGGAAAAAGCTGAGGTGCAAAACCACCTATTTGTCATATCTCAAGGAAGCCTTTCTGAGGCTAAACACATCTCCTGAGGTTTAGTGAAACAGGATGCCCGGAGCCAGTGGCGTCAACATAGAGCCCTCCTGCAAGGCCTTGTGTCGAACCCTGGTGTCTCAGAACGGTCTGCAAAGAGAGACCGCCGACATTTCCCAGTCTGTCCTCTACACCTCACTGATGGGGCTGCTTCTGGTCGCTGACAATGAGGTGGGTAAAACACAACACTGTAAAAACTGTTATCGTATGCACAGGCATAGAGAACAGGTGTTAAAAGATTTCAGTAAAGTGGGATTCATGGGACGCCAAGGAGACAAACGTGAACACAGACAGAGATATTGTGTAAAGGAATTAATGGAGAGTACACATTGACACACACGTGTTTAAACCCCTGTCAGCACTCCCTGGGTTTCTAATAGGATGAGTGCTTGGGACTGACCTCCTTTTAGCCTCTCTTGTTATGTTAATGTGATAAGAGGGCTAAATCTGTCCCATCTATTCTGTACACACACAGACATTATGGGGTTAAAGAAGACAGACAAGTACCATGTTGTCGGGCCCTTGCCATGGATCACATTGGTCTTGATCAATTTTTGGGTAAATAACTTCCTTTTTTTCAAATGTATTTTTAGAAAGAGCAGCTCACCTTGGGAGTTGGAAGGGTCGGCCTTAGAAACATAGGAAACACAGTAAGTTTCATGATGAAGAAAATGCTTTAAACATATTTACAAAGCTTTCATGTGTGAACATACCATTTCTTAATTTTTTCTCAATGCCAGTGTTTCCTGAACGCAGTAGTTCAATGTTTGTCTCACACACATGGCCTACGAGACTACTGCCTCCTCAAGTCCTACAAACAGGAAAAGTTCTCCAAAGAGGATGCTAAACTCATGGAAGGTACCCTACCCTCAGATCGCTCCTCTGCTATTATATTATTTCCAAATAGTGATTTTCTTCATTTTTTGTTTTTGTTTACTTTGACGTGTCCCTCTGCATCCAGCCTTCTCCCAGGTGCTGTCAGGCCTCTGGGATGTCAGTGACGGAAACACAGTCAACCCGCGCCAGTTTTACAGCCTATTCAAAGAAGCAGTGCCTTACTTCAGTGGTTACAGGTAAGAATGTACTGTCAATGTTTTTTTTCTTTTCCTAAAGGTAAGCTGCTCTCATTAGACTTGTGTGTAAAAGGCATTAGTGCTGCACAAAGCAAACACACACATGAGTCTGTGAATCACAAAGCTTTTAAAATATTGTGCTACAAATGAAATGCAGTCAACTTCTGTGTCACAACAACAGCTTGAGGGCAAGGGAGGAACTTCTGTCTGTACCCAAGGCATTTAGACATCTCACTGTGTGTCTCTGTTTATTCCAGTCAACAAGATGCTCAGGAGTTTCTGAGGTTCCTTTTGGACAAGCTGCACACAGAAATCAACCGCAGACCCTATGTTCGACGAACAGGGAAGGACCCTGAACAGAAATATGCCAGATTTAGGTGTGTACTCGGGCTGTGTATTGGCAAGTATCTTATGATGGGGGCGGCAGTATCTCAGTATGTAGGGACTTGGTCGCCAGTTCAACTCCCGATGCGGATCAAAAAATGGAAGTTGGTCTGGCAGCTGGAGAGGTGCAAGACCACTTCTCGAGCACTGTCGAAGTGCCCTTGAGCAAAGCACTGAACCACCAGTAGCTGAGGGGGCGCCTCTGCAACCGCACCTTGAAATCTCTCCATTAATGCATGTCCACAGGTCCTGCTTGTGCATGTGTGTGATTCAGGCCTGTGTGTGTGAGAAGCATGTCTCTAAGATAACAGGGTGCGAACCAGAATTTCTCCTTCGGGGATTTATAAAGTATATACACATTTTTTAAAAATAATAATGAGATAGAGATTATGGTACATTAGTTAGGATTCTATATATTGTGATATAATTCCAACTCTATACCAACAATTCAAAAAGGAAGGGGATATAATGCATCAGTAATGTTAAGTATATCTCTGCATGTAAACAATTACTTCCAGATTTTTCTTTTTGGAGAATAAGATTAAATTTCTTTAGAGAGAGGCGGTTCAGCATTCCAATATGAATATGGATTTAATGGAGGAAAAAAAGATAGAAGTTTATCATAATTTTGACTCTTTTTCCTCCTCCCAGGATTTCAGAAGAGGCAGCAGCCATGTGGAAGAAACACTTGGAGAGAGATGATAGCAGAATAGTGGGTAAGGAGAGCAATCCAGTCTCGGTTATCCCTCAGTCTCAACTGTACTCTAAGGTTTAAAGAAGGAAATGTATTCATTATTCCCACCATCCTCTTCACAGATCTGTTCTCGGGCCAGTTGCGGAGCTCGCTGCATTGCTCTGTGTGTTCCCACTACTCCAACACATTCGATGTGTTCTGTGACCTATCCCTGCCTATTCCTAAGAAGAGCTCCTCAGGGGAGGTGACGCTGAGGCAGTGCCTGGACCTCTTCTCTCAGGAGGAGAAACTGGACAAGGAGAATTCACCTGTAAGAGCAAAACCAAGGGATTACATTCGGTCTTGAGGTCAATGACAAGCACAGTTGAGCTAGGAACACAATAAAGCAAGGTTTCTTTAACAGCTATTTTCAATTTCTATTTTCGACTTTATTTGTGAGGGACATTGTGCAATAAAAAAACATAAATATAACCATTTCAAGCATTGCACCAGAGCTAGCTTTAGGCTAATTTACATCTGCAGTCCTTATAGCGAATTGATACTTTTGTTATTGTATACATTCAGTTAATTATATTTTTGCATATTTGCTATTTATGGGGAGTAATACTAACAACTGCATCAGTAGATGTGTGCAGAGAAAGTAGGAAGAAAGTTGCTTTTACGTTGTCTTCATCAATGTAAAACAATTAATTCACATATATCACAGACATCAGACGAGGCAGAAGAAATAGAAATAGCACATGAGGAATTTAGCAATCGAACTAATTTAAAAATGTGTCATTGTTCATTTACTTGAGTCTTCTAGATATGGAGGGTTGAACTCTATGCCAACAAATACTTACACACAAACAATTGCTCATTGAATAGTTAACAGCTACAATTCAGTCTGTGTTTCAAGATATGGAGTTGTTTTTTTTGTTTTGTTTTTGGTGTATTTCAGATGTGTGAGAGGTGTAACAGACATACGGAGTGCACAAAGCGGCTGTCCATCCAAAGGTTTCCCCAGGTTATTGTCATCCGTATCCTTTGAAGTATTGAAGTATTTTTTTAGGATACTTACCTAATCAGAAACTTGTGTTTGTCTTCAAGAGGTTATGATGAAGCTTAACTTTCTCCATCAGATTTGAATCGATTCACAATGTCTCGGTGGTCGATCAGTAAAAGTACTACATACGTGTCCTTCCCACTCACTAATCTGGACCTTGGACCTTACGGGCCTCTCGACTGTGGTAACAAAACAAATGCTTTCCTCAAGTTTATCCTTCCGCAGGTTTCATCTTTTCCCTGGGCCTAATCTCCTTTTGTAAACATAGAATAGAATGTCTTTATTGTTATTATACGATTATATAACGAAATTAAAGCTTCACCTTAAAGTTCATACATACAGTCAGCCACAAAACAACAAAAACTCCAATTCAGGTGTATTGTAGAGTATGTGTAGAGTATTTACATCAGATAGTATAAAAAAGTGTCTTGCCAGATAGCAAATATTAAATAAATACAGAAACACACACACACACACACACACACACACACACACACACACACACACACACACACACACACACAGACATCTTTTATTTGAGGTTAGTCAAAAAGACAAAACATGAAGCCAGAGGTCAAACCTTTATAGGAAAGTAACTCTCTGTAACTATCTGCCATCATAACTACATAAAGGTTTTTTTTAAATGATCTGCCGAAAAATCTCCAGCCATACTCAACAACAGATTTAGACGTTAGACTTTATTGTCCCCGAGGGGAAATTCTTTTTCACCATACAGTACAATTTAAGGGCTGCGCGCCAACAAAGAATGACAGGGGGACATACCTGGGGGACAACAGGACATACAGTGCATATGGAAAGACAGGTGAATGGGACTGAGGTGGATCTATGTTGAGGACTGCAATGGCTGCGGGCACTAGACTTTCGCCGTATTGCACCCTCCTGCACAACAGGGACCTGTATCTGCGTCCGGAAAGCATGATGGTGAGGTGGCAGTTGAGAGGGTGAAAGATGTCTAGTGCTATTGTGTGTGCAATGCGTGAGATGGCCTTTGCGTGGAGTTCTGACAGGGTTGGGTGTGGGGAGTCCGATTAGTGTGACTGCAATGTCTGTGACACGTGTGAGTTTGACCTGGTTTTTGACTGTAAGCATATTGAAGAAGCAGGAGGAACAGTAAAGCAGGACAATGCTTTGATATAACAGTAGGAGGAGATGGGGGGGGCGACATAGAGTCCTTTCTATAGAGAAAGATAGAGTTCTATAGAGTTTCCAGATGGCATGCAGTCTTTGGTGGTTCCTTTTTTTGAATGTCCGTTGTGTGATTTATTATGTTGGCTATTTCATGTCTCATAATTAAATGTAAGATGCTTGATTTTATGATGTGAAAAGTTGACTGTGAAAGTTTACCAAAAGATATGGTTTACTGTTGAATAATTGAAGTAATCAACCGACTAATACATAATAATAATAATAAAATGATAACATTGAAAATTAGCAAATAATCACTAGCACATCTAGAGCTTAGTGTCACTTTCTCATCGCCTATTTAAAGTTCTTTGCATGTGATCAATTACTTTATTTGTGAGATTTTTTTCAAAAAGTTGGTAATTATATCTTTTTTGATATCTCTACAGGCCCAGTTCTTTATGATTTATATGCAATCTGTAACCATGCTGGAACGGTGAACATGGGTCACTATACTGCCTGCTGTTCAGATGAAAGTGGTTGGTGTTTCTACAATGACTCCAGGTAACTTTTATCTTGCACTCAAATTATTTTTTCAAATGTGTTCCCAGCCAACTACTTGTAGAAGACCATCTTTTATAAAGAGTATTGTGTCTTTGGGCCATCTGTAATGAGACATCTTTTAAATAAATCTGAACAGTTTCACAGTTTGTGACCAAGTCCTCCTGCCTTCCTACAGTGTGACTCCAGTCTCAGAGAATCAGCTTCAGACCAATCAAGCCTACGTGCTGTTCTACCAGCGCAGCAACAGCACCACCACAACCACCGCCAGAAAGTAGACCTGAGACTGGCTGAGCTGAAGAGCCAATCAGAGCAACTTTACCTCCAGTGTCCATAGAAACAAATGAAGCAAAGCAGGAGTATGCTACTCTGGAATCTGGGAACTTCTCAATCTCATTAGATTAAATAAACTCTGAGGAGGAGGATGACATTGAGAGGGGATGCACACTAACTTTAAGGGTGCTGTCAGAGATAAGCTACTTTCATGGAGAAGCTTTTGAAGAATCTCAGTGTGATAACTGATACAGTTCAGACAGACTCCGTGCCCTGGTCCTCAAGGCACAGAAGAGTCCTCTGTTCCCCTTGCTGGAGTGAGAGATATAAATGCATGTGAGGCAGAGAAGACTGGGATTCATAAATTCAAATGTGAAAAATAAATCTCAGCTGGCTAGATGTAGTAGTCATGATTGTGAGCAATTTTTGTGGTACTTCAAATAAATATAAATTAATAATCTGCAACTGATACTATATATATGCTGTCTTTCATACATATTGAGATGTAAATACATAAAGTCCTTTACATCTAAATTAGCCTTCCCATGGATGGATAACTATGATGGTTGAAAAAAAACAACCCAAAAATGGTCATATAGTACATAAATCCATAATATGACAAAATAATGTATCAATTTTTTAAACAAAAAATGTGTCTTCTTCAAATATACATATGGACGGAGAATGAATTAAATATATTGTATTATTTATATATACTTTATATACATTTATTTATAATCAATAAAAAAAGTAAAGTTTTATATTATCATTTGATGTGTATTGTAGATGTTTTTTGTTATATTACTATATATTAATTATATACTTATATGATGTCCTTAATTGATTCAAATTCATTTTTAACTGAATTTATAAATATCGCTTTAAGGAAATGTGACGTAGCCTTCTAACTGATGACGTATTACGCCTTTTGAGAAGTGGGCGGAGTTTTCCAGTCGGTCAGGAAGAGGAGAAAGGCGGACACAGAAACATCAAGCGGTAACCACTCTTTGAGATAGCTTGTAATCTTTAAGCCGGTTATTGCTTCGGTAACATACGTTTCTCAGCTGTACCATGAATAACTGTAGTTTCGGTTTTAGGGAGAAAACTCTGAATGACAGCAGTTGAAAACCATTGAGGCTAGGTTAGCTCTCTTGCTAACCTAGCTAATGTTAGCTGGTTTGACAGGCCCGGACTGAACTACAAATGGGAACACTGCATGGAAATGTTATGTTTACACCCTGTACTTCCGAGGCCGATCCTCTGTTTGCATGCATGTTATTTTGTGTTTTTGCGGGTCGTAACTCTGGACAGTTTAAAGTAATTATGAAGTTTTAAGGACACTAGTCTTTATCGTTTCTAACGGGACTTGAAGCATCCCTCCGAAAGATGGTAGGACCCTTGAACTGATGGTTTTTATATCTGGTTCATACAAAGACCACATAAACCTCTCAAAACCCCCGTAAGAGCCTAATGCTTCTTCAGGGGTTGGAAAATATTTCGCTTTAAACGTTTACCTTTTCTCAATTACTGTATCACGTCGTCAAGTTAAACAAACGAACTTCGTTAAACTGGAAGTTCATTTCAAAATAAAAGCACGTCTTTATCAAACCAGAAGCAAAATAGCCTTAACTTAGCACTTTCTACAAATACAAAACAGAAGCAGGACAAATAGCATTATCTTGAGAAAGTCCCATAGATTTATAGCCAACCTTACTTACATTACTTCTGATGTTCTGGTGAAGTAATGTTTTGGTGTATTATTAGTGAAGAGTCGTTCAGTTACCTGTAGAGATTTACTCAACGTATGATACGATTCACGATACTGAGTTCACGATGCGTCCTTCTCATGATTTATTTTTAGAGAATCTGGAGGTTATTGAAGCTTCTCATTGTGCTGTCGATTTAAATGCTGCATAATGTTGTTTGTGAAGTTCTCTGTCTTGTTGTAATATTCACACTCGGTGTTTGTCTTTTATTTTCTGTCTTTGGAAGCCAAAATGCTTTCACTGTCATGATAACACCTGCTTATTATAACCAACCCCCTCTGCTCTACAGCTGCCGATGCGTCACGATATTACTGGGATTAATTTTTCAGAGAACCGATTCGAACATTGACACCTTTGAATCGATTTTTAACCATGATTAATCTTTACAGCCCTAGTTAATTTGATAACTTGAGTTACGTGTTAACTTCCTTTGAACTTTTTTTTCACAGATGGCTGCTATCAGAAAGAAGTTGGTGATAGTTGGAGATGGTGCATGTGGGAAAACTTGTCTGCTCATCGTCTTCAGTAAGGACCAGTTCCCAGAGGTCTACGTCCCCACTGTGTTTGAGAACTATGTGGCAGACATTGAGGTGGATGGGAAACAGGTGAGATTTTTTAGGGGGCAAGATCGCAAGGGGAGTGCACAGGGGATTTTCATATATATATATATATATATATATATATATATACTATTTACCATTTTCTTAGGGTATACTATATATTTGTATATTATGTTTCTATTTATATCAAATATGTTTTTCCCCCCTCAACATTAATATAGCAGGCTGTGAGATGACGTTGCTATTGTTGTGTCAGCTACAGAAATGGTGAGAGTAAACGGAGTGAAGTCGAACCGACAGTTTGACTAGATCACGTGTGTTCTTGACTCGATCTGTGTGCTTTTATACTAAAAGTAAAAAGGTGCCTGTGGTGGCTGTCGCTCAGTGCGTGTTTGTGCAACGTTGCGCTGTATGTTGGTGTGTCTCAGCGTGCTCCGCTATGATAACACTGTTACGACAGCAGGGAGAGGAGCAGGGAACAGTAGTTGCAGCTTCATGAAACGCACTTAGTACTCATATCTCACACACTCTGTGTCTGCATGCGCTGCTGGTGCAAACATAAGATAGCGAGATAGACTTTATATGGCATGGATATCACAGCCAGATACATTGGACGAACCAGATGCAGTGTTTAAGTGTTTTAGCATACATGCTAATTCTCACCCCCTGTCCACAGGAGGCATAAAGAAGTGTCAAGCTTGCGTTGGTAATCAGGCTTGAGGAAGCTTGCAACTTGGTGTTTGAGGTGACATTGAGGCAAAATTAAGAAGCTCTGCCCCTAGAAGTGCACGCTCTCTGCAGGACGCATACTCGCACAAGTTAACCTGAGTTTTTTTGGAACCTGCCTGTCCAGCAGGAAGCAGGCCAACACAAGTCTCACCCTGTCTCTGGAACGAGCTTTATTTGCTTGGCGTTTCACTTCACAATGATGATGTTTTTTTCTGTTCTTAGCCACTATGTCCACCATATTCGCCAGTTCGGATCATGTCCAGTTGCAGAATTGTATCCACTTCCAAAGTCACTTGAGCGCTCAGTCATTTGCTGAGGGAAAAACACCAGCTCCATGCCCAGAACCAGAACATACCGAACTTTAAAACACGGGCAGGGACAGTGTCTTTTAAGACACAGTGACTACCACACATGTATGAAGGCTCATAAGTGATGCAGTGATGTACATCACTTTAGTTTAAGTCTATATTTGAATTTTTTCAGTAAAAAATCTACTGACAACCTTTAAGTTGAAACTTAAATGCTTTATTTGTTTGTGTTAGTCCTTACATGTAGCTCTGTCTCATTTCAGGTAGAGCTAGCACTTTGGGATACAGCGGGTCAGGAGGACTATGACAGACTGCGGCCTCTTTCCTACCCTGACACTGATGTCATTCTTATGTGCTTCTCAGTCGACAGCCCTGACAGTTTAGGTATTGTCTTTGTTTGCACTGGTTGTATCATTTATACTGAACGCCTTGCAATTGTGACAACGTTTACCTATTTTTTAAAATTACTGCATTTTTCCTTTTACCGTAGAAAATATTCCAGAAAAGTGGACACCTGAAGTGAAGCACTTCTGCCCGAATGTTCCCATCATCCTGGTTGGCAATAAGAAGGATTTGCGCAATGATGAACACACCCGACGAGAGCTTGCCAAAATGAAACAGGTTTTTTTTTTTTGTGTGTTTTTGTTCAAAACTGATGCCGTTTGTTCACATCGTTAATGTGATGTTAACCTGCACATTCATATTTGTCTTCAGGAGCCAGTTAAATATGAGGATGGCAAAGAAATGGCCTCCCGCATCACTGCAAGTGGATACCAAGAATGTTCTGCCAAATCCAAAGATGGTGTGAGGGAAGTCTTTGAGATGGCAACTAGGGCAGCGCTGGCTGCCAAGAAACGTTGCAGGAAGTCCACCTGCCTTCTGTTATAGGCTCAGGGAGAGGAGGGGGCTGCTGTCAAGAACCGATGAGAGGGCAGCTTCCATTGAGACTTGACATTTGGGAGAGTTTTGGGAAGGGCCCAGAAAAGTTTTGCAGATGCTCAATTTGTCATCACCCAGTTATCCCTGGCAAATTAATGCAGATCTTAAATGATTTGATGCTGTCGGCTTCTACACCTCAATCCTTGGTCTCTACATTGGTTATGTACCATTTTTGGTTACAAAATGAAATCTCTAAGGGCAGATGGTCGGGGGTGATTTGAAGTTGAGTACATGTAAACTTGTTGAAATGTGCCATGATTTGAATGAAGTTGGAAACGGTCATAACCAGGCCAAAGACGATGGGGACGTGAAAAAAGATGGAAAAAAAATTATGTTAATGTAAAATGGGTTAAATTAAGACAATGTCTAAGTGGATTATACACAGTATCACCTACATTTAGTGCCTTGAGAGCAGGGGTCAAGAAGAGAACATTTAGGGGTTATGGTTCATAACTTGAGACGGGGTATCATTTTGTCATTTGTGTCCATACATCACATTTGTGAATGCTTTCTCCCCCGTCATTGGCTTGGCTCCTTCAGGCATATATTCTGACTCAGGCGCTATGCAGGGGTAAACTAGATTGTATGAGATATTTTCCCATGCCGAAATATTTACATGTACTTACAAGTGTGAGTGTGAGTGTGTGCGTGTGTGTGTGTGTGTGTGTGTGTGTGTGCGTGCGTGTGTGCGTGTGTGTGTGTGGTTTGTTTTCTCCAGTGCAGGTCTGCATGCAGTGAATGTGTGTCTATTTGTGTGGGTGGGTAATAAGTGTCTACGTACTGTATGCATGTAAAGGCCTTCTGCGTCACTGACCTAACCCATTGTTTTCATGCCAAAGTTACCCCCTGAAAGCCACATTTTACGGCTCAGATGGGTAATGGAATAAACAGCTACTCAGAGTGACATAGAATCCACCACTTTACTGGAAGACATTGTACTCTACATAGAGGCACAATCAGGTTAATCATGTTAAGTTGAGTTTTTAGGACCTTTTTTTGTGTACTAGAGATTCATTTGATTGTGTTAATCAGTTGGTTGAACATGAGTGATGTATTTCACAAGTTCAATATTTTTTCTTTAGACAATAGCCTTCTCTTCTATAAAGTATATTATGTACTGTATGTCTTACAAGGCCTTGTAAGGACATGTTATTGATGTGTGTTTCAAATTTGCCTTTAACTCTCTCCATCTCCCCTTTTAATGATACTGACCTTATTGTACTATATCTTTTTATTGTTGATATCTTTAATTCTCGTAGTAAATCTTAATCGTTTTACATAATCCTGCTGTCATCAGCTTATGTCAGTTTACTGAAAAACAAATTGTAACCTTAGACTTGTTTTGTTTGATTAAAGGTCAACCTTAGGGTGCATGGCTGGCAGTTGCAAAGGTGAGATACAAAAACAGTTATTGTACCCATGTTTTATTTTGCCGTTTGTTTTTTTTTTACTTTGACACATTAGGATATTTGGATTTCTGCTTCCAAGTAAAGGTGATAGTAGGGTTTCTTTCTTTTTTAAAGGTATTTATGTGTTTCTTGGATCCATTCATTTGTTTATGCTTGCAACAGTCCACACTATATTTCTGGCATTAATTTACTATGTTTCCCTAAAATAAAACATCCATAACCTGAAAAAAATGTGTGATTTAATTTCATTTGATATGAAAATATGTGTGGTCGTTTCAGTTCATCCTTGGCTTCAGGGTTGGCGTGCTTGTCTTGTCCAATCATATTTGTCGTTAAATGTTTTCGCGTTCCAAAGACCAATCACATGTCAGAGTCGGTTATTGGTCCCTCCTACTTTTGAAATGTCTTGCTGTAGCCATTTTACACTTGTTCCCTGAAAACATATTTGCACTTGTGTCCTTGGAATGAAATATTAACACCATTTCAACCTTCACTTCAACGTGTCAGAACAGTTGTCAGTGATATGTGTCAGTGGTAAGTGAGAGTTTTTCGTGTTTAAGCAGCCGCTCCTCTGGCTTAGCGAGTTAGCAAACATCAGGCTAAGAGAGTTAGCATGCCTGCTAAGCGAACGTCATTGTTAAACACTCAGATTTTGTTTTTTAGTTTATGCATGTTCCCGACTAAGAGACATGCTTATTGTTGATGCAGGCTTATGCATCTTTTTTTTCCATGTGTTGCTTTTTGTGCATTGGTTTCCAGATTGATGTCAGTCTAAGTTGTAGAAGGGTTGTGTTCAAGTTATCTAGCTAACCTGGGGAGATGCACCACAAACAGGCTGCGCCTCATATTTTACTGTGATGTAGTCGCTGTTTAGTGTTGACTGCGTTTTCATATAAGGCCTTACAGTCTTGCTGTCAAGTAAACGTTGCTTTTCCAATATTAAATTGTTTCTGTTTTTTTTAGAATCTCTATTGTTGTAATTAAACAGAAAAAGGACAGGGACCAGAAGCAGAGTCTGTTCATCAATATGGACTATGAGCGGAGGTAAGTGAAGCGGTCAGATTATATGGTTCCCCCATGCACAGAGAGAAGGTGTGTTTGAGTACGTAACATTAAAAAGCACACCTTATCTGTTATGGTCAGCAGGGGTGGGCGAGGAGATCGCACAGGTCGCTATGGAAACACCCACAACGATCACAACTTTCGGGACATGGACTATCGAGGTTATGGCCAAGAAGACGAGGAGGCTGGGACGGGATTTGATGTCAGACCAGACGGGGACAGACCTTACATTCAGGAGGAGCAGTCCCTGGGTGTTTTTGACTTCTCTCCAGGTCGACCCCTAGGCAGGGGGGGTTTTCACCAGAGAGGAGAGGGACGAGGGGACGTGGTGGGGCGTGATGGGAAGAGACATATGTGGCCTCCTTGCACTCAGTCTCAGCCTGATCAAGCCATTCCCATGCTCCAGAAAGAGGAAGAGGGATCAAGTCGGGAGTACGAACAGTTACACACAGGTCCACATGAAAGGAGTCGGGGGAAAGGTGGAAGAGTTTTTCCAGAGAACAGTGCCTCACATGCAGGGGTCAAGGATGGCTTCTGGGGTTGTGGGAGCATCCATTCTGATCAGATGGAATACAATACAGCAAGACCAAGAGAGGAGGATATGTTCCCTCATGGGGCCATGAAGAGGAGGGTGAGTCATATGTTATTTCTGTTTGGGTTTTTTTTTTCTTTTTTCTTAGAGCAGCTTCACTTTTGTTCTTGTCTTTACATGCTGCTTATTTGTGACTGTCCTGTGCAGTCTTTTCCTGCGGGGGAAGAGGAGCACAGTTGTGAGAGTGCAGGACCAGATCTCTCACTTGATGAGTTGGATCAGAGGGACCAGGACTACCGTGCAGATCTAGACCACAACCAGAGGCCAAGCAACATCATAATGCTTCGGATGTTGCCTCCCAATGCCACCACCAATGAGGTAAGTGTACATCTCCTTTGCACGTTTTTTGTGTTTTTACAATAATCTGATGTTTAAAGTTTTTGTCATTAAGCTTGAATTGGAATAAAGCCTCTTTTGTTCATAGATCCGCGCACAACTCCAGGAACAGGGGATCCAGCCGAGAGAAGTTCGCTTGATGAGGAACAAATCTTCAGGTGAGAATTTGTCCTATGCCCGGTTATTTTTGTTGTTGTTTACTCTCCCCTTTCATCCCACCGATTCATTACCAGCTCTTCCATTTTCATTGCTCTGCCCAGTCTACTAATTAATGTCAGCTTTTCTTCTCCACCTCTCCGACTGTCACTATCTGTCATCATACTCTGAGTTATAGCTGATGCAAAGAAGACTAATTTATGTACTGCGATACAGGCTTCTGCTCAGATTGCTGCTTTGGTCTGCTGGAGTCTTAATTTTTTGCCAGTGCCCACCGGGCAACAAAACATCCAAGTCTTCCTCAAAAAAAAAGAGTCCTATGAACATTTTCCAGAAAAAATAATGCATGCATGCTAGGGGTGTAGCGGTACAGAGTAGTCATGGTTCAATTTGTGCCCAGGTTTTGGTGTCATGGTTCCGTACAATTTTGGTACAACGATGCATAACTCAAGGATTCTCTCATTTATTTTGAACAAACAGTGGTGCAAGTTGAAAGGTTTGTTTTTGGACTTTTCATGCCTTTGTTGAGAGATAGTAAAGTGAATAGAGTCAGAACTCTAGGAGAGAGAGAGAGAGTGGGGGAAGATAGCCACAGATCTGCTTCAAATCCAAACTATATTCTCTGTACATGGAAACTAACCACTATGCTACCAGCATCCCAGCCTGTAGTGTATTTAACTTTAACCAATAAAAAGACAAACTAAAACAAACGATTCAAAATGAAAAGGCAACACAGAAAAGAAGAACATTTACTGATTTGAACATGAAGAAATAAATAAAATGGAAGACATAATACAAAACAAAATGCATACCTTTTAAAGACATGTATTACATTTTTTATAAACTTCTGAGTCTGTCAGTTGAATATGCACTTCTCACAAAGTGTATAATGATCACTCCAAGTTGTTAAAGTTGTGCAGTCTGTGAGATAAACAGTGGGATGAAGTTACCTGTTGTCTTTGTCTTTCGCCGTGCTCCGGCGATGGCACCTCTGGGTCATGGCGTCTAATGTTCATTATCATATTTGTTTCCAACGATACCTCACTAGATTCAAGCTTTCCCCAACTTGTTTAAAGAAGCAGGCAGGTCTTCGAGTTCTGCTGGGTCATTTGACAATATTGCACTTCTTCTTCTTGTGTTTTGTTGCGTCTGCATCTTCTTCTGCGATCATTGCCGCCACCTGCATTGGGAAGTGGATGCTACCTTACCTCCACTTAGACGTGTTTGTTGTATGACTGCATGCACCAAACCATGACGTCTGTACCATCAGACGAATACAAATACCGTTACAGCCCTAACGCATGCAGTCATAGGTCCCAGACCTTTGCCACATTGCTTGAGTTTTTTTCTTTCTACCTGGCATTCTCACTGTCTTTACCTTTCCATAATTCAGCCTCATCCATCATGAAGTGAGTTCTGTCTGAGTAGTAGTGAATAATGTTAGACGTGAGCAGAATGACAATTAGTTTGAAACAATAGCTATGTTTGAATGTGTGAGTGTTGCAGATATGTGTACATGCCATCCATACCCACTCAGAACAGCTTTTTCTTAAGGTGTCCTTTTAAGGTCATTGTCTTATTGGCCACCTTTCCTGCTAACTCAGTGGTTGCCTGTGAAGTGTGCCTATCTGACTCAGGTATACTTTAAGTCTTCCTGCGCTGCTCTGTCTCTCTCACTCCTACATCCCTGTTCCTCTGTGTAACTAATGACCGTTTCTGATTACTGTCCATGTGATACCATACACCAGTGCTGTTTTAAGAAGCTTATGAATCTAAATATGCTGTCATTCATTTATAGTACTGCATGGACAGGATATGGATCCTAAAGAGACATTACACCACAGTGCTACATAGTTCAATCTGCACTCTGACTCTCCAGAGGTTCAGAGTTGTGTGTGTGTGTGTGTGTGTGTGTGTGTGTGTGTGTGTGTGTGTGTGTGTGTGTGTGTGTGTGTGTGTGTGTGTGTGTGTGTGTGTGTGTGTGTGTGTGTGTGTGTGTGTGTGTGTGTGTGTGTGTGTGTGTGTGTGTGTGTGTGTGTGTGTTCTGACTGGGTGCTTCATCATTCAAAGCCACAGAGCTCAAACTGATGAGTGGGTAGGATCTCCCCCCCTCTCTCCCTCATTCCCGGACCCTGTGGAGATACTTGACATTGTGTCCTCCCACCCTTGAGGAGAATTTGACAGCAGCTCTCAAACTGTGTCAAAGTGTGTTGCTCCCAAGGGAGGGAGGAAGCAATGACTTGAATTTATTAGTGCTGATACAGGGCCTCTCTCTCTCCTCTGGACATGAAGCACTAACCCCTCACTGCGTTGTTGTCATGTTGTTGTTGTTGTTCGGTTACCATGGCGCTGGGCGGTGTCCAGGTCAGAGCAGAGGATTCGCCTTCGTCGAGTTTAATGTCATACAGGAGGCCAACCGCTGGATGGAGACCAACCAGGTCACTCTCCCCTACACAGACACACATACAAATACACACAAACAATGAGATGAATGGGTTACATATCAGGTCCAGAGCACAGTCACACCATGCCCTCCCAAGTGCACATGATGCATTCCAGTATGGCTTACATAACAGAGGTAGGTAGGTAGGTAAGTGTTATCCTTTGATGGGGAAATTCTCTCTATATATATTCTACTTAAACAGAATTCCACAAACAGGCAAATGATAAGTTGCTATCCGTCTGTCTGGGACAAAATGAATTAGTTGCATACATGGGTCCTCCCTGTCACATTTGCACATTATCTGTCCAAAACAACCTTCTTTTTGACTCCGTTACATGTTCCTCACTCGCTGTCCTCCAAGTCTACACTACCATCACCACTAATAGAATGGCAGTCAAGCTAAATTAAATTTTTTCACATGGTATATTGTATGTTCAATCTGAACCAATGCCGTGCTTCATTTTCATTTTAACATACATGATTACATCTTTAGCAGGGAGCTATCGTCAATTTGGGGGGCAAAGGTGGTGACAGTGGGAAGGATGTGTGGAAAACTGTGAAAAGGTTTCCCCTTAAGGGGGGAGGGATGACACAGACGAACAGATTGATTGTGTCCTTAAAAATGGACTCAACTCACAAAACTACACATACACCATCTCAGTCCGTCCCAGTTTCCTAAGCTGAAGGTTGCAATTCTCTTGTGTACTCTTTCTTTCAGCCTCAGTTCTACTCTCTCTCTCTCGCTCGCTCTCTCTCTCTGTCCCCCTTTCTCTCTTCTATCCCTCCCTCTCTCTCTCTCTCTCTCATCTCTTGTGAGATGAGGCCTTTCTCTGGCATGTGTGACCCAATTATCTTTGATAATCATTCTTTGTTTCCTCTCTCTTTCTCTCTTCCTTTTCTTTCAGGGAGTGCTGTCGATTCTGGGACAAAGAGTGTCGATGCACTACAGCGACCCGAAACCACGTGCCAATGAGGACTGGCTCTGCAACAAGGTTGTGTGTTTGTGATGCGTGAATATGTGGAGATCTAAATATGTATGCCTGTATAGTGTGTGTGTGTGTGTGTATCATAAACTGTAAGGTGTGCTTTTGTAACACTTCTAACGGTTGCCCTTTTCACATTTTTTACAGTGTGGGGTGCAAAACTTTAAAAGGAGAGAAAAGTGCTTCAAATGCAGTGTGCCTAAATCAGGTAAAGCTAAGTTATACCTGGATATTGTGAATCTTCACCCTGTACTATAACGCAGGCCGTCTTTCACTATGTGATGATACATATCATTTCACTATTTCATGATAAGTAGGTAGCATTGTGTTCCCCTCACAGAAGCTGAGCTGAAGTTGCCCCAGCTGCAGAGGGATTTGCCTGTTGGTCTTCAGAAGGAGGGTGCCCAGGGCTTGTTGCCGTTGCCTGCACCATACAACACTTCTAGTCCTACTGTCAACCCAGGACAGGCTACACAGCAGGCAGATGTTGCCAATGACAGTGAGTCTATTTCTTTACATGATTTATCCCTACAGCAATCTGTTCTTCCATTCACTGTGAGTAACCTTGTCTAAAACTTGTAAAGAAGAAGGAGGCTCAACAGTGTACATACTTTACACCAGTGTGTTACTATGTCCTTAAAATGAGAGTGTTTAATGAAATAACATTCTGTCATCCTCTCCTGCACCAGCTCTGATACTGAGAAACCTGGGTCCACACACTTCACTGGATGCCATCTTATCGGCTCTGGCTCCGTTTGCTACCCTTTCCCCTTCCAATGTTCGTCTGATAAAGGACAAGCACACACATCTGAACAGGGGCTTTGCCTTTCTGCAGCTCTCTACCATAGTGGTAAGAAACTTGAATAGGCAGGTGGATGATGAAGCCTTCTCCTTCACATACATACCCATGCACAATTGCACTCGCACAAACTCAGAGTTCTCTGTTTGTGTTATCAACAGGAGGCCTCACAACTGCTCCAGATCTTACAGGCTCTTCAGCCAGCTCTCTCTATTGACGGGAAAACGATTGTGGTGGAGTTTGCCAAAGGCTCCAAACGGTAAACAATACTACCCAATTAAAGGAAACACAAAGGCAGATGCATTTTAGCTTTTTCACAAAGAAACTCAAACGGTCTCTTTGTGTCTTTTCAATACTAGTGATGTGTTCCTGACAGACGGAAGCAGAGTGAGTGCTGCTACAGTAGCCAGCACTGCTATAGCTGCAGCACAGTGGGCGGTCACGCAGGTAACCTTTCGAGATGATTTATCAGCGTGACATCAGAGTGAATCACATCTTCATTTTCTAATTGTTTGAATATTTATTGAATACAAGTGTTTTTTGCTTCATCTTTCGGAATATTTTGTATTTTCAGACGGCTCAGAATGGATCGGGTGGAGGCCAGAGTGTAGATACAACTGTGTATCAGCAGGGGGCAGCAGTGACCTATAGTCAGGAGGGAACTGAATATTCTGGACTAGATGGCACAAGTTTCAAAGCACAGGCGGACATCACAGTTGCTGCTTTGCCCAGTTCAGGGGCAGCCCTGATGGGGGCATACACAGGAGGAGCAGCCACAGGTCGGTTTAAAATATTTTTAGTATAGAGAGAATTATAAATGTAAGAGTTACATCGTTAGCACTTGTTTTTGTGTTCATTCACATGTGTTTGATACAGGGACACCAGGATCAGTGCAGCAGCCTCTCATCAAAACACAGACCGCTCTCCTCACCACAGCGAACACCACACAAGTCACACAGGTGCCATTTGAATGCATGCGTATAATCTTCAATTCTTGTCGTCTTGCATTTTTTAAAATGTTGTTGCTTCTGTTTCTGCAGGTTGAGATTGTGGGAAAACCACAACCAGCTGCTCCCAGCCAACCTGCCACCCCAGGGACTGAACATGAGCTCCAGCAATACCGTAAGAATCACAATCAAAAAACTAACTTAATCCCAGGGGGATTCTTGGTCATTACAGTTTCTCTTAAGTACAATATAACGCTAGAAAATCTAGCAGATATATATTAAAAGATCAAATGAAATGCAATTTACAGAATAGAATAGGTAAAGAGTACAAAGGGAAAGTATCTGAAGAATAATAAGCCACATAGAAGCATATCAGTTTTGCACACGTGTCTGAACAAATGTTGATGTTGGTTTATGGACAGATGAACAGTTAAAATAGGTAAACGCATAATACAGCTGAGAAGTTTCCAGTTGTTGACTTTGAGCTAAAATAAGTCCAGGAAGCTTAGACTAAGTGTCTGGAGTTACAGCGTTTGATGGCCACAGGCTGGAATGAACTCTGTGGTGCATTGTGGGGACTGAAGTCTTGCACTGAATCCGCTGCTGTGTTTTGCCAGCATGTCGTACAGTGGGTGGGAGTCATTGTCCAATAACTGGCAACTTAGACAGTAACCTCCTCTCTGACACCACCATTGGAGAGTCCACCTCCACCCCCACAATGTGACTGGCCCTGTGAATCAGTTCATTGACTCCAGCTTTATGTGTAAAGTGTTCCTTACGAGTTATACATGTAATCATGGTCTTAAACTATTTTAAAGCAATTTATGTCGCCCTACTGTATTTCTCTATATGCATATTAACTGTGATACTGCTGATTTCCACTTTTATGATCAACTAAAGGGATTTTATTTTGAAATCTTACCCTGCCAGAAATGTATTGTGTGTTTCATTGTAGCTGTGCCAGATGTGTCCACATACCAGTATGATGAAAGCTCGGGGTACTATTACGACCCACTTACAGGTCTCTACTATGACCCTACCTCCCAGGTAACAAGCTTTAAATCTGCTGCCTTCTTTATGTTTGATGAAAACTTCCGCAGTATTGAGTTTTATTGTTGTGCCCCTTCTCTTTGCAGTACTACTACAACCCTCACTCTCAGCAGTACATGTACTGGGATGGAGAGAAACACACCTACATCCCTGCTGCTGCTGCTGGACAGTCAAATAGTGAAGGGGCTGCTCACGCTGGTGAAGCTCCTTCAGACTCCCTTTTCGCCTCTCCTGGCAGTAAGGAGAAGAAAGACAAGCCCAGAAACAAAACGGCTCAACAGGTAATCTACATCCTCGATACTACTTGAGAACTGACCGGTTTGCACATTCATTATCTTGTACTGATGTTTTTTTTTTTTTTTTGGAGTAACCCCTGGATTTCAACATTTTAAAATTACAAATCTTCCTCAAGTCATTTCCATTTCTCTTATGTCTTATATAAATAGATTGCCAAAGACATGGAGCGCTGGGCTAAGAGTCTGAATAGACAGAAGGAGAACATGCGCTCTGTCTCTTCTTCCCCAGCTGTTGGCTCCACTGCTCCACCACCAGGTTTCACTAGGACACCTGGACACAGTCGCTTGGACGACCGGCGAGAATCTGCCAGCGCTGATGCAGGTTATGCTGTTCTGGAAAAAAAGGTATATAAGGCCCACAGAAATCCTTAGCTGTTAACATCTATGTATCAGGTTAGCATAGTGACTCGGAGGAATGTTTATCAACTTGAGGGCTCAGGCTTAGGTGTCTGCAACACCTAAGTAAAAACACATTCTCACTACTTTGCTTTTCTGTCCTACAGGGGGCACTGTCTGAACGGCCTCAGATTTTTCTGGACCAGATCCGACATAGTACAGAAGTAAGGAAAAGGCCACAGTGATGTATTTGTGAAACTTCTGTCTCTTTCTGCAGAGAATCTTGCAGAGCTTTTATATTTCGGAAAAATTTTACTCTGCATTTTGGTTTTTAACCTCAGTGTTTAATGATCTAACATGTTATTTCTGCAGCGATCCCCACCTCTGCAGCAGGGCCTGGTCCCAGCCTACAGTGGAGAAACTGACAGTGAAGAAGAAGGAGGCGACAAAGATGAGAAGGAAGGGCGAATGACAGATTGGGTTAAACTCGCCTGTCTGCTTTGTAGGAGGCAGTTCCCCAGCAAGGAGGCCCTTATCAGACACCAGCAGCTGTCTGAGCTACACAAGGTGCTAACACACTTCAAATATAGTTTGAATGATAAGTAAGAAATACATGTTTGTGTTTTTATGAAGGAACAAGGGTCCTGGACTACAAAGATGACTAAACACAGTCAATGTGTGATGTAGTAAAATGACCACCTCTTTACCTCTTTCTGCCCTCAGCAAAACTTGGAGCAAAGAAGATTACATCAGGAAGTCACAGGCAAAGAGGTTAGTCAAGCCTCATGATCTGAGTGTAGGAGTTACAGAAAGGTGTATGAAATAGGTATCTTTGTAACTGCATTAATCCAGATAATAACAATTTCACTGTCCCGTTTTTCTTGTTGCAGAGACATGTAGATGGACCTGAGGCTCCTGATGCTAAGAGGAGGAAGTTTAACCCGATGTAAGTTTCCAGGAATAAAAAGACCCTGCATGAACACACTCTTAGAGTTATTTGAGTTTAACAATTGCTGTACAATGCAAAGTGGTTAACAAGACTTTATGACCAAACATGCTCCTGTTCGGTTCAGGGTTTTTTTTTTTGTTTAATTATGACTACAGTAATACATATAGTAGATAGCAAAGTTCTTGATTTGTGTTTTTGCTCAGTGTTTTTTTTTCTTTTTTCTCTTTTTAGTGATGGGATCAGTGGCACTAGTCTTGGGGCCAGGATGCTACAAGGAGGCGTGAAAAAAGGGCTTCTGTTGCGACATATGCAAGTGGAATGAGCTAAAGAAGGAAAATGACAGTACCTAGCTCGCAAGACTTCACTTTTATGGTCATACAGATATCTATACATGAACCTTTTAGTTTGGTTTGACATCACAATTACCTCAACAGTGGTAATACACTCAAATGAACTGATCCTGTAGAAGAGGATTACAGGATATTGCACAGATTGCACTTTTTTTTGGCTTTCTTCCTGAATGATGCAGTTATGGGTTCTCACTTGCTTTGATGCTTGTCTGTGATAAACAAGCCTAATGTGGTTGGGAAACATTTGCTGTGGGAAATGAAAGATTAGTACAGATCTTAATGCAGTGAATGGGCTTTTTTAATAATACTGTCTATGCACCATAGATTTTTTTTTTAAATTTTGTTTTAAAGATATTTGCCTCGTCATTCAGTGAATGACTGATCAGGGCATGAACTGTGTAAACATTTTTAAAAAAGACTGTGGGCTCATGAACTTTATGGGTCACACTAACACTATTGTGTAGTTAAGAAGAACAAGTGTCATATTGCAGGTTTGAATTCACATTGTAATAGATAAAAAAGTTATTTTTTATTTCTATGATTTTTCAATGTGACTGTGTTTTTGTCAAGCTTATGTGAATTAATTCTGAATAACACAATTTCATCATTATAATTGATTTATGTCTTCTTTGTTCAAGTCATTATGCTTGAGCAAATCATTTCAACATTTAAACTTGACATTTCCAAAGCTGTTTTTGCAAACCTGTGGTTTTTTGTTTTTTTTTCCTTTTCTGAAGGGTTTATAACGTAACTCTTGTTATGAGGCCTTTACTGCAACTTTCTGCAGAAATCGTTGCTGTTTCACACTTACACTGTCTCTGAAATGTGTTCACAACACCTGTGCTTATGTTAAGGCAATAGACCAGGGGTGTCCAAAGTGTGGCCCGGGGGCCATTTGTGGCCCTTGAGTGGATTTTTTGTGGCCCTTGACTTCAAATCGAAGAATCAGAAGATTTTGGCCCCAGGCCTCATCAGATGGCATATTTCGTTCTTTTTTTCTTTTTCATGTTAGCGAGGGAGACCTATAAAAGCCTGACTATTCTATCCAAAAAATGTGAACAACAGTTTCCCACTGCAATTAGTTATTGTGTATTTACATTATTTTTTGAAGAGGTCAAAAAAGAAAGTTCCCTCCAATATTTAAAGAAAACAAACAAAAAAAACCCTGTGGCCCGTGAGCGATTCTAACGCGACAATTTTGGCCCGAAAGAAAAAAAGTTTGGACACCACTGCAATAGACCGTAGGTTACTCGGGCTGACTAGTTCCCATGGCAACGACAAACGCGGTTGCTTGTTTGCTTGGGGGAGGGGAGTATAGATATACCAGTTAGCTTCGTAATCATTAAAATTGATTGCTAAAATAACAAGATCAAAGTCGATATCTTAACTTGTAAAGTTGCCGTTCAACAGTCCCGTTTTGTACAATTAGCGTGATTAACCAATTTCTGAAGGCATCACAGGACGAGCTAACTACCTGTAGCCGGTTACTTTTTGTAATACTAAAGTGAGCAGCATGTCTGACATGGAGGAAGATGCCCTGTCGGACGTAGAAGGAGGTGAAGAAACAAACCAAGAGGGAGCAGGGGAGGAGGAGAAGAAGGTATGCCTATAACATCATGAATGTTTTTTACAGTATATTAGTCATGATTTAGGCTAAAGAGCTCACCCTTTTGACCAAGACCTCAAAGTCAACAGAAAAGTAAGTCTCGGAATGGAAATAGACACGAGCATAAGTTGTGGAGAGTAATCATGTTATGACTAGTAAGGTATTTACATAAACCCTGAAGGTTGCATTCCTAAAGCAAGTTTTTCTTGCAGGTTTGAACTTTAAAACACAGATTATGTCATTTTAGCTTAATTTAGGAGTAATCTTTCCTTCACTTGTAACATGTTCACAAACTTGTAGCCTTAATGTTTCAATCCTTGATCAATCTGTGCCACAAAAAAAGAGTTTGAAAAATGCAAATCCTATTGATGTCTTCTCTCTTGCAGGTAGAGGCTTGCCATTTGACCCTAGAAACCATCAGTCAAGGACTTTCATTACTGTGTCGAACAGGCAATGGACTTGGACATGCTTTTGTCAAAATGGACCTAAAAGATTGGTGAGGTTGCAAAAGAATACATGAAAACGAAATTTGCCCTTTAAATATATATAAGAATATTTCTCCATAAGTATGGCCATCTCTTGGATACTATTCTAATTTCCTCTCTCATCTCTGTCCTCCTCAGTGGACTCAAGGACATAACTGAAATCAGCAGTTTTATTTACATACGTACTCTGGATCTATCCAACAACCAGATCACTGATCTTTCTCCTCTGGCATCTTTGACCCAGCTGCTCTGGTTGAAGGCAAGGATAGTTTTTTCTTAATTCAATTAGAAAAAGACACCTCTAGGCAATCACGGTAGTATCACTCACTCTGTGGGTAAACCTCAAATGCAACTCTGCCTCTGTAGGTAGACAACAATGCTGTGGCGGGCTTCAACCGGCATACTTTCGAAAAGTTTACCTACCTGCAGTGGCTGAGTATGGCAGGGAACAAGCTTACAGATGTGAAAGGCCTGGTTGGCCCTGCCTTGGAGCGCCTCAATCTTGCAGGTTAGTATTTTTTTTTTGTTATATCAGGTTGTGCTCATTTTGAGTTTCCGATAGAGATCTCAGTCAAATGACAAATATTTTGTCAAATCTTTAATATTTGAAATGAGAGAAGTGGTCACAAACTCAGCAGTGATTTTTTTATATAGTATTCTCTGTTTTGTCACTCAGTCTTTGGGAAGACAACTTTCATCAGTATATTTTAATTCAAAAAAATGTTTTAACCTCTCTGGCAGGTAATGGTATTCAAAGACTGAATGGACTTCAAGGTAGCTGCTTTGCTAACCTGGTAACTTTAGAGCTGAGGGGAAATAACCTGGATACCACAGATGGCATCAACCTCCCCAACCTGCAGCATTTATATCTGGTAAAAAAAACAAAAAACGAACATGCTTGATGAAGAGATTGGTTTATTTTAACTCAGAGAAAACTGTGCCTGTAACTATGTTTGGTGCAACTATACAGGCTCAGACCACTATAAAACGTCTGGAAGGTTTGGAGGGATTAAAAAGCCTCACTACCCTTCACCTGCGAGACAACCAGCTTGATACTCTGGAAGGTCTTAGCTCCAACATGAAGTGTCTCCAATACCTCAATGTCCGGTACACAGCTGCATCATAACAAGACATTAGAAATGCAAAAAAAAAAAAAAAAAAATCATCAAATCACTTCACACCAAATATGCACAATGACATATCTCATATGTTTGTCTCTCTCCCTCAGAGGAAATCTATTGTCAGGCAAGAACTCCATTCAGTCTCTTGGACGTGTATCAAAAACTCTAAAGACTTTGGTCCTTTCTGAGAATCCTCTGATGGAAACCACAGACTACCGCCTGGGCGTACTGATTCTCCTGCCGAAGCTGGAACGACTGGACAAAGACCTCGTCTCCCCTGAGGAGACGACTGAGGCCTTAGAGAGAAGAATGGTGACCTTAAGGAGCATCTCATTTCTCTGTATGACACATACAATAATCTGCTTGTTTGCAGGTTGTTCTAATGGCATGCATATCCTTTCAGGAACTAACAAAAGAGGAAATACCTGGCCCATGAGATTTGCAATGTTGACCAACATGAGGAAGTGCTTGACTTCCTTGAAAAGTCAAGCTTGGTGTAATTGTGTTCTATGGAAGGTATCATAATTGTGAAAGATTTTTTTTTTTTTTTTTTTTTTGTGGTGCTTTGCCCATCCATAAATCCTTACACTTAAGTTTCTTGTGTCCTTTTCTTACATTGTTGATCTATTTTTTAAATAATTGTCTTTTTGATGTATTTTTACATGTCCAGATGCATATATTGCACTTGAGATAAAGACATGCTTCAGAATGACTTGTGAATGAATCATGAGGGATTACTTGAACCCTTTGTTGTCAGCCAAACAGTCCTGTGTTTCACGCTGAGTAAGGATGAGAGGGCAAAATCTGCCTCCATTTCCCTGTTGGCTGTCGTCCAGAAAAAGTTTTAAAGCGACAGTGACTTGGACAGGTTATGGAAAGAAGATACATACACAAGTACACTTCGTAGCCCACTACTACCGTGCTCCTTTTCAGAAGTATGCCCTTTATGTCTCATGACAGTTTCTACATTAATAAATACTCTGGAGTTGTTGATAATGTAGGCTATAGCATATCGGCCTATATTATAGGCCTATACATAAACTGTTTCTATACATTATATGTATCTACAAAGTTAAGTGCGATATTCTGTGAGTTCATATAACCTATTTACAGTATGTAGTTTTAATCTTAAAATGTACCAACAATATAACTAAATGTCAACCTCGATACACTGGCTTCCTAAATATGAGGGCTAAGTCTATTATAATAGAGAGCGGAAATGATAAACGCTGAGTGAAATCATATCCGCATTTTCACTGTCTGAAAATAAAGCTGCTTCTTCTGTACAAATTGCACCTATATAGACTGTAAAAGCCCCCAAAGACTGTTCTCCCAATGATTGGATTAGGTGGGAGTGGCTGTCACAGCAGACATAAGTCTCCCTCCTCTCTCCTCGTCCTCCTCCTCCTCGGTTGTACTTGCACTGGGTAGCTTAGCTGCAGCGTAGCACAACCTTTAACTATCACACTTGGGGTAGTATCTGTGTAACTAATTCAACCGAATTTAACATTTCACGCGGACAAGAAACAACCAAGACACCATGACCAGCTACCACAAACCCGATGAGAAAACTCTGCAGGGACTGAAAGACGTCGCTAACAAGCTCCGGATCAACTCTATCAAGGCAACATGCGCCTCCAACTCTGGGTGAGTTGTTTAAAGTTATGCCTGTTTAAAATCTATAAAGAAGAGTTGGGCACGAAGATAATACGCCATATTTTTACAATGTTACAATAAACTAGCAACCGCGCGCGTTATATCCACGGGGCCCTAATGCACGTGCTGCTGATTATTCTCACGCGGTGGACACAACGTAGCCACAGCAGACAGCTAGCAAGAAATTATTCATACTGTTGAAATAAACATTTTATATGAACGTGAGCTGAGCCTGAAGACTAAGCTAAGACTAGCCTACGCTGAAATGTGTTGTTATTTTGATGCAGATATAAAACACGTTGTGTCTGACGCTGTGGATAGTTTGATTGACTATACACTTAAGGCAAGCTAGCCGAGACTGGTGCATGGTTTCATCCTCAGTGAAGGTAGAAACTCAATGAAACAGCATTGGCCTACTTTCCTTATCTATTCAAAATCACATGATCGAGATAAAATACGAGCCTCTTAGTTGGACGACCTGTTTGAAAGTTGCAGATCCTGAAATGCTACAAAAATATTCTCATGCACATCATTTGAATCAGTCTAAAGAAATGTCTAGTATCCAATGGGACAGTCAAAGGGCACAGGTGGTGTTGCTTCATTTCAACTGCCAGGTTTGGCAACCTGACTAGTTCCTCTGCAGTGGAAGGGCCACTGTTGAAACAGGTCCAGGACTACATGAATAGTAACGTTGTTGAAAGGGGTGTAATTTAACAGCTTGTATAGATTATTGTGGCTGCCCTTTGCCTTCTCAGTCTTCAGTCAGGTTTATGATTGGGCTAAGCTGAAAGTAACTAATGAACTCAGTCCTGTGATTAAATCATTTATGGTGGATGACTGTCAATTAACACTCTGTTGTCTGCTATATGAATCCTTAAGTCTATTTCTGTACCATTGTTTTAAGTGTGGACACTTGGAACTACAATGTGTTTTCATGCTGTGAAGCTTGTTACACGTATGACACGGTTAAACCGTTGCAAAGTGTTGTTTAAACTTTTAATAGAATAGAAACCCTTAAAGTTATTAAACAATTTTACAATGAAATTAGAAATACTGTACGTTAAAGTGCACAAACGTACTCAATTCACAGCTTCAAACAACTTATATTGAAGATAAATACTAAGTACAATGTTTATGTGGAAAATATTTTGTGCCTGTCTTGGACAGAACTCCTTATTTGGTTAGTAAGCAAATAGTTAAGGTAGATGATCACACATTCTGTCAATCCCCAGGCTTGTTCCTCACTTATAGATTGTCCCTGTGCAATTCCACTGTTGAGTAAATGTACTTTGTATTGCATAATGGTAACCTAAAGGCAACTTCCAAACAAAAGAGGTTTGTGGGTAAACCTGTTTTGTGCCATTTCCTTGTCCAATGACACGGATGTGAATGTATTTTCTTCCTTGTGTCCTCACTATCAGGCATTTTTAATCTGATAACGTTGACACCTTTTAACAAAAGGTGTCTTCTAGTTTTGACACTCATCACGTGTAGTTCCTCATTATGTGACTGATATGGAACAGTGCATCTGGGCATCTGATTTCTTTTTGTATGGGATGTCTTGAATTTACTTCAGTTTATTTCCCACCAGGTTATCACTCAACAACGGACAAGTGGTAAACGGAGCACGCTGTACATTTTAATTTCAAAGTGAACCCATGATTTTTGTATTTATTAGATTACTGTGTGTTCCCAGCATGGTTGAGATGATACCATTTTTAAAATGTTACCCGCTTAGAGAAGCTGCGATGCTGTTGAGTAATGTGGGGATTTCTAAACGCGTCTATCACAATTTTTGGACCACAATGCAGCAACTAACAGTTAACTCTTCCTTCTTAGTATTTTTTAGGTGTCTTGAGTGTGGTAATCTAACTGACTTGAGTTTGTTGCCGATTAATAAACAATTTGAAATGTTCCTAATAAGAGTGATTTTCCTTATTGACTCATTGCTTGCCCAATGTATTATAGTGAACAACTCCACTGCACTGACTGATTGTGTTCCAGAAGTCCTTTCTGATTGTTAAACTAAACCAAAGTGCAATGATTCCTGAATGTAGCAACACATGCATGGTGTGATTTTTTTTTTATTTATTTTTTTTAAGTATTTTTTCTAAAGTATTGAATTGTCATGAACAATGTCTCCTTTCCCCCCCTCTCCTCAGTCACCCCACGTCATGCTGCAGTGCAGCAGAGCTCATGTCTGTGCTCTTCTTCCACACCATGCGCTACAAAGCAAAGGACCCTCGCAACCAGTGTAACGACCGCTTTGTTCTCTCAAAGGTCAGTAAAAACCTCTTATGTGGTGTTTATTTCACCATGACACCTAACTTTGGGTGATTGCTTATCTTAGAATACTTCCTTTTTTTTGGGGGGGGGGGGGGGGGGGGGGTGAATCTTTCTGTGATTGTCACATAAATGGCATATTAATGTGCTATTCATAAACATTAGGCATTAGTGTCAATCGCTCTGTATTGGGCTGTTCTTGTTTAATTGAGTTTTGAAGTTGATAAACATTTACGTCAACTGGCAGGCCCCTAAGCTCACCGTGCTAGTGAGAGGTAAAAGGTCAAGCTCAGTCTTGCAACATTGAAGACGCGAAACACGATGTGCAAGATAGGAAGTCGAACCTCACTGAACTGTTTGATGACTTTCCTGATCCTGGGCTCTGTGGACCACTGACTCGGCGCTTTAAATATCAGTTACCGATTTCAGTTCAGGTTTATCTTTACACCACTGTCCTTTTCCCCATCTCGTGTAGGGTCATGCTGCACCTGTCCTGTATGCCGCCTGGGCCGAGGCTGGTTTTGTGAAGGAGTCTGATCTGCTCAACCTGCGCAAGATTGACAGTGACCTCGAGGGCCACCCCACTCCTGTAAGTAACGGCTCCTCTCTGTTTGTTCTTCTCTTTGAAAACAGAGAGTCGTGTCAAAGTAACATTTATAACTGGTAAATGGCTTCTTTTCTCTTTTTCACCAGAAACTGGAGTTTGTTGATGTGGCTACAGGATCTCTAGGACAGGGACTCGGGGCTGCCTGTGGGATGGCCTACACTGGCAAACATTTTGACAAATCCAGGTGAGTGAATATACAGGAGAAATGCAGATTCTTTGAGCTTTAAGCTTAAATTATTCCTGCATTGAGTCGTCATTTTTAATTATTGGTTAACTCTTCTGCGGTGTATGAAGATTACTTGAGGGCAGGGGTTGTCTGCTCTCCAAATACTGTTTGTTTGTATTTTGTAAAGGTGGGATGTCATACATTCTGTGTAAACAAAGCTTGTTGAAACAATGCTGAGTCAACAACAGAGTGCAAGGCCTTCTCCAGCAGACGAGGACCTGCACCGTTTCAAAGCTGTGACTGATGCTCTGTAATCTGTTTAATGGAGGAACCTGTACTAGTGTAGTTGTAATTGGGTTAAATAACTCTCCCGACAAGAACCTGTAATGTAGCCAAAAGTGACCTGCACTGCTGAAACGCAGCAGTAACACTCTAGGGAGAAAAGGCTAGTGTAAAATGAATGGCCCCTATAAGTCAGTTAAAGCTGTTGGCTGTTGTCGTGATGAATTTGAATTGCTAACTATTAGCTGCCATTTAATAGTGATTGTTTCTTAAAGACAACTATAAGTCACATAGGGACCTGAAGTAGTTTGCATCTGTTGAGCCTCATAGACACACGTTTTATAAATAAAATGTGTCAAGGGTTCAGCTCAATAAATCAGACTTTGTGATCTCATATGGACACTTTGTTTGGGTCGACAGTTTTGTTTGTATCATTACACGTGCCAGTGATTCAAATGATTAGACTGGTTTGGCTGCACTTGTCCGGCAGAAATTCTGCTGTCTTGTGTTCTTTCTTTTTCTTGAGTTTAAGTCATGCACCTCAGAACTATATTGTTCATGTATCTGTGTGAATAATTTTTGGAGACACTAAAATCCTGTCTTGCATCATTTCGTAGTTACCGTGTGTACTGCATGATGGGTGATGGAGAGTGTTCAGAGGGCTCTGTGTGGGAGGCCATGGCCTTCGCCTCCTACTACAAGCTGGACAACTTGGTGGCGATCATGGATGTCAACAGGCTCGGTCAGAGTGAGGCTGCACCCCTGAAACACGACATGGAGACCTACCGCAAGCGCTGCGAAGCCTTCGGGTCAGTATCATACTTAACTGCCTTTTTTTTTCTTTTCTTTTTTTCCACAAGACATTTACAGACATTTTTATTTATCCAGGAAAGTCTTATTGAGGTTAAAAAAAACTTTTTCAAGGGAGCCGCCATGGGGAGGATTTTTGCTGATTTTAAAAAAACAAACTCCTCCTCCTCCCAGTCTTCCACATCACTGTCCAGTTCATGACATGATTGCTAAGGGTTTAAATCTCTCCTTTGAAAGATGGTTCAATCAGAGTCCATTCCTTAGAGCTACGATCTGATTCAGGGATTTTTAATTCAAATTCAGAACAATCTTAAATTCCTCAAAGATGCAAAAAATAGATCGAATTTTAACCCTAAAGAGTGAAATGATAAATGCTTCAAGAAATGTTTTCATTTAATAATTACATTACATTCAGGCATCAGTTGTGATTGAAACTCGTTCTACATCAGAGAGTTCTTTTTTTTTTTTAACTTTTCACTGAGAACAGTCACTCTCAAAAACACCATTGGGTCGTTGACTTTAGCCATACGGCTAGAGCCGCTACTGTTGACATCCTAGCACAGCTTTTACTTTACCATCTCAACAGGTGACCTTTGTCATTCTGTCGCTGTGTTTAATAATTTTTAGAAAGCGTAAACCTTCAGGAAGTCTCTTTTCTTCCATATCGGTTCAAATGACTTTTCTGATTTTGTAGAACTACAAACTGTTGACTTTGGGTGTTGTCTTGTCCTTGTAAGATAACTTTCGCTAGCTAGTTGATAGTCTAACTAGCAAGCATCCTAAGCTTGCATCACTGTAGTGAGAGTTCAAAGTCCTGCAAGATCAGAGACACGGTGATGGCAGCAGAACTTCATTGAACTGGTTCATATGTTTAAAACCAAGAAACCGTTCAAATCGTTTGCATCACTGATGATTGGCCTTTTTTTAAACTTTATTGAAACTTAATTGGTATGCCTGTATTCTTTACTGGCACTACTTTGCATCACTGGTTAATAAATTTGATGTTTAACATGTTTATTCAGCACTTAATGTCCCCATGTTTTGGGTTAATATTTGTCATAAAGTGTGTTTTGCTGTTAATGTGGAGCACTTTCTGTGCAGGTGGAACACGTATGTCGTGGATGGACATGATGTGGAGGAGCTGTGCAAAGCTTTCTGGCAGGCTCAGCAGGTCAAGGACAAACCCACCTGCATTGTAGCAAAAACATTCAAGGGCAGAGGACTTAAAAGTATGTTTGTTTTTTTTCTTTCGTATTTGCTTATTGTTCTCCTTTTCTTCAGATGCATTTATGAGACTTTTTATCATCCCTCGCTGTAGATATTGAGGATCTTGATAACTGGCATGGAAAGCCCATCCCCAAGGACAAGGTTGACAACATCCTGAGTGACCTGCAGGCTCAGATCCAAGTCCCCAACAAGACCCTGTGCCCTGAACTGCCCAAAGAGGACACGGCACCTGCAGACCTCAGCCCCATCCTGCTGCCTTCACCTCCAGCATACAAAAAGGGAGATAAGGTACGCGTTGGGACACTTGAAGCATGTGAGCTGTTGATATAGAATGTCTTTCTGTTTTATGGGGGTTTCCCTCTCCAATAATGTCATAGCCTTTGAAATTATCGATCTTGTCTCCCTCTCACACAATCAGATGGCTACAAGGCGTGCGTACGGTACGGCCCTGGCTAGGCTGGGCCAGTCCAGTCAGAGAGTGGTGGCCCTTGACGGGGACACGAAAAACTCCACCTTCTCAGAGACCTTCAAGAAGGCGTTCCCTGACCGCTACATTGAGTGCTTCATTGCTGAACAGAACATGGTAAACTACCAACTTATGAAAGAGGGATAAACGTCGCTCAGTTCACACTTCTTACCATAATCTGCTCCAACTTGGTCTAATCTGTTACTATTCATTCTCCTAGCATGATAATCCCATCCTCACACTGCTGCTTTGGTCCAGTTTAAGTGCCCTTCTGTTGTTAACGCTGTCCCCTGACACTCATGTCTTTGCTTCACGCTATAGGTCGGAGTGGCCATCGGCTGTGCCACCAGAGATCGCACTGTTGCATTTGCCAGCACCTTCTCTGCCTTCTTGGCTCGAGCATATGACCAGATCCGTATGGGAGCAATCTCCCAGACCAATGTCAACCTGGTGGGCTCCCACTGCGGCGTCTCCATCGGTAAGCTTCATGCTGAAACAACCGCAGTTTTCTTATGAGCAGAATATGCCCTGTTCCTAACAGATCTCCTGCCCCACTCAGGTGAGGACGGTCCTTCACAGATGGCCCTAGAGGACTTGGCCATGTTCCGTGCTATCCCAACATGCACTGTGTTTTACCCCAGTGACGCAGTGTCAGCTGAGAGAGCTGTGGAGCTGTCGGCCAACACAAAGGTTGATAAACGGCTTGTTGTAGGGTTTCTCCACAAAATTGTGTTTCCAAAAAGGGGCTAAAAAATATCCTTGTTGTAAACATTTTCTCTTCGTTCTCAGGGCATCTGTTTCATTCGCACCAGTAGACCAGAAACTGCGGTCATTTATTCTCCAGATGAGAAGTTTGAAGTGGGCATTGCCAAGGTAAAGATCAATCTCGTGATTTCCTACGAGCTCATCTTTGTGTATAAGTTGCTGTTAGAAATGGACACCAGAAAAAATGTTCATCTATAAACTATGAAGTCTGTTCTTAAAGGTGGTTCGTCAGTCTGACAACGATCAGGTCACTGTTGTTGGTGCTGGTATCACACTCCACGAGGCCCTGGCTGCTGCCGACATGCTGGCCAGTGAAGGTAAGACTCACATTGCCCTCTAGTGGATAGAAAACGGCATTAAAGTCACAGCCATCCTTAACTCCACTGTTAAGATATCCATGGGATTAATCTAATGTTTAATCAAATTCTGTAGGGAAGAACATTCGCGTGATCGACCCCTTCACCATTAAGCCCCTTGACGCCGCTACTATTCTGGAGAGTGCCAGAGCTACAGGGGGAAAGATCATCACTGTGGAGGACCACTACAAGGAGGGTGGGTTGTTTTGTTGACTCTCTTGAGTGTCAATTACCTTGATGTTCAAAGAGTTGGCAGACTTTGACTCTCCTTACTTGCCGTTTCTTTTTTTGCATTTTTTTGTTCTTTATGTATCATGGTCTTAAAAGAGCTAAACACTGTCTGTAGTTACTTTTACCACTCCACTAATAAGACTTGCGTATTGATGAATTGTCGTCCTCTCTATCGGTCTGCCCCCTCCTCACAGGTGGTCTTGGTGAAGCAGTACTGTCCGCAGTGGGGGAGGAGCCCGGCATTGTTGTAACCCGGCTGGCAGTGACCGGCGTTCCCCGCAGCGGGAAGCCCCTCGAGCTTCTCGACATATTTGGCATCAGCGCCAAGCACATTGCTAATGCTGTGCGTCAGACCTTTGCAAACTAAGGACTGCACACAGGATCCTCCGCTTCCTTATCTGTTGCATTACAACTACCCGTCTGTCCAATGTGCAGCTACCTGACCTGACCTGATCATGTGAAGCCCTGTAAACTTTTCTGGTTTAAAGTGCCATCTTCTGGCATCACTCAAGTGCAGTGTTCGTCCTCTAATATTATTATTGCAAAGAGATCTCAATAGAAGTGCAGTGTTGTTGAAGCCTGTTGTGCTAACATTTCTCCCTCTTGCGCACCTTCTTCTCCCTGCAGGTTCTAACATTCATTTTCTGATACACTTGTTTAAAATGGTATCTTGAAATTGACTGAGCCTAAATTTCTACAAAATAATAATTAAATGATTAAAATCTGTTCCAGCAGCTCATCTAGGTTTTGGTCTATTGTGAAATGTCAGTCCATGACCTCATTCCAACATTACCCTCCACATTCCTTTCCATCCATCATGCCCCATGTTTTCTCCCATAGTGTTCCTAATTCACTTTGTCTGGTATACGCCTTTTTATTAAATCATTTTTAGTTTTCACTTACAGCTTTTAGCACTTAACTGGGTTAAAAAACGTTTTCTTTAAACTCTGTGTGTAAGTGACTTTAGTTACAAACGGTTTGAACATTCCTTCAGTGATTCCAGGCCACACAGCATCACACTGTTACTGATGTTCCATGTCACCAGTGTTATCCTGTCATAGCTGTTGTGCTAAATAAAAAAGAATAACCAAATTCAATTGTCTGTTTGTTTTACCTGACGAGCTTCGTAACCTGTCTCTGTGAAGTGTTTTTAACTGGTCCACGTCCACCACCTTGTTCAGTAATACCGACGTGTTTCCCCATCCTTAAAAGTCCTCAAACTCTAATGAAGAGGGCTGGTATTTCCTCTTTTTATTAGATGGAGACCACTGCACAAGCTCCTTGTGAAAGACATGGTATGAATGTGTAAAAATAAATAGAAAAGAAATGAACATGGTCCCATTTGTTTAACAAAAAAAAATAAATAAAACCTGATCACTCGCAGTCAAAATGACTCCATGTCAAGCATTGAAATGGAGCGTCCATTCTATCCTCTGACTTTGATCTGTCACAATGGGGTTTAAAAAGGTGCAATTCTCTCACCTTTTATACAGGTACAATAACAAAACAGTCACAAGGGTTGACACTTGTTGCTGCTACCAAAAATGTCGCATTTTTGCCACTAAATAACTACACTAAGGTATCTCCAATTATCATGATACCTTGCTTACACTCCTAAGATTGTGATCATGCTAAACTTCCAAGACATGTAAGAAGCTAGATTGAAGCACCACTGTTCACAAGTACATCTTGACAGATGGAGACATGGCTGCAGACTTTGTTTAAAACGTGTGCTGCATGTGGCTTTTGCAGATACGTGTTTAACATGTAGAGCTGTAAGTGGTCACGTTGTCTGGGGTATCTTTAAATTTGAGTTGGAGCAGTTGAGCTCAGATAGACCTGAAAGGAGAATGTGTATTATATGTCGGGTGACTCGTAGGCTTGTGAACTGAGCAGTGGAAATTTTAAAGTCAGGGTGTTGTCTGACTGAGGTTTAGGAAGGGGTTGAATGTGGTCGGTGGATTACTGCATGTTCCTGTCAACATTAAAATGAATAGTCTCTGGAAACATCACTGTTTAACTTGGAATAGCACATTGTTTCAGTATTGAGTGTTAAATTGTCCAAAATACCATTTGGGATATGTTTGGATTTTACAGTTGTCTCTGTGTCATCAGCTGAGAAAGAAAAAAGGTGCAGAAAAAATAACAATTCATTAGCCTGTTGTTTATTCATTAACTAAATTCCTTTAATAAGTCACCTTGACAATCACAAATCTGTGGTCTTGTACATAATAATGACATGAGTTTGTGTGTACGTGTGTGAGTGCGTGCGTGTTTGAGGGTCTGTCAGCAGGTTTCACCCAGCTGTGAAAACCCCTGTCTGGCTCAACTCTGAGCTGGTGGCACCTGCTTGGCTTGGCAGTGAGTGTATTGCCCACACACTCCAGAGTACATGTTTAAGCATTGGAGTCTACGTGTGTAAAGAGCGAATATATACGTACACAATGTAAAGACGGGCTCGTTGTTCATTCCTCCTAGGTCGTGTTTGATTTCATACATACATGCCAGTGGAGCTTGGCCAAACACGGTTGACTCCGACCTGAACTGTCTGCCAACCCTGTCTCCTCCTGGAAAATGTTTTTTTCAAGTCAGGAGAAAAACCAAGCTGACAGCGGATCAACCCACAATATAATGTTGGATGTTGTCCAACTAGAATCTGTCACTGGGATATGAAACGTGTTTTGTCTAAGTTTCTATCATTGCTATTTGCGTCTGTCTCCACTTTCCACCTCATGTGAGCAGACAGTTATGACAGAGTGAGGAGAAAAGGTGGAGCAGGGCAGGTCTGTATATTTAATGGTAAGATGAGCGACGGCCTTTATTTACAATGTGAGAGTTTTGGGGGTTATTTTATGTCTCCACCTTCTCGATATTCCTGCCCATCTTTTACTCTTCACTTTCAGTTGAGGGCGTGTGCAATAGTTTAGTATTTCTTTTGGCTGGCTGGCATTAGAGACTCTGCAACCCAGCATTTAGTATAAGTGCTCATAATCTCAAATTTTCTGGTTTTCTGGACATCCTCACGTGTAAACTCTCTCATGTTGATTGCTACTCAGATTTTCTTCCCTGTGACATAACCGTCTGTCCTCTCAGTGGACTTGCTTTATTCTTTGAGTCTACCTTCAAGATCTCAAAGCTCTGAATTTCTCTGTCCAGCCAAACAGCCGAAATACAGTTAAAATCCAACAATGCAGATACCAACGACATGGACCTTTTTCATTTATCTTTGTGGCAACTTTTTTTCAGGAAGAACTCAAAATGTTTTGAATCACATGGGTGCAAATTTTGTCAATTTGGAGACACATGAGATTGAAAAGGCACCCGTTCATCAAACAGAAGCAGCTTTATCGGATCCTTTTGTTTTAAATGCAATCGTCCCTGCTGGTAAGAAACTGTTTTTTGTCTTCCAAATACTCACTTTCCTTGTATGATCTTAAGAAACTGTTAAAAACTGAAATATTTTAAGGTTATTTAGCAGGTAATTTTAAACCAGGGGAATGAGTTGCTGTATTTAATTTGTTATTTGTGTTTCCACTGAAAGACCTTTCCCTTTAGGAAAAGGGACTTTTGAGGTAGTTCATGCATTTCCACCACTATGAAAAGGATCTTGATAAAGTCTGGGAACTTTATTTTTCCCACAAAAGTTCCCTGCTCTGAGGGTGGTCCGTCCAATAGTACATGGACTTTTGGAATCGGACACTTTTGGTAGGGACATTGTTTTAATATAAAGCAACAAGACTGGGATTGTTATAGATTAAAAAAAGAGAAGGGTCTGGCACATTATGTTGGCTAAACTTCCCCTTTGTATTTTTGTGTACAAGAAAATAACAATGGGCTGAAGGAACCTTTTCCTGTCTTGAAATAAAGATCCTTGGACTTTAACATTCCTGGTACTTTTGGTGGAAATAGAATTCTGTAATTGTTTTTGTTGTCTCTTTTTTGGTTTGTGATGAAGAGGGTGGGTATGAGCAGCTCCTCGTTGAGGCAGAGGAAGCGAGAGACAGCCAAGCAGTTGATATGAGGAAGGTGGAGGCTGGTAGAAGAAGAAGAGCTGCTTGGGGGAAGAGGAAACATGCGGAAAAAGTGGAGGCTGTGGCATATAGAATAGTATGGCATTCGATTTTTAACATGTTTTTACGCATGTCGTTCTCTTATTTAAAACTGTGTTTGTGATCAAGTATTGATTCTTGTAGGCGGGGTTGGGGAAACCCTTGAATGGCTGGAGGAAAAGAGGAAAAGCAGAACAGGAGACCAGCACTCTCCTAAATGTACTGAAGGAGCTTCATGATGAAAAACGACGACTGATGGATGAAGGGAAAGCTAAACAGGAAGAAGAGGAGGATGATGATGATGATGATGATGATGATGATGATGATGACGATGACGATGACGACGATGATGACGATGATGATGAAGAGGAGGAAGAGGTTGAAAGGATTTTGTATGAATAAGGCTGCTTTAGTTTACTGAATCCCCTTGTTGAGTTAATTGAATGTAAATATATATTTTTTTCTGAGAGGAGGAAGAAGAGGAGGAGGAGGAAGAAGAGGAGGAGGAAGAAGAAGAAGAAGAGGAGGAGGAGGAAGAAGAAGAAGAAGAGGAAGCTACTGAGGCTCCAGGAAATGAAACAGAAACAAACTACAGCTACACAGAGTCTCCTCTCAGAGAATGCCAGACTGCAAACAGAGAGATCAGCTGCAGGAGCATCGGCCTCACTCATCTGCCAATCATGCATAACCTAGAGGCCACGAAGCTGGATGTTGCAGGTGTGTGAGTTTTCGTGCGTGCGTGTGTGTGCATGTGTATTTGTTGTTAAGTAAAACAGCTATAAATGTAATTCTGCTGTAATATATTGTGACAACATTAAAACTTAATTGTGAAATTGTAGGCTCTAATAGCCAATTTTGTGTCAACAGCAGTGTATGCTATTTATTTATATGTTCATGAATAGCTTCATTGATGAATTGTAGAGTCAAGTCTCTTTGTACACTTTAATTATTCATTTACTGATTTACATGTCTTACCATTCTATTTATCTTTAAGAGAACAACATCAGAGTTATCGCTCCACACGCTTTTGCTGGTCTGCCGAGCCTGGACTCCCTGGACTTGAGCAAAAACCAATTGGATGATGAGTCATTCAGACAAAACCCCCTATCTGTGAGTAACACCCCTCAGCGTGTATATGATCTATAGCAAATATCAAATCACTGCACTGAGGTACCTTTTGAGGGTTATCTGTTCTTCTTTAAACATTTCACTGTTGCACAGTGTACATGCCATGTGATGTTTACACATCACAAATTAGCACTGCCGAGCAAGAGCAAGTTGACTTCTTCTGTATGTGCTTCTAAATGGTGACATTGCTACTCTAGAAATCTCCTTTTTGTTTTTATACTGTACATGGAATGTGAGTTTAAAAAAAACAAAAACTGTAAATATTTACCAGGGTTAAGAATTGTTCCATTATAAATTAATCATAATCATAGTAATCATAGTACTTTCCGTACAGGGAGCTTTTTTACCCCAAACCCCGACTGTTATAATGCACCCAAACCCAATATCAATATTCTCTAACTGCAGATCTGCTGCTGTGTTAGCAGCCTCATACCCGCAAGTCCAAACTTGAAGGACCAGTCCAGCTAACTCCGCCTGCGGGCAACAATCCGTACTGGTCTTTTTGTCCGTACTGTTGCTTTCTGGGGTTTCTTTGTTTTTTGTTTTTTCATATACTTTGTCATAATGTTCATTTGAACACGTTTTATTATAGAGCGAGATAAAGTTTCATTAGACTGTATATTCCCACTGGAGAAACAAGGAAGGGCCTTCACTGACATTTATTTGTCTATGATAATAATGAAAGGGCCAAGCCAGAAATACAACAAATTTAACATTTTCAGTTACTTAATTCAAACCAACTCCCACAAAAAAAAGCACTAACAAATATTTACGTATAGTTGTTTGACTTTAAGTGTTTTAAAAGCTTCGTTTTAAAAGAGGAATTGAATTGAACTGAATCAATTGATGCGATTTAACATAGCTCCAAACAGAGCAAGAAACTGATGCGCTGATGAGTTTATAGTGATTACTAATGCACAACTCCTGTCCCTACTTGGGCCTATAACTATCCTTTATTCATAACCATTTTTATTTTCAAGATCAAGATAAACTTTATTGTCTTACAAAGGGAGTTTTGTCTTAGGTTCTTCACCCATGCTGCAGCCATAAAAAAAATCAACAATGATGATCATCATTCACATCAAACATACAACAATAAACATTGTATTTAATGATAAATATTAATTAAGTATATGAATACATAAATACATTTGGCTCTGAAAATACCAGTGCAAACACTCAAAGACAATACCAGTGCCTATCAGTCTTGCCACTATTAAACCGTTTTTTTTTTTGGAAACAGGAATAAGTTAATGATTTCTTTCTAACCTTTCAAAGGAAAACATGATGTTTAATGCTGTTTTTTGTTTGTTTTTGTTTTTAAATTTTAAGTTTGCTCAATATTGTCAGGAAGTTCTGATCTCTAACCTTAACCTATATAGACAGCTGTGGCTCACTTGGTAGAGTCAGTCGTCTCTTAACAGTGAGTTCAGGTGTTCGATCCCCAGCTCCTGCAGCTACATATCTGATGTAATGAAATGATTACTTGCCATTGGGTAAGAAACTTAACCCCAAGTTTCTTCCACTGTTTTGTTGGTGGTGTATGAATAAGATTATTTACTTCTGATGGTCGCTTTACATATAATAATAATAATAATAGTGTGTGACTGTGGAGGTGTGACATGCCGTGTAAAAGCACTTTGAGTAGTCAGAAAACTAGTTAAGCACTAAACAAGCTCAAGTCTATTTACTGTCTACCATTTAATTTCACACACACACACACACACACACACACACACACACACACACACACACACACACGCACACACGTAGTATACATCACTGACTGCAGAGGGTGCTAAAGTTATACATTTCTGAATTTTATTTCCAGTAGGAGGCAACATAAAAAGTCTCATCTGCAGATCTAAACTGCAGGAAGAACAATTTATATTTCTAATATGTAGGAAAGATGAACCTGTGCAAGAAAGGTCTGGTATTGAGCCAAAAGGCTTCTTGTTAAGGGAATCTGCAGTCTTCAAAGGTGAATGATTTTGTCCCTTCCAAAGAAGTTTTATAATTTACTCTGCATCTAATTAAGATAAAAAGCATGCTGCAGGCTGCATCCTGTATCATTACTTTAATAAAAGAGCACAGAGGTTGCATAAAGAAATCCTTTCTAAAAATAACCTATTGGTCTAACCTCTAAATGACTCACCAAACACAGATTCTAACCAAATTCTGACCAATCATTACCCACCACCATCAGGTTGCCTTCCCAGGATTGGCTGGACAGACCAGTCGGAAAGAAGCAGCAGCCAATGGTTGGAAGATTAAAGGAAATTATTTATAGTGGAAGCTTTTCCTTCACTTTCTCTCAATAACTCCCAGTAATGACAGAGAACTGATGGAATGGTTTGATGGATACTGCAAAAGAGTACTTAACACACATCTACCACAGCAGCTTTCACTGAAGAGCAACACGTAGCAACTTCACTAAAAATGATGACATGGAAGGGATTCACCGATTTGACTTTCTATAATTGTGTGTATTTCTAAGAACTTAAAATGGGATGTAAGGTTATAGAATTTGAGAATTGTGTCCCTTTTGAGTGATTTATCAAACTGAGCTGTCTACTTTGTTAATGGATTTTATTTAGAATTTGACTTATCTGAAGAAGCTGAACCTAGATGATAACCAGTTTACCAGGATCCCAGCTCTGCCTTCATCTCTGGAGGAGCTCAAGATGAACAGAAACAAGCTCACGACACTCACCCATTTATGTTTCCAAGGTAGGACTTGAGTCTGTGTTCTTGGGAAAGAAATATCTTTTTATGAAGACACTTCTAACAATAATGAAGTATTCCCTTTCAGGATTAACAAACCTATTGAATCTGGAGCTTGAACAGAATATGCTCCGTGAAGGCAGTGTGTCACCACTATCCTTTAGACCTTTGGAGAGACTCCTGGATCTCCAGTTGGACAACAACCACTTCCGTTCTCTTCCACTTGGCCTTCCTCCTTCTCTTCAGGTACACTGGTATCACATCACTGAAGAGAGTGTTATGATAAGGCAGATTTTTTTTAAGGAACAGAGCTGCACCTCCTCCATGCCCTTAGTGAGGAATCCCCCTGTCCTGTTTTTTATTTATTTATTTATTTATTTTTTTAATAGGGGCTCGAGATGAATGGAAATCTGATTGAGGAAGTGAAATCAGAGGCACTGAGAGGCTGCATCCATCTGAGAGCATTGGACTTGAGTCACAACCTGCTACATGAGCAACGTATTGAAACCAATGCATGGAGCCGCCTCAAGTATGTCCATCCATCCATCCATTCACACATTGATTCTTTAATCATCATCAGCTAGTTGTCCCAACCATCCATCCATACATACAACCATCCATCCATACATACAACCATACATACAACCATACATACAACCATACATACAACCATACATACATACAACCATCCATACATACAACCATACATACAACCATACATACAACCATACATACAACCATACATACATACAACCATACATACATACAACCATACATACAACCATACATACAACCATACATACATACAACCATACATACATACATACAACCATACATACAACCATATATACAACCATACATACATACATACATACATCCATACATACAACCATACATACATACATCCATACATACAACCATACATACATACATACATACATACATACAACCATACATACATACAACCATACATACATACAACCATACATACAACCATACATACACACAACCATACATACATACAACCATACATACAACCATACATACATACAACCATACATACAACCATACATACATACAACCATACATACATACAACCATACATACAACCATACATACATACAACCATACATACAACCATACATACAACCAACCATCCATACAACCATCCATCCATCCATCCATCCATCCATACATACATACATACATACATACATACATACATACATACATACATACATACATACATACATACATACATCTGTCTGTTCAGCCAATAGCCACAAGAGGGCATCCTGGAGTTGTTCAGTATTTGGAGTACTTTTACTGTATGATTACTCGTCACTTTATTGTGGCACGTCAAAGGTTTTAAACATTGCACTTCCACAATAAATTACAAAGTTGTTTTTTTTCATTCCAATCATCACTATCAACTGAGTGTGATGCTTTAGTGAACACAAAATGTGCAATAACACACATACCCAAAAGTGCAAAAATTATGTTTGAGCTACTTCATGAAATATGTTGTCTTTGTATAGATACTGAGAACACAAATCTAGAATCCTTTTTTCGAAGATTATTTGTTGCTCATCACTCCCAGAATGAAAGTCTTAAAAGCAAACTCAAGACCTATACCTTTTTAGTCTAGCTTTTAACTGAATCTCATTTTATCTAAATTTGCTGTATTCCATTAACCTCCAGTGCTTCCTCATTAAGAATTAATGATAGCGTTTCCATGGTCCGTCGGGACCTGTTTTAATATAGTTATTTTACCTTAGTTTTTGAATTGTGAGGTGGGGAGGGAGCTGTGTTGTTGCTGTTTGATTCATTATGATGTAAAAGCACTTTGTCATACATCTTTGTAAGAAAAGTGCTATACAAATAAAGTTTGACTGATGAATTGAATGGCACACATAGCATGCATCAAAATATCAAAAGAGTTACAGCTGAATTTGTGTACTGAGTCGGTGGGTGAGGGACAGCTTGAGGGCAACTATGTGCCTGTATGTGTGTTTGTGTATGTCAGCTTGTCTGTGTGTGTGTGTGTGTGTGTGTGTGTGTGTGTGTGTGTGTGTGTGTGTGTGTGTGTGTGTGTGTGTGTGTGTGTGAGAGTGAGAGTGAGAGTGAGAGTGAGTGAGTGAATGAGAGTGTGAGTGTGAGTGAGTGAGTGAGTGTGCATGTGTTGTTTAAATATAGTGAATTCCAGTGGGTTTTTCTATGCTCCCTGGGATCCTTGTGAACCACAGTGGGAGCTTCAGGAAAATCTGAGGAAAAGGACATGCTTAAGAAACAAAGATAAGAAAGTGCATTTGGAGAAACCTTAGATCAGTGGTTCTCAACTGGTGGGTCAGGACCCAAAAGTGGGTCGCCATGCTGTTTTCAGTGGGTTGCAAATGTGTGCTTGGAAAAAAAGGCGTCAAACACCTTCTGAAGTTCCAACTGCAAATGTTTTAATGAAATGAATTGGATTGGTTTAAAAATATTTTAATTTTGGGTTGCAGGTTTTCATGAAGGAGGTGGTGGTGCGTCCTGAAGCTAGTCCAGATGAAAATCAGTGCCTTAGATGACACAAAATTGCTGAATTACAACATTAGGGGAAAATATATTGAATTATTAAATCGAGAAAATATATAAATCCTATTCTAGCAGGGGAAAAGGACCATTTTGAGTGAATGAAGTGAACAAAATTCCCCAGGGTTACACGTTAAGCCTTCATTTGACATCTGACTCCAATGTATTTGACTCCTGACATTTGACCTCATTTGTGATGAGAGCAGCAGGCTTCTCATTGGCACAGTGGGATTATTAGCTGCTCCTCTATTTTAAAAGCCTCCTTCTGCAATGCATAGACACCATAGTGAGAACATAATTCAACTTGAACTTAAGCCCACAAACGTGGCAGGAGCTGAAGCCTTTAAGAGCAACAGTTTTAAGTGAGACTCGAGTGACGGAAAACCAAAGTGCTCCATGTAGTTGGATAATATGTTAGTCTGACAACCTTTATAATTACATTCACCTTAATGCACTCACAGAGAGAAGTATAATCATGTAGAACCTGCAGTGCTGTGTGGACAGATAGACAGATGTATTCATAAAACATGGAGAAACAGAATGCAAAGTAAATTGCTTAGTATCAGAATAAAGTGTAGCTGGCATGTATTTGTGGAGCGCCTCTGTTCCATGTCATACAGCTGGAGTTTTTGGTGAGTCCAGTGGGAGGTCCAGTCATTTGAGAACACTGTGTTGGAAATTATAGGGATCTGGGGAGGGTAGTTTGGACCTGGGATCAGTCCAAGGCAGACTAGACGAGCTGCCAGCGTCTTACCTCATTATCTAACTAGTTAATACATTTCATAAATAAATGTATATTGCATCGTCACTTCTTCTCATCCAATGTTTTTACTCAGTTTATTAACACCAGAACTTTCGTTAATTTGTTTTTCCTTTGAGTGTTTCAACATTTGCTTTCAATTTGTGGACATCGCTTAGGTTTACATGTGCTTACCAGTTAGTGGTGGAAATGGTGTACTAACATTCAAAGTATATTTTTTTGGTTATTTCACTTTACTTGAGAGAGGCAAGATGCACATGGACCACTTCATGGATGTTGTTGTACTGTTGCAAGCTTGAGATGAATCCTCTCGTGAGATATTGAATTTCTCCTGATGGAATAGAGTGTGAATGAGCCCTTGCATGAAACAATCATGTGAAGTAGTGAATTCTGACATGTAAAAGCTCCTTGAATGGTCAGAGGACTCCCAAAGTATAAGCACAATCTATTTTTCATTTAATGTTTATTTAAGGTTTCTGAATACACAGAGGACCGTTTACAGACTAAATATGAAATGTAGAAAACAGTAAATATGTATAGCTGGGGACTAAAGAGTCAATATTGGTTATCTAGCTCCAAACCAGTCAGTTACCACATTAGAAAGCCTTGTTTACATTAAAGTATAAGAAATTGTTATTTAATAGTCAATGCATAATTACATCTCCCTGATGGGGATCCTTTTTTGCATAATGAATTCTGATAAACTATATCAAATCACACTCTGACACTTAAAGGTTCATTTCCTAATATTAAGTATGAAATTAGCCACTAGGGGTGAAAACAAGCAGCTTTCACATTTAATCACTCTGATGCATGTGTGTAGAAATACACACTCAAACACACTGTCCCGCTCTTCAAGAACCTGTCAGCTCTGATATCAGTCTTAAATGCCTTCATATTCGTTCTTGCTGCAGTCAGTCAAAACCTAAAAGGGATCGCATCACTGCAACCAGCTTACAGATCTTACTCCAAGCTACAAATGTTCTCTGACAGAGCAAGACAAGTTTGAAATTACTTCCACAGGCTAAAGCTACATAAACATCACTCTTCCCAAAAGTGCAAATCAATGCAGATTTTGAGAGACTTGTTTCCAATTGTAGATTTTTTTAAATGCCATTAAATGTTTTTATCAGGAACATGTTTATTATTATGGACTTTCTCCTTAAATTATTATTGCTTAACACTTATGGGTATTCTCTAGTTTAAAATAAAGCATTATCCAGAAAAGGTGCACTTTAAATATTAAGTAATAAATGACAGAGAAGTGTTGTTTAATTTTTTTTATTGGATAAGCGCAGAGCGATTGTGTAGTTTACTTGCATAGATGGAGGGCAATCACATATGCACACAACACTGAACCGAGACACAACTGCTGTGCTAAAGTATAACAGATGTCAAGGGGAAAACCTCTTCAAGTTAAGTTCAGATCTTTGGTTTTATTCCAAAATGCAGTTTATCTAGCATTGAAAGTATGAATTAACACTGCATATACACACAAATATTTACAATAAAGGAAGATATTTCATTCAAAGTACACACACATGTCCCACTGCTATAAATCATTAAAACATTTTCTTTATATAAATGAATCCAAATATGCCTCAATCTGTTTTCAGCAGATGCTCTCAGACATTAGCTGCACACTAAAGCCTTCAAGTTCCTGACATTTGTAGTATAAGCCATGTGCTTCCAGCATATATCCATCAGTTCATGTATTAAAGTCCACATTTAAGTCTAACAAGGTTGCTGGTCACAGCTGCTCTGCCTGGCGACAGCGTGTATCCTTATTTATATTTATGTATTATACTTTTGTACTTGTGCTTCCATGTCTGAATGTGTTAGGGAAATCAAGAAAAGCTCTCTGTGTGCTGGTTCTTCTTAGAACATAACACCTTGGGCCCTATTGTTTGAAAAACAACTGGATCCAATCTTGACATCGGGTTGTTCCAAGAAAAAGTGTAAGGATAAACTTTGTTGATGCCCAATGGGGGAAATTTAGTTGCAACAGCTCAAAAACAGGCAATAAACAGCATAAAAAAGAAGGGTATTATGCAATCGGATGTGATCGTGTTAACAGATCCTGTTTTAATCGATGTATTGTTTAAAAATGTATTAGGCTAACTTTGATCTAGAATATCAGCAGAGCCAAAAACTAAAAGAAAACTATTTAAAATGTTCAAACAATACACCATTTTTTATAAGGTCGTTGATATTATAGGACTTTTTCCCAAACAATAAGTGCACAAATGCTGTTTTGCTTCATTGAAATGATTCACCGGGAAAGCCTCGTCGAGAATTTTGTTTTACAAGAGTGTCCTGGCTAAAAAGGGCAGCAGCACAATTTAACAATTTACAAACATACAACACAACACAATTACAATCCCTGATCAACCATTAAATGACGTACACATTATGGCTGTAAATAATTGAAAGGTTTTGTCCTAGTAAGATATTTCACCAATACAGCATCAAAGCAAAAATTAAATATCTAATATAAAGCATCTTTGAGGAACGACCAATGTGTGAAGTCCCCTTCAAAGCACTGGTACTCCAGGTTTGGTAGTCCTTAACTATTTTGTCCCCTACCATTTTTTTTAACAAAAACAAGGAAAAAAAACAAGGTGTGTGTGTGTGTGTGTGTGTGTGTGTGTGTGTGTGTGTGTGTGTGTGTGTGCGTGTGCGTGTGCTTGTGCGTGTGTGTGTGTGTGTGTGTGTGTGTGTGTGTATGTAGGTGCCAGTGGATGGGAGTGTACGAGGAGGGTGAAAGACTTTTAGAAAACGGGTGGACTGTATGTCCCTCGCTCGTTAATACCATGTGGTTCTCTGAGCAGTGGTGGACTGCTGCTGAGCTACCTGGCAATGATTTGGAATACAAATTAGCAGCTCACAACTAGTCTGAACTAGAATGGAGAAATAGTGTTAGATGTTTATTCAAAGTATTAAATGCCGAAGCAGGGACCCTTTTTTCATACAGTGTCAGTTTTCATTTGTGACACATTGCACATTACAAATGAAAACCTATGTGCTCCCGTTCTGTGTCCTCTTTGTTTTCAGTAAAACATTGATGGTTGTTTTAATGTGGTGTTTTATTATACCTCTGTTAAGGCAAAAGTGAATACACAATCTGAAAAGTTACCAGTATATCCTGCACTCTTGCAGGTATTTTTTTTTACTGCTTTACATTGTTACTCATGAGCAACCTCATTGCAATCCAAATAGCAAAAACCAGTCCAAGTAACTTGGTGGTTGCAAAGTTCAAGGGAGGAGAGTTAATGCAATGGTCTTACTGTAAATCCCCTTTATGATAGGCAGAAATACTGAGGCATGAACATCAGTGAGACAGATGACAGTCAGATTCTATGCAGTCCACTTTCTGTCTCGTCATTGTTCCCACTTTCCCTTCCCTATGTGGTTATTTCTCTGGGCCCATTTGCTGCCGACTGTGTTCTATGAATGAAGAACGGACAGGAAATGAGGTTCTTCTCCTGCTGTGAGCAGTACTGTAAACTCACAACAGATGTGCAGGATCTTCCAACAAAAACACTAAACCCCTGTACTACATCTTTTCCTCAGAACCTCTAAAACTCTGGTCATTTCTCTATTACTCCCCACTCTTCCATACAAAACAAACATTTCAGTCCCCTTATCTAACAATCAGGCACAATTTCCCCTTCAGTCTGCCACGCTCTTTTACAGTGTACCCCTTAGGCCCCATTATTTCCCCCCTTCTGCTGCTGCCCATGAATCCCCCGGAGTCAAGCCTCCCACTCTGTACTCGTGCCTCCCCAACAGCGCTTTGCAGGAGTCTAGTAACTATAAAACAGGAGGTCTGCTGGGAAAAGCCTTGGAATCAGAAAGGAAATAGGCATCCATCATTATATTTAATCTGATCAATCTGAGACCTGTTAAGCATTAGGCAAGTTGGCATGCTGATATTAAACTGGTCTTAAATTTACCCAACTCACAATCTAAGGTCCAACGTGTAGTAGAAGAGAGGATTATTTTTGTAGTTTTTTATCATCAAGTAAATGTAATAATCCAAAAGATAAAAAGTCAATGGACCAGTAAAGTTCTTGATATTCAACTTAAAGGACCCATGAGTGTCCCAAGGGCCATAGAAATCCTTTCAGTAGTTTAAAAGTGAGACATTCAACTAAAAATCAAAAACACCGACCTCATAGTGGAACCATAGAAAAACAAGTAAATCATTTTAACAGACCTACATTGGAGTGCTGGCTGTGTGAATGACCTTTCGACTTTCAACTCTACATCTTTCATTTCAAAGTGTTCTTGTAGATTTTAGATTGAGATTCACGATTCTTCGTTCTCTTTCAGGTCCCTGGAAACCTTGGATCTGTCTTACAATCAGTTCACCTCTGTACCCATGAATCTGCCTCGCCCTCTCCGTAAACTGGACCTCCAAAATAACAGCATCAGTCACATCCCAGCTTTCGCCTTCAGACACATGAAGCCGGGCCTCCAGTCCCTGATTCTGTCCCACAATGCCTTGAGCAATGAGGGGACCGAGAGAGTCTCTTTTGTTGGAACATACCGATCGCTTGGTGAGCTACTGTTGGACAACAATCGTCTCAGGGAGGTTCCTAAAAGCGTTCGTCAGTTTAAGAACTTGCAGACACTGAAACTTGACAACAACCAGATCAGGTACACTTACAAAGAATTTTTTAGAGTCAAAATGGGTTTTCATAATTTAGTAAAAAGCTTCTTTTATTCAGTCCTATTGTAAAATTATTTGCTCTGCTGCTGCAATTGCCTTTCAAAATGATTTATTTTTTATATGTTCAAGGTGTTTATGGGAAAGTTGTTGCACCACATAAGTTAATACAATGTTTGTTTATTTCAACATGAATGCAATGTCAACATTATAGGAAATGTCATTGGATCTCCAAATGTGCAGAATTCAAATGTTGAACGTCTACATCTTTATTGTCCATGTTTGTTGTTGTTGCAGATTCGTGAGACAGTGGGGGGTGTGCCATCCTCGTAACTCAGGCTCCACCCTGGCTTCAGTCCACTTGGAAAACAATCTGCTGGAAGTGGAGAGGATTCCCCAAAAAGCTTTCTCCTGTTTGATTGATCCTCTGGGATTGGTCCTCTATCCACAGCAGCAGCACTTATAAAACCAGTAATTGACATTGTGGGATGGAAATTCATAGAAGGATATAAACCCACATTACACTCATGTGCAGCATCAAACAGAACCTTTTTTTTAGTCTGGAGTTTTCAGTATCATTTAATTTGCTAGATTAGACAGTGATATGAATTCATCAACTTTCAATCCAAGGTTTTTTTTCCCCACATATTGGTTTATAACGATCACAACTGTATTTTTTTGTTTGTTTGTAAGAATGTAAATGCTATTATTGTAGTACTGATATACAATGTTATGTGTTAAAAAGAAGAAAAAAACCATTGTGTTGCAGCTGAAATACTTCTTTTCACTTTAAATATATGCACAAAAGGTATGATGCAAGGTAACATAAAGGTCATGGAACAGTCCAATCTTTGCCCTGCTGCCTCGGGTCCCTGAAAGAGAGAGTGAAAATGTCTGGTGACAGTGTGAACCTAAGGGACCCATTAGGAAGGAAAACATAAACATAAAGCAGGTTCTCCATCACCAGATGAGCTCCAACATAAACATCCACCACCAGCCGTGCAGCCAAATACATAACAAGTCATTCTGACTGTAGGCCTGTAGACTGGGGCCCACCGTCAGGGCCTCCTAACATGTAAAAGGTGACATCAGTCTCTGTAAGATTATGTACAATGATTGGGGTGCAGGTATTTGTGTGTGTGACAGGGTTGGAGCAGCCCATTACTTTGATGAGCAGCAGGGAAAATGAGAAAAAGGCAAGGAACATGCTGGCTAAGGACAACATAAAAGCTGGCTTTTCAGATACAATACAGTGATTGTTCTAAAAGTCTTAGCTGGTCAGTGAAAGATGATCAGAGCAGCAGCAGCTCAAGTCCAGTTAAGTCCAATAAGATGTGGCCAAAAGCAGATTTAATAAAGAAGAAAGAATGGCAGAGCTTGGGCATGTTTAGTGATTTTTCCTTTTCAGGCTTTAGATGCAGAATGGGAGCTCTGGTGTCCTGCCAACCACGCTGACTTCAAGGATCCTACTGTCCTATTTTTCTCTTTTTTGTGTATCTTTCTCCACTATCTTAAAGTTTGTCCCCTGTCGTTTATCCGTTTTCCTAAGCTTTTTTATCTCACCTCTTCCTGCACAGTTAGGTACCAACAAGCTAACAATGCACCATCTTTCTGTCTCAACACACAGTATCTCCAATCTCGGCCCCTTAAGAGATGCTTAGATCTCTGTGACAAGAAACAAAGCCTTGAACATTTCTGTGGTGGGCACCCATAAAGTCGTCTTCGTAAGAACATTACAGAGTCTCAGAAAGAAGGACAAACATTCTTACACTCTGAGACAACAACCACTCTTTTTAATTCTCTCATCCTGTATAATTGAAAAAAGCTAATCTAAGCACCACAATTTATAGACAGACTACTTGTAGACAGACAACTTCTTTGATGATCATGTGGCTCTTTATCAAATCCTTTTGCAACAAAGTTAATAATATCTGTATTTGCAGTTTAAGGGGATAAAAGTAACACTAAACATTTGATGAAAGCCGTTTGGGTAATGAAGATGATTAAGATGGTAAAATGTGGAGTCATTTCAGTGTATGAAGTCGTGATTTACTGTGCACTTGCTGTGTGGCTCTGGGTATAAGTTTTCAGTACAGAGAGCCCTGTTCCTGCAGCTCTAAATGAAGAACAGAAGGTCCCCTGCAGACGCTAGAGTTACAAGAGAGAGAGGGAGGGAGGCAGAGGGAGAGTTAATAAGAGTGAATGAGGCTAGGTTATTAAGAGGCAAACAGATGACAAAGATAACATTATGAAAGCGAAGTGCATGCATGGTCACAATATTCAATGTGAATACACTCAAATACTCATAGTTTGCATTCTCTCAACCTGGGCATGTAATCACACGTTAGATTTCTGCTTTCAGTCTTGTGCATGTGGTGCAGTCTCCATAATTGTACAGTCATTTTACAAACAGCACATTACTGTCTAAGAAACTAAACGGTCCCATTTATACTAGAAGTCTTACACGTACAGACAGAGGCGAAGCTTTGCACCCAAATTCAACTGCGTCAGCTCTCTTTCTGCAGTTTCCATCTTTGTAGTTTTGCACAGATGGATGCAGAAGCTTTGATCTTAAATCCTTAAAGCTTCCCTCCATTGCAAAGCTTGTCACATGGGTTACTTTTAAATTTGACAAGCTTGCCACTTCAGCTCTGTCCGTCACATTGCGTGTGACATGACTAAACTGTTAAACCGACATCACATCACGCCCAACAGATGTTTTGCATCCCATCGAGCTGAGGCCAGAGCCTGTTGACCATACAGCAGAGTAGTGCTTTTCTTCTCCCAAGCTCTGTCTGTTCTACCCGGCGACAGCAGCTTCCTGTGTTTGTTATTGGAGGAGTGGGGGATTGCTGGCTGATAAAATAAAAAGCACAGTGCACACAGAGAAAAGCAGCCAAAGAATCCCTTTCCCAAAGTCAGATGGACGTCAGAATCAAGCAGATAAAAAAAGCAAGGATGACCAAGTGAGGACTGTTCCTTTGCTTGATCATGAGATTGGTTTCCCGTGTTAAGGGTCAACTATTTAGGGTCAACAAGAATGTGCTTACAGCCATGTGAAGCACAACTAACTGCTCGGCCATCAGCCCCAATTGTGTGATATCCAGAAATATTAACGAGTATTAAGTAAATATTTATGGAGATGAAATCCAAATCTAGAAACATGTAATCAACAATATGCTCTGCGTGGCAGCCATTACCCTCAAGTCACAGAGTGTGAAGCTATAATTATGTTGTGCTGTGGATTCAAACTGTGCAGATCATAAACCCCATAAACATAGGGGTTGGCAAATAGTGATTATTGATCATCATATGTCAGGATAATGTCCATAGTGAAAGCACAGGGACTTAGGTTAATACAACATACTTGATAACCCACTGTAACTGTTAGAAAACAGCTAACATTCGCATTCAACAGCTAGCTTAGAGTACACAATATAATTTTGTGTCACAATTCAAAACAGAGATAATAAATACAAATAGATAACAGAAAGTTAATACTAACATTCAGTAGTGATATTAGGTTAGTTGAATGCCAACTAAAGCTTTTAGACCACGATTTCAGTAGCTAATAGGGAGCTATTTTAAACCAGGATAAAAGCCATACAACATTACAGAATTTACACATGAAGAAAAAAGGGCCACCGTGAGAATATGGTCAATATTCTTCTCTCTCTCCTCTCCTCATACTCTCTGCAAGGCAGCACCCACGCAAGAGCTAGAAAGTGGGTGTGCTAATCTCTGGAGACATGTTAGCTGAACACTGGTAGGACAAAAAGAGTTTAATTTGGATGCCAAGGCCTCGAGCTACAGACCAACACCATAATCAAGTGAACCACAGCAAGAGGGAAAGAGGGAGGAAGGGAGACGGTAAATGAAGAGTGAGAAAGAGAACGACTACAACTATAAAATGAGAGAGAGAGAGAGGAAGCAGAGAAAAGAGGAATGTTATGTGTAAAGACCTTTATCAAAACTCAATCCCTTGCCAACACCCCTGCAGGGCATGGGTCTGGTCTGTGTGGCTTTTATGCCAATATGAGCACGTCACAAAGCCCTTTAACTTGATAACTTATTTTGCAACTATATGATCTTTATTTGATGCTAGTAGTCCTGAGAATAAAGACCTCATGGATAATGTGATAACTGTAAATCTCTTTGTGGCCAACTTTGCACAAGGACGGGAAAGCTCCCACATGGTGTGGCTCGCCAAATTCACTGCCTCTCTCTTGGTGCTGGCAATGTGTGGTGGAAATCAGATAGCCAGGGAGAAAAACACTTCATCCTGCCAGAACAAAATTTAATAGAAAAGTGCGAGAAAACACAAAATAATATGTTTTATAAACACAGTCCTAGAAATACTTTCTCTGCATGATTTTGGTGGAGTGGTATGGCCATGTGCTCTCCCAGTACTAATCAGAGGGAAATGTGTTGACCATTGTTGTGCAATTACGGATTTGATTCAAAAAGATCAAAGTGAATTATGACTCAGAAATCTTAACAGAAAAACTAAAGTTGTTCCAAAGTCAACAACCAGACACTGATTCTGATACATAGACTTAAAAATACATGCAGAACATAAAACAATGCAAAGTCAAAAATGAAGAAAACCCAGAAAATATATACAAAATAAAAATGCTACAAATGAAGTCATTACTAGAAGTGTTCAGAGCTGAAGTCAAGTGTCGGTTCTGATACAAGCTAAGGATATAACTTTTGGGCTTTTTGCAGCCCTTTCATATTTGCATCCTTTTTTTCCCCGTTTGTTTTGCATGCTTTTTTGACTTTGAATTATTTCTGAATTTGTGGCCTTTGTCGTCAAAGGGAAATTGTTTGAGCTATGCATGGAAACTCATGTTTTGTTATTTTTGTCAGTAGATTTGTCTCCCTGTCTGTATGCTTAATGAAAGAATGAAGTCAGTCTGAAACCAAGACATTATGTGGCAGTTTTAAAATGATTGTGTCTATTATCAAAATTAATTAAAGATCTCAGACACATGTAGGCCTATGTCACCTTTATTTTTACTTTTTTTGTTTTGACATCCCAGTTTAGTATTTCAAATATATCTTTCATTATAATAACAAGAGTTGATCTTTCTGTTGTAGATCAATGACAGAAGCACCTGTTTTTACATTAAATATTTACCATTTTATTTTTCATTGTTGTTATATTTTTGCCTATATGTTGCCATTTGCATTATGCACTATATTATTGTTAAAGTATTATCAACTTTAAATTATATCTGGTAGGTTATTACTGTGCAGCTGGCACAGCAGCATTTTACTCAGGCCTCTCCCCCCCCCTCCTCCTCCTCCACATTCTCCTCCTCCATCCTTCTCCAAAGGGGAGAAAGGAGGCTGGCTTGTTCACTTTTGTGGGCTTGACCCCCCCTTTGCTCCCTCCAATCGTTTCCTCGGTTTGGACTGAGAGGAGCACACAGGGTGCCCTGACACGGTTTTCATCGCAGTGGCACAGTGTGCAGGCGGAGGAGCTGCGGCTGGATGTCAGAGGAGCACGGGAAAATACTGCAATAATCCCTTAATGTGATGAAAATATAGAATAACTTTTTAGATACAGAACTTTAGGATAATCTGGCGCACTGAGGGAGTAAACATCCAGTAACCCGAGTTGGGAATTAGCATCTTTCTGTCAACAAGGTAGGGAAATCAGTTGTTTTATTGCGTTTTTTGGTGACATTTTTCATTTTGCCATCTGGGCTCACTTACCCCATGGACGAAATGTTTTGATTCGTATGCAAAGTTTATGAATTATAACGTGTGTGTTACATTTAACACTTTTGAAATACAACTAATAGCCTCGTGCTGTTAATGGATCTTTGCATTAACCTCCAATAGAACGTCTGCTTTATCGCTTTAATTTTGTATTTTTCGTATTAACACAGTTGTATAGCCTAATTTATGAAATACTGTTGTATTTTCATAAACAGAACACGTTGTTTGTTTGCACCACGAAATGTATCAAAATATCATGTACTATTTACCCTCATTTAATTAATATCCGCCTCCGTCATCTCATCAAGTCAATTAACTGCAACCTGTTGCACTCCGCTTCTGACGCTGATGATTCTAATAGCCCTTACTCTGTAGTTCCACTAGATGGCGCAGCTAGTCTCCAAAGACTTGACAATAAGAGATGTCAGTGAAAGGGAGACCATGAAGTAAAACTTTTATTTTCCACGGCGTGTGGGCTGTATTTATTCGGCTTCTGCATCGTGATTTTCAAACGAGACGTGCTAGTAAGTCACCTATGACCATTCTCTACCCTGAAATCCAGGGCCTGTGTAGGCCTATTCACTTTGATGAAGATGTGGAGAGAAAATGTAGTAAAAAGTGATCATGCTTTACCTTTCCCTCGTTTTATGTTTGGCGCATAGTAAGATGCAAATAAGAGGTCTAGTCCATGGAAAGACTCATCTATGATCCTATTCAGTCCTGTGGTTATGATGTCAGGTATACTGCGATGGTTAAACTAACCCATTAGACATTGGTACTGGTGTATTTAACTATGTAAAGCGTAGTGTACAAAGACAAACAAAACAGTGTCTGACTGTGGAGCCAAGACGATTTTAAACTGCCTTTTTCCTGACTTCACAGCCTGAGTACCTATTTGCCGACCACCCTGCACCTGCTGTCTGTCTGCACTCTGTCTCAGCACCAATGTTTGTGTCAGGTTCATTTGCTGTTATACATTCAAACTTTTTTATTTTTAGCTCTCTATTCCTCCTTTTAGTTTGATGCCAAATCAATGGTTACATGCTCCTTAACATTTCCAATTTGAGTTAAATACGATCTCTTTGTCTAAGTTTTGTGCTATGTGATGATTGTTTAACAACGCTTCTTAAAAATGCTGCAATTGTTTCCAGTCTCTATATCCCAATTAAAACTGGCCCATACTTTGGAACAGTCCACATAGCCTATAGGCTACTTTGATTGAGGCTCCTCTGCCCACAGGCATGGATGCTCAGGTCAGCTTCGGCCCTTTTTTTGTCTTTCTGTATCGCTCTTCTCTCTGTCCCTCTATGGTCAGGCCCTCGCCTCCATGCACTTGAGCGGCTTGCCACCACATCCAAGCTTGGCGGCAACAGAGAAGCTGCCAAATAGTTCCTTTTTTTAGGGACAGCAGTCACCAAATTACAGCTGCTGGGGCAGTTAACTCCACCCAAGCGCTCCTACCGGATACGCCTAGCACCAACTTGAACACATGAATTTGTGTGTGTGTGTGTGTGTGTGTGTGTGTGGCAGTCTGTAGGTGTGGAGGGAAGAAGACATGGCATAAGGAAATGAGGGAGTCCAGATGACCAGATACATTTGGAGGTGGATCTCAAATTTTGAGAACAAAATACACTGTTGGTTTGCACGCAGTATGTGTGTCTGTATATGAGTGTACATTTGGGTCAGCTTGCATCCCCAAAAACAAACATTTATGTGAGTTTTATGTTGTGGTTTTTTACATTTCAAAGTTTTTAACAGTTTGGATCCTGCTCAGAATAACATGATGGGTTTGGAAAAAAACACAAAAGTGATTAAACCTTTTGGTGGAAAAACAAAACAAACATCCTCTCAATTAAAATCAGAGTTATTCTCTGCCACATAATTTAACTTAATTTTAATATGTAGTGCTGTGTTAGCACTTTGATCTCTTGTCGCCACCATGTTAAGTTAATGAGATCTGAGTGTTGACGTGGCAGCAGCCAATAGACCAGAGTTGTGGCGCCAGCTGGCACACTCGGTGAGCTCCGTGCCCCACCTTAACTCTGCTGACACTATGCCAACAGAAGCCCAAGAGCAGAGCTGCTCATCATACGTAGACAGAGTTTAAGTGAGCCAGCATTATATACCCCGACTGAACCATAATGGATTCTGTGCGTGTATTGGGATGGCAAATGATTCAACACTTCCTGAAAACACAGTCAAGAACACGAGTGTGTTGCTAAATGTGTTGTTGAAATGCAATGATTTTACTCCTATTAAAATCAGAACTACTTCTGTGTGGACAAACGGCAGCTGCAAGAAGGAAATGCATGGTTGGTTATGACTTGACATCAGGTTATAGTGACACCTTTTTAAGCATGTGGTCATGAGAAAATTATTATTCTTGGCAACCCAGAGAGGATATAGCTTAAACATACATTTGTTTAGCTTGACAGTGGCAGAGGAGGCCTTGTGGGAACTCTACTCACATCAAAGTGATTGCAATGGCTGTGAGGCCTGACAAGCACCCAGCACTTGATGGATCGCGCATATAGGATATGTAAAGCTGATCTCAGACAACTGAGTGTGGGAAACTCAAACAACTAATGTTCTTGGGTTGGTTGTTCACCAGATGGTGCATTCAGGAACACTGCAACATTATAATCTCAGCTGGGATCAATCTGTTCATATATCCATCCCTGAATGTTGTTTCATTTCATGTCTGCTGGTCTGTCTCCTTTTTTTTAAAAATCTTTTTGGATTTGATAGTCAACCCCTGGAATTCACTTTTTCATTAAGGTGTCTGTCTTTTGGTGCCTGTTATGACAGCTTTAACTACCTTTGGGGTATTATGAGTGTATGTGTGCGCGCACAAGCTGACACACCTTTGACATAGAAGGGAATTTCCTCCTGGCTTATTTGTTTTTCACAGAGGAAAATGATGATTGCTGCAGAGACAAGAGAAGCCTCCATCTTGTTAAATGTAAAACTGATTCTGGGCTAGGACTAGTGACACAGGGATCGCCCAATATATGTGAACCGTATTTGTTGCCTGTCAGAAGAATTACTCAGACAGGGCACTGATGAGAAGTGGTTAGCGTTTTTTCCCAAAGCTGTTAAATTCTTTACATTTCAGTTTTTTTCTATTTGAATGTACAGCATCTTTTAGACAAACAGCAAGCGTGACAAGAATAGCTGCCAGACAGTCTATCCATTAAACCCCTCTTGGATTTGGGATAGAGCCGAGGAAATAACACTTGGAGCTTTGAGCCCTTGTTTGTCTTTGTCTCAGATTGAAGGACATGGCAGGATTCATATTGACGCACACAAACAGACAAGAGGGCCTGTTAAAAGTGGCAGTTACAGTCGGAGAGGCTGCTTGATTGTGGGATATGGAGTTTAGTCTTATTGTCAGTTTGTTTAGAGAAGCCTTAAACGTTTTCCTGGATGATGGTAGACTGTTTCTTTTCCTGTCTCCTTTTTATTTAATATCATCTTCATCCACTGCCACATCTCTACAGCTGGCGGACAGATCATCCGCTTGACCAATGAAAAATGGCTACACAGATTAGAATATGCATGCTACATTTATAGATTTACGATAAACACTTGTTCAACTCCCATATTGTTGCAAAGCACAGTTTGCAGAAATTGTAGGTGTATAAATAAGTCTGGTGGTGTCTTCTGTGTATATCAGACTCTTTTGTGTGTTTGCGTGTCATTGTGTGATGCTGACTTTATATACCCTCGATGTGTCCTTTTGGCTGCATTCTTCTGGCCGAGCCAAGGCCAGTGGTGTTTTTTCTTCTCTGCAAAATGGTATAATTTGCCAGCTATTTTTATTGCAGAGCAGACTGCAGGGGCCAGTTCCCCATGCTTCCAGGCCAGGTCCACATCATGTGCAGGCTCATTGTTTGACTGGTTTTTATTTCCCTTAATAATAACACTTCATATCTCTGAATAAAACCCATGAACCCTATAGTTGCAGAGGATGGCATAAGCTTTAATTTAACTTTAAAACACAATGGTGACAGAGAAAAAGCTTCTTTTGTACATCCAGTCGTATACAATCATTAAGTGTTGAAGTGTCTTTGATAGGGTCATCCCCCACATACTGGACTGTATATTCTTTGGCCACCAACTAGGACTTTTCTGTATTATGTTTTGGCTCTACTTTTGTAATTTATAGGATCAGTATCTGCAAGAGAATATTTTTTCATGGAGTGTGGAATGAGAAGCATTTCCCCCAGCATAAAAAACTCTTGAAACATTATTTTGGCTGCCTCTCTTTAAGCCAATCATAGTCTAGAATCAATCCAAAAGAATGGCAAAAATCACCAAAGGGTTTGAATGGTGTCAGATCAGGACAATAGGATTGTAGGGTTGAATTTCTCCCTAAATTTCTGTTATTCAATCTTCACCTACTCTGTCTTTTCATCCATCTAGGTCCTGTTAAAGCTGAAAGCCTAATTTTACCTTCCTTTGCTACCAATGAAAGCAATATTTTTTCAACCACGGAGCCTAAAACATCCTTTGAAAGTCAATGTTAAAGCCAACCATTGGTTTTGACACATTCTGTCTGAAGGATTATGGAGCTGAGGATCACGAAAAGGTTAATGAAAGGTTAGAGATTATCAGGGTTTTAGGTCCCACAGGATCTAACGTAGGACTGGGTGTCAACGCATAGGATTAGCTGCAGGTTAAGGGTCATGATTTCCTGCAGTAATGACCAATTAGCCTGGTAATAGTTTGTTTTTCTTGGAAGGAGATATTGGTTTGAGTGTTTGAAGTGTTAGTCAGGTCAGTGCATGAAGGATTAAGAAAGGAAACAGACATGCACATGTTAGCATGTCTGGTGACCTCAATTAACAGCTATGACATCATGGAGTCTGAGTTTCATGACATGCAGGCACATGTTCACTTACACAGACACACTTGCACAGTGTTTCCCCTCGAAATGAATAGAAGCATTGTTTGACTGTTCAGCTGCAGAAATAAAGTTTTCCACCGCTGAGGTGATGTTCTCGTCACTATCTGATTGGTTGATGGGGAGAGACTTACTTTCCTTACTCCTGGGGTGTGCAGGAAGCAGACAGTGACACTGTGTCACTTGTGGTTTAGGTGACTTTCCTTCCCAGAGTTTGTACTTGGAAAGTTTACCCTGGGGGAATGAGTCCATTTCTCCTCCTCTCCAGACACCAGCTCCTGTTCTGCCGGTGACTAACATGTGGTATAAACAGTAGCGCTTTGTAATTAAGAATTAACAGACCATTACATAATATTCCAATGTCCATTTATAACTGACCATCAAACCAAGCTAAAGCACTGGATCACACTCAAACACACCATCCCCTACTGGACACAAAAGTTTACATTAAATACAGCACACACAACAGGACATTATAGGACAGAATCATAAATATTCCTGAAAAAAACAGCGCTTCCGTAGTGGGATGGTACGACGTGGCATACAAAAAGTTAGACTTAGCCAACGTGACTTCACCTGTTGGTTTGGGGATCCCTGTTTTAAAGTCTCAAGCCTGCACTAACTGTTCCTTTTAAACTATTTGAAAACAGAAGATAACTTCTGATAAGATTTTGAAGAGCATATTTGAGATGGATATACATTGTAAAGCCTCTATCCTTGTCTGCAGTTGACCAAGGCGGTGACTTATTCAGCACAGGTAGTCCAGCCAAGTATAAGCGTGTGTTATTTTTAATTATACTCTATTTGCAGTGTATAGATATTCACACCCAGAGGAAAATGCACCATTTAGAAATGATTCAAAAGTAAAGCTATTCGAATTTACTTAGATAGCATAAGATAAAGTTAACATTGCTCACATTGTAGTTTAGTTATGAGAAATAAACTACTGCAGAAATTTGCATTTAACTGAATTATTAACTGAAACAAGAACTGATACACTGTGATTTAGGGGCACTTGGAGCCCATGTAGTGTCTGGGGCTGCAGGGCTGCAGAGTGTTTCCATTGTAATGCAATTTGATAGGCAAAACAAACTTACAGCAACCCTCCAAAAACTATTCCTCTGACTGGATTAGTTCAATATTTTTTGCAAATGATTTAATATCATTTTTCCAGTGAAATTAATCCTTGACTTTTTGTGTTTTCAGGTGCATAATTTCAAGATGTTGCCATATTGCTGCTTCCCATTTTTGCTATGCTTTTTCCGGCTGCTCAGCACCTCCTCGGCCCTGCCCTTTGAGCAGAGAGGTTTCTGGGATTTTGCCATGGACAGTATGGACAGTGACAAGATGATGACAATGATGCAGGACGAGGAAGAAGGCTCGGCCGTGGAGGAGATCCTCCCACCATTCGCACAGACGTGCCCCTTCGGCTGCCACTGTCAGCTCCGGGTCGTCCAATGCTCTGACCTCGGTAAGTGTGTGTGTGTGCACACGTGTGCATGCGTGTGAGAGAGACAGAGACAGAAGAAAACAAATTTTGAGTTGAGTGAGCAAGCATGACCTGAACCTTGCATGTATTTCATGGCTCAATATAAAGGCCCCTGTTGGGGAGAGAGGAATTTCATTTCTAAAGATAATGCTGGTGTGTTTTTACAGGGAAAGACACGCCTTTGAGGGATTTTGTGTTCCAGACATTGTGTGTAGATAGTAGGTGGGAGAGAGGAGGTGGTTTGGTAAAGGAAGAAAAGACTGAGACAGGTGAAGGAAAAGAGAAGCAGTAGAGAATGAAGGTAGTGAGAAAGAAACAGCTTTTCAGACAAAGAGAGGGACTATTTAATAGGAGGAGAGGAAAATGGAAGGATTTCCTTGGTGACTTTAAGGAGCTGTTGCATGTGTCTTTTTGAAAGTGGACAGAAAGTTTAATAGAAACCCAAAACAGAAAACCAGGATGGAGGTATAAATGAGTATATTTGAAGGGATTTTAAGATGAAAAGACAGGAGTTATTTTTTATCTATACAGCTGTTTTATTATTAGGATAAGGAAGTAAGCATGAGAAATATTTTCTTTTAGTTCCACTTGAATAAATGATTGAAAAAACTTATTTGGTGGCCCTTTTAGGAATACATTTTCATTGAACTATACTCTGTAAAGCTGAATTTTGGATTTTTCCTCATGGGTTTTAAATGGACTAAAACCAGATCATCAGCAACACGATTGCCTTCTATGATCCTTTAATATCAAAAACTGCTGCCATGGGGCAGGTGTCAGATAAAGTGATTAATAGCACTCTGTAGAAACCGATTCACAGTAAATGATAGGCTACATTTGACTGTTTAAAAAGTACAGGACAAGATCTGCATAGAGATTCGAGTCACTACTTTGTGCATAGGGGGCGCCAAAATCAACTCAAACCAAAGGTTCCTTATGGGAGTGCTAAAAAGCTTATTTAGTAATGAGAGAAGGATGCAAAAAAAAGTAACGATGTTATGCTAATTCAAATTTGATTTGCATGATGTTTGATAGTCTCATCATTTTTTGTGATTTTTTTTTATATAAGCAGATGATATAATTTCCTGACAGTGGACATTTATTAATTTGTTATTCTTAAAGCAAAAGAACTGGCATTCAGTAGTATTTATGGATATACTAAATCGTCGCATTACACCGGCTATGCAACTCTAATAGGCTGTCTGTGTTTAGACATAATGGTTTTGTCGAATCATCATTTTACAACCTCTATATATTTACTGTCCCTGGTCTTACTGCAGCGGGTAAAAGTGGAAGGGTATAATTTCCACAATGTCAAGTGCTTATTTGGAACAGATGTATTTTAACGGTGGCGTCTGTCTCCTCTCGGTGTGCATCCCAGCATTATGTTGGGTGTATGTGTTGAGGGGTTCTGGGGTTACAGAGGGTGCTAGTTTTCTCAGTTTGTGGTGCAGACTGGAAGATTTGCGGCAGATATGGTTGAAGCGCTGTGGTTTTGGGGTTTAGTGGGTTAAGGGATTCAGATAATCAGTGTGTTCGTGGAAGAGTTGAGCAGGTTTCTTTTCATGTCAGATGCAGGCATACAAATTTGCAGCTGGCAGGATACATGTGGAAAGCTGCAGGTAAACGTTTTCTACCACATGAATGCACAAAATGGTAACATCCTGAAGCTCTCACAGCAGCTTTAATAACTGTATTACTGAGAATAGGAAATCATAGAGATGTTAGAGGGTTTGCTCCTTTAATTTGAATAAGTATACCTTGGATGAATTTCTAACTCTATTAATGTGATTCATTCATATCTGCTCTTTAAATACACAGTCAGGCGTAATACTTGAATAAGGCTATAAAGTTCCTCTTCAGCACTTTGTGGACGTGGTACGGGCAGAATGCTACAGGGGGTAGCTGAAAGTTTGATCCTGTGTGGTGACATGGAGGGTGTGGCTCAGTACAGGCAAAGCCATATATCTAAACATAACTCTGGACAGGCAGCTCTGGGTAGAGTCTTGTGGGTCAGATGTGGTTTTTTGGCAAACTGGATCCCAGTGGGACAGCTGGCCTTCTCTCTCGCTCTCAGCAGGTCTGGTTGCATCATGGTCTTGGTCCAGATGAGGTTTGGGTTTCTCTTACCATGGCCTGTCTGCTCCATTGACCACATCAGATACACTCGTCCACGTGGCTCTGTGATGTGGTGTCATTAATGATATCTGGTTTCTCTCTGTTTGTGTGTGTGAGAGTAACTTTTCCAGAGAGTGGAGCAATGCAGGTGAACATCTATTATAAGCCTATTCTTTGTCTTCATACATTTATTTATAAGCATAGCAGAAAAAACAGACTTTGGTGCAAATTCTCACCACTTCTTATGATGTGTTTCTGTTACATTAGGACATGAATGGTCTGTAAAAAAAAATCATCGGCAGCTTAAGGCTCACCTCATCAAGGTTATACTGTAAATACAATAATACACTTTAATACTAAAGATTATTTTCATCAGTTTTCGTTTTAATTTATTTAAAGTTAAACAAAATCACTTAAGTTTTATTTAGTTAATGAATTCATTTCAAGGTTTATTTTTGGGCTTTTTACGCTCTTTATTTAGAGATACAGTTGGACAGTGGACAGAGGGAGTAGGAATAACTTCGGGAAAGGAACCACAGGTCAGATTTGAACCCGGACAATGGTGAGGCCCAAAGGCTAAAAAAAAGTATTTTGTCCTAAAAACTCAAAACATCATACCATTTTAAAACGTGTAATAAAATACAGAAGATGAACTACCAAAACAATCCTATAAAGACAAACCACAAGTCGCTCAACATAAAAATAAAAATAAAAACTGGCAAAGACAAACCGGAAGAAATCTTCTTTATGATTTAGTTTAGCAGTTTAATTCAGTAAACATATTTTTGTGAAAATGTTTTTCACAATCTTGTTTTTTTGATGCAGGTTGGTTTTGGATAATAACCTAGCATCTCACACAATAACAAGCTTGTATTTCTCTTTTCATCCAGTATGTGACAGTGTTGTGTCTCCCTTCATCAGAATCAACTTTATTGGCCAGGTGTGTTTAACACACAAGGAATTTAACTTCAGTACATTTGCTCTCTCTGTACAATGTAAACATTAAATAATAACAATTAACTAAAAATACAAGTGGTATTTAAATACTAATATGTACAATAATAAAAAAGATAATAGTGCAGTGGTGAGTAGTGCTAAAGGATGATGAAGTAAACATTAGGTAGATATCTTTTACAGTATTTACATAATAGAGTGTGCGTAGATGATCATTTAAATTAAATAATACATGTACATTCACAGTGACAGTTTAGTTCCAGGGTTATTTCACAGCAGCAGGTCTGACACTCTGTGACTGTTTAGTGTTTATCAGAGTGACAGCCTGGGGGAAGAAACTGTTCTTATGACGGGTTGTTTTGGCGCACAGTGATCTGTAACGGCTGCCGGAGGGGAGGAGCTTAAACAGTTTGTGTCCAGGGTGTGAGGGGTCTGCAGTGATGATACCCGTCTGTTTCCTGACCCTAGACCAGTATTAGGCCTGGATGGGGGGAAGGTCATCACCGATGATCTTTTCTGCAGTCCTGATTGTCCGTTGCAGTCTGTGTTTCTGTCCAGTTTGGTTGCAGATCCAAAGCACACAGTGATGGAGGTGCACAGAACAGACTGAATGATGGAGGTGTAAAACATGATCAGCAGCTCCTGGGGCAGGTTGAACTTCCTGAGCTGACGCAGGAAGTACATCCTCTGCTGTGCCTCATTATTTATGTGGATTGTGTGTTTAACGCACATCCTTTGTGACTTCTGTTTAATAGCAACCGGATGGAAAACATCTGGTGGCCCCATATGTGTGAGTAGAATTTGTGCATGTGAGTTTTTGTGCCAGTCTTAGTCAGTGACAAAACCAGTAATGCCAGTTATATACCACTTTGACGTCTCTGTGTGCCCTCCACAGTTGTGTCTACATCCACCTCTTATTACAATAATAGATGTGGGGACACAAAGTGCTCATTTGAGACCACATGGGAGGTTTTTTTAGGCTCTATGACGGATTTAAAACACACGCTGACTATTTATTTTCCAAAGTCTACGTTTGACGACGATATCCTGAAAGTGTGCCCATTGACAGCATACTGGTTTTAAGGGTGTTGGTTCACAGTCATCCACACAAGCATTTAATGGAATACAAATCCTTTTTTTGTGTTTTTATTGGTATGTTTTCAGGTCTGACCGAGGTGCCGAAGAATATTCCTCTGGACACCAAGTTCCTGGACCTGCAGAACAACCGTATCACCGAGCTTAAAGAGAATGACTTCAAAGGCCTCACTAACTTATACGTAAGAGACACACTGACAGTATAGAGCTCACAATTATAATGTCCCTCTGAGCATTAAATCAGCACCACTTTTAGATGTTTTAACTCAATTTGTATTGGCTACACTAGTGTGAAATATTATTACAGTTCAGTGTCCTCTGGAGATTTACTTCCTGTCTTTTGTTTACCCTCCACCGCCCAAGGCTCTGAGAGCTTTATTATATTAAGTTAGAGCCTGAGGCCAAAAGGGAGTATTCAAGCTTACATCCCGCCTCACTTAGTCAGAAGGCTTTCTCACTCTTGACCTGTATTCAAGAGCACTGACCAAGAGCAATATTAAGTCTGGCAGCTAAGGAAACTCAGACATGACATTATACACAACATCTCTATTGAGAGCTGTTTATGTTAGTTCTCTGTCCCCACTTTTTTTTAGCCAACACAGGTAAAGAGAGAGTGTGCTGTTTGGCTGGATTTGTTTAAATCCCCTCAAACTCATTTAGACAGAGGATGTATAAACATCTCTTTTCCATTTTAGTTTTCCCTCCTTTTTTCAAGTGTCTTGTTTTCACATAGATAAAATAAAGTGGAAGTTTAATTTTGCTTTCCTTTGGTTGCTGTTTTTTAGGGTTTGTCTTTAAGGAATAACCTTATTTCCAAAGTCCACCCCAGAACATTTGTTCCTCTGAAGCACATGCAGAAGCTTTACTTCTCCAAAAATCTGCTGACCACCATCCCCAAGAACTTGCCCGCCTCTCTGGTCGAGATGAGGATCCATGAGAACCGCATCAAGAAGGTGGCAGCTGGGGCCTTTTCAGGACTGGGCAACATGAACTGCATAGGTCAGAAATGACGATGACTTCATCAAATCTATGGCTTTCGAATGTGGTGTTCACCACTGCCTCTGCCTCTCTATACCCCTGGCATCGAACGTTTGAAGATTAAAGAGACTGTATTTTTATTTCATGCCACAAATATCCCCTTCATGTTGCAGAAATGGGAGCAAACCCTATCCAGAACAGCGGTTTTGAACCAGGAGCCTTCAAGGGACTGAAACTGAATTATCTGCGTATATCGGAGGCCAAACTGACAGGAGTGCCAAAAGGTAACAATTTGTCTTTCGCTACAAATGCCAATATGTAAATTACAAATCTCTTAATCTTTTACCAAATAGTTCAGCATTTTTGTGTTTTCATTTTAAATGATGCATGGCATTATCAATACCACTCTCATGCCTATACATTGACAATGATACCAAGAGCCAATCAGGCCTTAACAAAAAAACAGAAACATAAAGCTTTGTTACTTCAAAAAAACTGTCCACCCAGCTCACAAGTTTAAATGATATGCAATTTAAATTGATAAATAAATCATACATAGGTGCTGCTTGACACTTTTTTTTTTACATTTAAAAAAATGTGCATCATGATAGCTTTTATTGCCTTAATAAAAAAAATTACATCTGCACCCAGCTTGATTTACTTGAGAGGGTGAAACTGCCTATTGGTCATCAAACTTGACACTTGTCAGGCACACCGGGACTGACAGTAGCTTCAGAAATCCTCGTCTAACGTCTCCTTTCTCCTCTTATAAAGAAGAGTATTGGTGATAAAGGACTTACAGTAAAGGACACAACAAAGTAATGACTAAACTACAGAATCTCTCTGAAGTGGAGCCTTAGAGATGTGATGTTCTGGCTTTCAGATCTCCCAGACAGTCTCCATGAGCTTCATCTAGACCACAACCAGATCCAGGCTGTGGAACTGGAGGATCTGAGCCGCTACAAAAACCTGTACAGGTACAGCACGTTTCAAACATCAGCAGAACTCTATAACCACAACTAATTACTTGCACCCTAGAGAGATATTGCAATTATCCTGTGGTTTTTAAAAAATATATCCCAAGTCAGCAGTGCCCCACAGGGGTTATATAATGAATTACATTGACATGCACTTAAAAGACACAGGATCATGGTTCGTTTATTCTTCTTGTGTGAGCTTCTCATTGGCTGACTGTTTCTAATAGCATCAAATCAAGGCTGAAAATATTCTCACTTGTAACTTGTAGTCTCACTTGTAGCTGATTTCTGTAACTAGGTCTTGGTCACTGCATACATTTAGTCTTGTATTAGAGAAAGGTAGCACAGACCTCTTTTCTTTGTTCTCCTCTAACTTCTATGTACATTTACCTTCTTTCCACACCTCTTAAGTGATTATTTATGGTCATTGGAGTATAGCCAGGCAGCTTTGGACCTACTTTTCACCGAGCCTAATAACCCTCTCTCACAAACACATTTATCAAGGAATTTGCAGTTTAGTTTAAAAACTTAATGTAGCATGCTGTGGTCTGTTTTCTGCCTGGTAAATGTTTCGCCCCATTTCTCACTTTTTCCAGGTTGGGCCTTGGCTTCAACCATATTCGTAACATAGAGAACGGCAGTCTGTCTTACCTTCCCAGGCTGAGAGAGCTGCATCTGGACAACAATCGGCTCACTGGTGTTCCCAAAGGTCTCCCTAATATGAAATACCTGCAGGTGAGTATAACATGCAAACATCTTATTTGCCATTTTAGACTTCATATTTTACTTGATGCTCCAATTACCTTTTATTTTTTACTACTCTATACTAGGTGGTTTACCTCCATTCCAACAATATCAACCACGTAGGTGTGGATGACTTCTGCCCTCGAGGATTTGGGATGAAGAGGACATTCTATAACGGCATCAGCCTGTTTGGAAACCCTGTCAACTACTGGGAGGTGCAGCCTGCGACGTTCCGCTGCGTCAGTGACCGGCTCGCCATTCAGTTTGGAAACTACAAAAAGTAAAGACAGGGGATAATGAGAGATGGAGAGAGTGATAGAAAATGGCCGGAAAAGGAGGAGATAATTTAAATAGTAAATAGAGAGTTTTGGAGATAGCTTGAGAGGGACTGATGAAATACAAAGAGAAGTGGAAAACACAATCACATAACTTGAATGGAGTGGGAAGCAATGCTCTTTACGTATTACACCAGAGTTTTTGCATTCTTAAATTTGAAGGTCTTGAAAGTTTTGCCATCAGAAATGGATCAAACGGAAGAGACTGTTTGAGATGAATGTTTTGCCCAAGCCTTAAATCAATGGAGAAAAAAAACGAGTCCTGAAAACTTGTGAAGCATTTCATTCCATTTTTTACACACTTGCGCTTTATTTGATAGGTGTCACTTTGGTTTTATTAACATTTTTCAGATTACTTTTAAGAAGGTAGAAAAGCAATGCATTATAGTTTTATACATAAAAATTGTGATCTGTATGACTTTCTGTGTGCTAATTTGAGAAATATATCACAATGTGCCGGTTTGGTCCTTAAACTGTGAATTAATTATTTTATTAACTAATAATAGTCACAGATTCAGGGCCATTTCCAACATGACAGGCATACAAAATGGAATAAATGCATCAATTATTCAATTTTTACAGTTTAGAAACATTGTGTACATATCATGGCAGTTGAATGATTAAAATAGTAATATGTACATTTTTCCCCTCGAGTGGTAAACACTTTTTGTTATTGATGTGAGGTAACTGAAGCACCAGCCTGTCTGTGTAAGGACTCTATTCTGTGCCTTTAATAATACTGTTCTGTCTTTATACTTTAATGCAGTATTCCTCGAGGGGACACTGAGTTAGTGGGGCTTTGCCCTAGTTAAAGAAAAAAAACACACATCCGCTTTGCTTTGACACAATGAAGGCAGTGTGTTTACTTAGTGCTACATACTAAAGTAGTGTTGTTGCATTGTTTTGCACAGTTTTTCTGTAATGCTTTATCTGCTTCAGGGTTATTGGAGGAATAGTCTGTTTAAATGAGTAAACCTATGTGGATCTACTTTATCCATTTACTTATTCTTTTCTGTTTCTGCTCTGTAATCTGACCAGCTACTGCTGCATGTGAATAAAGAATTTTTTACCCTGCTACATAAAGCCAGATAACAACTGATGCCCTTATAGGTTAGTTGCTGTGTGAGAAATAAAGAAAAAAAATCACTTGTGTAGATAAAATTGAGTCCACACTTCATCATACAAATACTTGTATAAAAATGAATACTTTAAACTTTTCTGTGACTATTGAAAAAAAGAAAAAGATGTCAATTTAATTTCATGTGGCAAGTAAGTCATCAGATCCTGGAAAAGCTCTACATGTTAACACTTTAAATTATTATTCATTAGCCTGTTGCTTATTAGCGTTCTAATTAGTAGCAGACTGGTTGCTTATTAGTCACTGAGACCTTATTAGTATCTTACTCTATATGACAATAGTCTAGCTTGGCCTTTAACTAAAAGTGTTTGCCCTCAATACCCTCCTTATTCCTGCTCATTGATTAAACAGTATGTTTGGAAGTCTTGTGCATAACTTATGTTCTCAATACTGTATGCTTTTGTTTAATTCTACCTTATAAAGTCCATACTAAGCAACACATTAAGATCTGTAATTCATGTTCAACAACTTTTTAACTGATCAACAAGCACTAATTAAGAGGGTGTTAGGGCAAAGTTGATGTCCTGTTAACTATAGATAGTCATAGATATTAAGGTATGAGCACTTCATAATGACTGGTTATCGGTAAATATTGTGACCTTCACTTAAAGTGTTACTAAATGTTTTACTTAAAGTTTACTTATCTGACCTGAAATCTTAATGTCACAAATGTTAATCCACATGTTGATTTCAAGTGGCACATTTAATTCTAATATGTAAGTAGCATTTTTTGCCCGGCTGTTTTCATTGATGAAAAGACATTAAACATTGTTTAATGGATGTTTAATAGCTGTTAGTTTTTCCTGTTTTAATTTTTTAACCTTACAGTGTATAGAGACTTTTCAGGCCATATCTCCAATTCACTGAGAATTCTTTGTCTCTTCGGACATTTTCATGCTCTTTCATTTTTTTTTATTTTTTTTTTTTAGATTGGGGCTTTCCTACTGAACCTCCTTGACCACTAATGTAAATGCAATACAAAGAGAGAGAAACAAAATAAGGATGGGTAAAAGAGAAATCAATACACTTAACCTTAGTGAGTCTTTATTAGGGCCATCTTATCCTATAATAGACACTACAGTGTCTCTTTAACGTTTTCACATTTAATGCTATTTGAATGCAATGAATGTGAAACCACTTTGCACACAGGTTATTTTAAGCAGCATTTATTCATAGGCCTATATTTTAAAACGTCAGTATTTGATATTTCAAATGTGCCGCTTGTGACGTCACCGCGCTGCGCCTCACAGCGCGGAGCTGACGATGAGGCACAGAGCGCTTCTCGCCTGTGTTGACACTGGACCGATATGCGGCGATGCTCTTGCGTGTGAAAGCGTTTGCAGCGGTCTCTAAGCGGCTACGAAGTGACTTCACCTCGGATGAGAGATTAGGAGCTGCTGGTGGCGGAGGAGAGGGAGGAGGAGGAGGAGGAGGAATAGGTAGAGGAGGAGGAAAAGCGAGCAGCATCAGTAGAACAAAACTAAACCTGTTATCCTTTGGTCCATCGCGTCTCCTCCTCGGTTGCAGTTGTTGGCCCGTCGACTGTGAGAGGAAGCCGGGGGGCTGGATTTGAAATATCGCAGGGATGTGCTGGTGAGTCTGCTGGTGCTGCACAGCGTCTTTACAGTCTACAATAAAAAAAAACACAAGCAAATAAAAAAAACAGCCCTTTTCGTCGAAAAAAAGAGACATTGAAGGGGGTATAATGTCGAATAATGTCATGTGCATATTTGCTATTGTTACGCTAATAGCTACTATACATGAGTGCTTGTACACAGGCCTGTAGATGCAGAAAGGCTAATCACCTGCACTGAATGCTATCTGTAGCATAGGCATAACTCTTGTTGTAGTAAATACAACTCAAGCTTTCTACATTAAGCTTATGTCGTTCATGTTTTCAGGGAACCATGATATCTGATTAGTAAATGTGCAGGCTCCAGCTCCCTTCTAAAAGCGTCCCATGAAAATGTCAAAGCTAAAATAATCCATTCTAAAAATAAATTAAAAAAAGCAAACGTGACATTTGTCAATCCCTGGTTTCCCATTCGCTTACAGTAGGCTACTACTGAGATAAACCCAGTGCTGCTTATTACTTACTGTGTTTTTTTTCCATTTTATAGAGAAATTGATGATGAAAGGAGGAAGAGGAGGAGAGATTGGAGTGAGCACTTCCTGGTTCAAAATAGGTTATAATTAGACCCTTGCAAAACCAGGTACCCTGCATTTGGCTATACACATGTACTTTAATCATAAACAGGTGTATAAAACTCATAATCTTTATTTGCCTTTCTCTGTGCAGTCTCTGGTCAGGAGGTGATGGCGGTACTCACTGAGCTTCACCACCACTACAACCCATTCATAAAAATGGACACCCCTCGTCTGCACTCCCGAGTCTGACCTCAGTGCTGCCTCCTTCCCCTTTTCTCCTTTTGCCTCTCCTTGCTCATCCCAATCATCCCCCCCCCCCCCCCCCCTCCATCTCTTTTCCACAACACTCCATTTATTTTCCCCACACTGAATCTCCCCGTACCTCTTTTCCAATCTTTCTTCATAATGGCAATGTGTGGACGGTCTTTGGACTCCCCATGCACACTGGCCTTACTAGTGGGGTTCCAGTTTGCCTTTGTTCTCTACTTCTCCCTCGGGGGCTTCAAAGGCTTGGTGTCTGTCTTGGTGCACACAACAGAGCCAGAGTTCGATTACTCTCGACCTCATGACGTCTATACCAACCTCAGTCATCTGGGAATACCACCTCCTCCACCCCGCAACTCTGGCACTGGACCCCCTGCGACAGCACCACCGCTGAGAGACTGCCAGATCCCCTCCCCACTACTAGGTGACAGAGATATGACTTCTTAGATGTTGCTTTTGTATGTATTGCATGCATTTTATGTGTAAAAAGCACAATATTATCAGTACCTATTTTGTTAGACGTTTGTTTTTCCTTTCCTCCAGTTGGACCCGTGTCAGTCCATCTTTCCTCTTCTCTGTCTATGGAGGAGATCAGACAGAGAAACCCTTTAGTGTCATCAGGCGGACGCTACAGGCCCCCGGACTGTGAACCCCGCCACCACACAGCGATAGTGGTACCATACCGGAATCGGCAGACCCACCTCAGAGCCCTCCTCTACCACCTGCACCCCTTTTTGCAAAGACAGCAGATCCACTACAGCATCTATATTGTACAGCAGGTCAGGTCGTGTGTGAGTGTGTGTTTTATGTATCAGTGTGCATGAATCACTCGTTTTTATTAGGGTAATTTGTTTTTACTGAGAAGAAAAAATAGTATTGTGTGGATGTAATATCAACACATAACTTGCATAAAGCTAGATAGATAGAAAGATATACAGCTTTATATATTTGTATATTAGTGGCACAATTGCATCAAGTGATCAAGGTGTTACTACTGTTACAACTCCAATACTGTATAATGATGTTCCTGTAACTGCTGTATGTCTACAGCTACAGTATGAATTTTAAGGTTACATATTATGTTTTTCCAACAAATATTATATATTTCCAATAAATGTGTCCTTAGTCTGTCTACAACCCCCCCAATTGAGTCCACCCTCTCTGTCTATTACCTGCTTCACTTTTCAGAAAATGTGTGCTCAAGCAGGCCATTTTGGAGATTTTCCATTTATGACATCACAAAGGGCAGTAACCCCTCCCCCGTATGTATGACACTCCCACAGCTAGGTGTTTATTCTGCCAGTCTTCCTTTTCAACATAAACAATCGGGCATGGTGCAATAAAGCCACGTCCCTTTCCAGAGAGGGGCGTAGACACAGCTCATTTGTATTTAAAGCTACAGAAACAGAAACAACCTCTACTGAACAGGGTTGAAATAAAGGGGTAATAATAGGCATGATCAAATCAAGATCAGAGTGGATTTTTGTCGAGACACTTCAGCTCTGAGACTTATTTAAACCTGTTGAAAAGGAGGATGTTTAACATAACAATAGAGTGCCAATAATATAGTGTGAAATAAATGGGATGCAACTCATGGTAAATTTGTGTTGCACAAAATGTTGGTGTTTTGCTAACATATCAAAGATTCAAAACTTGTATATTCTCCCCCTGCCAAAAAAAGTACAAGAAAACAAAAAAAGCCAAACACAAAAACTCATGTTCTTCATATTCTCTTCTTTTTAAACACAGTACAATTTTGGGTTTATCTGTCCAGGTTACAACATACATTTATGACCCTGAGATGCTATGGCAACCAAGAAAATAAATGGAAATTATGGAATTAGCTTCAAGGTGGTTACAGCTCTGACAAAAAATCCACACTAATGTGCCTCTCAACAACAACCTTGGGTTGGGTAAAAAAGGTAAAGGTTGTCCCTGAGCCAATCAGATTTGAGTACTTAACAAATACTGTGTTATTGGAGATGGGTACATTTCTGTGTCTTTCCTCAGTGGGGGAACAGTACCTTTAACCGAGCCAAGCTGCTGAACGTTGGGGTGCGGGAGGCCCTCAAAGATGAAGACTGGAGCTGCATCTTCCTTCATGACGTCGACTTGCTGCCTGAGAATGACCACAACACCTACACCTGCCACAAGCAGTTCCCCACACATCTGTCTGTGGCCATGGACAAGTTCAGATACAGGTAGAATGTGTGTATGGAAAGACTTTTCCAGAAGTGTCTTTCTCTACTGAGACTTGTTTGTAAATTGATGATGCAACCCTCTCAGGCTGCCGTACCCACAGTATTTTGGAGGGGTGTCTGCGGTGACACCAGACCAGTACATGAAGATGAATGGTTTCCCTAACCAGTACTGGGGCTGGGGTGGAGAAGATGATGACATCGCTGCGAGGTGAGTATGATGAAAGGGGCAGAGTTCCATATCCCACATAATGACACAGTGAACTGTGCATGTTTACATGTGTGTTCAGCATCAGAACGATGTGCACGATTATTTCATCCACTCCGCCTTTTGTTCTTTGGCTCAACTCATTCATCTACTTCTTTAAAGTCTACGGTTTCCATACCAAATATTTTACTTTTCTTTGATGGTTTTATAACAATTTTCATCTTTCATCTTCACCTCCCCTCCCTCTCCTGTGGCTTTGCTGTGTATCTCTCTCAGTGGGCTCAGTGAGTATGTTCACGTGGAGTAATTGACAGATTTAGGCTTGGCGATGTGTTTCAGACTTATCAAGCTCATCCCCTTTCTGTGCTCTGTGATACCCTGTCTCCACTCTCTTGCACTCTATGGTATAAAACTTAAAATATATATCATATACTGGACATTGGTCACATGTGAACTGGGGTTGTAAAGCAACACCAGAGATAGAAAGAGGAGACCACAGTGTTTTCCACCACCTATAGGCCATAAAAGTATGGTATTGTCATACATCACCCACAATTCTATGTTTCCTTTCTTTATTTCCTGCCTTTAAATGTATCCCTTAGAGAATACATGTACTGTGCTGCAGTTTTGAGTTCTAGAAAATTGCATAAATAGTATAGTGCCAGGTTCAGTGTGCCTCTGGATGAGAATATGTTGTTTCTGTTGACCCCTGTTGTGTGCCGTCTGTCCAGAGTACGCCTGTCTGGTATGAAGATCATGCGCCCCCCAGTGGCCATTGGTCATTACAAGATGATCAAGCATAAAGGAGATCGAGGCAATGAGCAAAACCCACGCAGGTACTAATGAACAGGAAACAAAAGGTTGTTGTACTATTGGAAAGTATTTAAACTATGTCTCTACACTTTCTACTGTCTTATCTGTCTGCCATTAATATTTGTCCTGGCTTCATTCCTGGGGGACAGGAAACAGAGTTCTGCTGCCTGCCGCCCTCTTCTTATCACCTTTTCTTCACAAGATTAGTTTTGACAAAAAAAAAAAAAAAAAAACATTATTTAATTTTTGTAGACACTTCTTTGTGTTAGGTTGGCTTTTTTTTTTCTGCTCACTCTGTTGAGCCAAATATTTCTGCTGCCTCAGGCTGCATTCTCATTTGTTTTCTCATTTAAAATACATTACATTTTTCCTGCCTGTGTTGCACTACTTGAGAAAGATGTCATAAAAATAAGTTCAGGCAAATCCACTGAAACACCGCAGGAAATATTCGCACTAGTTATGTCTCCAACATTATTAATACAAAGATATTAGTGCAGAAGCACATTATTATCTTTTATTGCAGGGGCTATATTTACATATGTTTTTTAAAGTTATATTGTTGGGCACAATTTTAACTCTGTTGGATAGGACGGCTGAAAAGAGACAGGAAATGTTGGGAGGAGAGAGTTGGGGGATGACAATGCAGTAAAGATTCCAACCCACGGCAACGACAATGAAGAATACAGCCTCTGTACGTGTGACCGCTATGCTATCTGGCGCCCCGCAAGAGGAACATTTTGACATTTTCTGTACACACATTTAGGTTCCGTTGGGAATCTTTAGGCTAAATTGATGCCACTCCTGTGTCTTTATGTGGCAATTTAAGTAAGTAGGCTTGTAGGCCTAGCTTTGGCTCAAGACTTGAAGCACAGGAAAACAGTTTGCCGATCACTGTCAAAAGCTCACATTTTTCTCTTTCACACAATGCACAAAAACAAGTGTTTACAATATACACTCAACAAAAATATAAACGCAACACTTTTGTTTTTGCTCCCATTTGTCATGAGATGGACTCAAAGATCTAAAATTCATTCCAGATACACAATATTACCATTTCTCTCAAACATTGTTCATAAATCTGTCTAAATGTGTGATAGTGAGCACTTTTGCTTTGCTGAGACAATCCATCCCACCTCACAGGTGTGCCACATCAAGATGCTCATCAGACACCATGATTAGTGCACAGGTGTACCTTATACTGCCCACAATAAAAGGCCACTCTGAAATGTGCAGTTTTGTCTCACAGCAAAATGCCACAGATGGCGCAAGCATTGAGGGAGCGTGCAATTGGCATGCTGACAGCAGGAATGTCAACCAGATCTGTTGCTCGGGCATTGAATGTTCATTTCTCCACCATAAGCCGTCTCCAAAGGCGTTTCAGAGAATATGGCAGTACATCCAACCGGCCTCACAACCGCAGACCACGTGTAACCACACCAGCCCAGGACCTCCACATCCAGCAGGTTCACCTCCAAGATCGTCTGAGACCAGCTACTCAGACAGCTGCTGAAACAATTGGTTTGCATAACCAAAGAATTTCTGCACAAACTGTCAGAAACCGTCTCAGGGAAGCTCAACTGCATGCTCGTCGTCCTCATCGGGGTCTTAACCTGACTCCAGATCGTCGCCGTAACAGACTTGAGTGGGCAAATGCTCACATTCGATGGCGTCTGGCACGTTGGAGAGGTGTTCTCTTCACGGATGAATCTCGGTTTACATTGTTCAGGGCAGATGGCAGACAGCGTGTGTGGCGTCGTGTGGGTGAGCGCTTTGCTGATGTCAATGTTGTGGATCGAGTGGCCCATGGTGGTGGTGGGGTTATGGTATGGGCAGGCATCTGTTATGGACGAAGAACACAGGTGCATTTTATTGATGGCATTTTGAATGCACAGAGATACCGTGATGAGATCCTGAGGCCCATTGTTGTGCCATACATCCATGAACATCACCTCATGTTTCAGCAAGATAATGCACGGCCCCATGTTGCAAGGATCTGTACACAATTCTTGGAAGCTGAAAATGTCCCAGTTCTTGCATGGCCAGCATACTCACCGGACATGTCACCCATTGAGCATGTTTGGGATGTGCTTGACCGGCGTATACGACAGCGCGTACCAGTTCCCACTAATATCCAGCAACTTCGCACAGCCATTGAAGAGGAGTGGACCAACATTCCACAGGCCACAATTGACAATCTGATAAACTCTATGCGAAGAAGATGTGTTGCACTGCATGAGGCAAATGGTGGTCACACCAGATACTGACTGGTTCTGAGTCCCCAGACCCTCAATAAAGCAAAAACTGCACATTTCAGGGTGGCCTTTTATTGTGGACAGTCTAAGGTACACCTATGCACTAATCATGGTGTCTGATGAGCATCTTGATGTGGCACACCTGTGAGGTGGGATGGATTGTCTCAGCAAAGCAAAAGTGCTCACTATCACACATTTAGACAGATTTATGAACAATGTTTGAGAGAAATGGTAATATTGTGTATCTGGAATGAATTTTAGATCTTTGAGTCCATCTCATGACAAATGGGAGCAAAAACAAAAGTGTTGCGTTTATATTTTTGTTGAGTGTAAGTTAATGTTTTACAGAAGATGTGTAGTTCCAAACAAAAACTCCAGGAAGTCAACGCATCTAGCTGGCAAATACTTGTATTGGCAGATTGATTTTTCAACTGTGCTAACATTTCCTGGTTGTAGCTTAATACGAAGCAGACACACATCAGAGTAGTATCGATCTCTTCATCTGACTCTCTGTTAGAACAGAATTTTAAATAAATCTCCACAATGAGAAACTTTTCATTGAACGTTTGACCCTGCAACACACTAAAACCCGGGATGTCGTATCCATCTTTCTAGATTTGACCTTCTGAAAAGGACCAGGCTAAACTGGCGTTCCGACGGCCTCAACTCTCTGACGTACGAGCTCCTCTCCAAAGAGCTGGAGCCTCTCTACACCAACCTCACTGTAAACATTGGAGATGATCCCCGTCTGCCCCCGGGGAAGGCACCTATCCCTGGGAAAACAACAACTCCTGTCCACCAACGTATCATCAGCAGCAAGAGCGAGAGCACAGCCAAACAGGAACAGAGGCAAGAGAGCAAAAAAGGGGCTGAGGCAGCAAATCTGCTCAAGTCAGCTGATGACAAGACAGAACCAGCTCAATCCAAGGCAGCAAATCAAACGACACAGGAGAAGACAGGCGTGATGAAGTAGATTGAGTTGTATAAAATAGGGACTGCATCACATCTGTAGCATGGAGCAGGATGTCAAAAACACCAGCTTTTTGTGCTCAGTGCAGGTTTCGCAACAGATCAAAATGTAGATTCAAGGGTGCATTGAAGAACATGACTGAGTCCCCTGTTGGTTGTCATCCACTAAATGTGACGCAGGCCTTTTGCTGACTGACACGAGTCTGCCAGTTGGAGCCAAGAGAACAGTGGTGCAGGACTCAATCGAATCCATGTAGAGGTCCAACACAAGCGAAGCGAAAATGAGACAGCAAATATACAAATATCTGCCCTTTTCCAGGCAACCCATCTGTTGCCAGCAGACCTGCGGCTTCATCCAATTTGCTCCTAAAAAAAAAACCTGCTGCTGTCAGTCCGTCCTACTCCACGGTGGGTTTGTGTTTCTGTGCCTTCTCTCTTATAATGCGCATTTTGTAGACTGGTATAGTTGCATTTAGACGCTGATCTGGGGTTCAGTTTTTCTGTTCGAAAACAGGGAGGCTCAAGCTGATCCGAGACCAGAGCAAACGATTTGTTCCAGGACTGCTGTTTTCTATTTGTGGGTATCAAGCGCTGGCAGAGTCCATAGATATCAGACTATTCTAGAGTTTATATTTCTATCAAGAGACTTCTTTATTTGTTTACTGATTCGTTTCCTTCCCTTACAGTCTGGTGCCTCTCTCTGTTTAGTTTCTAGACAATCAAATCATATGGTAAGACTATCTGTATCCAACTACATAACAAAGTGAGAAGATATTATCAGGACCATCTCGACACCTGCCAGTCAAACATAGATATGGCATGATAGTTTTTGTCTAGCTCGACTATTCTATCCATCAATGGATAGACCTGTGCTTCTGATGTTATGTGCAATGTTATTATTGTCTTTAGAATATAGTCTGATATGGAAAAAAAGCAAACCTGCAGACAATAGTGTCAAATTTGCTAGTTTAAGATCGTGTTTCCAACAATTAAAAATAGTTACGATAAAGCACTGTGTATAGAACTAGGTCAGCGAGCAAGCCTGACATCAAACAGCTATGAAGAAGTGTCTGCCTCTCCTTGGTCTGTATCTGTTTGCGAGATGAAGCTATGTTTCTTTAAGGAAAGGGAGCAAGGAAAGAAAGAAGTGTACGGCACAGGATGAAGTAGTTTTAGGCCTGCCAAATTAGGACTTGCATGTAGGTTATTTGTGTAAAAGAAAAAATCAGCTACATTTCCGATGTAAAAACTACTTCTGTTTTTAGAGATTCTGTTTGTTTTCCATACAAGCCATGTGGAATGTATTCTTTTTTTTTTTTGGTTTAAATACACATTTACCTTTTGTGAAGAAAGCAGGTGAGCTTATTTAGAGAACAGGGACTTAAATCTAATCAAGGTTTAGGATTTCTTGCTGCTATTTGAGTAGGAAACGGTTAACTCTTTAATGAATCAGCTCGAGATTTTCCATATCGTAACACTCATTTTCTAGGGTGGAACTGCGATAATCAGGATACCAGGTAATGTATTGCTCATGTTCTGAATGTATTTAATTTATTGATTTGTGTATTGACTCACTGATAGAGCTAAACACAGACTTCTAGAGTTATCAGGGTCTTACTCATCATCCTTATTTATTCTGTATCTCCATGCTCCTTATGTTAACATTGTGCCTCATGAAGTTAGCCCACATCACTGAGGATGGATTGAAGGCCTTTGTCTGGGTTACATGAGTGCGCCCTCAAGTGGCTCAGTGCGGTACAGCACAAGCAGAGAGGTATGGAGGACTGAATGAAACTGCAGTGTTGTGACTTGAATGTTAAATATTAATGTTGGCCATTCACAGGTTTCAGCCAATCATAGCTTTGCTTTGCTCTGTTTGGAGGGTTTCTTGTGTGCGTAGTATCACATGATTGATCCTGTCAGTTTAAAGGTGCAGAGCATCTCACGGAATTAAATTAGTAAATAGAGCCAAAAGAAACAAACATTATGGGTGTTTTATGAATGGGTCTAGTTTTATAGAAGGAGTCTATGTTTATATTATGATAAAAAAAAAAAAAGTCACCTGTTCCAAACTGTCAACCTAATCTGTATTGACACAATGAGAGTCAAAAAGGACGCATTTCTTATCTTTATACGACATTAGAATCTAGTTACATAACAATAGATATTATATTCTCTATTTATCATATTGCCTGTGAAAATGCCTGTATGACATGAAGCAGTGACACACTGAAAGTTTTAAAGGACATTATGTAGATTATCAGTATACTATATGTGCATACCTGGAGATTGTTCTATATTTAATAAACAGGCTAGTTTTTATAAAGGATGTTTTTTTTTTTTGTTTTTTTTTTGCATAAGTGATGGAAATATATTCTGTGTAGTTGAATGCAAATTGAATTAACCAGCTTGGGTTAGAATTTTTGATTTGATTTTTGTGTGTGTGTGTGTCCATAAACACACATTTGAGAAGTGTTGCTGAGAACAAAATGACAAGACGAGTGGGTTGTTTTTGTTCATGGCAAATGAGTCATATCTAATAATTGACATTATTTATAATGGAGGATGCGGATGTTAGTATCATGCACTGTACCTGTGGGTTTCTTGGGTCGCCTTATTTACTGACCTTGTTCTCAAAATGACAAAGTGTGTGTGTTCTGTGTGTGTGCTCTCTGTTTGTGAGCCAGGTCATCAAAAAAGGCAACAGAAGCAGCAAACTATGATTGACAGTGTTGTGACAGAAAGCAAATATGTCTATCAATAAAACACATAATCAAAACAATGTGTTCCTTCCTACATTTTCTATCAAAACAGATTTATACAATCACTTCAATCGGGAGCTTAACTGACACTTAAAGAAACACCGTTCTATAAATAAATATAAATACTCATAGTGATGCACTTACTCCCCCACAACACCCCAGGCCTCTTAATGAAACCATTGCGCATTTTGATAAATGCTTCTACAGCTGTAAGATTGCAGAGATCAGACACTCATGCTATCTGGCAGATTAACAGTCGTATATCATCATCAACACGAGCGATCTAAAACATCAGTAACCTGTTACATCACACTGTGTGTCGCAGGCCTCGCTGTTCTATGTAGGCATAAAGAGCAGGATTAAAAAGTTGGATGTGAGATCATACCTATAAATAGACAGTAACCCCCAGCTCTGTATGTTCGATCTGTTTCATAATGTAAAATGCTGCATGACTCACCAGGAGAGGCCAAACAAAAACCAAGGAACTGGGTGGCCAAAACAAGAACACCTCACTACCAGTCGCTGTGCAACACATCACACACAGACTACAGTCTCATGTAGAACCATAGAGTAGAAACAGCTGATAACACAAACCAACAACAGCCTCATAAAAGGATATCAATCTATTATTATTAATCTGTTTCTATTTTGGTTCTGGTTATATTAACAGGGTTTTTTCTGTTATTTCATTAATGATAGCATGGTACAGTGGCTTTAAAAAAAAGTGTTGAGTTGTTTAAGTTGTTGAAAGTTCCCACACATGAACGTGATGAATGTTGAACGCTGAAAACAAAGTGAAACAATAGAACAATGACACAAAGTCTCTTAAATGTCCCGTGGTCAACATTAGCTAGGACTGACCACCAAAACCACTGGCAGCTTATGCTCGCTTTTATAAGTTTATTATTATTATTTTTTTAACAGATATATATATATCTTAACTCAAAGAAATATTGACGGTGAATCGAAGCGTTGGTGTCTGATATCTCTTATGGACTTGAATTGTAAGTGAATGTTCTTACACAGCATGCATGAAATAAAAAGTACATAAAAACAACAACATAAGTGACATAAGCAGTTTCTACGAACAAACCATTATAGATTTTGTTTGTATCTTTAGTTATGGGACATCCTAGCATCATGTCCTCTTTTAAAAGTGGTCACCACTGGTCGTCTTTCTGCGGGATGTTCTTTGATGTCACACTGTGATGGCAGCAGTGACAGGCTAGTTTGCACTTTCCCTCCAGTGGACTGACACACTGGCCTGCTGCAGTGAGCGTGGCAGGCAGGCAGACGCAGAGGGCTGAGGCAGCCGTTAGTCACCTCTTGTTACTGTATGACCTAGGAGACACAGCTGACCTCTCACACCCTCAGCAATACTTAAGACTCCTTAACCGACGCACACAGACACATGCAGACTGAATGATACTCTACGAATGGTTGCACGAGGATGCTCATTATAATGGCGGAACTTAGTCACACAAAATAAACACCGAGAAAGAAATAGAGAATGATAAGAAGGTTGTTGCAAATTATTGCTGCACATGATCAAAATAGAATGCAGCTATCCCACCAGCAGGTAGTTATTACAAAGACATATTCTGGAGACCGTGCATTGTTGGCATCTATTTCTAAACATGTCACGCTGGATTACAGGGCAACGCATGTAAAAGAAAAAGTAAACATATTGTGTCGTGAGCTCTAACATGCACCTCATTATAAGCTAAATTATGAATGAAAATAGATTAAAAAATGGTGTTTGAGGAATCTTTTGTCTGTTTCATGGTTTCATTTTTCATGTCCTTTAACAGATGAACTACAGAAGGAATCTACATTTTGGTCTCTGCAGTCACTCTCTCAGTGTGAATCACCATGCATCAATGTGAATATCCATGATAGTAGGTCAAAACATTTGGTTATATAAGCACTCTTGGCGTTCTGCTCTAAAAATCATCAAATCATCTGATATGGAAAAAAAAAAAAAATCTGAGAGGATGTATCAAGATCCTGAGGCATCACATGCATGGGGGGCTAAATAATGAGCAGGAAACGGGATCAGCCGTCAGGGTCATCAGTGTTTGGCTCTCGTTCCTGTCTCATCCCACGGCTGCTCAGCTGTTCTTGTCATCCATATTTGCAGCCTCAGTGGACAATTTTCTCAGCCGCGGGCCCTCTCAGTGTTCACAACAACACATACATCAAGTGAATTAATTCTGCTTTTGTGGCAGCGGGCTGCAGATCTAGGTCACGCAGTCATGGCTCCTTTTTTTGTCACCTCCTAAAGTCATGTCAACATCTTTCTTTCCTCCTACACAGTCTGACCTTGACATTCCCAGGTGATTTTCCACAGAGGTGTCTGTGAGTGTGTGTGTGTGTGTGTGTGTCTGCAAGGGACAGTGTGCTTGTCTGTGCAGGCCTTTGTGCCTGTTTCTCTTTGGCTACATGTGTGAGAATGTGTGTGTACATCATACTATTTGTAGGTAACATAGGTACGAGATGTGTTATGAAAAATGAAAGATCTGCTGTCTATACTTAGGACTGGCCTGCGGCTATGTGTGCATGTAGGAGACGATAGAGAGCACAGGAGTAGATGTGGGAGGGTGAGAGAAGAGAATGAGAGAAGCAGAGGGAGGATGACAGAGGAGGGAGTAGGGTGGGAGGGAGAGGAGAGGAGAAGAGGAGAGAAGGAGGGAGGGAGAGTGCAGCGAGGGGGTGTGGGGGGGAGGGGGGACTGTGACGCACGCTTATCGTCTTTGCTCGCAGCCTATTGGCCGTTGCGTCTGCCAGTCAGAAGGAGCTGGGAGTCAGGCACTGCTAGGAGAGCAGATTATGAAGCGGAGCTCGACCAGCGGCAGTCTCCTTTCATTGTCTCAATGGCTGCACACGCGTTCCTCCTCTGCTCCCTCGCCTTGCTGTCTGCTCTCAGCCGGCCTGGGCTCTCCTTCACAGAGGACGAGTTGCAGCCGGGACTCACCTATGACGAAGTGCCTGAAATCCTGGACCGAAGGTAAAAATTCTGCTCACAGATAGAGGAGAGGGGTGTAGGGGAGGAGGGGGGGAGGGGTATGGGGAAGATGCAGGCAGGGATGCTGGGATGCAGATGTGTTCTCTGAGGGTCTTTCTTTCCCCCTGTCTTCCTTCTCTCCATTTCACCTTCACATATGGTGAATGCAGGCAGTGATGGTGTATCAGAGGGAGAGCTCAGCGGAGAGGCTTTGTTTATCTCATTGTTGCGGACTGCATCAGACAGACGCTGCTCATCGATCACTGATGGGGCTGTTGTCTTTATACAGTAGTGTTGGTCTGGCAGGAGGGAGCTGAATAAGGCAGTGGGCCTGCAGGAGAGGAATAGAGAGAGAAGAAAGGAAAGAGGAGAGGGTATGAGGTAAGGTAAACAAGGATGGGACGTGGAGGAGAGAGAGAGGATGCATCAGGGATGGTCTGCTGGGGTCTGTTTACTGATGCAGTCATAGAGAGAGAGAGAGACAGAGAGAGAGAGAAAGGGAGAGAGAGGGGGGGGGAAGAGACAGGAATTCTAGCCGGCCATGTCTGCATAATGCACATGCAGTCCTGCAGGTCAAATCTGGATAAAATATTCAGCTCTCCAACCTGGAGGGACACACTACAGTGTCACATGGATGGCACTGAGTAAGAAGCCAGGACCTTTGCCTTAGCACCAGGTCTTCCATACTTACAGTGACATCAGTGCAAAGAGCAGTTACACTGTGCCAAAGCCATGTAAGACTCTTGAAACTGTGCCATGCATGGTGCCTGACACAATCCTCCATGGGGCAAATGGGTCCAAGCTGCAGTATCTGACACAATGACACTTGTTATGGCACTTCCAAGACAGTCATACACTCTGGAGGATGACATATTATTACAATCATGCTTTCGTTGACTGTGCAAACAATCTTATCTGTGTGTAAAGCACAGATAGCTTGGATTTACAATTCAATATATGAAGTCTCGTAAGATTTTTCTCATTCCAGCTTAATCTTGCGTTTGCGAAACCCTGACAGATCCCTATCTCAACTTTCCACCGCAGTCACTCAGATACAGAATGGTTAAAGTCATGTCTTATTGGAGACTGGATCAAACTTTATACATAACTATGCAACATAACAGTTGCTGTCCCGTCACAGCGCCTGTTCTTGCCTTTGACACACTCCGAGACACTGTTATATAATAGCAGCATTTTATTTCAGAGGCCTTGCTGGGTGCACAGCATGCAGGAGGAAAGGTAGAAGGTAGTTGGAAGTCTCTAGTGCTAATGGACTTGTATTCAGAGCAAGATAATGAAAGGAAGATGTTGGATTACTTTGTTTAAGATTCTTTGGTAACTGTAAATTACTCCGACAAATATGGAACTAGTCAAATATTAAAAGCAAAGAGCTCTATAAAACTATTAAATATGGCAGTCAGAAAGAACCAACAGTTCAGTTCATTTTCTCTGCCTTAACGCCTTCATTTAGTATCATCCGACTGCTTTCCAGGAAATTTGTTTAAAGTACTTTAATGTCTCTCCAGGAATTTCTTACCAGGTTAAAAACTAAAAAAATTAAAGCTCAAAAAGGTCATGAATAACACATTTTTACATAACTGTTGTAATCTGTCTGCTTGTAATATTTATAAAACTATCCAGGCATAACACATTTCTGCTGATGAATATGAACATGCTCCAAAAAAAGAAAGCCCAGATTAGGAGCCCTAAATCTAAGTTGTCATTTTGGAAATGACCTCTTCAATCATCCGCTTTGAGACTATCACCAGGAAAACAGGGAAACGACTGGAATGAGATTTCACAGCTATAGTTTGGAGTTGTTTGCAAATGAAATGTTGATGTTACAGCATGCTTGTTCTTAATATCGAGACTCTGAGGACAGCAACAGAAACAAAATGGATATTATCCAAAGCTGTTTACAAATGCTGTAATAAGTTACATGAACATTCAAAAGCCTCGATGGCTAAGAATCAAGGGCCGGGATTACTGAATAGCATAGTGACACACACAGCTTTTGGTGTAACATTTTAAAATGTGTCAGTCAAATAAAATGGGTAAATGGGTTCAATCTTTTAAAAAATCTATATATCTTTATAAACACAGCTAGGACACAGGTTTAAAAGTTGCATTTTAATAAAATGTAAGATAAAACAAGTTCGGCTAACCTGGTATAGCCATTTCTCCAACGATAAAACTATTTCATTAAATCTATATAAAATAAACAAATTACATTTTACCGTTAAAGAAAATTAGACACCAATATGCTTACTGAGACTCATGGAGTCAGCACAATTAAACAAGCTTAAGAACCGCACATCCTTCGATATTAACTCTTTCTAGAGCTACAAAGATCACGTGAAACTTTCAAAATGAAAATACTTTATCCACTTTAAAAGATGTTCAGAAGCAACAAACTGGATCGCAAGCCATATTTCGTAGTTTTCCTTGTTGTTCAGAAGAAACATAACACGGGGTCAAATGTATTATGCATTTTGTTTGTAGCTTTAAAGGTCGAACAGCCACAGAATGTAGTCAACATGTGCTTATATTTACCTTTAAACTGTTAAACTGAGACAAAAAGAGCCAGATATTGACACAGCTTAGGGGTCAAGTATTGGATTTCAAGTGGAGGATTGATCAGTAAACCTCTTACAAAGAAAGGTTAAAGAGTTAGCAATATGAAATGTGTGTGTGTTGTTTCTTTTAGTTGCTGATGGACAGGTTGTGAAAACAAGTGGATGAGAGTTGAGACAAGATCAAGCCAAAGGCAAATAATCATGAGTATAAAAATGTGTACAATTCCCTGTCTGGATATGGATATATTAGGGTGCACACACCCGCACCGATGCATCTGATCTCAGAGGAAAAGAAAGATTCAAACAACTCGAGCACTTGACCTGAGGTCAGAGACGCTGAAGAGTCACTGGAATGGCAGCGGAGCTCTGAGCTGCATCTTAGTAAACTCCTGGAGCTTAATCTGCACTAATAAATCTATTAATAGGCTAGAACCTGCACGGAGAAGGAGGAGAAGGACATGTTTACCTGCCTTGTTGAGGACATAATAATTCAACCCAACAACTTAGTACTTTTGAATTATTAAAATGAGAAAACTAATTAGTTTGTATAAGAAGATCAAACTGTAAATTGTGAAATATTGTAAGAGCTGGGTTTGAAATTACAAGTAGGCAACACTACATTGTAGTCTGATACATTATAAGACAAGCAAAATGACAATGATTTTGAGCTCAGAAATCTGAATTTAATAATTCTTAATTTCATTTAATTTGTGCTCTTGTAAAAAAAGATAAATCTGCACCGTAAGCTAAAGGTCTTAAAAAGTTAATAAAGCTCAAAACTACATAACTGAGTATTAATTATATTTGAGTAAAAGTATGCAGAAGCTTGGACTGAATGATGATGTTGTACTGACAGTCGAAGTGCAGTGGCTCAGCACTCAGTGGTAGCAGAGGCGAGAAGGCTTTGTTTACAAGTTTAGGGAGCAGGAACCACACCTTCTCTCTGCGCAGTAGCACCGTGACTGATGATGAAAAATAGACAGTGGTCCATTCACAGACTTAAGCAGGGATGTCAAGTGAATACGTATTCATCAAGTTAACATGAATACTATAAATGATTCCCACAAGTTATTATCTAAAATCAGATTGGAAGCCTAAGAAGATTATTTGTACTCATAACAGGCTAACACTCATCATTATGTATTGAGGACAGTCTTGCACCAGTACTTTGTATCGGTGCTGTTTGCAAATACGTAAGTGGACATATTTAAGAATGTATGCTGTGAGGTAAGGCAAGGAGTGGCTCTGGCATGGCTTTGATTATATAAAGGGCCTGTTCTGCACCCAGGCACCGTGTGACAGGCTGAACCAATGACGGGGCTGCAGCAGTCCTGGGTTGCTGACCTCGCGAAACTGGCACAGGAACAAACGCCTGGGCTTTAGTTAGCACTCACACACTCATACTCGCACAGACTCCTCTGGCTCCTCTTGGCCAGCTGAGGCCTGGGAAGGTGCAGAGGAAGGAGTGCTTATTCACTGGTGTTTGGGATGGGCTATGGTGCAAATGCAGCTTGTTTTCAATAGCACACACACAGTTGGTAAGCAAAACCTGTAGCACATTTGACGGTAATTCACAAAGATGTAGGTAAATGAAAAAAAAATCAATGTCGAGGGGGGATTCTTTTTAGCCTTTTTGTTTCTATGATATAAACAAGCTGTCACATTTTCTCTCAGTTGACAAGTAATCTCGGTCCAAGTATCTTCCACGCTACTGAGGTTTCAGACGCAACAGCCAGCTGCCAAAGCAGTAGTGCTTTTGCCAGCTACTGTATTTTTGAATACAAACACGCTTACCCAGCATTCACCTGGGTAAATGTAATATTTAGTAAACTGTCATTTTGTTACCTTTGAAGCACTCAGTGCAGACATTGCAGTAGTTCATATGTATGAAGGAAATTCTGATTGGTCAGACAAACACACCCCTGTCACAGGAAGTGTAGTTTAGCCAATTACGATGCTGACCTAGACAAAGACAATAGAATGTAGGTTGAAGTGCCAGTACACAGGAAATGACGGTATAGATACTTAAGTTATAAACCCTCCAGCTTCATTTCAACTAACATCATCATTCATTGTTCAGCTGGACAGAAGATGCATGCTCTTTTATTCGCTTTATTGGGAAAACCCCGCTGATTGCTCAACAGCTGTGTGATAGGTGATCAGTCAAAATCAATGTTGTACAACATGATGAAAGCCCACATCTAGTATTGCATTCCATCAGCTTCTCTTACAGCAGAATCTGATACTGTGGATGACTACATCCTTTTCTCATGCACCTTTTTTTAACTTCCTCAGCTGAGAACATTTTGTTCTTTTATCCAAAACTGAAAAATACTGTAGCAAACATCTCCTATTAAAAATAATCAATTATGACATTATTGTAGTAACATCACAACATGAGGGATTTATTTTCATCGAATCATAAAGGCCACATGTAAAGACAAATGTGAATTACCGTAAATTCCGGACTATAAGCCGCTACTTTTTTCTCACACTTCGAGCACTGCGGCTTCTACTCCGGTGCGGCTAATGCATGGATTTTTTATGGGGGACAATGAGCTTCTGCCGCAAAAACATTTGACTTCGTCACGTCGGATCTTAATATCAGTCATTTTGCGCTTCATGCACGCACCCTCATGATGGAAAACACACGGAGAAATACATATGATGCAGCTTTCAAGTTAAAGGCGATCGACCTGGCTGTCAAAGAAGCTAACAGAGCTGCTGCACGTTAAGATGACACTGACAGCGACAACAGAGACTGAGGAAGTGAGTAATGAAGTCATTCTGAGGCAGTGAATGGATGGACTTTTTCTTGTGAAATATATTACGGTCATCTTTTTCATCAGCCGTGTTACAGACACCGTCGGCTAGGCTTCGTATTGTAACGGTTCATGTTGTAAAGTCAGTAGTTGATAATGTGTTCATAATTCCGATTATGTGGAGAGTCAGTGAATGCACCAGCGAGAACGTGTTGAGTGGCTGTATGAGAGAACGCTGGGGGAGAGAGTTGGATTGTTACGGCAAGTTATGGTTTTGCTCTCTGCTGTAAACGGCGTGGTCACGGCCGACAGTGATCGGGTTATTAAGTTATTATTTGAACGCTCTCGTCGTCCTTTAACGTCCGTACGGACGCTACAGTATTTGCGGATGTTACCGGTAGCCTACGTCTGTGTAAATAGCTCTTGTTATAGCGTGGACACCTGCGGCTTATAATCAAGTGCGGCTTATATATGTACAAATACATTTATTTACTTATTTTTAGCCGGTGCGGCTTATATCCAGGTGCGCTCAATAGTACGGAATTTACGGTACACTAAACAAATACATAGTCTAGCAAATAAGAATTGAATGTTGATTGTGTCCTTGTATGTCCAGAAAGGTGCTTATAAATACAATGTATTATTAAAAGATGAAACAGTAAGATAATTGAATTAAATAATGTTAAACTGCTCCATTCAGAGACCAAAAAGTCCTGTATGGGTGGTTTACCCTACCTGGAAGGTCGGTTCAAATTAATTAGCACTTGAACTGTCCAGAACACTGTCAGCTTTGACATCATGCCTTAATCCCTTCATCTCGTTCAGGGACTACGCCTCTCCATATTTGGGCTCCAAATGGACCTGGCCTGGACTTAATCCTAATCCATTTGGCACTAAACTAAATAATATTACCTTTGTGGAAACCGCACCAGATGGGTAGATAACTGCTGCAGGCTGCTGGGACTGATATGTCTGGCAACCTACTCTAAACCTATCAACCCCAGAGACCTCCTGATACCCTATCATTTGTTCAACACTGCCAAAGTCTGCTGTCCTGTTTTTTTGTAGTAATAACACAACAACCCAGGAACGATAAGTTCTATTTTATGACAGTCAGAAAGGACCATTTCCATCGATTTAACTTCAAATGTAAACAGCTGTGTTACAGATATTGTGCATGACATCTATAAATGGCTCGAATGAACAAGCCAACAATAGAGCCCTTGAGCTCGGCAGTGAAAATGTCAAAGTGACGTGATTCGTAGCTTAATTTAAATCTGGAAAAAAGCCAGTCCAACAGTTGGAGATTTGGAGCATGAAAGGCAAACAAAAGCCCCCAAATCCCTTGATGTTATGGTAAAAGGAATATGATAAAAACTGCAGCTTAACCCCACCAGTGAAACAAGAGTACAACTTTACATGAGAGCAGATTGTACACGTTGGCTTCTGAGGGAGGTAAGGTAGTTTTTCAGTCATTTTAAAGTAACTGAGTTTCCATTTTCAGACGTTTATTACAAAATGAAGTCTGGAGTTGTACTGAAATATCTCCAAATACAGTTTAGACGAGGTTTCCACTTGTGTTTGTAAGAAGCGGAGTGTGAATACAGCCTGAATTTAGTGTGAATGTTAAGGTCATCCTCAGTCCATCTTGTGCAGCCTTCCCAAAAAGGCTTTCCTACAATACCACCACAATTCTATTCAAGTAAATATCACAAACACAGTATCAATCATAGATGAAGACCTGCACAGACAGACTTTTGTTACGCTTCAATTCTTGAAATAAAATAATAAAATACACTGAAGTAATACATGGTGACGTCTCACAGAAGTTGTCTTACTCACACATACAGGTTTTAAGGATTTACCTTTTACAAGCCCATTATCAGTGGCTATTGTGTGGAGATTAGTAAGCCAACCACCAAGATCATTAAAGATAAGGCAGGACAGTCTGCACAGTCAGAACTCGGGACTGACCACCACAACAAGCAAAACCGGCCATGTCAGCGTCGCTCAGTAAGCCCATTGCTAGCGCATTAGGTCTCTGATTAGACGGTTAAAAGGATCAGGATTAGCTTGAAGGAGTCTGAATCTATGCAGAGGTTACCAGCTAGACTGGGAGGATGTCTGTTGGGTTAACACATGGAGGAAAAGAAATGGTCTGTCATCTGTCCCTTGTGCATTATGTAGGTCAGGCCTACATTAAGGATCAGCCATTTAGGAAAAACAACAAACAATAGAAAGACTGTGTTCCTGCACACACCTACTTACTGGACAATTCTGTGGGAAGAGAACATTATGTTTATAGTGAGTGATCTGCATTTGTGCAATGTCAAATCCTGTTTCAATGTAAAAGAAATCTTTATGGTTAAAATGTTCCGAATTTATGATCATTTTACATTTTACACAAAATTAGTTACTTTACATCATAGCAAATTATTTAGTGGCTACATATTTTACATGGCATGTCATTATGGGTGGAATTGAAAAATGAAAGCCTTTAAAGCTTTACCTGTTCAAAATGTTTGGTAAACCGTGGTTAAGTTGCACATAAGTAAATTTATATGTTGTGTAAAATGTGTATTGAAGTCAGCATAATCATTTTTGACCAATTTTACCGGTGAATGAACATTTTAAAACATATAATGTTTTGCTTTTTTGTGTGGATACACTGCAAAAGCTTTTATTGTCTCTACGTTTGCAGAAGCTGCATGACTATCAAATTTACTTTCCCCTTTAAGGGAAAATGCCGTTTAAGCATCCTGTACATGTTTGAAGGGATCCTCATCCTGTCCCTCGTTCCTGCTAAGACCTCATTGTGTCTTCTCTCTTTTTCCACAGCAAAGTGAACCCCAAACAAGCAACAAGAGTCACATCAAGTAAGTAACAAATGTGGTGTGACACCAGACCTGATTCAATCAAACCTGCCACGGTCATTTTGATGTTGATTTGCTGGATAGCTGCTCCTGACAACTGCCTTTCACTCTTAATGCTGGAGACATCTTTCCCCTTTTCAAAGCAAACAGATTTTGAAGTGTGGTGTGTGTATGTAGCTATATTTATGTCCCTTGACAAAAAGGCAGACAAATTATGGAGACGTTTCTTTAAATATATGTTTGCAAAATTATATGTTGCTGGAACAAGATGAAAAGGATTTGTACACACTGAATAATGCTGCCTTAAACAGGAAATAAACTGCTGATGATTCACTGCGATGACATAAAACAACTGGAAATAGATAGGCGCCCGAGCAGGGAGGTGTATGCACAATCTGGTTTTGCTTTTGTGCGTGTGTGTGTGTGTATATGCATGTGTAGATTCAGCTGAAGTTCATGACTATGTAGCAATCTGCAATGTAGCACTGCAATCAGCTTATCATGTACGCGAAAATAATCTTTCATGGAGCAGTAATGTATGTATGTTGTGATTCCAGGTCAAGATGGTGGGTACGGATTAGAGAGTGAAGAGGTTATTTTGTCGCCTGAAGATGAAAACCCTCTCAGGAGAATACTGCAGGTATACCCCCCCCCCCCCCCCCCATGCATCAAGGCACAGTTACATCTGTTTTATGGAGATGCACTTCTTTCTTGTTCAAAGGTACTTTAAACTACAGTAACAAGTAGTCCTTTAAGCATAGAGATTAAAAGTAAGACGGAGTGTTTACATCTACATTTAATGCAGTTTAAAATGCACATTTTAAAAGCTCCAGGGTAAATGTGCAAAATTAAAGAAGTTCCTGTGTTTTTCAAAGACGACAACACTGCTCTCTTCTTGTTTGAGATTCAAAAGGGGTTGGAACATTTACTCACTAATGACATATTGCGATCTTAAAGACAAGCTTAGAAACTTAGTGTCTTTTGGGTCCTTATGAATTAAAACAGCACGGGTAATATGGAGGTAACCTGGGTTGTCCACCAAAACAAGCTTGGTTTGGAGTTATGCGGTTTAAATTAAGAGCTGCAATATTTGTCCTTGTTCAGTTGTTTTTTTTCCTTTAAATTCTGAATTTCCAGACTGCACTCACACAATTTGCCATTCTTATGAGTCCCAAGTGGCCCATATGAGGTAAACTTTCTGCTGACAAACAATAGTTATACAATACAACACCCACACATTTTAGCTTCGGAGCTCAATCTGCACATTTAAGGCGCACGTTTATAACCACATATTCCTTCATCGTATCAAGCCCTTTAAATGGGGCACAGATTACAAGTATGTCATTGTATAATAATCTGATTGCACTCAATGCAAAACTGTTTCTGCTCGCCCTATTGTTTGCAAGTAAACCCCATTCATCTTAATTCTTCCTCTGCTTAAAATTGTTTTGTTTTTTGTGTTCACAGCCTTTTAAATGGCATCAAGCAGGGATGTCTCACAGTAAGAGGAAGCTACTGCAGTCTTTGATGGGGCCTTATGGCCCACTGAGTGTGTCTTACAATGGGAAGACCTGCATTCTGTTCAAGGCAAAGCGCCTGGCAATCCGGTACAGGAACCATACCTTTATTGACCTGACTGAAAGGGTCTTCAACCCCAACGTACCTGTGGACACTAAAGGCTCCATCTGCACCAAAGAGAAAGCTACGTGAGTCAAACTTTTATATATTACACAATATGACTAATGAGGTTTGCTAGACAAAAACTGTAAAAAAGAGTATTCGATAACAAAAGCCTTTTGTTGTATTTTACAAGGCTGCCAATATTGATGTGTGTTGACTGAAGAAATGCAAATGAATCATATGTCCTGGTTCAAGAGAAAATTAAAACAGAGCCATGTGCAACTTAATTATTCAAAAAAAAAAGATGCAGACTCAGCAGATAGAAGGAGACATGCACAATCAATCAAACTGATAAAATACTTTATCATGACGCCTGACATTCCTCTATCATTCTGTGGGTTATCAGTGAACTGTGAAGACTTTGCTGCAGACTCAAGTGTCTTTACCATCAAACAGCAGAAAAAAGATCAGTGTCATTAACACAGAGATCCCTGTTAGAAACATGTCTCCTCCCCGTGCTGCATTGTCATAAAGTCGCAGGTCACATCTCACAATGAAATTACAATGAGGCAGTCTGGCTTCAAAACCGTGCCATGAAAAGATATTGAACCTCTCTGCTATCTGTCAGTATTATAATGAACAAGATAAGCATTAACTGTCTTTCATTTCATGGGCAGTAATAGAAGGCTAAATATACATCATGTATCATATATCATGCTCATGTTGGAGAGTGTTTGGAAACATTTGGCTTAAATCGTACAAAGTGCAGAAATAGTTGTCTGAGTGGTCCTGTGTTTGCATCCATAATGTTATGTAAGAGGCGCTCCTGTATGGGTATTGATGAGCATGATGAGCTGGATGGGCTCAGTTAATTATGGCTGGATGACAGCGGTGGATCCAGGGAGGCCTTGGTCCCAGTTGAAATCTGAGTGGCCTTCCCAGGTGCCACCCCAAAAGCTTAAATATAATATATTTGGGCTCTGCTGCAACAGGCTGCTAGTAGTTTTGTTTCCATAACATTGTGATACGTGTTTTTAATTGTTATTATTCATGATTAGCACATCTTCTACTGTGATTTATCACCATTATTCTTCATACCCAATTGACAACACTGGTAAAAAATAGTTGTTTTATGTTTTATGTAATTTTATTTTTCAACAGGCTTTCATTACGATTTGGTGATGTGGAGGACTTACGAGGTCTAGTAATCAGGTAAAACTCAAAAAAGTTTATTTTAAATATTTGTCTTTATATTCAAACAATTGAGCAGTTCAGTATAGAAGGGTATGCTCTTGGTTGGACTGTGTATATATCCAAACTTGTGTCCTCTGCCAGGCTTCAAATGTCAAACACCTTTTATGAGGCAGCTGGTCAAAACTGGTTCACACTAGACAGCGTTCACATCCACTACAACTGGACCCAAGAGGCTACGTTCAACGCCAGCGAGGTCTACGCTCCTGCCACTTCGTCGTACCATTGCCAGCACGTCAGCAGCCTGCATAAATATGACACCCTGCTCGTGCCCAGCTCCCACACTGACACATCCGCTAACTGGCACATCACTTTCACTGATTTCCAGGTACATTATAGCACAATGGGCCGCCGCCTTACTTGTGCACATTCACTATTGTATTGCAGTGTTTTTCCCATTTTTTCCAAAAATATGTGCATGTTTTTGTGTGTTTGCCAGCCAATTTCTTTTGTGTTCCTTCTTTTTGGCTATCTGTCTCTCTGTCTGTCTGTTTACCGTCTGTTTGGCAGTCTGTCAGTCTGTCGTGCACTCTGTTTAGCCATCTGCTAGGCTTTCTCAACCTTTCCATCTGTCTTGCGTCTCTGTGCTTGGTAAGCCCAATAAGAGCCAGTTGTCCTCTTTACTTCAGCCTAATCTCCTCTTTCTCTGTGCTCCTTCAGATCCAGGCCTTCAATGTTCAGTCGGATAAGTTTGCGTCGGCCAGTGACTGTGCCACTTTCCTGACGCCGGCTATCCTGATGGGCCTGGTGACATCGTTGATCCTGCTCCTTGTTTTAGCCTACGCCCTACATATGGTGGTACACCTCAAGCACATCGACCGCTATGAGGAGCACAAAGCCACCGTCTACTTTCCCCGCAGTCCAGAGGCTGAATTGCCCGACAAAAACAGCCTGTGAAAGGAAAAATAAGAGCTGGAGGACAACAGGGGGAGAGAGAGAGAGGAAGAGGAAGCTCAGAAGCAAAGCTGGAGGGAATGCAAGTAATGAAAAGAGGGAAAAAGTATCCTCCACAGAATATATGTTCAACAAAAAGACAACTTTGCCTGTTCTTTTGAAAACCGTATAAGTCTTAACTACTTTAAGTAAATGCAGACCTTGGTTGGATACTTTTTCTTCTTTCCTAATTGACCTGCATCTTGGAATCCACATTTAGGCCTTTGGATGTTCAAGCTCCTCCCTGAGAAATGTGAATTGTCAAGGAGGACCGCCCCAGGGCCCTGAAGGGCAACAGTATTTACAGGCCTTTACCCCAGTCAGCCATTAAAACCACAAAAGACTAGCACTTGTAGCTAATACAGCTAACAATAGATGCTCCTGATTATATGTATGTATTACACTGCTCTCAAGTGTCAAATTACAAGCTCCCATCACACACATTGTCTTTACAGCTTTCATTACAGTGTTCTTTGTCTAATATCGCTGCAAGAAATATATGCTTCAAACGGCCAGCTTTCTAGCTGAAATAGCCGTATTAGCTGCATGCCATAAAAAGGCTGGTCTAACTCCCTAGCACAGTGTTTCCTGATAAAAAGGATTACAGAGAGTCTTGCATGAGTTGCAGCTGAAAAAAAATGGCCAACAGTAGAAGGAGCTTTAAAAGCTAAGGAGTGTAAGCAAATAAAAATATATTGGGAACCACTGGGCTAGCATCTGGCTGGAGTGAATGGACTGACTCGCGTTTCTGGCCCTTCAGAGCCTCTGGCGCCACTCACCCCATCCTGAAAAAGACTGCTGCTTGGAACTTAACTGTGAAACGGCCTTTTACGGAGCAGACAGAAAAAAAGGGGGTTCTACAAACTAGCACAACACTGGTTAGTTGCTCAAGCACTAACTAACTATTCAAAGACTCATACAAGGAACTATGCTGCACACGACTGCCCGTCTGAGGGCATGGCAGGAATGCGGGTCTTGCGATGACTTGTCTCTCTGAGAGTCAAGCGTTGGGACAAGGGGAGGCCGTGGGTCCTCATATTTACACCACTGGGTTTGACTGCCAAAGTGAAGCTTCAAAGGAGTTGCCATAAAATATGGTAAGAGTGAGACAATGTGAAAATGAGAGCGAACCGTTACAGCTATGTACAAAACAAAAACACATACATGTACAGAAGTGTCACTCTGCGGAGGTCTTTTTTTATATACGATGTAATCATGAAATACTATTAGGTACAGGATGACTATGCTAATCCTCATAACCAAAAGGATATTCAAAGCTGTAGATAACTTAAGATCTCTATACGATCATAGCTGTTTACTATCTTCAAATATTGCACAACTAATAAACATAGGTACAAGTAAGACATTGTGCTATGAGGATTGGTAAAAGTATCAATGCATATGATTTTTTCTACAACGTATTAACATATTACAATGTCTGTCTATTTGTTTTAATCTGGCCAGACAATGTCAGTCCAGTTTCATCTAACTGTAAATTACAGTAAAAATTCCTACCATAGAAGGACAATACTATGGAATGCCGTCCACCCATTGGGACTGATAGATGCCATTATTATGCCAGAAGCCACACTAGCAGCAGTAACAACTCAGTAAGTCATTTCTACTGATTAAAACACTCAGCATGACAGTAAATAGATATCTTAACATTCGATATGGCAGTTCTGTCAATCTGTAGCAGTGTGAAATGTGTTCTTTGGTCATAAATGTATCCTACAAACTATGAAATGAGTGGAGGCAGTTTGTCCAAGGACCAACTGATGTAGATTGAACAATAAATGATATTCAGAGGAAAAGCTGTGCTGTGTTTATATGTTAAGACGCTGTATTGTAGCTAAAATATAAAAGGAGCACACTAGTCATATATTTGCAAAGGGCTTCCTTTTAGAAATTAAAAACCTGTCTAGCCAGACCTCATCTGCCAACTCTGTCTCCCCTCCTGAGAACCATCTGCTCTCTACTGTCACCTCGCTTTGACCTAAAATGTCAGGGCTCCTGGCTAGGACAATTTACCTGCCGGCACCATGCAGGCAGACAATTTCGATGAAAACGTCTTAGTAATCTTGTGAATAGCCAAAGCTACATATATGCTCAAAAAAATAAAGGGAACACTTAAACAACACAATTTAATTCCAAGTAAATCACACTTCTGTGTAATCAAACTGTCCACTTAGGAAGCAACAATGATGGACAATCAGTTTCACATGCTGTTGTGCAAATGGAATAGACAACAGGTGGAAAATATAGGCAATTAGCAACACACCCCCAATAAAGGAGTTGTTCTGCAGGTGGTGACCGACTATTTCTTAGTTCCGGTGCTTTCTGGCCGATGTTTTGGTTACTTTTGAATGCTAGCGGTGCTTTCACTCTCGTGGTATCATGAGACGGAGTCTACAACTGACACAAGTGGCTCAGGTAGTGCAGCTCATGCAGGATGGCGCATCAATGCAAGCTGTGGCAGGAAGGTTTGCTGTGTCTGTCAGCGTAGTGTCCAGAGCATGGAGGCGCTACCAGGAGACAGGCCAGTACATCAGGAGATGTAGAGGAGGCCGTAGGAGGGCAACAACCCAGCAGCAGGACTGCTACCTCCGCCTTTGTGCAAGGAGGAACAGGAGGAGCACTGCCAGAGCCCTGTGGGTGGTATGAGGGCCTGACGTCTACAGGTGGGGGTTGTACTTACAGCCCAACAAGAAGTTTGGCATATGCCAGAGAACACCAAGATTGGCAAATTCGCCACTGGCGCCCTGTGCTCTTCACAGAAGAAAGCAGGTTCACACTGAGCTCATGAGACAGACATGACAGAGTCTGGAGAACGCCGTGGAGAACGTTCTGCTGCCTGCAACATCTTCCAGAATGACCGGTTTGGTGGTGGGTCAGTAATGGTGTGGGGTGGCATTTCTTTCGGGGGCCTCACAGCCCTCCATGTGCTCGCTAGAGGTAGCCTGACTGCCATTAGGTACCGAGATGAGATCCTTAGACCCCTTGTGAGACCATATCCTGGTGCGGTTGGCCCTGGGTTCCTCCTAATGCAAGACAATGCTAGACCTCATATGGCTTGAATGTGTCAGCAGTTCCTGCAAGATGAAGGTACTGATGCGATGGACTGGCCCACCTGTTCCCCAGACCTTTTTGAGCAGCGTGTGTATATATATATATATATATATATATCACAGCCATAATGATATCTTTATCCAAGAACCGACACAGTTTCAAGTACGCTAAATGATGCACGTTGAATTACACTAATATGCAATGTCAACAATAAGTTATAGAGTCTGAGAGCTTTCTAATTGACTCAGGTAAAATATAAGTCTCTAAAACATAAGAGGTTTAAACAATATATTCTTTAAGGACAAAGATCACCATTAAACGTTGAATAATATCTGTTTTATTTATCACAATGGGCAGTTGGACTGAATTGAATTTGGTCTTAATTAAATGCAAGACACTGCCATTTGAATTTGAAGGTACTATGGGATAACGTTTGAAGAAATTACATTTCCAATGCATTTCTTTTCTTACTCAGTTGACACGTTAGTAGAAAGCCATATTTTCGTCCTACCCTGACATCTACTGGCCACAAGTGGTCAAAGCAGTTTTGTACAGAATATTGAAAATGAAATCCTGCTGAACATATTCAAGTATTGTCTGAATTTTGAAATGTATAATGTGGCTCAGTTTAGCTGGCTTGTCAAATGTATTTTTGATAGTTGGTGCAAGCATCTTCTCCCAGAGATCTGTTGGCGCACACCGGAAGTGTTCACAGGTGCGAAACGCGGGATAAGCCTCCACAGGTAGGCCTATATTTACCGGTGTTTAGCTTCCTATGAATATCAACTCGAAGCTTTACGGTTATGACGCATATGACTCTGAAATGTATCGGCTACTTGCTGAGGTTAGCATAGTTTCATGAGTTGTCTTGTATCACAAATGAAATTGCATTGGACCTGTTTGTTATTTAACATGCAGCTTACCTGCACCTTTGTTTCTGTGATCTCACAGACATGCTAAGGTCTGGTGTATTATTTGCAAAAACAGGCAACAGTTTCCACCCTCCACAAAACAAGTTGTAGGTTATGTGTGACTATAACACCACGTTGTTAAACCACACCCACAGCCTAATGTTTTCAGGACTCAGATCTCTAGTCTAGGCTACTCATCTCATTAAACATGTTAAGTTTGTTGTTCACAGTGGTTGAAAGCACTTTAAATCTAACTGGGCATTCAGCTTGTTGCCTCTGTGTTTATATTAACAATTTAAGTCGACAATTGTCTCTGCTAATATCTTTAAACATTTCTTATTTCCCTTAGATGTTGCTTTGCCTCTTCTAGCCTAAAAAAGTATTTTTGCAAATTTCATGGAATTGTCATTTGGGTGAGATCCATTGTTCATGGATGGTTGACCCTTAACATGAAAAGTGTTCACATTTATCTGGCTTTAGTCTGATTTATAAGTTGAAGATGAACAGAGGTTACTAACATGCCATGGTTGTTCTTAAGAGGCCTTTCTTACATTTGATGACAGTGTGGTCAGTTTAGTTATTGAGATACCAAAACAACATATCTGCCTAATAATAGGCTAGTCAAACATCGAGACAGTAGAATTGAAGTACACACAACAATACTTAAACTGCATTCATTTAAGATCTACATTCAGGAAAAATGTTCGATTTTTAGTTAAGATTATGGAGGTGCAGTTGCAGACAGCCATACCATATTGATAACCATCCTACAGGACAGTGTCAGGATGGTTTTTGTGATGTTTATTAATACACCGAAGATGTAATGTTATCTAATACCCACCAGAGGTCACAATAGATATGCATTCAGTCAGTTGTGTGTGCTGCAGTAAAGACCTGTATGCTGCATGTGTCTGAAGAATAGTTAAATGTTGTTGGTGTCCTTTCAAAGATAATGTTCTCCTTTTGTATTAGAGATCTTTGTTAAGGATTTTACTTTAATGTGTTTATTTTTTTGCGTAAGCCAAACAACAACAACAACAACAACAACAACAACAACAACAACAACAACAGAGTGGTCTGCTTTTGACTGTTCAAAAGGTTTACCCTTTGAATGATCAGTCCTTTGTTAATTAATAGTAAAGATTTGGGCTCAATTGATGTAAAAAGTTTACTATAAAGATGAAAAATGGGAATTTGTTTTGTTTCAAAATCAGTTCCATTTTGGGAAAAAAGGCTTTTTCTGCTCTGAATGTGCCTCAAATACTGTAGTTCAAATGTTGCTTCATGTATTTGGACGGAGAGTGTACCTGCATTGAACACACTCTAGATGGCAGTGGTTGTTAACTTAGGTCATTGATTCTTTTTACTGCCAGTGTATGTGCTGCATCTCCTCATGAATTATTACAAAGCTTTAAAATGAGTCAAAGTAGAGACAGAGTTTTAAAGGGTTTTGGTTTGTTGCACAGAGTGCCATTGTCAGAATGAGTAACCAAACCTCTGCTCAGACCACGACAGCACTCGAGCTTCATACTGAAAACATTGAGAGAGGAATCAGTCAGATTTCTCAATGATTTGGAAAGGTGGGAGATTCATTGTGTTGATAGTGAAGATGCATGGACACTTTTCTTTGCCCAAACTTCCCTCAGTGGTCTATAATTTCCCCTCCGTCTGAGACATGGACAGAAGAGTCATGTTTAGTGTTTGTTGTTAATCTCTCCCTGTGCAGAACTCCAAAGCGAGAATCCTCCGAGTGTTCCAAGCTGGGGATTCGGACTTTGTGGCCGCAGCCTGTGCAGAGACAGATAGGCCTGCCTGTTTTATATGTAAAGCTTCCAGCCAGAAAGCATAGGCCCGCAAGGCTCTCTGCACAACTCCTTTGTTACAGCCAAACTGTCACAGGGTCCCTCCGTAAGCTGCTTTGCATTCTGGGAGCACAAGAGATGGAAAGGACGGCAAGGATGTAAGGTGGGTAAAAGTTGGACCTATTTAGGAATATGTGTTAACATGCTGTTTACACTGCTGGTTAGGGCCTGGATTGACAGCATCATGTTTAAAAGGATCCCGACAGAAGACAGGACTTTCCCTCCCTCTTTTATCCTTCAAACCTTTTAAGTTCTTCCATTTCATTTTTTTCACTCCTTGTTTGGTGTGTCCACTCTGGTAAACTGTTAAAGATGATATTGCTCAGACCTTCGGTGCCTGGGATTATTTGGAGCTGTCAATCAATGATTTGGCCCAACGGTGCACTTTGATGTGTGTTAGGACTCGCTTAGTTGTCTTTTAATTGAACCTCGCAGTCAAGCCAATCACAGCCTCCCAGCTCCTCATCCTCTATCAGTGCCGCCGCAGTGAACAGCCTCCTTTTAGCCTCTTGGGCATGTTATCATTGCAAATGAGCTTGTTATCAATAAGACAACCTAAAAATAAACAGTGCAAGGGTGGATCAGAGGAGTTTCCCTGCGTGCTTCTCTACAGTAGGTCAGTCATTTTATGTGAACATGACTGGGTTGTTTTATAAATGTTGCATCTTGTTTCTTGGGTTTGGATGGCATGTTGGAGGAATAGTTGCTTTTATGAAAGGAAAGGTGGAAAATTTGTTTTACAGACATTTGTGTTCTGGCTGCATTTCAGACTGCAACAAAACAATGATTATCTATTGTAATGACTGAAGTGTACAGAGAGTGGTCACTTGATTTGCTGCTGTGTAGCACAATGTTGTCAAACCAATACAGACAGAGCAGGAGGCTATAGAAAGAGAGGTGGCCTATCTGCTTGTGCTCAGTCTGCTAGTAATTTCCTGTAACATGAGGCATTGCTCTGGCTCTCTCAGCAAACAGTTCTCCTTTGCAGAATGATTTGAAAATATACATTTTAATAAGGTGCACTGAGGCACAGCCAACGAGACAGAAGAGAAAGATAAAAAGGAGATTGCATATCTGAAATAAGCTGGTGATGGAAGAGAGGGAGTGGCAAAAATAAAGGCTAGACAAAATAATGGGGGTAAGTAGAGGACTTGTAACAGCAAGGTGTTTTTTCTTTAATTGAAGTGGCTGGGGAATGTAAAATAGAACGGCATGCTCTGGGCAAAGCAATTTGAACATGTTGTGAATGTAGAGCACTTTAGCTGAATTTTTAATCTGCTACACAAAATAATGCTAATATAACAGACGTCGGTGCCCGCTGCCTGTTATTCCTCCACATAATGAAGCCACCTCTCCCAAGTTTGCACTTTCAGGCAATCAGACAGCTGCTCGAGTCAATTCAAACTGTTTGTTTGAAGATAGAAATTGACAAGTTTGCTGCCAATATAAAAGTCAGACATTCCCTCATCCCTGCGTTAGTCCTCGCCGTCTTTCTCCGATTTCTAACTCATCTCTTGTTTCCTGACTCCCTCATTCCAACCTGTCTATTTTTAGGAGGGGTGTCTTTAATAATGCATGTTGTCATAGTGCTTTTAGCATTAGTGTCAGTTAAAAAGAGGTGTGTGTATGTGCGTCTATCTGACACACAAAGCACATTCCCTTCCTGCTGGTTGTTTACCTGCCATGCTTTGGTCTTTAACCCGTCATTATGATTGGGGATTCCAACTTCTCCGTTTACATGGATGCTTAATGAAGTGATTGTGTTAAGTCTTGTAAAAAATGCTTAAGCATCAGGATATCGTGTTTTCACATGTGCAGAGCTTGTTCTGTGGATCTAATTTATCAGAATTGACCGCAGAAGAAGCTCTTTCTTCCTCTTAACATCAACAACAAAAAATGCTCTCATTTGTGGGAAAGTGATCTCTGTTCTGTGTTGAAATAGCAACGAAGTGGAGAGTGGCAGCAGCCAGTAGGGATGTAAAGTCCTCTAAACCAAAATGAGGATTTTAAATGGGTTTGTGGTTAGATGCCTGAAATAAGTTCTGTGGTTAACACGAGCTTAAGAGTTGTTTGCATTATGTTAGACCACATTAACTACATGAGGTAATACCCCCACTTTTGAATTTTAATTTTTGTACGCCTCCTCAAGAAAGCGGTTGCTAACAAGTGGCTAAATGGGACTACATTGGTTGTCATTAAAATCATCATGTCGGACACAAATGCCGGAAACTCTTTCACTCGACTTGGACTTTCTTTATAGGCTAGTCTGTTTTATGTCTCCTGCATGTTTAATCTTTGGGTTAAGGCAAGTATGTGGTAAGTAAACTATGTATTAAAGGTCCTGTATTCAGCTTTTTCTGGTTTGCTCTTTAGTGTGTTTTCCAGGTGTCTTGCGCATGTATAGGCACATCTATGTGCAAAAATTCAAAGTCCACGAAAACTCAGCTTCTACTACCTCCTCCTGTTAGCAGTAGCAATAGCCGCATAAAACGCTCGCAGTCTCTAGCCCTCATTAAAAATGGACTGACATCACAAGACAAAGACGTCACTGATCCAAGCCCATTGGCTCGTTGTAGTAAGAACAAGCCCCCCTGGACTGTGGCATTCCCAATATGGTAAAAGGGGTGGGACATATCCGAGAGCAAAACCGAACAACTAACCAATTATGAGAGAGCAGATCAGCCAACCAATCATATCAGACTCGGTTCAGGCGGGGACCCTTTATTTTGTCTTTTTCTCTTCGTTGGGGTTTGTTAGAAATACAGGCAGATGAGAGAGCCTGCATGGAGTGGCAGGACATGAAACCAGACATTTTTTTCAAACATTAGTGATGGTGAACGTACTTCAGTAGACACATAAATCAAATGAACCCCAAAAAAGACATATGGGCCATTTAAGCTACAATTTGTGTTAGCATGTCAAAACCGCTGATTAGCTTGTCGGAGATTGTCTGAAGCAGAATGGTAGTGATGTCAAAATCATCCGCCAGTTCCTGGTTGGCCCACTGTACAAAGATACGCCATTTGGTTTGTTCTCTATACCTATTATTATTACTATCGGTCTAGCTTTGGGGATGCACGCCAGAGTCACTGTTCTAATTGACTCTGTTATCTTTATCAGTAGTACCCACTGTTTGGATTGTGAATTTATTTATAACCCTAACACTTTTTTTAAACTGGTTGATGCTTAGATTTTGCTTCAGCTCTACATTTAAAGATAAGTTTTGGGGTGCAGTAGCTCAGTCCGTAGGGACTTGGGTTGGGAACCAGAGGTTCACTGGTTCAAGTCCTAGTGCAGACCAAATACTGTATGGAGATTGCTCTGGGAGCTGGAGAGGTTTCAGACCACCTCCTGAGCACTGCCAGGGTGCTCCTGAGCAAGCCCCTGAGCAAGCCACCAAATCCCCCCCTCCACCCCAGCCTTGGAGCGCCTGCCGGGGGCAACTCCGTCACATTGACATCTCTACATTAGTGCATGCTCATCAGATCCTGTTTGTATATTTCAGTGTGATCAGAGTGTAAACAGAATTTCCCCTATAGGCTTACGGGATCAAATAGTAAATCTTCCAAAGTTCCAACCCATGACGTTTGCGTGTGACGTAGGCTTTCAGCGCCCTTCAGCCTGCCTCTCTATCAGACCTTCTTCTTTCTTTCAATCATTAATGCCATTAAGAGCATGTGACTTCCTCCTGTCTGCCCCAGTCTCTGTGTCATCCTCGTACCCGATCCCTCCAGTTCAACAGTTTTTCCCCCCCCATCTTCTTATACATCCTCATTTTTCTATTTTTTCTTGTCAAACTCTATCTAACCTCGTTCCTCTTCTGCTTCTTTCCTCTCCTCACTGACCATCTCTCCCCCTACTCTCCTGGAAGCTTCTTTGTTTTGATATATGACCTAATTACTAGACTAATTGAGGTTCTTGTAGCTGCCACACAGTTTTGTGGTTGGGAATTCTATCTGGTTGGCTCTACAGTGAATGTAAAGGTCAAAGTCGTGGCGATCATGTGCCAAATATTCCCTATTTCTTCTCAGCCAAAGGTTCTTTTATTGTCTTTATTGACACACATTAAAATCATTTTTGGAATCACACTGCAGGCACAAAGATTATCCAGAACATTATTATTTATTATTTTTATTACAAACATATTTCTTACTTTTATGATGTATTGTATAGAAAGTCGGCAAATACCACTGTTCCCCTGGGCTTTATGGGACCTGCATTCTTCCATCAGCTAATTTCCCTTTAATAAACGGCTTTAAGTTCTGATTCTTAACTCAAAGAAATCAACCACTGTAAAATTGCTTTTAATGACAATTATGTTCACTTATATGCATCCCATTGTGCAGATTCTTTTTAATGACAAATTCATCTGTGGGGTCCTTTTAGAGAGCCAGAAGCACTCAATTCACTCTCTCCTCCCTTTCTTCTCTTTTTAATTTCCACTCTTCATTTCCAACTCTTTAATTTTATTTCGCTGAACAAGCTTTTTCCTTTTCTTACTATATTGACAGCTTGTCAGACAGCTGCAGAAGTAAGAATGAGACAAGGCTCCTCCCATCTAACTGCAGTGCTGGACCTTTTCTCTACTTTTACTTCTACTATTAGGCTTTATTTTAATTAAGTAAAGACAAAAATGACACATAACAGGCCTACTAGTAAGCCATGAGAATATAACAACAAAGTAAGTCAAGTTTAAAAATAGGAAGAGGAACTAAACTCTAGGGATTTCTCTGAGAACTACCCGCCATGGAAAAAAAAATCTGTCTGAATGTTCAGTGCCATGGTATCGCCTTAAAAAGGTCCCTCCAAACAGGGTTCTGGGAACTCAAATACTTCATGAGAATGAATAAAAAAGGAGGAGGGTTCCAACAGTGCCTAGAACTATAAAGGAGTAAGCGTGGTCCGAAAAGAATTCTTTTGGAAAGCAGGTAGAGCACATCTAAGAGTTTATATACAATATTCACATTTTAGTTTTAGGGTAGTGGTCTTTTTTTGTTAAGTTGATACCTTAAACAGGTCTTCTGAGACTTACTACATTTATGAACTCTTAAGTTCTTAGATATAACACAGACCTTCTGAGTATGTGCAGCTGCACAACTTCCAATCTAAAACAATATCTGTTTAGTAAAGTTCACTAAAGTGCAAACATACATATTAAAAAAGATTATTAATTCAAATGCCTGAATAATTAAAAACTTGACTAGATTAATTTAATTTTATAATCTGCTCCTGGAGGCCTCGGAGCCTTAAGCAGCTGCTAGATGTATCCTGGTTTCGCCTCGGGTCAGCTTTACAGCAGTCTCAGGTGAAGCTGCAGAGAAAAAGAGAACATTAGCCACCATTTATTCTCTTGTTCTGTATATAAAAGGAGGAACTTCTGAACTTGTGTTCAGCATGGAACCACTTTATGTCTTACAAACTAAAATGCATATTATAAGTGAGGTTTTTTTTCTGATTAGGTTATTAAACATTGCTGAAGTATAGATGTCTGATTTCATGTGAAAAATAATGAGCAGTTTCCGAGACTTGAATGGTATCCTGTGGGGGAAAAACTTTCTCTCCTTTTGAAAATGTGTTGAAATGGCATCAAAACATCCTAGGCAATTTTCTGAAGAAGTGTTGCCAGTCTGTAAAAAAAAAAAAAAAAGAAAAAGAAAAAATTAGGCTACCTTTCACCAGCACAGGAGGAATCTCTCAAGAGTCCAAGCAAATCTCTGAGCGTCAGCGTTTTAATCAGCTATTCAATCTAGTGTACTGACATCCCCTATTGAAGATGATTTCTCCCAAAAGCCTTCGTTCGTGTTCCATCTGCTTTAACATTCCTTTTCCAAAAACTTCCTTGTACTATAGCAGCCTTTGCCAACGTCAGAAATCAAATGTTTGGTTCAAGGACAGTTTCCAGTAAAGGAGGACGACAGCCTGGTAATCATTTATTTTTCCCATCCTGATTTCAAAGGTGACATTACCAGGGGATAAGCTCACCTCTATCACGTCAAGCTTCAACCACCCCCTGCTGTTCATCCTGGCTAAGCTCGGCACAGTTTGTCCTTGTTTTCCGAGTCCACGAATCCTGCATGCGGTTGATATTTTGATCCATGACAGTGCATTCTTTCGCAGACTGCAAGCCATGTTCCATCTTATCAAATACAGCCCTCTGTTTCCCTGCCGGTGCTGATGGAGGAAAGCCGTTGGCATCTCATTATTAATTGAATTAAGGGAGGTATTTCTGGAACAAGGTGAATTCTGGGCAAGTTAACTAAGAATTATTTATAGTGTACTTTGAAAATTCCCATGCTCTAATGGGACTGAGCCCATTACTGTCTTTGTGGATAAGAACATCGATGCTCACACGTGGGAGCAGTCTCTCGACTCCTGCCTTCTTGTGGAATTACAAACCAGCCTGGATGGAGATGCTTTTGGCTCTGGAATAGCTTGAAGTATAAATGCAAGAAGCACATCCTACATTATTTTACACGTCAAATAAGCAAAGTGACTAGATACCTCATTAGGATTGTATTCAATAGTGGCAGAAAGCTGGTCATAATGACTGCAGTTTGAACCTACTTAATGTAGGTACCATACATAAAAAAATAATGCAACACAAATGCCATCTCACGGTTCCAAAGATTAGAAGCTCTGAGAATGAAGCTCATTGAGTTATTGAGCTATCAAATCATTGCATCATTCCAATACAAGACCTATAACCTGTCTCACTGGTCCCTCACGCTCATGCTGTTATTAAATTGATCTTGATGCTGATGAGTTGATAAAACTATAGCTTCTTCTGGCGCCCAGAGATAAAACCATCGTCTGTAAATATTAATAGGCAGATCCTGAGTGATGTCACCCATCTATACGGCAGGGGGGCTTGGGAGGCTCACCGGCAGCAGCCGCCATTCTGGAAATGCTGTTTCACCCTAACTTTCAGTCACCTGAACGACAGGCTGAGAGCTGATTTTAAGCCTTAAGACAACATTATATCATGACCTCCTGTCATTCATGTCAGCTATGGGCCTGACTATGGCTAACGCGTATCACTGATCAAAACAGAGCTGTTTAAAAAATAAAAAAAAACAAAAAAACAAACCGACGTAAAGTGTAATAACTGATCAGACATACTGTACTGTATATAGTCTTTTGTATCAATCTGTTAACGTTTACATTTCTGCTGTGAAAACAAGCTCTTTTTTTGGCTGGACTTCCAGTGCTCTTGGAGTTACCTTCAAGCTGCAGGATTTTTCACTGGCTTCATTTTTGAAGACTGGAGGTGTCTGCTTGAGTGAAACTTGAGGTAAACAGAGGAGGAAACATGACCAAAACCATGGAGCTCCAACTCTGATCATATTTTCTTGTAACATATTTTTAAGTGATTTTCTTCTTGGAGAGAAATCTTCTCGTAAGTTTGTTAAGTTTAAACCCTCCAGGACTGACACAAAGACAGAGCATATAGAAACTTCTCAGTGAAAGCATGAAAAGCAATTCCACGTTTTAACTACAACGTTTTGGGTGTTTTAAAAACAACTCTCAAGTGCCTGTAATCCCCTGATAAGCACATGAAATACACTTCACATTGAACGTATTGTAATCTTGTCTGCATGTAAGATGACCTCAAAGACTAAAGAATGTATTTTTTGTGAGATGAGCGCTGCTAATGTTTTCTTTCTCAGAATCAAAGGAGAGTACTAAGTGAGTGTGACACAACAGATGTAAAAGATAAATGATGTCTTCCAAGTTTCTGACTAATAGATGAAGTGAAGTAAGATGGGACATCAGGGACCATTCTGTACTTGAAAAATTACTTCCTGTGAAATATGAAGACAAAAAAACAATCTGTATACGAATAAACGCTTTGAAAGATATTCAAGAAGGATTGGATTGGTTTCTTCAGCCACAGATTTGATGTAGGGAGAGGAACTGAAAGCAAACCTTTTTGATGTAAAGCTCATATTGACCCTGTAGTTGTGAGAATGTGTTTTGCTTTATGGTCATGGTACAACACAGTTACCGCCACTTAGGTACACACTGCTTTCCAAAGTATGATTACAGCATTCAGAGTGGATTAAATGGAGGGTTAGAGGAAAAACAAGAGGATGGTGGGCGTGTGAAGATGGAGAGGAGTTCTGGGTCATTAGTCTTTGATGTTTTTTTCTCCCTCTGATGTGACCCATGACTAATTCTCCTTCACATTTCTAACATTGGAACGGGTGTGCAGGACTTCATTATCATAGAATATATTCATGTTATTTATCAATGCATTCTTGCTTTTTTTGTGGTATGTCCTCAGGTATTTATTCAGGTAATTTCAGGTCTTGCTCACCCAATTAAAAACCTCAGCCTCAGTGAAAAGTGTACACTCAGCTCTGGTTTCAAGGATGACTATATGGTGTAACAATCCCTCGCTAATCTAGACTCCTGCCTCAACCCCCCCCCCCCCCCCCCCCCCCCCCAATCCCCACAAAACCCCCCATTACAGAAAATCTCCTGGGATATGCCTCCCCCTCCTTCTATTATTAGGTTTTATTTGGAAAAGTGCCCATCAGACTCCTGTAACCAGAACTGAAACTTTTTATGTCAATGAATTACACCACTTGAGCAATGTGATTTTCTTACACTGTGTTTTGAGACAAGGCTACAAGCTATTATACTATTAGATTAGTGATCATGAGGGACTAATTGGGTCCTGTGAGACAAACTGTTATACAGTGGGAGCGAAGCCTCAGCAGTTGATGTGAAAAATGTAGAATTTATCTTAAATAGCCTCATTGATATCTTGTTTACTTTGACTTTATTTCATCATGAGTTTTTGCTCTACAAACATTTAGAAAAGCAGCTTCATAAAAGGATTTGCAGTCAGATTAGTGTCATGCCTTTACTATACGATGACCCTATTAGATCTAGCCTTTGTGTAAATAATTTCCTGGTGTAAAAGAAATGATCTGGAGGAGAAATCAGAATTAGGAAGAGGAGAATAATTAAAACATTTGAAACTTCTTTACATTGTGCTGAACTGCAAAGTTATTTGTTTGTTTTTATTGGACCATTCACCCTAATAATATTAATAGATTTTATTCATATAGCACTCTACATTCATGAATCTCAAAGTGCTTACAGAGTTTCCCTCAGGGTGTTTGCTATCATTCAGATAGTGCTGTCAAGTGATATGACCTTACTTTATAAACAAAAACACTTCTTCTCTCTAAGAACTCTCAAAGGACTTTGGTCTTCGCAGATTAAAAGAAAATATCAGTCAGTGAATAAAAGAAAATCAGTCCAACTGCCACTACTGAAAATGTTTGTTGTATTTTGTCTGGTTTCCAGGAGCAAAGTGACTAAATGCAGTATCTATGCTGTTTGTCATCTCTTAACCTCAGGGAAGATGCTGAACCCGTCGTCAACTCTGCAATCCTTTTTATCGTACTGTCTGGCTGCCATCATGTTGCAGAAAAAAGAAGGTAAAAACCATAAAAGTTTAACTTATGATTTTTTTTCCTAACACATTACTACTTGTCGATATATTTATGTACTCCAGCAGTGATCATAGGGTATTTGTACAACTTTGCCGTTCCTTTCCTGACACTGTATTAACAGTGAAAATACCAGCATTGAACATTTTCATTTCACCCTGTTTGATGGTTGAACCCTAAACTGTTTGCCACTGGTGTATAAATATAGTCCAGATGTTCAAATACATTTTTGGTTTTGGCAGTTTGTCACATGGATTGAAAACATAATCATCCCCTACTACGATGCCACTACAGTCATCATGTAAGTATAGATCCCTGGAAAGTCCAAATTTTCCAATAACAGAGTAATTTGTGTTAAGGATGACTGAAAAAGACTTTTGTTTTGATTTTGATTGAGAATGATAATGTAAAAATCCTCACAAGCATTATCTAATTTACATTCTGTGGTTTTTTGGTTTCTTAGCTTACTTCTTTCAATGTAGAAAGTCTGCTGGATTTATTGTTCTACAGGATCACCACAGACTAGGCAGACTTTTTGATAACTCATCTGTTTTGATTCTATGAATGAGTTATTTACAAGGCAGGTATAGCTGATCTGCCTGACGGGCGGTCAGAGTGTAACGCTTCATCAAGACGCTTTAAACTTGCCTAATCTCCATCCTCTCAGCCGGTCACTATCCTGTCTGAAAGTCAGACTGAGACAGGAATTCCAGCATGGCGGCTGAGCCTCCTGCAGTAACACTTCGTCCATTAACGTTGACAGTCTGTCAGACCCACAGAAAGCAAACTATCATATTCTCCAACTTATTTGGTAATGTGCACGGTAAAGATTTAAAATCAACAAGTCTCAACCCCCTCTCCAGATTTGATGTTCATTCATCCGATGCTTATGAAGACAAACATCTTGTAACAAGTCAATTATTGATATGAGGGTTTGAATAAATGCCATTGATCTATTACACAAAGAGTTTGGCCTTCCAACAACTGGGCCCCACTTCTGTTTTAGTTTGGAGACTCTTTATTCAGTCCATGTTTGTGCCTTCCAGTGATTTGCCAGTCCTTCCAGCTTTTTGTGAAACATGACCCATGGCATGGGTACCACTGCCTGAAGGCTCGTCTCCTCCTACACAGCCCTTCCTGTACAAACACACACTTCCAGTGTCACACCATTGTTTATTTGGCTTTTATGCAGCATAACTGATTTATCTGGCCCTTTCCTCCCTCTTCTCATTTACTCTCTGAGTTTCTTTTCTCTGCCCCCCACTCTCTGTCTTTTTGCCAGGACGTTGTCTGTAGTTCCTGCATCACTGGCAGGGGAATCAAAAGTGCATGTTTGATCCTGAAAGCTAAAGGCTAGTGTAACCTATGAGTCGGAGAGAAAGAGAGAGTGAGGCAGAAGTATGTCGCACTTCAACAGAACAGCATCCTCAACAGCGTTTCCTCAGCTCGTCAGAGTGAGGAGAGAAAGTGAGGGAGAGACAGGGTGTGTGTGTGTGTGAGAGAGAGCGAGAGAGCGAGAGAGAGAGAGAGAGAGAGAGGGGAGGCTAGTCGCATCACTCGCGAGGAGTAGGCGTGCTCTCGTGCGCGGCATCGTTTGATGTTTTCCCCCCGGTTCCCACTTGAACCTCCACTCTGTGGGCGAGGTCGGTCAAATAGCATACAAAAAAACGTCTACGGACTTTCCCTTACGAGAGACAGGGTCGACTCTCCGAGCAGCAGAGCCGTGAACGCCGCACCGGGCAACGGGACCACACCGCGACACTTTTCGGGAACTCCCACAGCTGTGGAGGAACCTGCCGTTCATCCGGGAACAACTCAAAGAAAAAAAGATTGCTATAAATGACTTAGTCAGCCAGCACAGGTGACTTTTATTTCCTCTTCCCCCTTTTTTTAATTTCTGGATTCTCTGGAGGAGAAACAAATTAAAGGGGGCATTATAAGCCCAAAAACTCGCACTGTGTGTGTGTGTGTGTGAGGAGGGTGAATTTTTGCTCAAGATGCTGGTGGACAGGAGCTGTGCGGTTTCCGGTGCCTGTTTCATTTTACTTTTCTCAACTCTAAGCACCAGGGTCAACGGAGTGGAAGGAACTCATCAGAGCATCCCTCCATCCGTGTGAGTAGAACGTCTTTTACGGAAGAGGTGCCATTTGGGTTTTTCCAAGTTTCTCAGCGGAATTTGAGTTTAAAATGTGCCAGCTGTGTCTTTACTAACTACTCCTATACTGTTCAAGATGGTAACTGAGGGTTTGTTGAACTAGTTTGGTGCCTCGGCTGCACCCAAGTTTCAGGTATATAGGATAAAAAAATATGAAATTGGTAGAATTGCAAGCTCTTGCAAATTGTGCCCCAAACCTCAGTTATGACTCAAAGTGTTATAGCTCAGCTTGTTCGCTGTTCTTACATTGTGTAAAATATTCCCTTTTTTTGTGGTTGCTGTCTGAAGGGTGAAGCTCTGGGCTTCAGCGTTTGGTGGGGAGATGAAGTCCATTTCTGCAAAGTACTCTGGCTCCCAGCTGCTGCAGAAGGTGAGCACCTTTATTGTCAGCTGTTACATTTTTGTAGTTGCTATTTAAATGTCCACACAATTGAACTGGTTGGTTGGTTTGACTTTCACAACATATTGAGAAGAGAGGAGACAAGGAGAGAAAGTGGCTCTCCTCTCCATGAAACATGTTTCCTTTTTTATTTTTTTTAAGATATTTTTTCTATATCAGCCAGCTTTGTAAGAACCCTGGGATACACCCTTAAGCTCCACTCCCTCCCCCCCCTGCTAAGCTGAAAGGATGTGCTACCTCAAGTAAAGCAACAGTTCATTTATAGCTTTGAGAGACTTTCAGAAGTGCTGTGTGGATGTGAGCGATGTCAGCTTATGAGAGGAAATAACTGCTGCTGAGTAATTTTTTCGAGTTGAGAGAAATGTCACTCTTCATCTCTCACACAGCAGGACCTGCGCTTTTTAGCCACTCCAGAATTTGTAATGCATGTCGACTAGGTAGGCACTAATTTATAAAAGAAAAAAGAAAAAAAAAAAGCTTATTTTGAACGTGCCTTTTTTATGTGGTCGTCCAATTTTCAAGCACTCGAACAGATACAGTACATTCAAACACACAAACACGTGCCGTCTGGGAACTGACTGTTCATTTCATTTCAAACAACTCCTTACCTTTTTCCAGAACTCTCTGCAGGCTCTCTCCCTCCCATTTCTCTCTGCTGTGTGCCATTTATGCAAGATTTGAGAGTGATGGAATGCAAATTTTTCTAATGGCGGGTCAGTTGATGAAGCACGAGTTAAAAGTGGCGAGTGGATAAAGGGCCAGGCTGGTGCTAACCTTTCAGCTGGTGCACACACATAATGTGTGCTCGAGGGGGGGGGGGGGGGGTTGCAGAGACAAACTGTGGTGCTCCTGCTGTCAGGCCGTATATACATGCTGAATTAGAGTTTGGATGTGATCAGGCCACCAGAACGCAAACCTGCACTCACAGAAGTGTATGCACGCGACCACAGAGTTTATATTCACATGCACACTCACATAGACACACATGAGCATATATTTCATCAGAAGCTATAGTGCTGCGCTGTTATCTCTCTAACAGGATAAAAAACTGTTCCCCCTTCTCATCTTTTTTTTTTTTTTTTCTGCCTCCAAAAAGCAGATAACCCTCCCACAGAGTGACGACCTCTTTATGAAATGCAAATGAAGGCCGCAGGGTTAATTGAGCAAAGAAAAAGACTGGAGACCTCTTTTGTGGGAAAAGTGCATCTTTCACAGCAAACTGGTGATCGCATGGTATACCTCAGATGTTCATGGTGTTTTAATGCAGACAGTGTCCTGTTTCTCTTATTGTGGAGCCGGAGCAGTCTGGAAACTCTTCCACAAAAGCTGAGGAGGGACCACAGTTTCCCTGAGGGCACATATGCTTTTAAATGGGCAGAAAGAAAGAGGCAAGTACACTGTTGTTCAAAGATTGGAGGATGGTACTGATGAGAGAGGCTTGTGTGTGTGTGTGTGTGTATTTGTTGAAGTGCTTGTTTGTGTGTATTTCCCTGGGGCTAGGGGGGGACAGATGGACTCACTCTTCAGATATCTCTCTGACCCTAGCGTAACAATACTCCCCTGGAAATAACCATACCTCTGCATTAGTCTCACACAAACACACACATTAATACAGTACTACACTAAAATCCATCGTAGCCTGAGTCATGCTGCGAACATAGACAGTAAGGAGAAATTCTCCCGATGCACAGGCTGTTCTGAAAAGTGAAAAAAAGGGTTAAAAAAGCTCATGAAATCGTACATATACAAACATTGTATTTTCTTTATTTATAGGTTATTCTGCTGACCCTTTGTAGAACGTGTCATCCGTCGTTTTAACTCTGTGAAGTAGAAAGCTACCTGATGACGACGTACAAACCCAATCAGCGTACTGCAGTGCTCATCACCTTTTATTTCACTCATTTCTTCTAAACGTGGGTGTTGTCAAACGTGCGTCGTGCTGTTATTCTGTTTTCCGAGTGGAAGTTATGACAATCACAAAATTCTTTCTCTCTCTGTGCCAACTCCGTTTTAATTTGACGCTTGATTTAAGTTTTCAATTTAATCATCTCAAGTGAGAGCTCTTTCAAAAACAGTACAACCGTGTGGTAAACGATAATTAAAAACATCTAATGATACCGTTAATTGACTTTGTTTTCTTTTGAATGCCCCAATCCAAAAACGCTAAGACAAGAATTATAGAATATTTTTGATTAAAAATGTGTCATGAAGAGGATTTCGAGAGTTTCAGTCCTCGTAGGGCCCGTTTTGAACAAATGTTTTAATTTGTGATAAATTATTCTGCATTATAACTTTTATTAGTCCTCTCGCTCTGTAGCCCCCCCCCCTCATGTCCTCTTTCAATTTCTGCCCTGATTCGTCCCACGCCCACGCCATGGCCCGCTTCCTGTTTCCATCGGAAACGTCTCGTGTTTCAAGGTTATACAGTCAGGGCATTTATATATATGTGTGTGTGTGCGTGCGTGTGTGTGTGTGTGTTTGTGTGTGTGTGTGTGTGTGTGTGTCTGAAGAAGAATAAAACCTGATCAATAATGCCTTCAAATAGTTACACAGATCAGATCCTATCAGGTTTCTCATCACCGTATGTACGAACGTGACGATGCACAATCTATGTTTGTACAGTTATGGCGAACACACACACACACACACACACACACACACACACACACACACACACACACACACACACACAGCCACATAAAGAAACAAAGACTTGAGTCACATTAAACATCTCCCACTGATAGCTGGAATTAGCTCTGTGTGTTTTACCCTCTTCGCTGCTATTCAGTTCAAATCTTTAATTTCATGTATCATTGAGCAACCTGTCTGTATGAGCCAGCCTGGCTGTTATGCCTGTGTGTGTGTGTGTGTGTGTGTGTGTGTGTCTGTGTCCGTGAGTTGTCGGCTGGACTTGTTTTCACCTCACTGCTGTTTATGGCTCTCTGGAATCAAAGCAGGGGGACATTATTCCACGCAGACATAACTTGAAGTCTTTTGGTAATGGAAGACATAAGACAGATGATGTTTCTGCAGCTCATAGTCTGAAAGTTGACCCTACATGTCTCCTTTTCTCTTTCAAAGCATAAGCAGGTCCTGAGGGGGAGGAATTCTCAGCAGGTGTATATGCCTGTAGTTTGTGTGTGTGTGTGTGTGTGTGTGTGTGTGTGTGTGTGTGTGTGTGTGTGTGTGTGTGTGTGTGTGTGTGTGTGTGTGTGTGTGTGTGTGTGTGTGTGTGTGTGTGTGTGTGTGTGTGTGTGTGTGTGTGTGTGTGTGTGTAGGTGTGTGTGTGAGAGAGCGTTAGGTTTGCATACCGAGTCGAAGCATGCTCACTGTGTGTGTCACACACACACGCACGTTGCCTCTATCACACTGTATATAGCAGAGGATGATAGGAAGGTGTAATGATGTGTGACAAGTGCATGCTGGAATCGATTTGCTGGTGCGGGGAGGAAGAGTGTGTGTCCGGGTGCGGTGCATGTACCGTTGTGTTTTACCACAGCAGGACTCTGACATGTCTGCATAAAATATTCCAAGAAGACGAGGCACAGCGGTTCCTCAAAAAAAAAAAAAAAACTCCCTGAAGCTGTCCAGTAGAGTGAAGAGGCAAAAAGCTGAGACAGATGCAACATGTGCATGCTGAGTTTTTAGAGTATAGAGAAAGGAGTAAGAGAACAGCTGAATGCTTCTGTCACACAGCATCTCATTTACATCTCATAAAAGTATCAACTTAAATATGGTAAAAAACTAAACATGATCACGAAGAAAACAACGGACCTGTCACCCAGGTTGTTGGTTTTTTTGCGCTAAACATATAATATAACTTTTGGGTCTTGTTAATTTTTCTTTTTGCCCTTGCTCTGCTGAACTTGTTCAAGATCAGTAAAGGGCAACGACAAAACCTTCTGAAAAATCTCTTCTCTGCCGTCTTTAAGTCAGACTTATCACTCACTCGAGAATCTCTGTGATGGAAACACGTCACGCTGTTTCGGCAGCATTGTGTGATTCTGTTTGACACTGATACAGGCATTCAAAAAATACTATAGTCCTATAGAAACAATAAATCCTGCCACTGATGGTCTTTACAGTAGAGGTCATTTCAGACGGTTTCATTTCTGGTGAAAAAGAGTCTTTGATTTGCAGGTTCACGCTAAAGAGGAGGCTTGCTACCTGTCTTTTTTGCTTGAAACCTTGTTTTCTGCGTTATCTTTTTGGTTTCCATTGAACCCAAAAAAACACAAGTGGAGAGTCATGTTGTCTCCGATGATGCGCTGTAGGTGATTGGCACACGGTGCTAATGTTTCCTGACCTATCTATAAGACCTTCCTACGACACGTGTTTCACAAACATCATTTCATTCTTCCTGAAGCTGATTCCCATGTTGGTCTGTTTCATTGGAGATGATCTATTTTGGTTCTGAATATGTATTTTAGTTACGCTAACCAGATTTAAGAGCATGACTAATTATTTAAGTCGTAAGTGAAAGTGATTATGCATTTCCGTTTTCACGTTCATTTAAAAATTAATTACATATTTGGACGACAACAGTGGAAGAATGAGTCACGCTGTGTGCAGAGCTGCAGTATGAGTTTGCATCCACCGAGGACTTGAATTAAACGCCACTTAAAGTTTTAATTTAATTTTGTCTTTTTTTTTTTTTATTCACAAATGATTGTGTTTTATACTGGTGAAGAGGAAATTGATGTGGCTTAAGTGCCCTCCATTTCCTCTACAAATGTCCCATTTAAAATAAGTGACGATGTAATATTGTGATGTTTTATGCTTGACAGATTGTCTCTTCCAGTTTTCGTTTGAGATTCGGCACTTCTATTATGCCTGAAAAGACATTCAGAAACACCCTGGAGATTACACTAAAGAGAGCTTATGTTTGTCACTACGGAGTTACAATGACTTTTTTTGTTTTCCGTTTTTCTTTTGGCTCATCTGAAAAATAGTTTTCCGTGTTCCTCTTTTTGCCCTCTATTTGTCTTTCTAGCCACATTAATAACGTGTGTGTGTTTGAGAGAGAGAGAGAGAGAGAGAGAGAGAGAGAGAGGAAGTGTTGGGGAAAGTAAGTGTGATGGTGCCAATCTGATGCTAGGGGTGTGTGATGGCTGAGGCGTTCCAGTGTAACAGTGTGTCAGTTCGGGGGAGACGGCTGCAGATTACATTTAGCTTTGGGTAAATTGAATAGCTGTCAGGTTTGGTTCAGCACGGCTGCCGATGAGGTGAGGGAGGGGTGAGAGAGGTGTGGATGGGTGTGTACTGACAACTGTCCCTCTTTCCCCTCACCTCCCCTTTCCCTCCCATCTCCTCTCCTGCTTCCTGCTCCCGCCCTCGCTTGTTCTCATTGACCAAAGCACGATGTCGCCAGATTTAATTCGTCTGCTAGACAGCGGGAGGAGATAGGTGTGTGGTGTGTCAAAGAGAGAGAGAGAGACAGAGAGTGAGAGAAAGAGAGAGAGAGAAGGAAAAAGAGGAATATGGTGTCACAGAGTTAATTACAGCGTTTACAGGCGGGAGTTTGCAGTCTGTGCCAGTCTACTTTCATGTCCTCTCAGGCCAGCTTTAGTCAACACAGCCACTCACTCATACTGTAATTAGTGCTTTGTTGGTGAGAAAAAGCATGAGAAAAGCCACTTTGAATCAAACAGCAAGCCTTTACTGTGAAGGGCTGTGGAGCAAGAAGTGAGGCCCCTTTGCTACCGGATTAAAGAACTTAAATTCTTAAAAGAGCACAAATGCTGACGCCGTGTTTGCGGGCTTAGAAAATCAAGTGTCTTTTGATGATTTGTAGTGCGCTTCACCTCTTTGATTTATCCCCACTAAGTCCAGGCACCAGCTCGAAAAGCATTCAATCTAGTAGCTGATTCTTGTTTTGGAAGGAAGCTGATTTTTCTTCCTGCTTTCTGAACTTTCTGCAGACACCCACACACACACAAAGTGTGTATAACACCTTGTGCTCTGTGCTGTTAGGATGATGAATGTGAACGCTGAAGATTAATCTCCACTGTCATCTGTCATCGGCTGCTCAGGTCTGCCTCTGCCTCTGTTTGCTTGCAGATAAAGAGCATCTCACCGTGGCTGCACCGGACATTAATAGACACACACACACACACACGCGCATACGCGCGCACACACACACACTCACACGCACACACACTGACACGCACACACACACAAACACTCACAGAATTCCGTAATTATGACAGATTGTTCATCTGATGTGCTCCAGACTCGACTGCATGCAGAGTAAACATTCAGTAACTTGCAAAAGGGGGTGGGTCTAGTGCTATTAAGCACATTAACGTGCGCATTGTAGTGTGAAGGACTGTCTGTGACTTGCTGCTGTCCACATCAATCATCCTGCGGCTTGTTATGAACCAGTCTGATAGCTGTCGGTAAAGATGGTGGCAATAAAGCAAAACACTAAAAAGAATAAAGGGCATCAGAGCCAGTACAGCTACTACATCAATCTCAAATACCTCCTAATATTTCATTAAACAAGTTTATACTTTAAACTCATTTCTTTTTTTGTTTTCAGTTTCTGTCACTTCTGCCAACAAATTCCCCCAAGTGTTTTTTCACCCTCGTGCCTCCCCCGATTATTATTGTTGTTTTTTTTTTTTGTATGGCCCTTCCCTCTCACATTTTCTTTCTAACTTTCTCCTCCTCTCCCTCCACCCCTCTGCTTTAATAATGGATAGGATGCAGCTTCGGCACTAAAGAATACATGGGAGGGGATCCTGGGACACGCCGCGAAGTTCCGCTGGTCTCGCACAAAGTCGTGCACTCGCTGCACTCTTGGGTGCCCTCAATACGTGTCCCGAGACACCCCGTCTGCTTCTGCACCAACTCTGCCAACTCACACACACGCACATTCACACGCATTCACACGCATGCAAGCACACACTTGGTTTGGCTTTGACTTTATGTAGCCCTGCACTGCGCCCCATTTACACAACACTTCTCAAAGACTGAGAGAGTGCTGCCAAATTCCAGCTGAGAGCCACAACATTGCAACGTCCTCCTGACGACCTTCACCTGCACTTTCTATCATCTGTCACGCGCGCACACACACACACACACACACACACACACACACACACACACACACACACACACACACACACAAGGTGGAGGTTTACAGTTTTGCACAAACAACAATGTAAGAACATAGTCCTCTCTCCAGCCTTTTCTCCTGTTAATCTTCATTTATTTTAGCGTCTAATGCATTTATTTGCTACGATTCTGTGCTGGCGAATGTGCAGGTTACGCTAGGGTAATGCTGAGCACTGATTGGATGACAGAAGATTACTTAGACACAGAGGATCAGTGTGGATCAACTTAAAGCTGTATTCATTAAATGGTGTTGTTGATTGGATGAGCAGTAACAAAGACAGATACTGAGGCGAAGAAATATAGATGCAAAGTAAGAAGTCTACACTGTGTTAATGACATTTTTATATATATATATATATATATATATATATATATATATATAAATCATTTAGGTATTCTCCCAAAATTCCAGCATCCATACATGAAATCAAATGTACACTTTAAGAGTGTACAGACTTATTGTTTCACTATTCAAACACGTCAACCGCAACTTCCCAGAGTGCACTCATCAATGTTCTGGGATTGAAAAAAAAAAAGAGTTCTAGCATTCTGTTCTACCTTTTGTTTGGCTTTCAAATCAAACTCCAATCAAAGTGCTGTCCAAAAAGTGGAACTTCTCGATAATAAATCTCCACTTGCAAGGATGAATTTGAGCTTTTCGACTACAGCCATGCCGATGTTTTGCTCTCTCCTTCCACTTTCACGCCGACTGCTGCTAGAATCAATTGGAGACTGTGTGAATGAGTGGAGGGGAATGGGGAAGCAGTGGGCCACATTGTGCATGCTGCTAAGCATGAAAAATGTTTTCCTCAACTCTGCTGAAACCAACTGAATGCAGGCAGCTACAGATAGAGTGTGGACTATTAATCAGTTCCATTGGAACAGATTAGACCTGCTCTTGGTGCTTTTAGTTTTTTTTTGTTGGTGGTGGAAGTGAATTATGGGTGCATGAAAGAAAAAGTAGAGGGAAATTATACAGAGACTACTTCTTTTTCCAGCTTCTTAACTTTTGAAAGGGTCTGCCTTTCAGAGAAGATATGTTCTCATGGTGGCTTACATGATGTCATTCCCATCTTTTTTGGGGCTTTGCTCCTGTGTGTGTGTGTGTGTGTGTGTGTGTGTGTGTGTAGGTAGGCGGCAAACCATGATGGTGAGGCATGTGAGGACATTGAAAGATGGCAGTCATTAGACAGAGCAGGGATTTGGCACCCACTTTTAGGGGCAATGGTGCATACCCAACAGAAGCAGTGCACCCAGGGAACAAAACTCCTGAGTGTCACTATTCGCTGTGTGTGTGTGTGTGTGTGTGTGTGTGTGTGTGTGTGTGTGTGTGTGTGTGTGTGTGTGTGTGTGTGTGCGCGTGTGTGTTAGTGTTGTTGTACAGCTGTTATTTCAATGTTCCTCTCAATATCCCTCAGGCAGCCGTTAAACACTGGATCACTTTAGAAGCCCTTTCACTCTCACTCACACACACACACACACACACACATAACATTGCGCACACACTCATACACACACACACACACGCTCACACACACACACACACACACACACACACACACACACACACACATAACATTGCGCACACACTCATACACACACACACACTCTCTCACACACACACACACACACACTCACACACTCACACACACACACACACACCCACTCACACACACACACACACACACACACACACACACACACTGAGGAGCGATGGTTGGATGAGTTGTGTTGAGTGGTTGAAGTGATTTAGATTTTCCTGACAAAAACCAACCATGGGTTGAATATTTGTCAAAGCTGTTGTCTGTTAATAATGGATTGAATCTGACAAAGGCAATGATTTATTTTTTTATTCATACCATGTTCATTTCAATTGTCAAAATTACGTTAAATAAAGCTGTGTGGTCGTTTTCCAGAGTTCCTGGCATGATATATGAATGACAGTTTATCACCACAACATATCTCTAAAGCAACACATGAACAATCCCATGATATCGCATCATCACGCTTCATGAAACTGTGTTTACGTGTGACTGGCGGAGTTGATTTGAGCCATGATTTCATCTTCAGTAAAGAAAAAATTCAGTAAAGCAACAGCACTCTCTGATTTTACTCACCACGGACTCTGTATGCCATGTCTCCATAGTAACCATCTCATGTGGGACCTTTGTTCTTGAAATGCCCTCAACAACTGTTAGCTGGACTAGTGTCTGTTTGGTACATGTTCATATACACCTCTCAAACTAAAAACATCGTGTTCCAAATAATAATGAAAAAAAAAAAAACCAAGTCAAGATTCCTGAGTTCTGAACGCTGTCAATTGAAATTGAAGAAGTTTCATTTCACAGCTGTGAACTGTGTTCTTGACGTGAGCTGCATGTGTGAATGCAGCCACATTTCACCCTGACTTTAACCCCGCTTTTTTCCCCCACAAGCCCCCACAGAAAGAGTGTTATTTATTGACTGATCCAGAATTTTACATTTTGGACGTCTGACTGGAGTCCAAGTTTCTAAAGTTCATGTCACTGAACACTTCCTCTCCCTGAAGATAATAAATATCCTTTTTTTACTGCACTTGAAGACTCCCTGTGCAGTTGTTAATGAAACTATTTACTGTTCGTAGCTCTTGTGATGATAACACATGTACTGCAGCTGTCACTGATTTCCCATTCTTCAGTGTGTTGACAGCAGACTGTAACAGTGAGGATAAAGAGAGACTTGGAGGGTCATTATTTAACTGCTGTTACCCGCCTGAGCTTTATAGAGCAATGATCAATCAAAAGCAAAGAGATTTGGAACATAATTATGCCTGACACGAGGCAGAATGAAGTTCTCTTTTACTGTAACCAAACCCCCCCCCCCCCCCCCCCCCCCCCCAAAAAAAAACAACAAAAAAAACAAAGAAGAACAACAAAACAAGACGACCACCCAAATCAGGATTTGAAGGCGCTTTAATGCTCGTATGATCTGACATTGAGCTGCATTTCATTTTAGGATTGACCTCTTTTAAGTGTGAACCCCTTATATCTCAAGTTTGATGGTACAAATGTACAAGGTCTCCTGTTGCAGCATTTTTATTTTTTTTTATTATTTTTTTTGCCCGTTACTTCGAGGCTGACGGACCTCTATGAAAATCCTTCAGTCTATTTCCTGAAGCTTCCTTCTTCTAAGCATTTGATTGAGCGGTCCATCAAAGCTTTTTGTGTGCGCATGTGTTCTCATGATCCTCCCCATCCATTCCCTGTGCATTGATCCATCTTTGAGACACCCTGCGTTATGATCAATACCGTAATCAGCCCCACTGATAGATTACATGGTTGTGATTGGAGCAGCACTGTCGGTGTCGCACGCCGGACAGGAGAAGTTTATGATCCTTGAGTTTAAAGATGTCTTGTTTTAAGGCCTGTGTGATTAGCATTTACGCTAAGTGTTTAAGTTATATTTCGTGTGTGTGTGTGTGTGTGTGTGTGTGTGTGTGTGTGTGTGTGTGTGTGTGTGCTTCTGAGTGTATGTTTGTGTGTGTTTTACAATCTGCGGGAGTGTCTCTGTGTCACCAGATACGGGACTCAGACCAACATGCTTTTGAGGCAGGGAGGACAAGCGTGAAATTAATTGTTCCACTTCATCTCCGGCCAGCACTCGTCTTTTGAGGGAACAATTTGTCGGCTGGCGGACAACAGGAGGGTTTGAAAGGAGGAGGGCATAGCGATGATTTTGGCGTTCCTGGGAGGATTCTGTGATCCAGCAGTGATTTCCTGTCGCGGATTTCGGCTAAGGCTGAGGCTGATCCCCTCCACCCAAGTATTGTACTTGTAGGCAGAATGCAGGATCAGTGAGAGTGCGATTGTTTCAGACAGTCTCTCACCATGTCGCTCTATTTTTCCCCCCCACCTCTGTTTCTCGAAGCACATCGCAGTGGTGGCCTAGTGACACTGTGGCAGAAAGCAGAATTTAATTCATCCACGTCATGCCCCTGGGTGCTACCTCTTCTTCTCTTTCTACCTCTTCACTTCTTCTCTTGTACCTTGTCTATCCGCCCCCGCTCCCCTTGTCCTCCCTCAGCCGTGTGGGTTGTAATTACAATCATGGCTTTAAGGAGGGAGAGACTTTTTATGTAAAATGATGATGACACTGCGAGCCATTCGTTCACCTGAAAAGGATTCTCTGAGAAAACATGCTCACACACTGCGGGCTCAACAATCTATCTTGCATTGATGAACACAGCCGAGCACCTAAAAGCATACACGCACACACACACACACACACGCACACACACACACACACACACACACCCACACACACACAGAAAACACATGTTGTCCACTGGGAAATGACTTTCCAGTTGTTGACTTCTGTGCCGAGATTTCAGTTAAATATTCAGTGAAGTCTTTCTGAAGTATTTATACTTTGTCGGCTGTTTTTTTGTCGACAGATTTTAAATAATGCTGCCTTTGTGTTGACATCTTTGACTTTGAATTAGCTGTGCTCTCTGGTGTTAATAGATTCTAACCCTTACGTAAGAGTACCACTAACACAATCCAAGCCATCTATTTACAGTATATATACAATTTCACCTAAACGTGCTGCACATACTCTCCCATCATGAGTATATACAATTATTTGTTTTCATCTAGGTGGCTTACAGTAGGTACTAATATGTTAAATTATGTTTGGTCTTGTCTAACTTGTCGCACTTAAATTTCATCACACTTAAGTCAGCAGTATGAACTAAGATCCAAGTAGGTTAAAAAAAGACACCAGTATAAATGTGAAGAACAGTATCCTCAGAGGGTGTTCGGTATTTAACTTTAAAAAACCCGTGGGGGCCCGACCGATATGGGATTTTCGGGGCCGACATCGATATTGCAAAGAGAAAAAAAATCTGATAGCAATCAGCCGATATCTTTCTTGGATCAATGTTCGATCTGTAAAGATCGATAGATACACTGTAGATGTACACATTTTATTGTGATGATCCTTCAAATGCAGCTATCAAACACTTGTGGAACGATGTCATAAAGACAATGTGGTGACTCAACTATGACGGAACGACGCATATAGAGTGAACGCGTCGCAGCTTGACACACTGGAGAGTGATGATGCGTAATCCATGTAGCGCCCTCTGCTGGTGAAAGAGAACTGCCAGTGTAATACAATGATCCTCTAATTATACAGATAGTCGATACAGATAGTCACTGGATGCTATGCTAATGCTAATATCGAACTATGTTATAGGCCTATTAATGAGTCAGGCTGTAATTACAACATATCCTACCTGTATTTTGTTCAAAAACATGATTATTTTTGCTATTGCATTTCATCACTTGATACTATAAAGATTTATTGGTTGAATGAATGAATGGTTTCTGTTCCCCTGTGTGTGTTGTGCACACAAACTTCTGAGCGCTGTTTCTTTTGTTCCTTCCCAGACTTCTCCAGTCATCGGAAAACAAACAAGGCTGCTTTTAGTGAATGAAAACCGAACAGGGAGGTGGTGTGCAATAACACACAAGCTTCTAATGAAGGAGATGAAGTATGCTCGGGTTATGAGCTCATGCCTCTGCTTCTCTCCTGTTTATGTTCAGCTTCATCAAGAGACACGACTGCAGAACAAGTGATCACATCCAATCAACTTTTAGTCTTGATCTCTTATTCCTTGATTTTATTAAAAATCATTAATTAGATCACAGATACATATTTTGTTTTCTGTGTGGGTACAACCAGTTGGTATATGTGTGAGTGTGAGAGAGAGAGAGAGCGAGAGCATGAGAGGACGAGAGAGAGGGATTCAAACAGCTGTGAGATTGTGTGAGAGCGGGCCAACTAAAAAGTGGGCTCTGGTGGTGCGTAAAATGAGCTGGGATTTGGGGGATTGGGGTTCAGTCTTAGTGTGAAATGAAGTTTCTCCCCTTCATTAATCACTTTATTGTCAACCCCAAAGGAAATGATCATACACAGATACAAATACATTATGTCATTCCTTTTACACTTCTCCAAACACTTAATGAATGATAATAAACCAGTACCTTTACACATGCGCCTGTTTTGCTTTCTGCAGAAAGAAAATTATTTCAAGTTAGAACTTTCCTCCTATTGTTCATATGTTTTCGTGTGCTTATATAAAACATGATTGTGTGTGTGCATACAGGTTTGCACCTGTTTCTGTTTGCTAAAGTGCAGCCAGAATCTGTAGCTTCTAGCCTCTGACTGTCATCCCACAGTTAGAGCTCTCTGTGTAGGAGAGAGATTAGCAGCATCAGCTCATTCATGTGATGCAGCACAGTGAAGAGCTGAGGGAGGAGAGGAGAGGAGGATCCAGTTACCACAGACTGTACAAAATGTGTCACCACCGCTCGTCTCTGTCTCCAACACAGTTGTGACCGCATTTCTTCAGCTTTTGGAACCCTGATATATCCCGTAAAGAGAGAAGTGCATTTGTGAGTGGGCTTGTATACACATAATGTATCTTTGAGAAGCACGGTTTGGTGCTTAACTCTCCATTGGCGGCTTCTCTGGGGTAAAGAAACGATAAACACAAGGTAAGACTTTATGTAACATTCGGAGTCCCCAGTAGCAGAGACAAGGTAGAAAGTCAGGCTGACATTAAAGTTCACAAACAAACAAACCAATCCTTGGAGGGAAAGAGAGGAAACATTTCTGTATGTTCAGCAGCATTTGAGCATTTGAGCAACTGATTCTTAGGAGCTGAGCTGTGAATGTGCCTAAAAAGGTGCTAATATGTAGAGATATTATTGGTGGGTCACTGATTGTAAAGGTGTAAAAAGCCAATAAATAGACCAGTTTCTAAATACATACATAGTTATTAATGGCTGAAAAGTAGCTCCACATTTGTGGGTTATATGCCTATATTAGCAACCAGTAACAAAGTGAAAAAGTCTCACAACGTTTGTTGTATTTTTAGGGATGTAAAACACCTGTTTTTCTTTTTTTTTATGCTTTTTTTTTTTTTTTTATTGCTTTCCACTCTGGCTTCAGACACTTCAGCAGAAAACCTAGAAATGCAAAAGTCATCTGGTTATCTTCTTATTCACGTCCTCATTATCCTGTTGGTAAAGTTGCCATTTCCAGTCACTGAAGGAGCGTCCGTCTCGTGGGTAAAGGAGGTTCTGAGTGTCTTGTCAGTTGGCCCTCCTGTGAAGATGATGGGATGTGAAGAGGGTAGCTTCAGGCTAATTAGGCCAGCTCTGCTCTGGTCAGCCTGACTGAACAGACAGACCCTCTTAGCCTTTCACCCAACCACACAAACGTGATCGCAAACACATAAACACTTCGATTCAGGCTGCGGGCACAAACTGCTTTCCTTCTGCCACGTTGAATTATCTGTTAGTTCTGCGTCTCTTTTCATGGATGAGGATTTAGCGGTGCTGTAGACAAAAATATAACTGGATTCAATAGAAAAGACTTACGAACTGTCATTAGAGAGAATAATTCTTCGCTATGACTGTGTCCATGAAGTCAGCCCATTCATTTTTATAATTAGAAAAGAAGTGGGTGCAGGAGAAAAGAAGAGAGGGGAGCAAGGGAAACGGTAGAAGAAGAAGCTCCAATAAATGGAGCACAGAAGAGAGAATTTGGGGAAGAAACCGTTCACTCCAGTTCAGAGCTCAACCAATGACCTGCCTTTTTAACAGGCCCCCACCACCTTCAGAAAGGATCCAGGATTCAGGTTTCAAATCTGGCTTTTCTGGCTGCTTCTGACGTGCTGCAGTTGTCAGTCAGCCAGTGGGATTACTGCTGTGATTTTCGTACCGTTCCGGTCTGTGATTTGGCTTCTGAGTCATCAGCCAGTCACTTTGATTGGCCACAGAGGGGGTTATTTGAGGCTGCAATTAATTAGGAGTGCGAACGAAGGTTTGTTAGAGATCTGTTCAACTTCTTTTTGGCAGTCTTGCAGAAGAGGAGTGATGAAATCCGATGTATGTTAAATGACATTAAAGGCAGTTCAGGTGCTCCCTCCACCTTCTGTCATCCTCTCTTCCTTCCTCTCTGTCTTTGTCTCCTCGTATCTTGTCCAATGATTTGGATTTTGGAGGGGAATTTTGAAACGGTTATGACGTGCAAATTAACCTGTGTAAGTGTAGACACCCCGTTGGCGTCATTTTAAACACACACATACAGCAGATTATGAAATGAGTGAATAAAATTTTAAAAAGTAAAAAGTTAGATTTTTTTAAAATTCAGCATTCATTGGCTTCTTGCTGTTTTTCTGCTTGTTCACTTTATGTCTCTCTCTCTCATTCTTTTGGCTACCCACTGGTTGAAGAACTTTTCCACAAAATCACACCCTCGTCTCTTCAAAAAAAAAAAAAAAAAAAAGAGCTACCTTGATGAATCAGGCCCTCTTTTCCTCTAATCACTTTAATTGCTATAAAAAGAAGCTTTCCACCTCGACTCTTATTCTATTTCTGTTCCAAGCGCGCACACTCTCGTTCTGGCTCCACAGGAAGTTTGTACCTGCAGGCTCTGGCCCTCTGCACTCCTTATAATTGCTTGCGTGTGATGATGAATGCAGCAATCAACAGATTTGAAGTTAATCTATCGCCCGCAAATGTTAGTCACCCTGCTTTTGTATTAATGGCGTGAAATATTGTGCAGAATGTTCGTGATTTAGACCAGCTTCTCTCCGCTTGTGCCCACCTGCGGCTCTGCAAACACAGATAACATTTCACGCCCCACTCTGACCTCCCACTTTAATATCATCTTTACGTGCTCCTTCAGTGCATCCATCATCCTATTCCTACACTTTCCAACTTCACTTTTGAAAGCGTAAACATGCCCTTGCCTTCTCTTTTTCTTCCTCTTCCTACATCGTCACATCTTTGAATCTCTTTTTTTGCACTCACGCTGCTCTCCCTCTCACACTCTTTTTCTCTTCAATCCTTCTCCGTCGATCTCTATTTTCCCGCTCCTCCTTCCTATTCAATTCTGGCTTTGTCTCACCCCTGGGATGAAGGAAATACAAGGAAGGTCATGCTGACTGTTATTACGGACGTTTTGCTTTCAACAAAGGCGTTTCACAATAATCTCTTTCTCTCTCTGCGTTACAACTGGAAAACTCTCCCTTATCAAAAGTTTGAATTTCAAGCAGAAATGTTTTTTTTCACTCTCTCTCTCTCTCTCTCTCTCTCTCTCTCTCTCTCTCTCTCTCTCTCTCTTCGGCGATGTCCTGCAGTTTTCTCATGATTGCCTAAATCTGAAAGCTGTTGCCTGAATGTCTGATGCTGTCCCTGTTCCTCCTCCCACAGTCATCTCCTCTCTCTCCCTTGTCTCAACCTGCTCCTCGTGTGTGTGTGTGTGTGTGTGTGTGACGCTGTACAGGGGCAGCTAAGAGCGTGCGTCTCAGCAGGTTGGCAAAACATTAGAGGGGGCATGCTATTTGATATGGCGGTAATCTTCTGTTAAATCCCCCCTGAGTGAAACACAGCCGCCTGCAGCTTTGCACCAATTCCAAAAAAAAAACGTTTTTCTTTTTCCTCTTTTTATTTTTTTTCTCTGTACAAGAGATCAGCTCTACATATATATATATGTGTGTGTGTGTGTGTGTGTGTGTGTGTGTGTGTGTGTGTGGCATGTATGGGTGTGGAATTAGCTAGACTTAATGTCACTGTCCCCGGTTAAAGCGCTGGTTAAGCTAAGCAGCCTGGTTTTAGTTTGTCGCAGAATAATGTGATTTGGTGTTGTGCTCACTCTGAGGGCAGCTGTGTCATAACGTGTGGTTGGTAGAAAAAAACAAAACTCAAAGGTGGCTGATAATTCTCTTGGCTGAGCTGATTGCTTTCCTCCATGTGCAGATTACTCTGAAGAACTTTGAAGCCTTTTCCCACTTTTCAACCACAGATAATGTCTTCTTACTGTAGTAGCGTTGCTGTTGGTCCTAGCTTGTGTACTGTGATTATATTTCACTGGATTGCAGCTTTACTGGCAACTCTGGAGACAACACACCCTTCTAACACTTCTTAACATTTTTTTCTTTAGATTTGAAGACTTTGAACTCATAACTCTGATAGGCTCAATTGTATGATTCTCATATAATCATCGTGTTTGTCAGATGTGATGCAGTACAGACCTGAACATTATCACCAGATTAGACGTGCTCTATAATGTGTTGCATGTGGTGTATACAGCCAGTTACACAGGAGTGTAACTGATTGGGGTTTTTTTGTTCTTTCTGCTTCATGTGCTGTAGTATATTGCTCTGACGACATGAATGTGTGGCTTTCTTTTTCAGAAATACAAGGAGTTTGAGCGGGCGGTGCGGGTGGAGGAAATCGATGGGCTGCGGCTAGTGAAGAGGCTGGCAGAGGACATGGAGGAGATGTTTCACAAGAAAGCCGAGGCAATGAAGGTATTTCAACTTCAATCTTCATCCAACACAAAAAAAAACAAAAAAAAAACACAAGGTCCTTAATTTGATTTCAAACTAAATTGAATTTCAAAAGAAGCTGATGGGCAAGAGAGAAGGACAAGATGTATTTAATCAAAAGTAACAACATGATCTTTATTATCGTGTATTTTTTTCGGAGACATCTGGTTCATGTATTCCTGGAATGAAAACAATAAAATGAGCTCAGTGAAGGCACTCTGTAACGTCTTATTTCCTGACCACTCTGCAGACCAGATTGGATGTCTGAGGATGCGCTGCGGTGTCACATTGCAACATGGAAACCAGACACATCTTAGGCCTGCTGTGTGTGTGTGTGTGTGTGTGTGTGTGTGTGTGTGTGTGTGTGTGTGTGAGACAGAGAGGCTGTGATCTAACCATCAGTGTCTGTGTCACCTCATTGATCTGCTCGGAACAGTCTGAGTCTAGTGTATTGGACCATTTCGGGACAACGATTGAAACTGAATAAAATAATATGAGTTGGATTTCTAAATGCTTTTATTTATTGTTTTTCTAGGCGTAGGGTTTCTTTTTTTTAGCACACATTAATAGCCTGTAGTCTTTATTGCATCCTGTTCATGAATAACTGTTTAAAATAAAAGTTTATGGTTCATAATACTTCAACATTTTTACCCATTTCAGAAGAAGATGGGGATATACACTTTTTTTTTTTTTTTACCATGCTCCATTTATTTAAGAGCACTTTTCAACAGTTAAAAAAGCAGGTAATGGTTGTATGAAATATATATATTTTATGCCTGAGCTCAAGACAGATGTGATCAGAGGCGTTTTATTTTTGAAGAGATGCACTGATTCAGAAGATCAGATCAGATTCCAGTTAGCCGATACCGATGTCAGATTCCAACAATGCCTCCATTCTCTCTGATGTTTGACAGTGAAAACAGGTCAGACTTTGTTCAACTTCAACTGCACACCGAAAGAAAAGCTCTCCTCTGAATCATTAGTTAGGTGTACTGGAAGCCACCATTAAATTGATGTGGCGCAACAAATATACTTGGCTCATACCACAATATTTGCAGATGTGGCGACGTATGGCAGCAGCGCCAATACATCGGCCGATACCATTGCATTGGTGTCATCCTCAATATGTCTGAGCCCTCCATTCAACAACCTCATCTGCTTAACAATATCTCAAGAACAGATATGGAGAATTGCAACAACCAGCTGGAGTCCATGATGAATGGATTTGTATTCTGTGGTCAAAACAAGTCACGGTCATTGTCATCATATAGAATAGACATTTTTGGTCAGAACTCAAGAACTCAGTAGCTAATCATGGAAAATGCCACACACATGCCTGAAGAGATGATCATGCCATGATGGCATTTCACATTTTTCTAAACGATCTGAGTGTGCTCCTCCGAAAGCTGAAGATTTTAGCTCGTGCTTTCAGGATGGCTGAGATTTATGGAAGGTTGGAAACGGCGCCCTTCTCTTCCTCTGAATGCTCTGACTGTCGTGAACTCAAAAGGGGCAGCGTCGCAGGTTCATGCGTTTGGGGTGAGTGGCAGTGGGATCCTTTTAAATCCAGCTTTGTTTGCCGGTTTCTCCAAAGTTGTTTGAAATATGCTGGACACCCCTGCTGTCCATGTTCCTGTACGTGTCCATGTCGTCAGAATGTGGGAGCATCTGTGGATGTATGTGGGTGCTGTCAGTTTTGTAATCGACGCAGTTCAGGATGTGTCCACGTGTGCGCTGCCTCTCTGGCTGCAGCTCGAGCTCCAGGTGATAGATCCTATCGGGGCAACATGGTGCTGTTAACAGAAATTGGATTTCTCTCTGAGAGTCAGGTCCAAGGATACAAGCTGAAAGGAAAGCAAGCGAGGGAAAGGGAGCGCAGGAGAGGGCGGGGAGGGTGAGCAGATAGTGACAAGCCATTTCCATGCTTTAGCTTTGCCTGTGCATGTGTTATTATGCTTTTGAATGATACCTCTGCCCGCTTGGATTGCACGACCATGGCTGCTTTCAAGTGTTTGTATTCACAGCTTTTACATTTCCACATACAGAAAACATAAAGTACTCACTTCTGATGTGAGTCATCTGACATTTACAAAATCGGACTTGATGATTGGTTTGCATCAAAGCAAGGTTCAAATTGAATTATCCTCCTGGTTTAGTTTCCTTTAAAAGGAAAAACATCTCAGTTATTTGACATCACATAACAGTCTGATGTTATGAACCACTTGTGTCATGAGTTTGTCATTGCAGACACATGTCTTCTCAGCCGGTTACAAGTTGCTGATGTATGCACGTTAGATGACTTGTATTTGTGTGTGTGTGTTCGAGGTTTAAGGGTTATCATGTATCTTTAGTGGAGGAGCTCGATGACTGATGTTTGTGCATCTCATTTATGGTTCGAGTAAAGGTGATGGAGGTTTGTTCATACACGAGTCCTTTGTTTTAAGGACAGTGAAGAACAGAAGAAATAAAAGCTCCGTGCACACGTCCTCTGAGACTCTGAGCAGGCGCTATTATGACGCCACTTCATCGCCACCTCTCTTATTCTCAACACCGACACTCGGCCTTGTGAGGATTTTTTTTGTTGTTGTTGAGATCCTACGTACATAAAGAGACCTTTTCCCTCCTTCTCCATCTTCCCCCCCCCCCCCCTTTTGCCTCGCTGCTGTCCTTAAACATCCCTCGCTCATTTTCCTGTCCCTCCCCTCTCTCCTCCGTCTCTTCCCATTTCGTTTATTTCTTTGCTTAAGTAAACGTGGCGCTTCGGTGATTCAATTTCCGTCCGGACGCCCTCCCCTGTTTTATCTCCTCCTCTCCACGTTGATTCTCGCTCTTCATCGCTCACCACACCTGCCAAAAAGACACCATTCACTGCGGCTGCTGTGAAAGGGTGCACCTGTAAATATGTGTACGCCGGCTGATGTCATTCTTTGGAGGAATATTTCGCTGATAGAGGCTTTGTGATTTCATGTCTGTGTGTTGATTTAGATGGAATTAAAGCTTCTGCATGTTTGCCGTGTTTTTCCCTGCATGTGGTTCAAAGAGAATGACACAGTTAATAGGTGTGTTATTGCTTTTAGACTTGGTGTTTTATTGTGTGTACGCCTCTATCCAGCCTCTCTTATCATCTCTGCATTATATTTTTTAGCTCAGCCACCTTTCTGTCTGAAGGGAAATGAAACTTGTGCAAAGCCCAGTTTTCCTTTTAGCTGCTTTAGCTAATTAAATTACAACACCACCAATATAGATAAGCTTAAAAAAATAAAACAATGTTTCAAACTGTAATTTGATGGAAAGGGACAGTGAGTGGTTTTGTGCGTGTGTGTATTTTTGTGCTTATTCCTGGACTGAGCGAGCCTATTAGCTTGTCTTTGTGATTTTTTTTTTTTTTTAATTGCATTGCCTTCATCAGTTTCTGAATTGGTGGGATATAATCATCATCTCGCAGCTCCTCCTCTCCTCTCCTCCACCCGTCTCTTTTAGAAAAGTTTTGTCTGCTGGCTGGAAAGAAAGAAAAAAAAAAGGGTGGCAACAGCCAGCGGTTAAAGAAACAGAGCGCATGTTGTTATCAAAGTTAAAAAGGCGTGGAGCTATTGTAATGTCCTCTTTGAAGTCAAGCGCTGCTGTGTTTCATGTGACAAATGCACTTCAAAGCAGAATGGATGCCTCGCTGCTAGGTCTGTTTCTCCTGTAATGGCATTCTCTGCACCTGCTGATATCATTTACCTGTGGCAGGTAAGCCTCTGCAGCCCCGACATGATTACTTGTGTCGAAGCAGGTGAAGTCTGCGGCGAGTGTATGTTCAAAATATTTTTAATAAAGCTCACACGGGAACTTTAAATGGAATTCCTCCGCCAGCAAAAACTCCCATGATCTTTCATTTTTAGTTGAAGTGCACAGTGAATATTAAACACAAAGTTAGCATTTTAATAATGTGCCACATCACCTGCAGGAGAAGATTTGAATTAAGATGAATAAGGTCCTATTTTTGTCTTTTAACTGTCGTTTCTGTCTGGAAAAAAATGATAGCTTTGCTATTAAACAGCGGAGCACATCCATTGTGGGTCTTACACGCAGTTTTTCGGATTATTTCTGGAATCTTATGCTCTCTTGGATTCAAGGCCATTAAAGAGCATGCTATGAAAAAAGGAGGCATCTCAATAGTTTGAAAAGAGAAAGCCTTAGAATTATCTTTCTTCTCGACAGCTGTTCTTCTCATATGCACTCCGGATTATATCTGGAGAATCACCGGGGGTGGGGGGGGGTTGTGGGACTGCTCCAGAGATTCTCCCAAACTGCTTTCTCAAATCAGCTCGCACACTTTGGTCTTGCTGTGGAAGAAGAAATACGAGTGGGTCTGGCAGGAGGAACTCTGGTTGAATTCCGAGGGGGAAAATGTGGCTGTTCGCATTCACACATCCTGTACAGCTCCTACTGGAAATATCAGGAGTTTTTTTCAGGAGTTTTCTGCAAGTGTGAAAGCCCTACCTCCCACATGAACTCCTGTCATTTTCTATAAATGATCAGGACATTAAAGCCCTGACATTTTCAGGAACTTTACTTACACAAAAGTGCTTTAACAACTCAATAAATTCGGTTTTGTTTATACAAGGCAAGAGGGCTGGGTAGAGGAAGTGGGAGGAGTCGTTGGTAATGCTAACTGTTTCTGTATAAATGTCTCTACAACAGGCAAAATGGCGTTTCTGCAGCAGAAACACGACTGTGGAAAACGATATAAACAACTCAGGCGTAGCAGTAAAGGCTGTAAAACAAAAACTCCACTCAGTGAGCGATGTCATCACCCCGCCTGTTTTTCTCACGGGGAGTGTTCCAATACTGGCTGAGTTCACACAATCGGCTCATCAGGCTGTCAGGACGTGCCTGCATAAAGAAGAGATGAGACGATTAGTTCATTTGCGTTCTCACAACTTCCCCAGACAGTGTCGGGAAGGGTTCAGGAGTGCCATGCATGTGAGAAGAGAGAGGTGTTTAGTTCTGAGCTGTGTCGGGGATCATATGATATCTGACATACAGCCACCGTCACACTGAGCTCACAGCACTGCTCGTCTCATTCCCCTCATTTTCACTGGCTGTCCTCCGTCTCAGCTCATTGCCACATCAGTGTGTGCCTGTGTGTGAGAGGCTGTTGAAAGTGATGGCTCCTAATGATGGAGCAGAGTCAGCCAGTGGAGATCAGGACACCACCGTCTTTCCTGTTTTCTCTCTCTCTCTCTCTCTCTCTCTCTCTCTCTCTCTCTCTCTCTCCTGGGTTGTTATTCTGTCACCAAGAACTCAAAAGGGAGAGCGAAATGATTGTTTTTCTAGAATTGTTAGATGGGGATGTTGGTGGGAAGGATCAGGAAGGTAAATGTCATGGGGAAAAAAAAGACAAGTCCAACATCCCGTCGAAGCATGATGTGAAATTGAAGAAAATGCAGAAAAAAGGGACAGATGAGACGGTGAAGAGAGGGCAGGCAGCCCTTTTTTTTTTCGTCAGCAGAACTGCTCAGAACTTGTCCAGCATTGATTATTGTCACTTGATGTATCTAAGCACACTCCTCCCTTCCCTTTTCTCTTTCCCTTTGTATCCCTCTCTCACCGATGTCTACTTGGCCCGGGCCCAATCTAAATGTGCATAACAGAGGAAGCAAAGTGTCACAGAGCACTTTTCCATTTTGTTGATGCTGCAAGTCTTCCCCGGCTGCTTGGACATTATTAATTGCTGTCCCCTAGTGCTATTGATGGGCTGACCCGAGTCAATCCAGCTCAGCCCAGATCCGGCCTCCATGGATCAGGGCCTCTGGCAGAACCAACACCCTCAGGACCTGACCCGATCCAGGAGGCCAAAGCTTTGTTAGCATTTCCTCCTTAAGACTGAGGAACAGCAATACATCAGGCTGAGCAGAAACAAGCTTACTACATAAGTCTTTGATTTTATAAGGCTGTCCTCAACGAATCCTGAAGAAGATAATGTGGATAAAATTATGTTCAACCTCAAAGTAATAATGGACAATGAAGAAGAAGAAGACGGCACCTTTGGGAAATTTCTTTTAGAGAGTCTATTTAGATCTGTGGATTTATTCTTTGGTACCTTTGGGAGAACATTTAGATTCAGGCCACTGCCTTCACCTCCCCTCAGTTGAGGGAATGTGCCGAGGCAAGCCTTAATGTACTGCTAAAAAAGAATCCAAGACTTCCGCTGGCAGTCAATAATGCATGTGACCCTGCATCCGCCCCTCCCCTGCTGCTCTGACAGCAGTCGTTAGCATTGCTCACTTATATGTATGACAGCCTTGGCTAACTAGCGCAGCTTTAGTGTAGCAATGATAACGAATAGGCTTTTGTTAAGGTCAGAGGCTCCAACCAGTCCTGAACCCTCCACACAGCGTGTATAGCACACATGAACAATAGGCCCATCAAGCTGACAGCTAAATGAGCGGGGATCGTTTATGAACTTTTGAGAGTGTAAACAAGCTGACGCCTTTGTCAGGAAAATCATAGTAACAGAATGTGGGCTAATGAGAGGGGGTAGATGCAAAGGGGTAGAGGGTGATAAATGATGACTTTGGAATAGAAATTAAGTTGATTGAGGGACAAGCAAGACATTGATGATGTGTAACACGCGCACATTTAAGCATTGCTGAGATCAATTTCTTCTGAACTTATGATCCTTCCGTTAATAATAAAAAAAACACTCCTGTGATCGATTTGAGACTTGAAAGACCTTCTAAAGGCACTGATATATTCCAGTAAAATCCAAACCAAGTTTGTCTTTAAAAACCAGCTTTCAAATTGGAACAGATGACAGTCATTTCCATCTCTGGACTCCGAGAATTTCTTCTTCACAAGTGTCATGTTTGTGTGTGAATATGAATCATCACAGCCAAACTGACAGCTTCAAAATACAAGTATACAGTACATGAATCTCATGGGCATAATATGTAAATACCATAGACAGTGACTAGATGTAAACCTAGTCGCCCAGCACCAACATCCCTTCAATTCAGGTTTAGCACAAATTAACAAGTCAAATGAGCTTGGGGGAATTAAAGGAGAATTAAAGGCTGACTTGGAGCAGACCAGTATCTAACTGTATCAGGTTTTTGCTGAAAATCAAAGCCTTTGTAGTGATGACAGAGACCAGCAGAAACACATCAGGGATCTGTAATCAGACTCCTCTTCGAGGGCTAACACATCTAATCCAGTCACCACAGCCAGTCTTGTTAACGCTGTGTGCTCAGCTTTTAAACTGTCAGACACAGAGAAGGCTTGTGAATGTCCACGTTTGTGTGCGTGCGTGCGTGCGTGCGTGTGTGTGTGTGTGAGCGTGTGTTTTCGGGGAGACAACAGGGCCTGCCTCTCTGACTGTGTCAGTTTAATTATTGCTGTCATCTCATAGCGAGCCTTGACAGTGTCTTTGAGAAGAAGAAAAAAAAGAAAAGTCATTTCCGCTCCCTTTTAAAACGGCATCATCGGCTGCAGGACCACCTATTGACAAAAAGAGATGCAGCTCATTTAAATTAAATGCTAGACACAAACACTTAGTGATTGGTGTTGCACACATTCTCAATACCTTTTCCAGGACCTAAACACAAAAACTTCTGAGTGTTCATTCTAATAATATGCTGTTATTGAAATTCACAGGAGGGAGATGTACCTACTTATCACTAATCTGTTTTCCTGACTGAAAAACAGCCCTCTACTATATGCATGTTATTTTTTACCTTGAGCTTCGACTCCTTTCCTCCTGCCAAATGAGTGAGGTAGATAAAGCATTATTGTCTGCAACGTTTGATGCGACGCTTGCTCTCAGATTAAAGGCCAGATTTCAGATTTCACCGAGCCCACATTGACATACCTGTGCACTCTCTCATTCAGTGATTGACATTTGAAGAAGTCCTGCCAACACAGTATAGGTCAAAGGGCTAATTTCTTAACACGTGTTGGGAGAGCAAACCATTAACATCTCTGCATGCACACGCAGATTCACACACCGACAACAGCGGGAAGTGTGTTTCTATGGACACACACTTCACAGGAAGCATCTGACATTTTCGTGGGGATGTGAAGCTAAGCGTTCAGACCTTAAGAGTGTTTGTCTTTCTTTCCTCTCTCATCCGTCTTTTATTCCTCCTTATCTTTGTTTGTTCCTAAAGCATGCTTTGTGGTTTATTCACAGCGGATTCTCACACCAGAATCTGTTGGCGCCTCTCTCAACACCCTTGGGTGCCCACGTGGATCAGCACATATGCTCCTACTGTCCATTTCAGATTAAAGACCTGAACGAGTCCAGGCCAGAGAGGACACAAGGAAAATGTACGCGTTGATCGATGGTCGAACGGCATCAAGCGATCAAATTTATGTGTAACGATATGCAGTGGCCAGCTGTGTTGCTATGGTGAAGAAAATGATTGGCTGGGCTCTAGATTACAGTGTTCACTTCCCAAAACAACCCTGCTGCACACACACACACACACACACACACACACACGGCTCAGCTGAAATAAGCTGGCTGATTGCAGTAGTTTTACGGGTGAAGCCATTTGAATGGAAATGTGAAATGGAAGTGCATTACCAAAACATATAGCCCCCAGGAGCAGCTGCGAATGAGAGGGAGGACTTGCTATGACAATGTATCGTATGCATCGCAGCTACAAGTGGACGGAAGTGTGTGTGTGTGTGTGTGTGTGTGTGTGTGTGTGTGTGTGTGTGTGTGTGTGTGTGTGTGTGTGTGTGTGTGTGTGTGTGTGTGTGTGTGTGTGAGTAATTAATGAGATTCAAGTTGTTATTCAAGTGCCCGAAAAAAAACTTTTTCTACCTTTCTTCAACATGAACCCATTTAAAAGGCTTCTCCTCCGAGTCGTTGTTTCTTCGGACTTTAGAGTTTTAGTGAGCATCATTCCTGGTTTCCTCTGGGACAGATCGAAGGCAATAGGAGTTCAACTGTTATCACCAATAATGGAGACCATCAGGGCTGTGTCCTCGGCCCCTTTCCTTTAAAAAGCTCTGTCACTGCATTCTGATTATTTGAGTACCTCACCCATCACCACTTACTTTCCATACAGTACTTCATATACTCAGACATGGTGTCACCAAAACCTGCCAACAGTCAACTGCATACTTCTCCCTAGTCTTTTAGTTATCAACAGAGCAATGACCAGCCTTTCACTTGTGTTTGCAATCATTGGCACCTGCAGCTACGCGCAAAAAAGAGGGGCCGGCTCAACCAAAAAAAACAAAAACAAACAGCAAACCCCATAGAGGCGGATGAGTCTAAAAATTATGACAATAACATAAACACACACATTACAATAAACACACATGACTCGCAGTTATAAAAACGTTTAAACTCCTGACAGATTCATTAATAAACAAATAATCGCAATTATTTGCATGGGAAAAGGTGCTCACTCATTATTGAGAGAGAGAGAGAGAGAGAGAATCAGAGAGAGAGAGATAGTGTAACGGTGACCCAAAAGCAGACAGATTCCTACATCAGCCTACAGGCACTCAGTATCAGCAAGAGGATGATGACAGCGGTGTGTATTTGTGTGTGTGTGTGACAGTATGCATGTGTAAAACAGCATGGAGTGATAATGGAGTTTGTTGTGGTAGTGTCCAAAGAACCTCAGGCTATCATTACCTCTGTTGCTGAACCATTTAGGAAACAGCCTCTTTTCAGACATGGCCACATGTCTTTCCGCTTTTAGGAAACAGCCTCTTTTCAGACATGGCCACATGTCTTTCCGCTTTCTCTCTCTGTGTGTGTGTGTGTGTGTGTGTGTGTGTGTGTGTGTGTGTGTGTGTGTGTGTGTGTGTGTGTGTGTGTGTGTGTGTGTGTGTGTGTGTTTGTGTTTGTGTGTGTGTGCCTCCTGAAAGGTTCTAGTGATGCTCTATTGTTCTAAGGGGGATTATAAAGCCAGTTATAAAGCTTCTCACTGTATATACGTTTTTCTGCCTATTATTTTCATCCACTCGTTGATTCAGTTTTGTGCTTAAACTGTCGTATTTTCCCCTCCTCTCTGTCCTTCTCCCCTCTCTCCCCTTCCTACCCTCCTCCAGAGGCTGGTGGAGGCGGCAGAGGAAGCCCACCTACAGCACGAGGAGGATCCAGACCTGCAGGTACGTTACACATCTACGCTGTATTCTGAGCACACAAACATGATCACCATCGAACACGCTCATTCCCTGTTCATGTGACGCCATTAATTCAACCCTACCTCACAATCACAACAGAAGAGAGACCGAGCAATGAAGGCAGGAGTCTTGTTCTGTTGTCTGTTTTAATACACTGGGTTTCACTATGTTTGTGAGGTGTGTTAGTCCAACATGTGTCTCTTTAACTTTCATCTCAATCTGCTTCTGCCATTCTCATGTATATTCATGTATATTTACAGTCCCACTGGGCAAACCTGCCAACAAACATGAACACTAAAAAAGTTATTGGAACCCTTTTTAAAAAAAAAATATATATATATATATATTATTGGCTATAGAGCAAGACTCTCCTTTAACAAAAAATTAGCTACTAGCATGTAGCAATAGATTTTAAGGGTTCAAGCACTTGGATAAGGTGGATAGTTTTGCATAGATCTTGAGGAGAGCTGCTTACACTCATTTAATGTTGTATGGAACGGTTTCAGTCGGGTTAGAGTTACTATATTATAAGTGTTGAAAATGTTTTGAAATAAGCTCGATCATGACATAATGCCTATTCTTTATCACCATCCTGAATTTATGTGAAATGATAAGATTTAAAATACATACATATCATCTTCATTAAGTTGGTACCCTGAGTGACTTACAGATGGATGTAACTGTCTGTATATTGGAGCAACATACTTTTATCAACACATGACTCAGTTACGCAACAAGAAAAAAACTGTCTCTAATACATGTGTTCATTGGATGATAGGAGTGTTCCAAATACAACTTTGTTCAAAGTCGTGCATTTCACTGGATCTATAACTGTTAGACGACGTGACCGTTTGTCTTATATTGAATCGAACTCGACCCTTTCATTCACTCAGTTTAACTTTGAACACAACGTTTCAGAAATCTAAAGCTTAAATTACTGAAGGTGTGATATATCGCTGTTCGAATTCCAATCCAAAAAGTAAACATCTTAAACTGTTTTTCTGTGAGCCCCAACCGTCACTTCTGCAGACTTTGGGAAATGCATTCAGCTAATCATATCTGCATACACACCCCCAAACCCAGCCTCTGCTCACCGGTTCTGCCGCAAATCCATTTGAGCAGCTTTAATTTTTAGAGTGCAGCTTTATACGGTGTGTGTGTGTGTGTGTGTGTGTGTGTGTGTGTGTGTGTGTGTGAGCTCTAGAGAGAGAGAAAGAAAGAGATTGTGCCCTTGTGATGCTTCGCTTGAGTGTGCCGCACATCATGCTCATCTCAGAACGGAGTTTATGAAAGTAGGAGGAGCAGCAAGAGTAAGTTGAGTTTTAAAGCAGAAATATGATGCTAAGCCGACTTGGAAGTATTTTCTTCCCAACTACTTATTGGTGTGTGTGTGGTGTGTATGTTGTGTGTGTGTGTGTGTGTGTGTGTGTGTGTGTGTGTGTGTGTGCGTGTGTGCCTGTGCCTGTGCCTGTGTCTCTGCCTGTGGCCACGAGTGTGTGTTTACTCTGTCAGCTTTTTAAGGCATTACAGTGAATGTCCTGAGGATTTCTGCTGTCATGGGCCATTAAGGAGGATCAATTACTAAATTCAACAACTGACTGCCGTCCAGCCTGGAATCTTCCTTTTCAGAGAACCTTTTTTTTTTTTCCAATTATCCGTCTAGTTTTTCAAACACTCTAAAATACTGTATGTAGGTCATTTGGATCATTTTAGTTCATTTTTTTATATATTTGTGTAGATAACTATCAATAATTAGAACACAAATTCTTTCATTTTTTTCTAAAACTCACCTAAGTGAAGTAAAAAAAACAATATTCTGCCTCTATATTTGCTCATGTGGGGAAAACTTCAGCACATGAAGTAATAGAGTAATCATTAGGTTCAACTGAAGTTCACTTTGATGATTGAAAGGTAAGCGTTTATACTTTACATCCAGTTTTAAGCCGGTATGAATCATGTAGGTAGCCTGTCAGGACTCACTACTCTGCATTAAAGTACACGTTCTAAAAGGAAAAAACCAGATGCATCCAGGACACCGCTGGAGAAACAGACACCAATATAGAAGCTCTAAAAAAAAAAAAAGGTGTTGTATTTCATTGGAAAATTCCCCTCGCTCACATAGAAATAAATCTGCCTTCGTACTCGTCAAGTACACGACAACAATTTTGCAGGATTTTTGTGGACAGGCGTTAGTGTTTCTGCCTCGATGTGTCACTTGTGGACACTCTTCTGTGTGTGTTTGTGCTTTTTCATATGCTGCTAGAGGGGCAGCAACACTGTGTGGGCTCGCAGCGGTGCTTTATGCCAGTAATTACTTGGCCGCGATGAGATGAACCCAGTGAAGTCAGAGTCCTTTTGTTTCAGCTTTAATGACACAGCTACAGTACGGAGCGAGCTGAATATGACTGACAGAGAGCATACACAGTATATAGTGTGAGAGAGCCATTATAGATTCAGAACACTTTTTTACTACAGGATATGTTATACTTATATTATCATGCTACGTCACAATGCTAGCTGCTAGTATGCCAATAGTGTAGGCACAAGGGAGGAAGGAGGAGATGGAAGGTGAGAGGGATAAAAGAGGAGAAAATGAAATATCATAGACCAACCAGATGTGTTAGCATGACTAGCATCTCTTTTAATCACAGAGTAAAGACAGTTTTTTGTTCTCTCTTACAGTGCTTTATCACTAAACAAGAAACATCTGCAACATGCACTGTTCTGATACAATTTACACATCAGTGTCAGAGCGCTCAGCCAGCTCTGAATAATAATACCTTTTTTTGAAGCTTCACCCTCTTTCAGGTCAGAGTTCTGTATCCAGGCCGGATGGCAGCACGCTTTGGTACACGTTCAGTTCAAGAGGGGAAAAAAAGCAACAAAAGTCCAAGATGTGTATTTCTAAGTTTCCCTCATTGATGTTTAAGTGACTGTAGTGCAACTTACAGGTGAGAAGTACCATGTTGCTACAGCTGTTATTAAGCACTGAACAAATAAGAGGAAAATCAAACAAAATGATGAGAAAAAAAACAACAAGAAAATAAACAATGTGTCCTTATTTGAAAACATAAAATAAGTACGATGTAAAATATGAAAATAGAAAACGTGTGTTTAGGAGTATTAAATGATGTTCGTAATTTATGAAGTGTGTGATCCTAGCTGTGTCACAGGAGGTCCCTCCATCTGTTGTCAGTGACTGGTTGCAGCTCGGGCACTTTCATACACACTCGAAGCTGGGATCGTCGTTTTAGATTGAGTCATGTCCATGACCCTCTTTGCTCTCACATCCAGAGGCTTTTTAAAAACTGCAGGGTCAACCTGTGAGATCTCTTTTTTTTTTCTTCTTCTTTTGCCTCGCTCTGTGGTTTTGGCACATCTGGGTGACGACATCTGATGAGCATGTTCGATGTCTTTTGAAGAGACGTACCAAACTGTGAACCCAAAATGTCCCCACACAAGTGATTAAAAAAAGCAGGGGGGTCTTGGAGCTACGCCTTGTCATCTTGCTACTCCTCCTCCTCTTCTTCTTCTTCTTCTTTGTGTGTGTTTTGTTGTGTCTGTTTCTTTTTTGTTTGTAGTTTAAAAGTGCTTAGCAGACAGTTACGAGCATCACCACCTGGTTTGGGATGTGGATACAGCCACGTGTGATTACCTTTTTTTTCACTCAGAAGCATTTGCCGTACGACTCGGTATTCATCCATAGTTGAGCAGCCATTGTTTCTGTATTCTCATTGTGTTTTGGATTGAAGCATGAACTGAAATATTCCATCTTTTTTTGTTGACATCTAAACTGAAGTCACTTTTTTGGTTTTGGTTTCTAGGCATGAATATTAATACACAGGTACATGTGTGCATGTGTTTATACAGCTCTGATGGTGGCATTTCTAATGGCGCCTTTTAACTGCACAACATGGCGAATACATGGTAATTATCACAAGCTGGGCTAAAAATACCATCTTAACGCTGTAGGGTGAAACCTCCTCCATCACTATTCGGGGTTATTATAAAATGTTTGTGTGTTTTTTGGGGGGGGTTTTTGCCACTGGATACATATTTGGCTGGCAGCGGTTTGATAGGAATTTCCTTATCTATCCTTTCCAGAGCTCTTTTGCTTCCATGTGAAATTGGCACAGTAATCTGCTGCGATTTTCCTCCCTTGCTCTTTTACCCGCAACGCTCGCGTACTGTAAATAGGAAAACGGAGAGCAGTCTCCCATGCCCTCTGTAGCCAATGAAATCCTTCCTTGGAGGTTGGAGACAAACTGCCAATTGCCAGGCTTGATGTTCACGGAAAATGTAGCCCCAGTCTGCAGGGAGCAACCGGAGAGAAATGCTTAATCTTTTCTTTCTTTCTTTTTTTCCCTCATCCTCTTTTGTTCTCGTACCCTGCTCTCTGAGGTACTATCAAAGAGTGCAGAGAGGTGGCCGCATGCTTGTTGATTTGCCCATTTGCTCTTCTTATTATGGACTAAAATGATTTGACCCCGGTGTTAGTTCCCAGTTTATACCATATAACATATCTTCTTCTTCACTGTCCTGATGCATGCACTGACAGAGTGGAATTATTTGGTCGTTTATGACACCATGACTACTTCCTTATATAAAGCATATTTTGTTTCACGTCTCCTTCAAATCAAAGACTCCAAGCATTTCATGACAAAGGTTTCAAAAGGTTCACTACAATCCTCCGTAACGGAGTTGACAAGCCTTGATAAAGGCCGAGTTTTAGAAAGCAGAAAAGGAAAATATTTCAAAGGGAAAGTCTGAAAAAATCATGTTTTTAACTAAAAGCACATTCAAGAGCTTCTTTATAATAACTTGCAGTAAACCTAAAACTAGCACCACTGCACTTTTCAGAAATTTAAAGACAAGCAGTTTGTTTGGACATCAAAGAGTAACTACACAACTTCAAGCATCCCGCAGTGAGCTAACTCTTATTTAATATTTTGTATATTATGAACTAATAAGGCAGAAGCTTTGATGAGACAACTGAAAGTCAAAAAAAACTCTGATCATTTTTGTCTCACTTCTCAAAGTCCTTCTTGGGTCTGTGGGAGAGTCCGGATGGAAAGCAGCCGAAGTTATCGAATGAATTATTCATTCTCTCTGGGCAAAATACTGCTGTTGATACAGAAAACTTTGAGAAAAGCTTAAATGGCATTCAACTTCTTAGCAGTGTGCAACTGAATGTAACTAATTCACACTTATTAGATGTGCTCAATCTATTAGAAGCATTGGTTTTAATATCGAGAATATAACTCTGGACGGAAATAATGTTAATAAAGATTAGAACAGTGATAAACATGTACACACACACACACACACACACACACACACACACACACACACACTGTTGCCTCAGTATTGTTATTAGGTGTGAAATAATCTGTGCAGCTCTGGGTAACTGCTATAGATTTTAGTGTTTTCTTCAGAGTGGGTGTGAAGATGCATGACGAAGGCTTTTAAGCGTGCTTTATGAACCCCAACTCGGCCTCTCCTCCACCTCACTTCCTCAACGTGCCGTCTAGTTTGCTCACTGGTTACTTGTATCTGTGCCCCTTGTTGTTTTCCAGTCACATCTCCACGCTGTGGGAGTGCTGTCTCCCCTCTTTCCAAAGCATGGAGAAAGCGCGTGGGGAGGAGGGCGAATTAAAAAAAAAAAGAAAAAAAAGAGGGGAGCCAAAGAGTTGAGAGTTAAAAGTGAACACCAGAGGGCGGGGCGTCACGGTCAACCCACTGCATCACATTTGGCCTCCTCTCTGACTCCTCGCTCTTTCTCTCTCTGTTTTCCCCTTGAGGATGTTGACTCACTCAACTCAAAGTGTTTATGAAAATCGACAGGATTGTGGATATTTGTGCAACGTGCATGTGGGTCACACTTTTACACTCTGCTTGTGCACAGGTGCACATAATCATAGTCTTGATAATAACATTATGGCCCCTTTAAAAACCAAGGTTTACAAAGTGCTTCAACTGAAGACGCATCCATAAAAATAAAGCATAAAACAACAATAAAATAAATGGAACAACATTAGATGTGATCTCAGACGTGCCTTGAAGACAAACTTTTACTCCGTGCTTTCATTGCTTTTCAAGTCAGTATGCCCTTTTCCTCAAGAAGACACACATACGAAAAAAACCAATCATACTATACAGTAGTATTCCAGCAGCTTACATTGTGAAAGTCAGTGTATGAAATGTGTGAATCAATGGCAGTGATTTAGGCAGAAATGGGAAAACAGGGGGTGCAAAAAAAAATACAGGGGGTGCAAATTTTTTTCAGTGTCACTAACGGCGGCGCGGCGGTTATGTGCTCCCTAACACACTAGTTTTGAAGAAAACTGAATAAGTCTCTAAATGGTGCATTCTGTTCAATAAGATGCATTGTTACACGTTTTAGTTTTCACATTTTAGTTTTCCCAAGCTTCATAATGTTGATTTACTGTACAGCCCCTACCCTGACACACCCCATCATCATTTGACTGCAACTCACTTGGTTCATGTTGTCTAAGCCCTTTGTTGGCCCACTGCTTCTATCTGCACTTTCTTTAAAAAACAAACAACAAACACATAAATTCATAATATAATATTGTGTCATCCAGTAATAATAGATCCCTAGACCTTGATAAGTCAATCATCTGGAGCTAAACCCTGCAGTCCGTTGATTGGTTGAAAGAGTCGTCACTTCCTGTGTTACGTTGGTAAACAAAACTCCACCGTGTTTAAACCATTGACTGTAACACAGCTGATTGTTTACGTGTGTATTTCTCCTCGCCGCACACAGCCTTCTCTGAAACAAAGCTGGATTGAGTTCTTGTAATAAACAGTCACATGCCAATGACAAAGTGGATGAACTGCTGGATGTTTCCAGCGTTGGTTTTGTTTATGTAGCGTTTTTCTCTTTTGTTGGATTTATTAGTTAGCGGATAGCTGTTAGCGGTTAGCTGCTACCATCTGACGCTATTTACATAGCGGCTATCGTTATCCTGACATTCCGCCTACCAAATAGGGCACGGGTGGCACCGTACAGAAACCCGTGTAGTAAGCACGTCTATTAAATGTAGATTTTTGCACGGCCTAGGTCAAGCCGTGCAAAAATTTCAAGGCCGTGTTTCTTTAAAATAGGCCGTGCAAAAAGCGGCTTCGCGGCAGGCTACCTAAATCAGTGATCAATGGAGATCAGTGTTAACGCTGCACTGTGGAGATCTGGTGGCGAAATTTGAAAGTTGGGCAAGTGAAACCATTCTTTGCTGTATTTTCTGAACTAAAGACAAAGACTTTATTCAAAGAAAATAATGTTTCCCTGGAACACTGTTTGGAGCTAAAAGCTACCAGGAGAGTTTCGGTTTCACTGCTGCTGGTCGACCACCATCGTTTCTCACGCGGCATTTTATCTTCATACAGTTTTACAGGGAGCTGATTTTCCTCTGAGGACAGTTTGTGTATAGATGTTATCAACATATACCACAGAATCTTTCCCCTTTCCAACTTTCACATTTCTCTAACAAAACTCCAGAGTGCACCTTCAAAAAGACAGACACTCAACTCACTACTAGCCGGGAAATAGCAGGTGTTTCAACTGTGGCTTCATATAAAACATTACTGCATCTGTCTCACTCAACACTCACAGAAAGACTCTGAGTGTGTAGGCAACACGGACATGAAGCCAAGAGCCACTTAGCATCACAGCACACGCTCCTACTACGGCTGTTGCAGTTTTTTTTTAACATGATACTAAAACAATGTCAAATTTTGCACACAATATATTGTTTCGATAAATAATTTGAATGAAGAGATATTTAAGAAAATACATGTTGTGTAAAGCTTGATAAGAAAGAAAAATAAAAACTTGGGCAGAAGCCTTTGAAGTTTTAGCTGCTTCTTTTCATCTCATGAGCATCCATCGATGAGGCTTCGCTAAAGAAATCTGTGTCACTCGTTTGTCCTGATTACTCTCAAACCTCTGTTCAAGGTTAATGCATTCAGTAAACATACAGTTAATATGCTGGATGTCACAGTAGATTGTCCATCACTTCACCTGGATTAATGAAACCTATATTTACACTCTAAACATCAGAATTGATATTATTTAACAAAAAATAACTTCTAAAGCTCTGAGTGAGGTCTTGACGCTTCTTTAGTCTGAAACCTGAACACCTTTGGTTTTCTGTTACCTATTAAAAAGATAGGCAGCACATCAGGAAGGAACATTATTGTTGAAAATATGTATTTCTGATCTAATATGTGTTATTGTGATTAAGTTGAACTTTGGCAGAAGTTTGGAATAGTGAACATTGGTTATTGTGATGAGGACATTAAGACTTGATGTTTAAAGTAAATATTGAGACCTGAAAACATCATTGTAAATAATGAACTTTTAATATCTATTTTGATTAGTATTCATCCTTCCATTTCAACTGCACTTTGTCAGGATGCAACAACAGATAGAAGAAATTATTAAAACAAACCAGAGCAAGAAGGATCCTATGATAAAAGTTCAATTAAGTTGATAAAAATGTAAAATACGCTTGTGTGTGGTTCAAATACCACCTTAAATCTCGCCATTTTTGAGGTCTATGTTTTTTAGCAGGCAGCTTTTTACCGCCTGTAACCCCTCCTCATCCTCTCCCTCTCTGTCTGAAGCAAACTGAGTGAGTGGGTGCTGATAACACATGTGCGATCTCTTAGCGTAATGCACTGCAGCGTTAAAGATCAGGTTGTTAACACCATGATCAGGGACTGCATTAGTGGCACTGAGCACTCCTTCACTGTAATGCTGGAGCCACGTAATTGACTTACACACACACATACACACACACACACACACACACACACACACACACACTCCTCTACAGTCACACAGCCTTAAAATGATTCTCAGGAGGATACACAGCTGCACACACATCCACACACTCAACAGTCGCCCCCTCCTGCATCCACTCACACTCCCACTCTCCCTCCCACACTGTTGAAACTCAAAAAGCTTATGGGTGCGATTTTAATCAAAATTAAAGCCCACATGTTGTGAATTTAAATAAGTCTATTAGCAGAGTCATTAACTGTTGTTTGTTTAACTTTTTTTTTTTCTGCTTGACTTTTTATTCAGAGTACTTCTCACAGCTTCTGCCTCCGGTGGCGTTTCGCCCTTTTCTCCGTCTTTGTAGAAACTTACTTATAGAGCCAAGACATCTGTGCAACTCTAATTGTCTCTGTGAATCGAGTCATTAGTCTCTGTGGGATCCTGCTTTGGATCTGCTGCTGTTGAACTTGGCTCTGTGTTTGTATTTGTGTCTTTTGTCCATGTGAGTTTGTCCAATATACGTAGATGTTGGTATGTGTTTAACATTTCACAAACCGTGTTCTTCTGTTTTGGGAAATGGCTAAAACATTTGGAATAAGGTTTGTTATAATAGTGTTTGTCTAACTTCTGAAGAGATAGAGAGAACATTTGGAGCACAGCCAGCGTGATTGAAACTTGGACAAGATGGAGATAGCCTGGCTGTGGCAACAAAGGTCTCACAGATAGTCGCCAAACCCTGCCAATGGGGGGGGGGGGGGGGGGGGGGGGGGGGGGGGCTTGATGAGGATTGCCAACAGGCAGTGAACAATAGATTGAAAAGAACTGAGCAGAAAAAGAAAGAGACAGAAGAAGGTAGAGTGAAGTTGAATTGAACTACTATTTTTTGAATTGAATACTAACAGGAAAACTGGAGGCACAATGCAGGTCCAGTTAGCTCTGACTGTGCTGGAATTTCACGGTTGTTTGTCCATGTCTGAGTCTGTGTATTTGTGTCAAATCATAATCGTTGTTTTCCTCTTCAGCCACTTGAAGGTTGTTGTTTTATTAAAGGCAAAGTTGGTCTATTTTGAATAGCAGTTTTGAAAGTAGCATTCTCTCCGTGCTCCATCTTCACTCACCCCACTCCCTTCTGTGCTCCCTCAAAAGCCCCGCCCCTCACTTACATGCACTAGCGCTGTTGGTCCAGAAGCTCATTCTTTGAGCGTGGTCTCATGTATGGAGTAGAGAACGAGCAGGAAGACAGGGAGGCCTGATTGGTTCATCATCATTAACTGCTACGGATGTTTCTTTTTCAGAGCACATGAATTATTAATTTCTGTCATAAAGATAATTTCAACCAAAAACTTCAAAAAAGGATCTGGAGGAAATTACCAACCCTATCTTTAAGTTTAATTTTACGTTTTCTGCAAAGTAGTTTGATACATGAGAACTGGAATCAAAATAACTCTAACACGTCTGATCTATAACTTAAGTGCAGCAGATTATTATTTTGCACATTAAACCCTTTCCAGAGAGCCAATGTTAGCTTTTGGAAAACTTTTGAATGATTTTGAAATAAATACTTGACTTTAAAATTTCAACAACAAAAAAAAAAGAAGGAAATTCAAGAGAAGAAGACACACACTTTAGGGTAAGTTTAGGTTTTGTTTTTAAATGTAAGCCTGGAGAACAACATGCTGAGAGAGACCTGGCGAGGTTGTGAAGTGGCAATCAGTTGGCCTCGTCTCCTGACACTTTGATCTTCTTTGGCAGGAAGTCAAGGTGCCGCTGCCAGGAGCAGGGAGGTCAGCTAGGTGACGTGCGTAAGCAGTTCTCTGCACTGACACACACTGCCAGATTTCTCCCCACTGCTTCAAGGTCATTCATTCTGCAACATCATCAGATTTAATGTGACACTTGTTTAAGCTAGTGGCGACCTTTGCTTGATCCCAGTTCACATATCACCGCAGACAAGATCAAGGAAAACTCACCAGAACAAAGATCCACACAATATCAAGCCCAATCAATAAAAGCTGCAACACAATGCTGACACATTTTCTGCTTTTAGGATGATACGGAAACTTGCTCTGCACCAAAAGTTTCCTGCTGACACACTGAGCTGATAACAATCAGTCTCATGCTACTTCTCTGGACTGTGTGGAGTCGGTTAAGCTCCACTACGTTCAACAGTGAAATGCTCATTTTGTCATCTTTTGTTTGATGCTTAACACTGATCCCAGTGTCTTTTACTCAGAACAACAAAAATTCTTTAAGATTGTTTAAAAAAAAAAAAAAAAAAACGTGAACTGTGAAGCTAGGAGCTAAATGAGCCAAATAATGAGCTTGAACTTTCTGCAAACATTCCTCAAAATGTCGTTGACAACCGGGGTAAAAATTGCTTGAGGATCATTTCATCAATATAAGCCCATTCATCGGAAAGTATTTTGTGATCAGTTCTGTATTGGATATTATGGGGAAGCAGCAAAACAATTACATGAGCTCCATTAAACAGAGCACAGCGTACATGGTGATACCGCAGTACCTGCCTCCCACCTGTCCACCACAGCGCCTCGTCAGTGTTCACCAGACAAGGAATTAAAAAAGGCACCAACCTAAGTCAAGAAATCCAAATAATAAAAGTTGAACAATAAAATTGATTATAGCTAAAAATCGTTTGATGTTACAGTAAAGTAATATTTCTGATCTTTTCAGATATTCCTTTCTCTCTCTCTCTCTCTCTCTCTCTCTCTCTTGCGATTTGTACTTTGCTCTGTCCTCCTGTGCCATTCTGTCTGACCCGCTGATATGGTTGTGTCCTGTCAAGTGCCGTCTTTTCTCTCCTTAAAGCCCTCCCCTCTCCCCCTCACTATTCCGGCTGTCATGTCTGAACCACTTTGATCCCTGCATTAACTTCCTCTCCTTATCTTTAATTGACTGTCCTTTCATTTAAAATCAGCTGTCTGTAGTAACAGTCTCTGTTTTTTGACTGATATCTTATCTTGCCTTTATGTTGATGTTTTGTTTCCTCTTGTTTTTGTTGCTACTACCCTGCCTGTTTTGAACGTCCTGCCTTAATGCCTTTATTTGAAGCCCTTCCCTTATTTGAGTCTTGCTCTTAGCGCTGATCTTACACATTTAAACTAGATATCCTGAAATGTTTTATTTTTCTTGCACCCACTCAGTTCTCCTTTTTTTCCTTCAAAACACAAGGTTGTTGTTTTATTAAAGCATCACTTTGAAGCTGAAATAAATAAAAGTCGATTCATTTGGATTCTGTTGTACCGGAAGAATCCGTACTACACTGCTTGTAGAAAATATCCATTATCCCAAACACTGTAAAGGTCATTGTAGATCTGATCTTCACGACTGGTTGGTCAAGAACTTGTAGTGAGAGGCATACTGATGTCAGCTCCAGACTCAGCCAAAATGTTTCCAGAAGAAGCCTATATTCTACTTACTGCCATACCATGAACATTTACCACTTGTCTATTCATTCTCACCATGGCTCTTCACTCTTTGAATCTTCAAGCCTTATCAAGTGTATGTATATATGCGCATATATATATATATATATATATATATATATAATTTTTTTTTCTTCATTATTTGTCACACCTAAAGGCATAGACGTTTCTACTTTTGGAAACATCTGGAATATCTTCAGTTCTGTGTCCACACAGATATAGACGGAGACAGAAGGTGGGAAGAAGGAAACTCAAATCAGAAATATGCACCACTGTGCTCTCTCTCTCTCTCTCGCTCTCTCTCTCTCTCTCTCTCTCTCTCTCTCTCTCTCTCTCTCTCTCTCTCTCTCTCACTTTCTCTCTCTCACCTTGACATTGCAGTGTTCTCCTTGATAAAGGGCTAATAAGCCTAATCAGGGCTGATTAATTACACCGATAGGCACTGCGTTTGCCAGCCTAATTGATGGCTTTATCTGTGTTTTGCACTGGGCTGAGCGAGTGATGATGTTCCTCGGGAGGACCTGCAAAGATTTTGCCCACATGAAGGTTACTGCTGCTGCAACCGTGACATGTGCTGGAGATCTGAGGGCTTGTGTTTTGTAATCAATCTATACAGTAAGGCATGAGGACTTTTACATGTCACCATGTTTGTTCTCTGCACATATCCCCTCTTTTCCTGCTCCTGCAGACCTTTCAGTCTCCTTAAAAAAACAGAAAAGAAAAACTAAAGTCCAGACAGTGTCTGTCCCCCTCTGAGATAACACATGTACTGAAGCTTTGTATTGGACTCTTGAGAATGGCAATTCATTCTCCTCAGAGGGCTTTTTCAAATCCTATTCTCTTGGCCATTATAAGAGAAATCAATGTGGCCTTAAGCCATGTAATCACCAGCGCTCACCCGTGCAGTGATTGAACTACTTCTGCTGCCGCCAATGCTTGTGACAGTACGAACAGTCGAATACACTTCTGTTTCCAACATGTGTGACTGTTGGCATTAGGCTTGTTTTTCTTCAGCTAGCGCTCGTCATTTCAACCACTTGCGTTCGTAAAATTGCGTTGAGGGCTAAAACTCTGTAAACGACTGAAGATCCAAAGAAAAGAAAAAGGAAAAAACACTTTAAAACAAGAAACAAGTTTGTTTGAATTATATGGAAGCACACAGACTAGGCATGTGATGCAGGCACAATTGTTTTGAAGGACGTGTTTGGATGAATAAATGCCATGCCATGTGTAGCTCATCATTGATTCACTTTTACCCACAGGAAGAACCAGTCCTCTCAAGTCTAATGAAGGCTGAAGAGTTCTCTGGTTTCACCTTCGATTTACATCTTTCAATGACTTGTTGTGTTGCCTCTGTGTATGTCTCAGATATTTACAACACAAAATTAATTTCCTCTTAAATCTCAAGTTTTTTTGTCCACCTTCTTGTGTGTTTTTGTTTTGTTGCCCTTCCACATACCGAGGCCTTTTGCAGGTTCTGCTGCCACTGTGTGGAAACTCAGTCTACAGAGCCTTTGTGTTGCAGTGAGCCATGTGCTCTATATTTATCTAGCTCTATGATTTATTAATAGTCTCCTCGCTATGCGCAGCACTAAAAATACTGTGGCGGCAGAGCACCTCATGCAGCATCGAGCTAGGATTGGGAGTGTTGGAGCCGAGGGAGGATTTGTCAACTCAGCAGCTTTCCACTGTAACATGTAAAACTGGGATGATCCAGGGACTCAGGTTACCTCAGTATGCCAACTCAACTCTGACTCAGCACGAAAGCGGCCCAGTCGTCCTACTCAGCGCTAATTCAGCGAGTCAATCATGTAGAAGTGGAGATGTTAGGAGAGTGAATGAAACAAAGGTGTGTTAATTGAACGTGAAAACTAATCCCCGTCTCTTTTTCTTTCCCTTCATCTCTGTCTTGTTTTTTTTTGTTATCTCCAGTATGAATACTTCAATGCGGTGCTGATCAATGAGGTGGATGATGAAGGGAACAGCGTGGAGCTGGGAGGAGAATTCCTCCTGCAACCTAACGACCACTTCAACAACCTGTCCGTCAACCTCAGCCTCAGCGTGGTGCAGGTCCCCACCAACATGTACAACAAAGGTTTGTTTACTGAGCAATTTCCGGTCCAAAAAGTTCATCCTAACATCATGAGCATGGTGATGATTCGTTCCCTGATTAACTAATGACTATTGATGAAGTCAAGACAGACCTGGCCACTGAGGCAACTACAGAGTGAATCTTACCCAGGGTCAAGTTTGGTGTAAAAAAAGAAAAAGACAAGACGTTGTTACCTTGCATGTGACTTACTGATAAAGGCATGTACAGATGCCGTGGTCCTCCTTGAAATGGAACCTGTGTCTTCTTTCTCCACTCTCTTCCTGGTTTCCGGCTCCTTCCGGTCCCATCCCTTCAAAAAAGGCACAAAAAAACCCAGAAATAAATCTTAGGGGAAGAAAAAAAAAACAACAAAAAAACATGCACCTTCCCAAACCATTGGCGGAATTTAAATATGGACAGACGTCTCCTCCAGTTGTACGAGGACGAAAGAGACTTTTGGAGCAGAATATGTCTTTCCGGGTCAGAATGACATGAAGCAAACGGTAGCAAGGTCGGAAGTGGAACCAGTCGACTCGGTGCAGTCCAGAACAAGTGTGTGTGTCTGGTGTCTGCATCTGTCACTCTCCTCTCACCATCACTCCTCCTGTCTTCGTACCCATCGCACAGCGTGCTGCAACTGACGCTCCTTTTATTCATTTAATAATACATTAAAAGGAAAGTTCTCAGGAAAGAGAACAGTGATAAGAACTAATTCTAAAATGAAAGAAACTGTTTCATTAAAACTGTATGTGACTTATAGTTGGTGGTCAAAGCTCATCACCCTTATCTTAAATCATGACACAAAATAAACACATAATTAAGTGTTAACAAACTTAAAATCCACATCTCTTAATTATGTGTGCTCATTTGTGAATTGAAACGCTGCTGTAAAGATCTACTTAATGTGCGGATGTGCGCTTGTATCTGCATGTGGGTTTGACTTCATGAACGGTAACTCTGTGGACAGTCCCTTCAACACACTGACTTAATGAGTAGTTAAATAATCAGACATTCTGCTAATTAATCATCTACTCAAGTCCGTCCCCGAGAAGTCAAGGCCTTGTACAAAGCTCGGCGGACACAGGGAATGTCATGTCGGCTTAGTCCGGCTACCACAGGCAAAGAACGTATATGCAAAGAGAGAGAGAGAGAGAGGAGAGGAGAGATGGTAGAGGGAGTAAATGAGAAAGAAAGTAGGTTAAGTCAGACTGATGGAAGGTCTGAGCAACAGATTAATTACAGCAAGGTGGGAAAAGAAGAAGAGGGGAGTGAAAGTGACAGGAGGAGCGAGATTGAAATGGGAAGAAATTAAATGAAGGAGCCAGGAGAGTGAGGCTGGCAGACCGGCGCGCCGATACACGGAGAGGAAGAGTCATTTTGATTTGATTCACAGGCAAATGAGCAGAATCTCTCTCACACACACACACACACACACACACACACACACACACACACAGACACAGAAAGAGGGAACGAGAAGGAGGGAGAGACCTCTGTTAGGGTTTTAGATCTGCAGGCTTTGTTCGCTGGTACTGATAACATTGATTTGTGGCAGGGACTGCAGGCAGCTCGTTGGTGGGCAAAAAAATCACGATTAAGCAAGAGGAGAGAGAGAGAGAGAGAGAAGCTCGGTTTGGGAAACTGTGAATGATTGTTTTTTAAAGACTTTTGAGAGCATTTTAGAATGTGCTTTATGTTTGTATGCCTGTTAATACTTACTAATCAGCCAAGACGCCTCACCTGTGTGTGCCTGTGTGTGTGTGTGTGTGTGCGTGTGTGTGTGTGTGTGTGTGCGTGTGTGCGTGCCGTGCAGTGCAGCGCAGTCAATAAAATGAAAGTAACATATTCTTGCTCTTATCTCATTAAGCTGTTTGCTCTTATTTTGTGTCTCTCTGGCACCTGCAGGACTGTGCAATAAAGTTAGCCAGTAAAATGAAATGTTGGCTCACCTTTGAAAATAAAGTTTTGAATTATACAATTAGAGATAAGCCAGGTCTGATAATATGTTTAAAATAAGCGTGCAGTCCGACTTTTTTATAAAGCAACAAATTCTTAATGAAATGGATCCTTGGACACAAGAAGAGCACGTCTTTGTAGAACATTCTTTGTCATGTTATTTATTGAGACCAAACATGAATCCAGAATGAGAAAGAACTCGACAACATTTAACACTAGAGGTGAAGACATGTTCCTTTAAACAGGCACAAAGCTTTGTCGGAGGAGCTGAGGGAAAGAGATAGATGTATGCAGAAAGACTTCAGAAAGATTTGAATACTTATGGATAAAAGTGAAGATCATAAGAACATGGTTGACATCATAGACTGGCAAACTGTTTTTTGTTTGTTTTTTTCAAGATGAAAAAAATAAACCCAGTATTTTAAGGGAGGAAGAACTCGCAGGAAAAATGTATGCTGTGGGTTTAAATAAATGCTAATGCTCGGGGAATATTGCATAAAAATAGATTTCTTCACAAACGTGTTCATAAAGGTTTCGTGTCATTATACGTGTCATCTTATGACACATATAAAAACATTTCAATCCATCTCCTGTAGGAAAATCCATGAGAGCGACTCAAAGTACCCATTGGTGAAAAATGTTTCATGTTAACCTTTCCTTTCGGTAGCTTGTGAGGAGTCAAACAAGAATCTAGGATTCTAAAGCCATTGCAAACATTTGTTTTGCAAAAAATCCTCTTCAAATTGCATCAAACTATTAGCTAAGGGAAAGCATCTATGTATTGGTGGTCACTTCATAAGGCCAGTGAGCAAGATGCTGTTTGGTAAAACTTAGGAGTAAGTGAGGGTTTAATGATGGGGGATCCAGCAGATCATCTTTGGGGTTTACACTTAACAGATGGACAATAATTCACAGCAGTAAATATAAGACACACTATACATTGTATTTGACCTCCAATCAGTGCAAGAATTTATCACTTTTTTTTAAAAAAAGAATAAAAAATGTGTCTTATTTGTCGGACCTCAGCTTGCACTACTCACCAGTCGCTGTCATCTGAACCTTTTTGTCACGCTGCTGAAGGTTGTGCCGTTGCCTGTGCACTTCATAAATGGTTTGGGAGCAGCAGTGATGAATTAAAGGTGAAGTCCATGACAGCAGAGCGCTGCATGCCCGTGGAGATTAATCGCAGGAGGAACACGCCACGCCAAACATTCATCTTCCAAACTCACAGCACGAGCCACGCCATCATGCTTCATGAGGCTACATGACAGGAACATGTTCGGGGGGGGGGGGGGGGGGGGGGGGGGACGCACTGAAGCCATCCACAGCAGGTCGATACACTGTAATGGCCATAACCTATTACCTTTATTCTCTTAATGACTGACCAGTGTTCACATTCACGTGACGGAATGCACCCGTACGCACACCTGTCTCTTCTGAAAGCTTTTCTGTTTCTAGTGACACTTGCTCCCTCTTCCTGTTAAACCCTCCTCATTGATCATTTACAAGTTGCCAAATAGAATTAATTTCTCTACTGCTTCGATCTCTGCAGTGGGAGACCAACTCTTTTCCACTGTTTTATCTCAGGCCACATGTGACATGTGAATATATAGATGGGATAGTGGTCAGAGTGAATCAGGGAGTGTATTATTAAGATGAATTGAAATGACAGCTTAGAGGAAAAGTAGAGCGTGTACTCTCTGCCTCATCATGACGAGTGGAGACTCTAATAGACTCTCTTAACTGCTCCAGAAGTGACCGTATTGTAGTTTAAATGGAGCCTGAATCAAATCCAGCTTCCACATTGAGGTGTACTACGGGTGTTTACTATCATGAGAGCGGGCTTTAGTGTGCTAGCTTCCAGAAGGCTAATTCAATCATGGCTCTTTGGCATGACTGTTGACAGCAGAACAATGTTGCCAGCACAGGGGATGATGGGAAATCTGCTATCTGCTTTCTTCCTCTCTGTCCATTAAGTACGTGTCTGTCTGCCTGCCTGCCTTTTCTGGCTCTCGTTTTTATCTCTCTCTAAAGGCTTTTGCGTACGTGCCTTACCGTATAAAGTGTCTCTCTGCCAGTTCATCCTTTTCCACTTCCATTTACCCCCACGTTCCTTCTGAACCAAGTGCACTGAGGTAGCAGGGGGCTGAAATAAGCTTAGCTGCCTGGTCGCTAACCAGGTACTTTCATGACGCGTGCAGTCTGTAAATAGAAAAGAAGCCGCGGTGATTGGATATCATAGGACCCAATATTCAGAAAATCACAATCTGATTGAAGGGACTTGTGAGCAAAAGCCAGAACACATGAAGTGGAGAAGTCCATGGGCATACATTAACGCTGCAAAGGCTAATTGTAAAAGTTAATTGAAAAAACACTGCTTGGAAGGCCGACTAGTAATCATATAAAGGTTGTTGTGATGACTTATTGTGCAATATTTTATCTCCATTATAAGAAGAATCCACTATCTCTACTATTTATGCTCTCCTTTATCTCCCCTATTTCCTCCACTCTGTTTTTTGGAGAACATTTTCCCTATATCTGTCTGTATGCAGAAAAAAAAGCCCTCAAGGGGATCAGTGGAGGTTCTGTATGTATTATGATTTATGTGGTAGAATTGTTGCCTAAGAATTCATTTTCCAACCTTCAAGACTTTAAAACAATGTCACCATTTGACTCAGACAGTGTTTTTGTTTCCTCTCCATGCTTATCACTGTCTTCCCTTCTTTTTCTCTCCAACCCTCAGACTCTGCGATTGTCAACGGCGTGTACTGGTCAGAGGCCTTGAATAAGGTGTTTGTGGATAACTTTGAGAGAGACCCATCACTCATATGGCAGTACTTTGGCAGTGCCAAAGGCTTTTTCAGGCAGTACCCAGGTGAGTGTTTGTCTGTCTCTGAGTGTGGATGTGGGTTAGTTTGTAGCTTTCTGTGTGTGTGTGTGTGTGTGTGTGTGCGTGTGTGTGTGTGTGTGTGTGTGTGTGTGTGCGTGTGTGTGTGTGTGCGTGATGCATCAGTGTTTGTGATTAAAAGTCGGTTTCTCCTTAAAGTAGAGGCAGGGGTGTGTGGGAATTTTTGGTGACAGGCAGGTAGATAACTGAGGGAGCAGCAGGTTGAGAAAAGAGAGAGAGAGAGAGAGAGAGAGGGTTGTGGGGTGATAAAGACAAATAGGTGAGACAGTTAGAGAGTGGGTGAAGTAAATGAATAAAAATCACATTTTCGGGTGAAGTGAAATGAATAAGAACAGGAGCTATTAGATAATTCAAGAGATTTGCCTATTGTAGGGATTTGGTTGTATGCTAGACAACGTATAAGAAACTCAATGAGAATGAAAAATCTTTTTTTTATCTTTCAATCTCATGAACCTGCATAAAAGTGTTTTAATTTAGCTGTTTAATATCACAAGCCTCAGTCCTCCTCTGCCATATACATTGTGTGCAGCTCTGACTGTCAAAAGGCCTCCTCTGCTGTCTGTCAGTGGTTTTCTGACCTGAACGACTCCAAAGATGAAAATGATTCTTTTATGTCCCTTAAATTCACAGAAACTTCAGAAATCAGTGTTTCCTGTAAATTATTCAGTGCATTTTTCACTGTAATCTTCCATTGCAATGAGCGGTCCATTCACCTCAAGAGTACTGGGTTGGCAGCACAAATCTTAAAATCTTTATCTGCAATGCCAAAGATCATGAAAAGGAGGAAATGTCTTTTTTTGTACTTTAGGAGAACCAAACTGTGAAAAGAAAATTCATTCTCTTAAGTTAGAGGTTTTTTTTGTTTTTTTTAGGAAAATGTTTGTTTAGAGAACACCTGACCAGCTTCTTCTATTTTAATTAAATAAAATTCCTGCAGTATTTTTAACTAGTGACACTGACTCTGTTCCTTCAAGGGATCAAGTGGAAGCCAGATGAACACGGAGTCATAGCTTTTGACTGCCGTAACAGGAAATGGTACATTCAAGCTGCCACCTCTCCAAAGGACGTGGTCATCCTGGTTGATGTGAGCGGCAGCATGAAGGGCCTCAGGCTGACCATCGCCAGGCAGACTGTCTCCTCCATACTGGACACTCTTGGAGATGACGACTTTTTTAATATCATTGCTGTGAGTCCGTGCAGATGTGAACACAGCTGGGGGGTACACAAACTACTTAACAAACTCACATTCCCACATCCTCGGATCAGAGGAAACGCTAAAACGAATCAGCTTTCTCTCCCGTCACGCTCACAACCAATTAACAGTTAGCTGAATGAAGATTTGAATTGCAAAAGCGACAGTTGTGATTGGATCCCGCCTCAGGCACCGAAGCCATTGTTATCGCTCCTCCGTCTGATGAAACTCCATAAGCTTGTATATTTGTGTGTGTGTGCATGCATGAGCATGCACTTGCAGTTGTGTGTGTCTGATGATATTTCGCATCAAACCGAAGCTAGTCACTTTGCCAGCCTCCGTCCTTTTTCTCAACCGAACAAAGTCCTCATTATCATTTGATATCCTAATCATGTTATTTTGAAAATTATTCTTTTGAAAAGTAAAGAAAAGGGGGATTTGTGCAATCACGCTGAAACATATTGTTTTCACCTCACAGTCTATCAATGGATGCGTCTCTTTCTTCTTTTAATTTGTGCCACTTTTACTGTGACACTGTCTATAAACATGAAGGAACTTCTCCGATACAAAAACAAAAGTTTTGTGAAGTTATTAATTTTGTCCAAAGGATCTGCAATGAAAACAGTTTTTTTAAAGTCAGGCTTTTGCAGTGATTGTTGCACGTGCATGTGTCTCTCCTTGTGCGCGCGCGCACACACACACACACACACACACACATTTACATATTTGCTGCCTCTGAAGTAACACACTTCCATTTTGTTACTGAACTTTGAAGTCATTTTCATAATCATGCATTAAATAGTGAGTATTATCAAGACATACCAGGCACTGGGTACATTGTGTTGCTGTGCGGTGTGTAAGCTTTTTATCAAGATGAGTGTATTTTTGACTTTTTCATTGTTTGCATTCTTAAACAGAAGTTTGGACATTGAATCACAATTAAGGAGACAAAAAGAATGAAGTGAATTTTTCTTTCTGTTTGGTTACAGTACAATGAGGAATTGCATTATGTGGAGCCGTGCCTCAATGGGACTCTGGTCCAAGCAGATGTCACCAACAAAGATGTAAGATATTTTCTTTCTTATATGCTGCTGTTTTTCTCCTGTTATCTAGACTTTGATATGATTGCAGAACTCAGTAAACGTTACTGTCACCTTCTAGCAAAATACCAAAAATGTAAACCCTCCACATTTATATAAAAAGGTTATGAAGGACAGAATACAGAATCTACATTGACTACAAGTGTGTATAAGGTGTTAACCATCCTTTATACACTTTATTTTATCTAAAGGTTCCATATTATGGCCTTTTTGGGGTTCAGATATATAATTTATGTGCCTACTAAAGTATGTTCACAATCGCTGATGTTAGAAATAAATGTCTCTTTTCATGTACTGCTGCTCCATTCAGACTCTCTCATCAGCCTGTGTTTCTAACACTTACTCCCTGACAGAGAGACAGAGAGAGAGAGAGAAAAAAAGGGTCCCCACGTGTACCACTCTCGTAATTGGTCGGATGGATGGATGGATGGATGGATGGATGGATGGATGGATGGATGGATGGATGGATGGATGGATGGATGGATGGATGGATGGATGGATGGATGGATGGATGGATGGATGGATGGATGGATGGATGGATGGATGGATGGATGGATGGATGGATGGATGGATGGATGGATGGATGGATGGATGGATGGATGGATGGATGGATTTCCATTGAGATTTTAAAAAAAGAATTTCAAGGGACACCTGGCCAAGACGGGCAGCAGCAAAAACACAAAGTTACAGACAGAAAATGAACAGAGACAAAACAGGATTTACAAAACACAATACTTTGGATTAGAATAGAACCATCTGGGAGTCATCCTATAGAATCTGCTTCCCTGCCTTTCATTTCATAAAGGAAGTGTTTCTGGGCCTATTAGTGTGATTATCTTCGTCTAACGATTTCAAGACTGCAGAAGGCGAGCTCGGTCTGTTTTGAGTGAATGTTCTTTTAAAGAGACACTGCTCTCCTTTACACACAGAAGACTGTTAATAGGTGTACTATAGACATACTATATACTATAGGAGTTCTATTTGTACCAGGTATTATAGAGGCCTTTAAGCTATATGTATAAAATAGGATGAATTACCTTTACATGACGCTTGAGGTAATGTTTGAGAGTCCTGTGTGCATTATTCCCTTCCTGGTTTCTGAGTATCCGCTCCTCTCTGTTTCATACAGTAAATGCTTCATCTCCAGGTATTCAATTAGATTTCCATCTCATTCATATTATTTCAGAGGTCCATTAGGAGATTCAATTTTTGAAATGCAATTCAATAACCTCTACTACGTCGAGTCTGGTCCTGGTACTGTAGAATGAAATATATTTATACACACATCTGTGTGTGTGCCTGTTGGTTCAAAACTTAATTTACGTTTATCTCGAAGTGAGTGAACACTAATGCATATGTATTAGCATTATGTCTTTAAATCCAGATGGTAGTTCCATGTTTGCGTGAGTCAGTCTGAACTAGCAGGTAAGGCTAATGTCTTCAGCTGAGGGTAGAAAGTGACTGACCCGTCGGGGACTTCAAGTTCTAATACGCCAGACTTTAAACATTCTCATAGCAGGTGTCATGTGCTGTATATCCTACCTAAATATATCGTTGACTTTCTAAAAGGAGAGTGAAGTCAAACTGAAGATGGGTTTTTATTGTTCTGATTTCACACTAATGGGACGGAGAACGCACCATGTTTCATCATGTTATTTTTCATTGTGAACCCCTCCTTGATGAAGGAAATGAGAGGCAGCAACACCATGTCAATTAATTCAAACGTTCCAAGTTGTATTTCTGTATAAAGATACTTTTTACTGGAATTTTTTAAATCCTTTCAAACGAGGCAGGATTTTAGACATAGTTTGTGGTTTTTAATGACTATAACACAAGGGGCTTAAATATGACTTATCATTATTGATCATTAAATAATAATAATAATAATATTATTATTATTATTATTATTATTTATAGGCACCTATCATGACACTCAAGGTCACCTTACAGAAGAATAAAAACAACACAATAAAACAAGAACACATTCAACTACATAAAAACAAAGTAACAAGAGTGAGGAGTGTGGGCTCATACAGAATGGGCTAATCTAAAAGGATACCAGACTTGAAGGTGGGGAGAGAGAGGCACTGCCTGTTCATTTATTGCTGAGACAAGCCTTTCCTATTGAAATAGAAAACAAACTAAGTTTTTTTTTTTTTGTCCCTCCCTCTTCTGTTCATTTATCAGAATAGCACCTGCCTCTGTTTTGCGATAAACAACTCGCTGTGAAATCAAAACCTCAGGCTTCAACAAGCTGCCATTTTAAGATGTTTGTGTTCTTTTATTAATATGTCCCTGTGGCCAGACTTTATTACGCTGGCTGCTGTGATCACTTGTGAATATATCTGAAGCATGTACAGGTTTGATGTCAAGTGTACAGTTCAGTGCCTTGTGGTACAACATAAGGTTAGCGAAATTTGGCATTGCGCTAACACACACACACACACACACACACACGCACACGCACTTGCGCACACACACGCACTTTCTGAAGCCTGCCACTTAAGTACACTGCTGCACTAGAGATTGCGCATAGCCCTCTTTGCTGAGACAAATCACTTTGATCACAACACACACACACACACAGTCTCATGCAATGTCTAAAGGGTACAGCATTTTGTTGGAACCGACCAACCAAGGTTGTGTCCTTTGCCGTACGGGGGGGGGTCCTGTATTGTATGTGTGTGTGTTTGCCCCCAAGTGAGAATGCTCAGAAATGGCCTTAACACTCTGCTTTGCTCCCCTACTGTGTTGAGAGACTTTTGTTCTCCTCCCATCAATAAAGAGCAGAAGAATGGTGAAGATCAATGTCAAGTGAGGGGGGCGGAGAGAGAGAGAGAGAGAGAGACAGACAGACAGACAGAGAGAGAGAGAGAGACACAGACAGATAAAACATATAAAACATATTACATATAACATATAAAAACATATAAAAGCTCAGAAAATGGCGATAAGGGTTGTGTGTAAATTTGGGTGGCTTATCTTTAAAGGTGGAAAATGTTTTTACAGGTAGCTTGAAAGGACCTGTGTCATGTCAGGTGACACTCAAATTGCCAACAACTGTATCTAAAAGGCTGCTTAAGACTTGTATTAACACCCTTGCTGGGTGAGCTGGTAACAAGTGGATAGCTTTGATGCTAGGTGTCAACACATTGGTTTGGCTGTGTGAATGCTCATACGCCCTGGACATCATTAAGGACCGCCTCCTCGACCGGGAGAAAAAATGCTGCCTCCTGCTGAGCAGCGATACAGCCTCCTCAAAAGGGGGGATGCTCATTTGCGTAATTTAGACCGGGGAGTTAATTCTGATCCTAACTGCTCAACGTAGACGCACTATTAATGCAAAGTGTAAATGAGGTATTAAAGTGCTGTCCACTTGTTATCAGATCACCCAGGATGGATGTTTACGGAAAGTGTCATTTGTGTAATTGTGTGTGTAAGTTGTACATGAGACCCTTAAGATTGCTGACATCATTTAACTCGTCATTAGTTGCCACAGAGCAGAAATGATGGCCTAATTAGAACTATGAAGAGACACAACCATTTGTGTTTGTTCACCAGATAAACTAGTTTTGAGGAAAAAAATGGAGAAGGAAAACAGATAATTTTATTTCTATTCAAGGCAGTTAATCTTAGTCATTGAAATGTGATTTTTGAGCAATGCAAAATCTGTATCTTAGCTTTTTTTTTCCATTAAAAATATGAGCTTAATTCTCTCCACTTGTATTCTTCTATTCTTCTCACCATGATTGTAACAACTCCTCTGAACTTTTATTTGTCAAGCATTTCCGGGAGCACCTTGACAAGCTGTTTGCTCAAGGCATTGGGATGTTGGACCTCGCTCTGACTGAGGCCTTCAATCTTCTCAGTGATGTAAGTAAAGCCCTCACGCACACGCGCGCACACACACACACACACACACACACACACACACACAGAAAAGAAGCTGGGGTTTTTTTTGCACAAAGCCTGTTGTAATTATTTGCTGCATGAAAAGAATCATTCAAAAACAAGAAGTAAACAAGGCACTTAATGACTCAGGTCACAGGTTCAACATCTCGTTATGGACAAGCAATTAAACACACGTGTAGTCACAAAGACACACACACACACACACACATTAACCCTCCTTCTTTTGAAGCATTCCTGATGTATTTTAACAACATGTGTCTATCAAAGTGCTCACTACAATGACCCATGTACCATCTTGCTTAATGACTCCTCTCTGTAATCTGAGGGGGCGTAATGCACTCTGAAGGTAGTTTGCTTGCATGTGTATTATTATTCTATTAGCTTGTACAGCACTGTTTGCTTATGTGATTTGAAATTGAGGCATGTCATGATATTACATTTTCTAATGGAAGGTAAATAGCTGTACTTTTTGGTACATGTTTGGAAAAACAGATTTCAAGGAAGCTTTTGTCCCTCCTGCTTCATTAACTTCTCTTTTTTTTTTTTTTCATCTCCAGTTTAACGAGACTGGGAGGGGCAGTGAATGCAGCCAGGCCATCATGTTGGTGACGGACGGTGCAGTGGATACATATGATACTATCTTTGCCAAATATAATTGGCCTGATAGGAAGGTAAAAACCTACTGTTGTGGTTCAGAGTTCTAATATGTAGGGTTTGCTTTTTTTAACACTGCATAGAATGCAATTCCCCAATATGTCAGGACGTGAGGAAAATGTCTATTTTCCAGGGATTCTTGTATCAATCAATCCAAAAAGTCAACAGTTTTGGGTGGAAATACTAATCCTCTCGCTGAATCTGACAGAAAAACGTCAACAGACCCAAGCATTTACGATCATGGATAACTCTTAAGTTAAACACATAATCCAAAATATAAACACTGACGTTTACCTTAATAACTGTAAAAGATGGCACTTTGTTGTCCTGCAGCAGTTTTAAGAGCATTAGTTGTGCTTATCATAAAATAATGTCTCTTCATGCCGTGCTGCGTAGGAAGTCTTTGTGGTTATTCTTTTGCACATGCCGCTCAGTTTAAGCTGATACAGGAACATGAACATCCAAACCCAACAACAACAAAAAATGTTGACTCTGAATGGAGCATTTAGGCTTTTAAGAGTGAACGCCGCCTATGGGGTCTTTTGAGAGGGCTTTAAGACAGAGTTTAGCAGGGCCCTGTCTCTGAGGACCATGCTGCCTTTCTTCCTGTCCTACCAGGTAATTGTTGGGCTCAGCTGACAGGCCATGAAATGAAAGGGGAGGGAGAGAGGAGATGGAGGGGAAGAAAGAGGATTCCTGGGTAATTTTCCTCTGTAAAGGAAAGCTCACAAGGTCTTTACCCTTAAAAGGTTGCAAAAAGAAGTGCTATGGAGATGGAAGTGCAAGATGCATACAACAAAAAAATATAGAAATGATACATTATGTGTGATAATATGAATGTAAAGGTATCAAGAATTACAAACGTTGCCTCTCCATAGGAATTACTATCACTGGAGTTTTATGTTTATTTGCATTCATATAGGCATCAGTTTGTCACCATCAGTGCTGGGCCACATCTTATGGCTGATGAAACGGCTCACATACACCTCCACACCCCTGTTCTTACTCGTGCCTCAAGGCTGAACAGCAGTGAGCGGAGACAGGACAAGGCTACTAGAAAGTTCCATTTAGAAGAAGCCCCGCTGATAATGGAAGTCTTCGGTCTCTGTCACTCTCCAGTCTGCCTCTCTCTCTCTCTCCCTTTCTCTCTCTCTCCCTCTCTTTCCTTTTCTCTCCTCTTTTTTTGTCGGTCTTTTAATGGCTTCTTTCTAACCCGCCGTACAGCATCCTACTGAGAATGCATGCATGCTGTAGAATAACTGAATACAAATTAGTAACAGGATATCTGATGGAATTTATGCCAAAAGCTATAGTATGGGGATAATATCATGAAACAGTAGAGAAAGAATCGCCATGAAAAAAGGGATGACGAAAAGTCTAAAATAATCAAAACCAATCCGTAATGAATTTTCTTTCATCTTACATCAGGCATTATTTTCAAAAAGGTTTCGCTTTTTTGATGATTACAGTTTGTGGCAAAAGAATGCTGCAGAATTGTTTTGCATTTATTTTTACATAAGAAGCATGACCTGAAACAGAACAACAAACTTATAATAAAATGTGACCTTATGACTGATGTCTCCAAACTTTTGCATACCTGAGCGCTGTGAATGATTTAGCTGCTTTGAAATGAATCAGTCACATCTCAAATGTCTCTTGTGCTTAACTGCCCTCACAAATGAGCCCACTTCTACAAACATAACTCAAATACAGACTCTTTGCACACTCAAACACCGATGCACACATCAATGACATGTATCGATGCATTGGGGATGATCTTAGCTCGTCCCAGTGTGTTGTCAACGTGTCCATATTTGGTCTCATTCATTATTAATCGCTGTCCTTTCTCATGGCAGATTTAATTTAATAATTCAAATGTTGAATTTGGTAGAGCTGCATCCACATGTGCATCATACAGTATCTGATGGCAATAACTGACTGTGGTAATTGAAATCTAACTACTTTTTAAAGTGCCTTGTCCAACTGTTAAAGCTAGACACTCGTGTTTGATATCATTTCTGTAATTTAACACCATCTATTGTTTTTTTCCTCTTTGTGGAATGAAAAATAGATTTTGTGAGGAAGTATTCCTGGTTAAACAAATAAATAAGAGAAACGTTAAAAAAAATGTTACCGTCTATATCGATGCCAAATTCTTTCTTTCCAAAATCACCTGCACTGTCCCGACTCCCCCGACATCTGATCTCCTGACAGATTGTTCGTGTTTTTGGCGCATGGATCTGCCACAGGGACAAGAACATGTGATGTGCCTCGATATTATTATTTTTAAAGCCTTTATGCGGTTTTGCATGGTGGCACAGAGTCAAACCAATGAAAGTAGATCACTCTACATACAAGCTGAGCCTCCTCCTCATTAGTATCTTCATCTGGCTTTGTCAGCAGAAAAATCTAGTACCTGACCTGAAATAGTTTTATTTTGGGTCAGCACCAGCAGAAGGTTGATTGCAGCTCATAGTTCAAAGTTGAATCATTTGCAGATTCAGTATTCATTTTGTGTAGCGCTTAGGATTTGTTATCCCAATGTTTTTTTGCTATTTTCTTTGTTAAATGGCAAAAAAAAATCAGACTGAGTAGAGTAGTAGAAAAGGCAGCCAAGTCCCTGTGCAGACCAGCACTGATAATCGGACTTGTAGTTTGCTAACAGTCTGGATTGTAGTCCATCCGGCAAAGACAAGAGGAAGTTAGCGAACCCAGGGAGCTGACGAAAGATGTAGTTTTCTGTCTGTCCTTGTCAACCTGGCTAACTTTCAAGCAAAAGGTTTATAAATATGTATGGGAGCTACATGTTGTGCTCTAAGCTGTAGGAGATTGATCTACTGTATGCAGGCCTACATACAACCTTACCCATGCCTGCTGTTACACTGTACTTTCTTCACTGCACACCTTAACCTGTTAACATTTTGCAGAACATCATGAGGCCCAATTGTGCTTATTTGCAAACCACGTCTGTTTCCTCCAAAGAAAAAGCCTAACCTTCACCGCCTGTAGAAATGGGAAACTACAATGCAGCACGAACGCCTGAACAGATGACTAAAACCTTTTCCAAAAATGAGAGCCATAAATTAAGCAGTGAGATTAGAGCTGAGACGCTTTACTAGGAATCAGATTGGATTCACATTTCCCACCTTCAAATGTGGATTGGATTTTCAAAACTCACATTTCATCTTTGCGTTTGCTGCCCAGAATTTCTCAAATCGGGCCGGAACCCATCTAAGTTTGGCCAAAAAAAAATAGATTTTGGCTTAGCATGGCCGATCCTGCCCAAGACAGTCCCAACATGAATTGTTAGATCTGCCTCCTCAAAAACAGACTCAGTTCAACCAGGAACTTTAACAATAATCCTAGACACTTTTTTTCAATTGGTACTCGGCCAACATCCCTAAACAAGGTTCATTTTCAGATAAGAAAGTGATTAGAAATGGTAAATTCCTCAATTCCGGCGTCCCATGTACCTATAGGATTATAGCCCTTCAAGCAGGAGGGCTGGGTTCAAGTTCGACTTGTGGCTCCTGTATATCATCTCCCTGTCTCCCAATTTTGTACTATCCAAGCCAATAAATTCCCCTGCCACACTCTCTCTCTCTCTCGCCCTAATTTCTGACTCTACCCACAGCCCGAGCTCTAAATACGGGCATAAAAAGCCCCGAAATAAACATTTAAAAAAGAATGTAATATATAAATGTCATGTTCCAAAAAAAGGATACTCAAAAAGAAACAATCCTCTGTGAACAAACAGTGTGTTAAATTGTTTGGTTTTGGATTTGGGTTGAAACCTCTTTTTATAACCAGCAGTCGGCCTGTATAATCCGACATGTAGCTGCATATTGAATGAGAACATGAGAACAATCAGTGTGCTTTAACCACAGTGGAAGTTGTAGACGTTAAAACACATGTAGCGTTACAGATAGCTTTAAATGTTTGTGTTAATGTTTACATTGGAGAGAGCAACCACTTAGTGCTCAATTCATTATGTAGGAGTGAAACCAGTCTGAACATGTGATCCTCCTGTATGGAAGTGTCTGAGTGTGTCTGAAAACATACAGATGTGTTCACTTGCACGTCTGTGACTTTTATCCTTCTATGGATGTGTTCTTTTATTCTTGCTTATGTAAAATGTGTGCAGTCAAGTAGGTTAGAGATTGCATGCTGGGCCTTTTTATCTTCACTGCACTTAACTCAGCTGTAAACCTCTTCTATATTTAATAGGCAGCCTGCTGGAGTTTGTCTCTGCCACCAGTGAGGGAAAACATAATCACAAATAGAAAAGCCCACTGTGGTGCCTCTTACTCACACGTGTTGTTTTTCTTTACCCAATGTCGTTCAAATGACTAAGGTTTTAATGAATAGCTGATTAAATGAATGATTATTGTCTCTAGATAATAAGAGCTGTTAAAAAATGACAGTCTAACAACTCTACTTATTCTCAGTGAAACTAATTACAGCTGACAGAAGATCAAAAAATACTTGTGCGAGAAAAGAAAAGCTCGAATGTCTTTCTGTTTTTGTGTCTTTGATGGCTGAAGCTGTTATAATCAATAAAAAAAGAAGTTCCTCTATGACACACTGTAATAGTGACAAGTAAATATTTATTTAAATACAGACAAAAGAAACAGATTACAAATAGGTTCACTAAAAATTATATTTTGCAATTTCAAGCACCTGATATAAGTTATCAAAAATCCATACAAAATCACAAAGGCCCACAACTAGGTAAAATTCACACATACAGTACACACACACACTCACACACATACACACATACACACACACACACACACACACACACACACACACACACACACACACACACACACACACACACACACACACACACATGCTGTCAGGGTGATGTTGGGAGACAGAGAAAAATGTGGGCATGGGAGCCATGGCAGCTGTGCCCCCAAAGGCTAGCATCTGGTCCAATCTGGCAACCCACTTCTCACACATACATGTACATACACACACACACACACACACACACACACACACACACACACACACAGACACACACACACATGCACACACACACACACCTGCCAACTACACCTGCTGCTGGAGCCAACTTAGCACTGCTGGGTAAAAATGAGTTTGGCAGCAGAGTTTAGAAGATTCTCTGGAATGAGCCCATTCAGCTATGATTTAGCATTTTTCAACTCAAAATATTGATGTCATGGTTTATCATTTGCTTTCATTCTAATTGCAGATTCTTGATAAACGTATGTTTTTTTTAGAAAACTCATTTCTGCTAATGCTAAAATCTATCGTTTCTTGAATTGCTAAAGATTTTATTTGAGTCTTAAAAACAAGTTTAAGACTTTTAAAAGTCCATAATGGACTATTAAAAAGAGGAGAAAGAGCTGGCTAATCAGCGTCAGATAAAGAATGAGCCTTCTGCCTGCCTTTCTCGGTGTTATCTTCTTCATGGTGGTGTGGTGGACCCTATCCAAATGTGATTAAAATGACTGACGGAAGCTATCTGCTCTCTCTCTCTCTCTCTCTCTCTCTCTCTCTCTCTCTCTCTCTCTCTCTCTCTCTCTCTCTCTCTCTCTCTCTCTCTCTCTCTCTCTCTCTCTGCAGGTTCGCATCTTCCCTTATCTCATTGGCCGAGAGTCCGCCTTCGCAGATAATCTGAAATGGATGGCGTGTGCTAACAAAGGTGGGATCCTACAATGCGTTCATACACCACTTTTTTCTCTGAATTGTCTCTTTTTACAAAAGACATTTTCTGCATCCTGCTCATAGACAATGAATACATTATGGAACTCCGGATCGTTTAGTTGTCTTGGTATGTGTGCATGAAGTTGCACAAACTTGTGTTTGTCAGTGCTCATCATAATTAGCATGTGTTTTCACTGACAAGATATGTCCCATTATATCTTCATCGTAGCCTGAAGTCCAAACTATCTCGGTGAAACGCCAACTTTGCAGCTGCGTTATGTGTGGTCACAGTCGTCTCTGTGAGCAGAGCTTTTTGCTTCAGGTTCTATATTTAGCTGGGAGGTGGGTGACAGAGACGAGTCTGGCTCCATTTCCTCAGGCTGCCATAGATAAGACAGGCAAGTCGTAGGTCACACTTGGTGTGTGCGTGTGTGTTTTTAAGTTGTGTGAGAGTGTGTGCAGATAAGAGGGGAAGGGCATCCACAGTATTGCTTGCAAGTGATATCAGAGAACCATCCAGTCAGTTTGATGGTTAGTGGCAATGATGAGAGCTTTTAGTGTGTTTCTGTGTCATGGCGACATAAGTTGGTATGCCACATGATGACTCAGGTTTATGACAGTGACATCCTCTGTGTGTCAGTCTGCAGGAGTCGAACAGAAGAGTCTTCTTACTACTCCCAAATAACAAATCCTCCACTCCAGACCGGCAGAAGATTTGGCATGATGTGTTCTTTCGTTTGAGAAGTCGTCTCTGGTTAAATCATTCTGCCCTGCTGAAGGCTGTTTTGTTCAAATTCTTTAAAAAGGACAGCGAACAAGTAGTTCTTGAATTATGGAAGTAGAGATGGTAATAGTAGATGGTCTCGCAGATTTTAATACCTCTTGAGCCTTATAGCTGTGAGAGCCACTAAAAGGTCACGTGTAGAAGAATGCAGACCCTGACTGAGTCCTGATGAGCTTAACTTACTGTCAGTTGTCTGTCAGTGTTGCTCAGTTTTGACTCAGTGTCTGTGCCAACTCGGTCAGCTCCACTCTAATCCTCTCTTCTTCTTTTTATGAACAACTGGGCAATGAGCTCAGTAGATTTCACTTCATTTTGGATAACACAGACAAGCAGACAAAAGATGAAACATCATACAACACCACAGGAATGAGTGTTATCAATCATTGCACATTACATCCATGACAAAGAGTTGAACCATCAACTGCACTTGACCCTTCTTTCTTTTTCCCATTGTCTTGCTCCGCAGGACCTTGACAGTTGTAACTTGCTCCACAGGACTATACCAAATCACAGTATGTGAAAGTAAAAGAGGAATGTTTTTGAACGTTGAGTAGATTATTATTTTTTTTTACTGTCTAGTGTATGCAACGCGTAACTACATCAAGCTGGACAGGCCACCATGCTGCAAGACAAACAGCATCTCAGACTCAATGAGTTGTCAGTCACCAGATCTCCATCTGTTAAAGCTGCTCTTGGATTTTGGTGGAACAGGTACAGATAGAATAGTTCATGGATGTGACGCCATGAAACCAACGAAGATTTCTGAGTAATGTCGAACAACTTGTTGAACCAATGTAGGGCTCCTCCTCTATGCCCATCAAAGGATGTCCACGTGCGTGTCATTCAACTTGACCTAACTTTTTATCATCCATGATTTTATTCTTTTAGGACACCATAAAACCGTTTTTTTTTTTCCTTGCCTCCATCACCTAAACCAAACCTTTAGAAATAACATACCGTGCCATGGCGACGCTGTCCTGTACGTACGACAGAAGAACAGTGTCACTAAAAACAAGAGGCTTTTTTTTTTTCCCCCTCCTCAGCTCATCTTACTGGCTCCCCGGTGGCTCAGCCCGAAGGACGCCCTCAGCCCTCCAGAGGGAGAATCATTCTTCACTCCCAGTGTGATGAACGATGCCGTTAGACAGAGGCAACTCGCTTTCTGTGTGTGAAACCAGTTTGTATGTGTGTGTTGTCATTGTACCTGTCTGCTGGAATAATAGCCGGACCTGAATGTCTCTGAGGATGAAAAGAAGGAATCTGTCAAGGTTCACTTCCAGGTAGAGTTCAGGAGCAAGGGCATACGTGTTTTTGATACTTCCTGTCTGTAAAATTTGATTTAGATCCTTTTTTTTTTTTTTTTAAATCTTTTATTTTGACTTTGTTGTTCTCTTCACTGGATTATCTGCAAAGAGCCTATCCTTTGTCATTTGGGGCATACGTGGCATCCCTCATTGATCTGTGGATTGTGTCTAGTCTCTTGCCTCCCTGTGGAGTAAAGGTCGTTGCTGGGAACAATGACCCCAAAATCTGTTTCCTCGAGCTATGATTTTCTCCTTGACTGCCTCACAGTGATAGAGGCAGTTTGGTGTTTTACGGTTGGCTGGAAATGCTGGTCTCCTTCTTTCTCCCCCTTATCCTATGTGTCACTTCTTTCTCTCTCTCTCTCTCTCTCTCTCTCTCTCTCTCTCTCTCTCTCTCTCTCTCTCTCTCTCTCTCTCTCTCTCTCTCTCTCTCTCTCTCTCTCTTTCTGTCCTCTTGTGTCTCGTTTGTCCCGATTCCCTCTCCTCCTCTCCTCCTTTCTCTGTCCCCCTGCTGAGATAACAGTATATCCCCCCTGCACATGCACATTAACATCATAATGGTGGCATTACCATCCTAGGAAATGGCAACACATTTGATTTAACTGAGATCTCTTTTTTTCCCCCGGTAACATTTACATACCACTTACCCATTCATAAACCCATGCTGCTTTGCTCTCACTTGTATATCACTGCAGGGAATTCTTGAGCTATTACTCAGACATGAGTCTAGATTTCCATCCGCTTCATCAAGCTAATATCCGCTGCCTACTGTACTATATTCCGAATGTATTTCCTCTGCTTTAGTACCAAGGTACTGTATATGAAATGGAATTGATGGCTTGGAAAAGATTATACAGCCAAGCTGATATTGAACATGGAATTTGCTGCATTTGCTATTTTTGAGACTCCCTTAGTCTACTTCTTGTCTAGGTTTCTGGGAAGCAGCACAGGAGACTCAATCTGTCCCTTTTCCATTCTTTAATTGCTTCTAAGTCTTATGATTAATCTTCTTTCTCTTCTACTCAATCTGCCCAACAGGCTACTTCACTCAGATCTCCACACTGGCGGATGTGCAGGAGAACGTGATGGAGTATCTCCACGTGCTGAGTCGTCCGAAGGTGATCGACCAGGAGCATGACACGGTGTGGACTGAGGCTTACATCGACAACACTGTGAGTCCACCGTTGCACTTTGTACATCAACGACGTTATCCGAAATGCACAATATTTCATCTTTTATTCAAAGGAGAACATTTACATATCCACGATCCAACCTTAAGATCAAGAATAGCAATAAAGTGAAAGTCTCTACGTCTGAATGTGTGACAGTGTGTGTCTGCAGCAGACGAAACCATTAAATGAATGAGCCTTCCTCTGTGTGTTCACAAGCTGTGTAGCTGTAGTGGAACATTGATTCCAGCCTCACACCCTGGCCAAACACAGAGATACACCTTCCTTATAATGGCAATGAATAAGCCCACGTGTGTGATCCATTTGGCTATAATATATATCATTATCTAAAAGCCTTCTGTGGACAGATGTTGCTAATTAGCAGTTTGCTCAAATTACCAAAAGAGCAGTGCATCTGGGCCTTGTGCAGTTACCAATGTTACATCAAATAATTAAAAATATTATTGATATTCAAAACGTAAGCCCTTGTTTTTACAGTACACGCCTAGGCTTTTGTTTCCTTGACATTTTCTTAGCTAGGACACCATAATGCCTCACCTACAAAGCCGATTCTTCTTCTATCTATAAAATAAACAACAAACTGAACTATTCACACAGGCACAGTGAGGTTTCATAAAAACGTAAGCAGACGAATTAGCATAAGAACGTAGGCTATAAACAACTCCACCAGAGAGGACTCCAATTCGTTTCTCCCATGGTTTACCTTCTGCTGTCTTCCTCTGCTTATTTTCTTTTTCTTCGCCCTCATTATCTTTCTCCATTTATCGCAGCCAGAGTACATTCAGCGAACACTGACTCAGTAATAACAGCACAAGTGTTGTTTCCTCTGCTGTGACCCTGCCAGCCATAAAGTCCTCCTCTCTTGACACTGGCACTCTTTTTTTTTTTTTTTACGTCAAAGTCAATGTCAGTGGATTTTTACGCGCCCACTGGTGCTCGCAAAGTGGAAACTGCATTGAAAGACTTTTGCAGACTTATGTCCACAGACATATTGACCCTTTTTCTTCCCCCCCCCCCACCCTTCCTCTTTAATCTGCTCTCTTTAGCTCCCACAAGCACAAAAGGTAAAAAAAAAAAAAAAAAAAAAAAAAAACATATCCAAGGTCACTGCTGTATTGTGCTGTGTCGAGGCCTGGTGTGTGTTCTTGTGCATTTCATGTGCATGTGGTCTCTGATGTCTGCAGGATGACAAGACATTTTTTGGAGCGAACTAACCACCATACTGACCCATGGCATTTTCTTTTTGTGTGTCAGTGTCGTATGTTGCTGAACAACCTCCTGGTTCAAATCATGCATCGTGGTGGTCATCGGATCGGCTGATTTCTCTCTCTTCTGCACGTCTTCTCCAACAACGCGCGCACACACTGTGTACTCATTGATCATTAGTGATGCTGTGTCAGCCGTGCTTTGCCAGTATCTCCTCCATTTGTCTAAGTGTGAGGCTACATTTCTGCTCCTTTCGCCTGTGTGATTTTTGGTGTGAAAAAAAAAACAAGATTGCTTGTGTTATTTGTTGTGGTAGAAAATCTGGAGAGTAAACTGTTGTTATCTTCTGGGTGAAAATCCAATAGCCAGTAATGGCTGGCAGGATGATCTGTTCTGATGCCTTTTGATCGTTTTCAGGATTCATTTTCCACTGTTTTGTGCATCATGTGTGGTTTGAGATAAGCAGCTCTTTGATAATAATGATGATGGTCGAACAGAAGAATCCCCCCCCCCATTAGAATGGGCAGTCCCATAAGACAGCTGGCAGGCCATATGTCTGACATCATACTGGTAGTGTGATACACCAAAGCTTATTGACATCAGAGCAGCTAAGCGGAAAACAGAAATAGATATGATATTGTCAGACTTAATAATTGGGATTGGCAAGGAATCTGCACTTCTTCTCTGCATGTAATCAGTCAGTGCAGCTACGGTCTGGGTGCTCGGATAGTGAGACTGACAGTGACAGAAACACACACACACACACACTCACACACACATTCTGCATGGTGATGGTGTCTGATAAGAAGTCAGCACAACTCCCGGGATTGGCTCAGTGTTCAGAAAGTGATGAGCATCTGTTATTTATGTTCCAGGGCTGATGTGTATCATCTTTCCAGATGTGACCTTTATCCTATCTGTTCCCCCTGCTTTCCATCCTTTTCCAATATATTTTTCTATCCCTGCACATCTCCTCTCTCTTCCTCTTTTTCACTGTCTCCTTCCCCTTCTCAAACCCCAACCTGTCTCCTTCCCTCCTCTCCCTCTGCCCTTCCCCTCTTCTTCTCACCAGCTTCATCCATCATTCTCTGGCTCATTTGGCTTTGTTTCCCACTCTGTTGGATGAACTGACACAAGGGATCAGGGGGTGTGTGTGTTGGGGGGGGGGGCATTTGAGGGCAAGCGTAGGGAAAGGAGAGACAGGGTATCAAGTGAAAGTTTGGAAGCGAGTGTTAAGAAGTATTCAATTTTGAGAAAAGGTTTTTGTAAGAAAGTTCAAAGAAAAAGGCAGATATTTGGTTCAGCCTGATGACAGAGAAGAGGAAAGCTCAGAGCAATTTAAGCTGACAAATTGAAATACGAAGCTCCTCAAAAAGTTCTATCAGCCAAAAATAAACACACACATTTTAAAGAGGTTTTGCTAATATTGATTATTGGGAGCTTTTAAATGTGTCCCAAAAACCCTGTGCATTTGAAAAATTGTACCAGGCTCAGTTCCATCTTTTCTCCATGTTGGGGTCATGTTCATTTTCCCACAGGAGCCCAGTGAGTGCGTTGGCTGCCAGCATACACACACCATCACCGCTAAAACCCCGTCTCCAAAGAACCGAGGGTCACCCTGTCCACAGGAAGCCAATTTGTCACTGCAATCCAGATTAGAAGGTGTCCTATAAGACACCAAACACAAGGCGGGGTGTGTGTGTGTGTGTGTGTGTGTGTGTGTGTGTGTGTGTGTGTGTGTGTGCGTGTGCGTGTGCGGGTCTGTGTGAGAGATGGGAGCTAGTGTATTCAGGTCCAGAAGGGTTCTTTCTGCATTCTCTGACCCACAGCAGGAGGAAAGGACTTCTACAGCCCATTAGCACTGACTGATGCAGCTCAAACCACAGAGGCAATGAGGTTGCAGATTTGGCCCAAATGTGTAAAAAGTTCTGACCTTGGATTAGAGGGTGCAGGTTATGTATATGTCAAAGTCTAGTTACAGAGCACTCCTTTAGGGATTCGTGGCATGGTCATGCTGGAGGAAACTCACTTTGGGTTCAAGTTTTTTTTCTTCCCTCTTTGCTTTGATTACACATCCAGCTGCATTTCTCTATACAGCTCCTGTTATTGACTTCATTACTGTTTGTGATATCCCAGAGCAGCTGGTCAAGCCTAAACTCTACCAAACCAGGGGCGTTTTCAGACTAGAATCAGGTTTACACATGTAAGGAATGTGTCTTGGTGTTTTGGTGCAAAAACCATGAACATAGGAGAGGAATCAAATAATAGTTAGCTCGTACTCCACTTATCAATGGACTAAGAGAGAATAGGATAAAACACACTGTTAGATGACAATCTAAAAATATGTATATAATTGATAATGCAAAATATATACCGTAAATTCCGGACTATAAGCCGCTACTTTTTTCTCACACTTCGAGCACTGCGGCTTCTACTCCGGTTCGGCTAATGCATGGATTTTTTATGGGGGACAATGAGCTTCTGCCGCAAAAACATTTGACTTCGTCACGTCGGATCTTAATATCAGTCATTTTGCGCTTCATGCACGCACCCTCATCATGGGAAACACACGGAGAAATGCATATGATGCAGCTTTCAAGTTAAAGGCGATCGAACTGGCTGTCAAAGAAGCTAACAGAGCTGCTGCACGTTAAGATGACACTGACAGCGACAACAGAGACTGAGGAAGTGAGTAATGAAGTCATTCTGAGGCAGTGAATGGATGGACTTTTTCTTGTGAAATATATTACGGTCATCTTTTTCATCAGCCGTGTTACAGACACCGTCGGCTAGGCTTCGTATTGTAACGGTTCATGTTGTAAAGTCAGTAGTTGATAATGTGTTCATAATTCCGATTATGTGGAGAGTCAGTGAATGCACCAGCGAGAACGTGTTGAGTAGCTGTATGAGAGAACGCTGGGGGAGAGAGTTGGATTGTTACGGCAAGTTATGGTTTTGCTCTCTGCTGTAAACGGCGTGGTCACGGCCGACAGTGATCGGGTTATTAAAAGTTATTATTTGAACGCTCTCGTCGTCCTTTAACGTCCGTACGGACGCTACAGTATTTGCGGATGTTACCGGTAGCCTACGTCTGTGTAAATGGCTCTTGTTATAGCGTGGACACCTGCGGCTTATAATCAAGTGCGGCTTATATATGTACAAATACATTTATTTACTTATTTTTAGCCGGTGCGGCTTATATCCAGGTGCGCTCAATAGTACGGAATTTACGGTACTAAAAGGGCATTGTTTTATATTATCTTTAAATACTCACATAATGTACCACATAGATGTGGCAGTAGTATGTTTGGGTTTTCCAGGTAAAGTCGGGGTATCTGCCTGTTTAAAAAAAAAATAATAATAATAATAAAAAAATAAACATAAAGCAACAAAATATGTACCATCCATACCTCATTATTTAAAGCCTATAAAAGAATGCCTCTCTAAAAGTTGCAGTTCAAAGTGCCAACAACAGAAAATGAGCAGAACCAAAATGCAAGTGACCGTTTCAACAAAGGCCACAAAACTGGTTTGAACAAAAGTTCCACTTCCAACACAGCAAATCACCCAGTAGAGCCGTATTATAGTATGGAAAGGCTTCTGGAATTGTGAATTTAACTTCTGGGGGGTTCATGCCAACCTGTGCCCTCAAAGAATGCACATTTCTATTGACTCGAGCAGCAATAGTTCATGACAGTAAATATCAGTCCCCATATTTACAGACTGTTGATATATGATCCAATACACAAGCCTGGAAATAGATGTATTATTTTAAGAGGAGCCTCTGCTCTTTTTTTCCCCTGTCCTTTGATCGATCCTGTTCTCCTGTAGCGCATTGTAACACCAGCGGTACTTATGTGTGCTTTGTTCTCTCTTTGATGTCTAATACTACATCCTGGATTGTTATTACCAGCTGTCTGCTCAGGTCGCCGATTCCTCTTTTTTTCAGTGTGTGAGGGAGACAGAGGGGATGCTAGTGGCTTCCTGTCATTACCTATTATTACTAGAGGGAAAGGGAGGGCAGAGGAGGGGAGGAAGTAGAACGCTATTTGAAGTCGATAGAGCAAATTGTATTGATTGCTGCAACAGAAAAACAGATCATATTTGACATAGTTTCGGTTTTCTGCATCTGATTGAAGAAAATTGCAGATTTGTTCTTGTGATTGTTCACGTTGCACTTAATGCAACAACTGCTTTAAACGTCTTGAACATAAACGGCATAATTGACTGACATTTAGTGACAATTTGTGCATTGTGAATGGACAAGGTCAGCCCCCTTTGATATTCTGAGTGCTATGTTCTCACTTCAACTTCTTCATAACTATGCCTAGCTTTCATCTCTAATGGATCATCGTCAGATACAGACAGGCGCTGCAAAGATAAATATCATAATTATTCCAGCAGTCTTTGGGGAGGGTAGATACTCCGACTCAGACTACCAGCGCTGCCTTTGGATAAGCTTATTCTGCAAGACATCAAAGGATGGCTGTGATTGAAGACATTTTAAGGCAAATAATAAACATGAATAAAACATGTCATGGAAGTTTCGAAGGTCCCTCAAGAAGTTAATATGACGAGATCTGCTGCAGGATTCCTTTTAGAATCTTTACTTAAGGAGTGTAGAGATGCTCACTGACTGTCACCAAGCAAGATGATTCATTTAATGTGCATGACGCCATGCAACGTGGTGTGCAGTTACATTTCTTTTATATAATGTTTCATCATTGGCTCTCCCCCCCCCCCCCCCTCTCTCTTTCTCTTTCTTACCCTCTAAACTGCTTTCTTTCACTAATTTTCTCTCGTGACTCACTCAGATGGATGACGGTCAAGGTCCAGTTTTGATGACCACAGTGGCCATGCCGGTGTTCAGTACCAAGAACGAGACTGTAAGTGCACTTACGATGCTTTCAAACTGATGACTTTTACAAATGTAACAAATAATAAAATGTTTTTTTCCTTGACTCACAAGGACTTCGGATATGAGAAAAGAGACACAAATTGTTAAATAATGTTAAATCATTCATATTTGTACTTGAGGACACTAATTTCAGTTTAATTTGCGTCTGTAAAATAGGAAACAGCCAAGCGTCACTAATTGGAAGTGTATTTATGGGATGACATTTCTGAGTTACGTACGTAACATTGCTAATGCAAATTGCAAATTACAGAGAAATCGAGGCATCCTATTGGGAGTTGTTGGGACGGATGTGCCAGTCTCCGAGCTGCTCAAGACCATACCCAAATATAAGGTACACCTCCTGACAATATTAAGATACTTCTACTAAAGATGAATGCATTTCAATGGCTATACAAGGTACCCCACCATACCATAACACCTAACCAATAAGCTTCAAAGCATTTGATTCGAATTGGAATGCTGAGTCACTGAACATCTCAGGCAGATAGAAAAAAGAAAAACATGTATTTGTGGTTAAGCTATTCCAGCGCCTTGGTATAGTGATTGAAAACCACACCTGGTAGGGAATAAAACAGGTATGTTGACGTTTCGTTGATTGGTTATTCATGTCTGCTTCCTCATTTCCTGTGATGACAGGAAAATTATTCACCACGCGTGCTATTGTATCCTAATAGCATCCTCAGCCACATCCCCTGTGCGGATTTCTTTCACATGTAAACCTGAAGCTTGGTTCACTGTAATGTTTTGACATTTAAAGTGTTGAGATGAATGCTGTCATCCTCTTGTGTCACAATGTCTGTCGGTTTGAACACAAAGACAAAGATTTGTCCAGTAAAAATGAAAAGAGCTTGATTATACCAGACTAGCAATTAGGCAAAGACTTCATTTGTGTGCGTGTGCTTGTGTGTGTGTGTGTGTGTGTGTGTGTGTGTGTGTGTGTGTGTGTGTGTGTGTGTGTAAAATTCCAGCTGGGTATTCACGGCTACGCCTTTGCAATCACTAACAACGGATACATCCTCACCCATCCAGATCTGCGGCCACTTGTGAGTAATACCTGCAGCGCCTTTCGCTCTCTATAAGAAGTTAACTGAACCTAATTATCAGAACAATTCAGAGACACAAGTTCACATGTATTCATTTACTTTGTACAAGCGACTGAGGAATACTAACATTTGAGTTCATGTCAAGACAATTACTGATTTCCCATCACATGGAGACGCTGATTGACATGGAGAATCGGTGTGTTGGTGCTCTGTGTGCCACGCGGCGTGCGCGTGTTGGCTGCAAGGTGGTATGCAGATGAGAGGCGCGTGTTCCAGGCTTCTGCTGTTGCTGTGAATAGACAGAGATATACGACTGAATGGCTGTGATTAACTCCATTGTACTCACTCACTCCTCTCACAAGAGGATGAGGGGAGAGAGTGCAAAGAGGGAGGGGAGGGGGTAGGGAGGAGAGCGGGGTGACAAAGCAGGTTGCAAGACTGGAAGGAAACAGAAAGAGATGGAGGGATGAGAAGAGCGCAGACAGGGAAAAGAGGAGCGAACAGACAGACAGATGGTTTAATAGTGGGCTAATTAAAGATGTTAATGAAAAGTGCTTAACAACTAATGACGGGTGAGGGGGCTGTCGTTGGTGAGAGATGAATGAAGAGGGAATACTCATAAGTACACACATACATTTTAAATACACACAGAAACACACACGTCTTTTTTCGCAATAGTTCCGTAACTAAGCTCACGTCTGTGTACCTTCATATGGATACGACGGCGTAAGATTTATTTGTACTTTTTTTAATTTCATAAACCTTATTAATCCCCGAGGAGGAAGTTGTGGTTCGCACTCTGTTATTGTTTTAGAGGCATGCTTTTCACACACACGTGCACAAGCAGGAGCTGTGGACATGCATTAATGAAGAGATGTCAGAGTGCTCCGGCTGCCCCCACTGGAAGCGCCCCCTGAGCTGGTGCAGGTTTGGTGCCTTGCTCAAGGGCAATTCAACAGTGCTCAAGAAGTGGTCCAGCACCTCTACCAGACCAACTTCCATGTTTTGGTCTGTATCAGGACTTGAACTGGCGACCCTCAGCTTCCCAACCCAAGTCCCTAAGAACTAAGCTTCAAATCAGATATAATTTGCATAATATAGTGTATGCAATTTAGCATAGAATAATAATGTGGCAGTGCAAACAGTAGGCAGCAGTGCAGTGCTGTGTTTTCTTTATTTTGTATCTCTGTCTGAGCATGTATGTGTAATTACGTGTGATTGTGTGTGCAGTATGGAGATGGCAAAAAGCGAAGGAAGCCAAGCTACAGCAGTGTGGATCTTTCCGAGGTGGAATGGGAGGACAAGGAAGATGCAGTAGGACCCTTTTATCAATCATCATTAAGCATCAACAGTTGCACCAGTCTCGATAAAAAAAATCTGATGCTTGAGATTTTGCCGTGTGATTTGTGCTTCTAGCTGAGAAATGCCATGGTCAACAGGAAGACGGGGACCTTCTCCATGGAGGTGAAAAAAAGTGTTGATAAAGGGGTGAGGAGTCCAAAATATCAGAAACACACAAACACATACAAAACACTAACTTTTCTGAAGGTCCCAAAGGAAGTGCCAGAGAAAACAGTCAGCGGGGTGAATCCACTCTGCCAGGGGTTGTTACACTTGGCACAGTGATGTTACAGGATTGACTTGGGGATTTTGTTTTCAGATTTTGTTTGCTCTGCATGCGTGTGTGTGTGTGTATGTGTGTATGTGTGTGTGTGTGTGTGTGTGTGTATGTCTGTGTGTGTGTGTGTGTGTGTGTGTGAGCCCCTTATCTCTACTGAGCACATGTTGCAGAGTACGGGTGAGAAACAGCAGCCCAACGATTCTCTTTTACTACTTGCCTATCTAACAGAAAGAGAGCGAGAGAGAAGCAGGCAGGCAGAGGGGGGGAGGGCGGCATTCAGGTGTGTGTGCACTTTGCATTTACAAATCCTAGGAAAAGAGCGTTTTATATAACCCTGATTATTAAGGATTCAATATGTAAATGCACATCTGCAGACACACAGTGAAATGCACTCAAATGTAGACACACATGCATATTCACAATCCTTATCCAAACACTGTCTTTCATGCTGTGAAAACACATCCATCTGCAGAATAACAGTGACACACAGCAGAAACTATTTTCACCACTAGATGGAGCCAGACTGCAGGAAATCCCATCAGATAACTGCTGTCAGACTGCCTGCTGTTTACTGTCGCATATAATGGAAGGCATTAATCTCCTTTATTTCAGAAACGTGTTCTGGTGTTGCATAATGATTACTACTACACAGACATCAAGGGGACTCCTTTCAGGTAAATGAGCTTTCTCTACATAGTGAACAAAGTTTAAAACAGCTGATGGATTAAAAGTTCCAGTTTTTATTTGCACAACAAGGCACTGGTTGACATGGAGCTGTCTTATTTTAGTCTAGGAGTAGCCCTTTCCAGAGGCCACGGGAAGTTTTTCTTCAGAGGGAATGTCACAGTGGAGGAAGGTAAGAGATCCTCCCTTCTCTGTCTCTGCTTCACTCACATGAATTTGTTCATTGTCTGTGTTTGTCTCACTCAGTCAGTAAGTAACTAGAGATATAGGCATCTGCTATCACAACACAAACATCATTTAATAAATGCATTAAAGGTCATGGTTTTAAGATGTAACAGTGGTAACAACACACATTATTGGCATAATGTACGTGTTAGACCAATCTTTAGATAGGGCCATTTGATTTTAATTATTTCCAGGGATATGTAGTCCTGTAGTTAAAGTGCTGAATTGTTTCAGTAAAAGAAGTAAGCCACTTGTTTACCTATGTTCTGTATAACAACTTTTCAGTGCCTGTTAGTTTCTTTCAAGGCTGAACAACACATCCGTTTTTAAAGTGCTATTAGTGCCTAACTTGTGTGGTTGTTTCATTTGTGTACCTTTAGTGAGGGACTCTAAAACAAGTGTGACACAAAGAATAAAGAAAGAAAAAAAAAAGGCTCGTCGCAATATGCGTCATGCATATAGAAATAGATGGAGCCACACTACCATTACTGAAGTGGCAGAGTGGCTGTTTTCAGACCTAATTAGATATATTATTTTAAATGTTGTTTCCATGGAGTAGTTCGGCAAAAGCTGGGGTGGACAGAAGTGCAAACACTGGAATGACTGTTTAAGTTCGATGTGTTGAAGCTTGCTAATTTTGTCTCAAAATCTTGTGGAAGAAGACGAGATATTCTCTTTAATAATAGTTTGTCTTGCTTTTTCTCAGTCTGATGACAATGAATAGACCTATTATGCGCATGTGGGCTGTACATATAAGTATATGTATGACACAATAATAATTTTTTTAGGACTTCAGTGGCTCTTTAGGATTGTTTGTTGATGCACAAAGAATTAAGTGGCGTTTTAGTTTTGGAGCAGGTTTAACAGTAGCTGCTCCATTGATACATATTTTTCAGGGACGATCTTCTGTTTTTTTGAAGATGATCTTCTAACTATTTAATCTGTCGTAACACGTAGCTATAACCTTGAAATACTCTTAAACTAGAAGTAAATCGTGAATATATATTTGCATGGTTGCTTTCCATGTCTTTGTATTCAATCCTCAGAACAGTTACAATTGGACTTGAAGTGAAGAAAAACAAAAAATCTTGTGGCTCCTTTAACTTTAACTTAGCCTCTTTTAGCCTCTATGTGAACATGTGCCTATTTTTCATGTCCAGCCTCATGCATGTTAATATTCATGTGGTGGTTGGTCTGTGTGTGTCTGAGTCTGTGTTTCTCTAAACATGTCCATCATGTAGAGACCTCTGAGCATGACTTGGCTCTTCCTGATCTCATCAGACCTGTCACATCCATTCAAAAAACACATTTTTCAACCTTTGCTGTGTGTATTTTTCAACAGTGTGTGCAAGTGAGGTGTAGATGCCTTGCCCTATTATTATGAGTTCATATTGAGTGTTGCTCGTTTAGCTCGAGGTTCGCTGTTGTTATTTTATCACAGGGCTCCATGACTTGGAGCATCCTGATGTAGCGCTGGCAGACGAATGGTAAGAGAAAGTCCACACTGCTTTTGCAGACTATGTAATTTGACTTTTTTTTATTTTGTTTTGCATTAAATATAAGAACTCATATTACTTATACTTACTAATATATTTTGTGATGCTTTTGATGTCTTCTGTAAAGCACTATGAATTGCCTTGTTGTTGAAATGTGCTATAAATAAACTTGCCCTGCATTATATATTTTACAGCTTTGAGATCTGTAGTACCTTGTCTTGATGTCACTTAATAACCAACATCTAACCACATAAAGCTGACTGTTTTTCAAACATGATGAGTAAAAAAAAAACCTCTCTGTTTTACTGTTATCCTACAAATAATAGTGATGCACAAGCACCTGTCAGCATTCTGATACTTGATTTAAAGATCGTGTTTGACTTCCAAGGCTGAGCACTTTTCAAATATCCCAGTTATTTTAATCCTAACTTTGCTCCATGCAGTGTTCCCAATGTCCTCAGTATGTTTTACATTTCAGGACATACTGCAACACAGACGAGCACCCCGAGCACCGCTACCTATCCCAGATTGAGGCAATCAAAATGTACCTCAGTGGACACGAACCTCACCTGCACTGTAAGAGTTAAACCCACCTACAAAGACTAAGATCCCCCCTCGCTTCTCATTGCATGAAGTATTTTTGTGTTGCATCGTAAAACGTGTTTTTCTTTGCCCTGTTAGGTGACAAGGAACTGGTTCAGGAAGTTCTCTTTGATGCAGTGGTGACTGCTCCATTGGAGGCCTACTGGACGAGCCTCGTGCTCAATAAATCTGAGTATGTCTTCTTCTTTTCTTCCGTCGTCTTAATTAAATTGTTTGTTCATAGCAACTACATTACCTGCTTCCTAGTAACAGAGTCACTACTTTTTTATTTTGAAAATGTTTGCAGACTAGTATTTGAGATCAATTTCAAGAAAGACTAAAAAAAAGAGAAGGCACTTGTAAATGTTCAATGGCGCTTTCACTAAAGTCACATTCGGACACACATGCAGCTGGATCTGTAATTTGTCATACTTTACAGGAACTCTGATAAAGGAGTGGAAATAGCCTACCTGGGTACAAGAACCGGCCTGTCCAGAATTAACCTGTTTGTGGTGCCGGATGAGCTCACGAACCAGTAAGAATGCTCAGTGCACGTGTTCATTTCCCCCTTTGTTTATTATTCCATAAGTCTTATATACCATGATTAGTCTGTATCATCATCTCTGTGTTCCCGCTCTGCTTCAAGAGACTTCCTGACAGCTGAAGACAAGGAGGGAGTGTTCAACGCCGATCACTTTCCCCTGTGGTACAAGAGAGCAGCAGAACAAGTTCCAGGAACCTTTGTTTACTCTCTGCCATTCAATACAGGTTAGTTATTCATTTGCTCTGTGTACAATGTTCATACTTCCAAATTTAGTTTACATCAGCGCATTAGCCATTTCTAGTAAGATATAATAAATCAGGCAACCAAATGTCCGTAAGTACATTTACATTAAATCATTTTTCAAATGCGTTAAAAAAACCTTCTCTTTTCTTCTTTCTTTTACCCATGTTTGGATTTTTTTTCTTCTCATGTTACATCTCCACTTCTGCTTCCTCTCTTATTAATTCTGGGCTGTGTTCTTGTGGACAGGACTGATTGCTGCGGGTTGAAATCAGATACCTTAGGAAGAGGGTCAGCCCTTTCCATAGTGATTTGGCGAGAACACACTGACAAAAAAAGACACGCACACAAGCACCTCTAGCATGTGCAGTTTATGTCTCTAAAAGATGGTTCCACCCCCCCCAAAGGAAGACTGTGTTCTCATCTGTCCCCTGCCTTAGGCTTTCCATTAGTGCCAGCTAATACAAGTGATCTGAAAGCCTCTTATTTCCTCCGAGGACTTGCTTTGGATGCATTTTTCCTCGTAGGACAGCGGCAGCTCGCTGCAGCTATGAAAAAGTACTCTGTGGTATTCATACACAGTCTGTCTCTCTCCACTCATCCTGTAGTCAGTTCAGAGCTAATATAGAGAATAATGCAATGACTGATGTGAACTCTTTGTACGTGTCTGTGTGTGTTTCGTGCCTTTTCATGGCTTAGGATCAGAAAACAAGAGTGTCGTATTGGCCAGCACGGCCATTCAGCTTCTGGATGAGAGGAAATCGCCCATTGCTGCGGGTAAGTGGGGACTCAAGTGGCTCCTTCTTTCTCACACACTTCTGCACTGAAAGGGTTTGAAATATTCTCCTCATGATGCTGCAATGTGGGTTTTGTTTTCCTGGTCTTCAGTTGTCAGCCCCCTACTTAATTTCCTCTTATAGAGCTGAAACATTCACTGCCCACATTCAGCGACTCTTCTGCTTTTATTAATACGCTCGTTTGCCCTCTCCATGAATCTACGCAGAGGAGAAGGCTCGAGTGCAACACAGACAGCATCTATGCATGCACATATTAATAGATGCTTGTTTCATAAACTCTTTTTTTTTAAACTTTGTGCGTATTTAAGGCATATTGTGGCCTGGAGGATTTTATTGTGGCGTGCCTCATCTCATGTCCCGGTGACTCAGAAGCCCAAATATGTCACGCCCATATAATGCAACTTTGTGCAATGAGCAAAATGAAGGGTATGGAGAACGCAGCCCTTGTTCTGTTTGCCTTCAGCAAGTTACAACGAAAAGGAATTAGAGATTCAATGGAAAACAAAGTGACATTAGGGATATACAGTAGCTGTTTGGAGTTGTCATGGAATGTGAAATATTTTAAAAGACACCAAGAGAAGCATAAGAAGACTTCCAGTGATCGTTTTTTACAATATCACAAATCAGTTTGAGAAGTTCATAAGAAGTGTCGTTTTTCTACAGTAGACCACAGTCAAAGAAAAATTGCGGGTCACCTTGATTTGCGGAAAATTAGAATATTTGTTTCATCTTGTATATTTGAAACACATTGACTTAGATATCATTTATAATGCAGAAAGTGTGCAATGTGTTTTATTTAAATAGTATCATCTGGTCGGATTGCTCTCCGTTTTTCCAATTCTAGTAAAGTGTACAGTTTTTTCATCCTCCACCTAGCACAAATTTCAAGCACAGCTTTTGCGTCATATAAAAAAAAAACTGCTTCTGTTGAGGATCTTTGTAGCAGCTTCTGTCAACAAATGACAGCCTGTGTTGCCAGTGGAAGAATAACTAAAAATGTACCTGGACAGAGAAGAGAAAGAAAAAAAAAAACGGGTGAAAGGCAAAGGAGGGGAAATCTTGGAGAAATGCAGCAATAACATGAGAGAAGAAATAAAAGGGCACAGAAAGAGAAAATTATTTCACGGTGCCTGGATGCACTGACAGGAAAGCACTGCATTGTGGGTACTCTTGGCCTGGGGGAAACCACTGGAGCAGAAGGACAGAGATGGGAGAATCTGTGCAGTGCCACTGCACACATACCCACAGATTATGCATCAGATTTGTATCAGTGGTACACAAGCAGCACAGTACACCAGCCCCCAGATTTATTTGACCCTGCTGACGTGCTCCCTTGTGTTGTAAGATAATATCATTCTCTTAAATCCTGTTAAGCAGCAAACTGAATAAAGAATATCTTATCACTTCATTGGTTGCTGATGAGCAGTAATGACGATTTTGCTCATCAGATCGGGGGATGTCTGCAAGCATGATTTTATGTAATAGAGTCAGATGGGAGGAGAGATGTAGGCTGGAATGCAAATTTAGCGTGGGCCGGTTAGGGCCAGTTTTCACTGCCCTGCGCTCCAGTGAGCTGTAGACTTGTGAATACGCTAATACACTAACTTAACAGGACAGGCTGATGACATCACACGTCACGGGCCCTGCAGACATCTCTGGAGTCACAATGTTAACGTGTGTGTGCAGACTGGCGCGCGTGTGCACAGAGTTTGTGGTCACATCCTGAGCCACGTGCAGTGAGTCGGCTGCAGTAACACACAGACATAAGACTCAGGTCAGACCATAGGCATCTGTTTCCTTCATGTGTATCCGGACTACGCAGATTAAGCTATATATATCACTGCAGGTGGACATTATTGATGAATTATGAATACAATTCAGTGCTTCTAATGAACATAGTCATTTTTATTATTTTTTTAGAATCTAATCCATTACGCCTAAATATCTTCTCTGGGATATTTTATCAACAGGAGACAAAAATCACATGAACCAATCACTGTGTTGATTACTATATAATACCCCAGACCTCCCTTGGTATGCCAGTCAATGGGGGGAAAAGACATCTGCATGTTTGAGGGATATATCATCTAGACAAATTCCCATTAGCTTTGTGAAATATTGTTCATTACAGCCTGCTAGAAATGTGTATTTTGTAACCATATGATATTGGTGCCATGTTTATAAAAGTTAAATAGGATCACCACTGGGGTGAAATATGTATCTACATCTCTGACCTTTTTTTTTTTTTTTAAGTCTGCAAGATTACAGAAAATCAGTTTTCAACATGATGTTTAGCTTGTATTTTTTTCGGAATGTAATGTCCCCCTCGCTGAGCACTATGCATTATTTCGTGTAAATTAGAACCCGATTGATATGAGATCATTGGGGCCAATATCGATATTGGACAGATCAGATTCTGATAAGTTTGCCGATATCTGTAAAATCTATGTCTGATCTGTAGATATTGATATAGATTTAAATATACACGATTATAAACAAATCAAGATCAAATAAAGTTATCAAACACTTAAAAACATATATATATATATATATATACACATAATGAAGACAAGATGTTCACTTGCAGTCTATACAGCAGACTCGCACAGAGAACTGCTGTAATACAATAAAAATCAAATGAAATGCTTTTTGACTGGTGAATAAATCTTGTATTATTGGCACATATCTGTGATAAAAGTAGCCGATACCAATAGTCATATGATCATATCGTTCAATATTATCGGCTGGCTGATTGATTGGTCTGGTTCTACTGTAAATATTATGATATACTTACATAAACATACAAAAACTTTTTTTCCCCTAAACCTCCTCTTTTAAAAATATGTTCTCCATTTGAGGTCCATTGTTCCCTTTTATTTTATATAATACATATTGATGCACTGGACTACCACGAGAAATCAGCATGAAATCACAAATAAGACTCCAAAACTGCGAATCTAACAGTTTTTGTCGGTGTTTGCAGATCATTCCCGACGTATAAACCTGGAGAGTCATAGAAAAACAACAAGGCAGAGTCCAGGTTTTGTTGTTGTTGTTTTTTTCTTTCTTTTAGTTTGTTTCATTATTGCTTCAGCGAATTTCCCATCTTCTCTTCGTATGTCAGAAAAATATCCTTTAAGAAAAAAACACATTTTTCCTCTTCAAAACTAGAACACATGATTAGGCACAAACTCTTAAAATCTCTATAAATATGTGCATACGGTAAACATCTCCCAAAAAACACGCACTCGAGAAATGTTAAAACACTGACACAAACACTCATTATTTTTCTCTTTCGCTCACATTAAGGATGCAGAAAACTTGACAAAATGTAACAGACAGCAGCTGCCTACTATGAGTTTTCAGAATTACCTCCAAAGATAACCAAACTCTGAATGATATATATTTTTTTCCTAAATAGAGATTTACTATTAGACCTACAAACACACTATTATAAATATATATCATTTTGTTCATATCTGTTATGCATTTCTCAGAAAAAATGTAATTGATTCCTTTTAGATTCTTTGGCCTGTCCTTTGAACCCGCATAAAGTAAAAGGATTCTCCTCTTGTCAGTGCATAGTCAAATACCTATGGAAGTTAGCTACCCAAGTCTCAGAGAGGAGATGAACAAACACACATGTAAATAGTCCCACACTCTCCTTTTTCTCCCAAACACACACACGGCATTCAGAGAGGATCAGGTTAAAGGGTTGAGGCCCAGCTTTTAAGTCAAGGGTTCATGTCATCAACACTTAAGCAATAGCATTCTCCAGAGGTTCCTTCTCATCAGCTGTGTTGTGATCCTTCCCCCGCGCTGCTGCCAACTCCTCGTTCTTCTTTAGCTCCCGCTGGTATTTGGCCATGATCGCGGCGTAGGCACAGCCGTACACTGCTGCAGCCAGCATCATCAGCAAAACGATCCCACACACAACACCCGTGATGATCACTGTGGCGATCGCGTGGCGCAGGTTGACAGGCCGTGGCCTCTGCTTAGGTTCACACTCTGGCAAACTCCCTCCTCCTCCTCCTCCGCCTCCTCCTCCAACACCATAACCCTCCCCGATCACCATGGGGACGTGGAGAGCGTGGCTGGAGGGATGAGCATGGTTACCATGGGTGTGGCCTCGCAGCATCCTCTCTGACTCCAGGTGGTGTATGTTTGCAAACAGGTAATGGTAGCTTGTGGTCATGCAGGCGTGAAAGAGCTGGTAGGGGACTTTCTGCAAGTCTCTGTCCTTCATGTCTTCTGGCTGTGAGCAAAGCACCTCATCCACTACTCCACCTTTGAATTAGAGATAAATATTGTCGTTAGATCAGAGAGGAGTGGAAAAAACAAAAGAAGGTGTGGCAGGTTGAATGGATGGGGGATGGGAGGAATACAACCCTCAATTTTGAGTGCATTACCTGCTGTCAAATACATGCTTTCTTTCATGGCAGATTTCTACAGAGAAAGCCAAATTATAATCATTATAGCTGAGTTTGAACAAGAATGGACGGCACACACTCTTTAAATTGCACTGTATTAGCGAACAGTTCAATAACCTAAAATAAAGCATTGACTTGATCTCTTTAGCTGCACTCCGTTTGACCTGTGAATGCCTTTATTATTCTCGTTGTTGTTTTTCATGTTAAACTGTGTTCTTCTCTGCCTGCCTGCCTGCCTGCCTGTGTAACCACTGGCTTCCATTAGGCACACATCCTTGTATCATGGTCCATTGTTCTGTTTTGCAGTAATTAGAATTCACAGCCTCGAAGACGAAAGCAGTGTCAGAGTAACATGGGCATGTAGGCGGACCAAGCGAACCTAGCTTTCACTGTACAGTGCTTATTTGTTATCTAATGCTGGGGTCGGTCTAGCGAAGAAAATTATGTAGTTGGCAATTTAACTCTCAATCGGATGAATAAAATCTCTTCCTGCTGCAGTAGAGTTCATTACTGTGGTCATAAAGGCAGCGGCAAATAATGCCTAAGATCAACATCATTCAGGAGATTGTTATGGCAGCATTTTTTACCAAGCTTTAAGGTCAGACAATGTGAGAGGCCAGCAATCACAATAAGGACTCTACTTAAAAAACAAAACAACGTCTTGACTGTGACATTATCTACTTTGGGTTTGACATGTATGTGGTCACCAGTGATTTAGGCAGAAATGGGAAAACAGGGGGTGCAAAAAAAAATACAGGGGGTGCAAATTTTTTTCAGTGTCACTAACGGCGGCGCGGCGGTTATGTGCTCCCTAACACACTAGTTTTGAAGAAAACTGAATAAGTCTCTAAATGGTGCATTCTGTTCAATAAGATGCATTGTTACACGTTTTAGTTTTCACATTTTAGTTTTCCCAAGCTTCATAATGTTGATTTACTGTACAGCCCCTACCCTGACACACCCCATCATCATTTGACTGCAACTCACTTGGTTCATGTTGTCTAAGCCCTTTGTTGGCCCACTGCTTCTATCTGCACTTTCTTTAAAAAACAAACAACAAACACATAAATTCATAATATAATATTGTGTCATCCAGTAATAATAGATCCCTAGACCTTGATAAGTCAATCATCTGGAGCTAAACCCTGCAGTCCGTTGATTGGTTGAAAGAGTCGTCACTTCCTGTGTTACGTTGGTAAACAAAACTCCACCGTGTTTAAACCATTGACTGTAACACAGCTGATTGTTTACGTGTGTATTTCTCCTCGCCGCACACAGCCTTCTCTGAAACAAAGCTGGATTGAGTTCTTGTAATAAACAGTCACATGCCAATGACAAAGTGGATGAACTGCTGGATGTTTCCAGCGTTGGTTTTGTTTATGTAGCGTTTTTCTCTTTTGTTGGATTTATTAGTTAGCGGATAGCTGTTAGCGGTTAGCTGCTACCATCTGACGCTATTTACATAGCGGCTATCGTTATCCTGACATTCCGCCTACCAAATAGGGCACGGGTGGCACCGTACAGAAACCCGTGTAGTAAGCACGTCTATTAAATGTAGATTTTTGCACGGCCTAGGTCAAGCCGTGCAAAAATTTCAAGGCCGTGTTTTTTTAAAATAGGCCGTGCAAAAAGCGGCTTCGCGGCAGGCTACCTAAATCAGTGGTGGTCACCCTTAACATGGTTGTATAAAGCCAAAATAACCTGCAGCCTTTCTCCGGCCATACAGAGAATAACACACACAACACACACACACACACACACACACACACACACACACACACACACACACACACACAAATTCATTCCACCATCTTTAATAACTGGACAGAGCTTTAAGCCTGCCCTTATCTCCACTCTGTCAATCTCTCCATGCTCTAAATATATAAACATTACATCAATTTGGGGTTAGTGTATTTTAATCTCTAAAAGAGGCTCCTCTCGTATTGTGTAAACTGGCCGTGGAGTCCAGCTATTTCTATTCATATACACTACTGGGTCTGGGTTATTTACTTGTTTAGAAGGTCAATATTTCCATAAGTTTCTGAGATATTCCCCTAAGCAAGTACTTAATGCTGCTGGTGGTCTAACCTTTGAAGAGGTACGTCTCCAGCCAGAGTTTGAGGCCTATAAGCTGGCAGTCACACCTCCAGGGGTTGCCTCGTAGTGTGATGCTGTCCAGGCGGGTCAGGGCCTCCAACAAAGAGCGGTCCATTCTTGTTATTCTGTTGTGTGCTAGTCCCAAGTGGCTGAGGTTTGTCAAACTGTCTCCAATGGCTCCAGGCAAACCCCACAGGCTGGAGAAAAGGGACATAGCAGGGTTACAATAGGTGTTATGTGATCGAGTTAACAGAGTGTGAAGAAGAAACATAAAATATTGACAATGTTCCATTTTTCTGTCCTAACCTGTTGTGTGAGAGGTCAAGGTGTGAAAGGGAACGAATAGGTCCGAGCAACCGTTTGTCCAGCTCTTTTAGGCTGTTGTGGGCCAGGCTGAGGCGGTGTAGACTTCGTAGACCCAGCAGAGCAGTTGGTGAAACTGACGTTATAGAGTTATTAGACAGATCGAGAATGCGAACAAGCGCTATTTCTCGGAAAGCCATCGATCCCAGCCCCCTGATACGGTTATCTTGGAGGTAGAGTTCTTGGGTGTCTGGATGCAGTCGTCGAGGGATGTCATAGAGGCCTCGACCCCGGCAGTCCACAACTTTGGTGTTGCCATTGCAGCTACACTCCTTTGGACAGGCTTGTGATGACGTCAAGAGGGAGAGGAGGGCACAAAGCAGTACCACTGTGGAAACATGGGGACACAATATTAGATATGACATCTAAGTATTTGTCCACTAAAGAATAACATGTTCTACACTCATGTACATTCATACCACAGTCTGCAACTGCCATCAAAACCCTTCACTGAAGTTCATAAACTCCTTTGTCATAGAAGAGATACTAATAACAGCATCATGCAGTTATTAGTATGAGTAGTAGTATCAGTGTCTAATACATCAGTATCAGCAATTTGCAAGGTTGCCAAATTACGTACCAATATGATACTCCACCATATCAATTAGCCAACCAAAATGATCATGTAATTAAAAAAAATAGTAGCATCCCAAAGTAGCAATGAAAACCTGTCAGGAATGAGTTTAAAAAAAACAACAAAAAAAACCAATATCAAACATTTTCTCTTAATGGATTTGTACTTAGTTTTGTCAAATCCTCAAATCAATCATACGTGTTATCAGTCGGAAGAAACTGTTGCAGAACATCTATACTTAAAATTGGTCATTTGGTTTCTTGTAGAAACATTTCCTTTGACTGATAATTAACAAAGTAAACTTGTTTCTTATGCAGTATGCCAGCTCACACCTCCCACCCTCCCTTAGACAGTGGCCCTCCACTGTCGCCTCGTAACCCCTCACCCACACTCCACCCACACGTAAATCTATACACAGCAGAAATTGGGTGTCTGATTCCCTTTGAGATGACTACTCATGTCCATTTCTTGGGGAACGTTACAGCAGTATTTATAGCGCTGGCTGGACTAGCCTGCGGCTCTGTGAAATGAATCTCAGACTCAAGCCTGCTCATGTAACTAGCTCGCAAGTTACACATAGATCCTGGAAATATAGATAAACTGTAGATACTTTGTTTATTTTAACTGAAACATTGAGCATTTTCAGCCAATTTATCTTTTAAGTCTCTCAAAGGTTCTTCTTTATTGCACAGCATTTCCCTCAAACAATTTCAAGAATGATTTCTGGCAGAAGGAAAAACATGGAATGTTGATTTCATTGTCAGAGTATGATCTAATTGTTGTTATGATCCAACTTTATGCAACACAGTACTTCACTCACACAACTGCTGAGATTTCGTCTGCTGCTCCCAGACTAAATCTCAGCTGTTGGTTTGGTACATTGACAGTGTTGTTTCTATAAAATAATGTTGATCGCTTTAACAAAAAAAAAAAAAACATTAGAACATTACATTTTTTTAGATTAAGAGCTCTGCGAAGCCCTTTGCTAATTGCATCTTTGTGAGTTACGTGAGAGCGTGTGTATGGGAGGATGCATTCAATCACGTGTTCGACCATGTGTGCACACATTCATAAACATACTCATATATGTACAATGCATATAAGGAGACACATGATCAGTGAAGCGTTGTAACAGCAGCTCTGGAATCAGGTCAACACAGCAGAATGGCTCTTTGCTCTGATGTGTCCCTCCAGTCCAAAGTACACACAGGGAAGCTTTTAATGACATGCACACACAACCCACTGCAAGTGCAACCTTAATGTCAGCTTGGTACCGATGTCAATCACGCTCAGAGGGAAAATGTGCAGATATAAACAGCCTACTGTGTTCGTTAAACTTGAGTGTTGTAAATCAGAAAAAGTGCAGCCCAAGCTTTAGTATCATTCAGTTACACAACAGTGTACAGAACATAATAGCCTCGTTAACTGATAGCATCCCACTTAGCTATCAACAATTTACTAATATACACACACGCGCACACACACACACACACACACACACACACACGCACTCATGTTGATATTCTCCCATGTAATGCATCTCATACCTCTCATTTCTACCAGTTGTCCTTTGGCTGCTTTCATTCGATCTTCTTTTAACTCCCTTCTTGGATTCTAATGACCGTCATTGGTTGATGATCCATCTGTTAGTTTTAGACTAGTTGTCCTGGCTCTCATTGTTCATAGGTCACAGAAATACCAGAGGCCAAATCGGTAGCCGAAACCTGTGATGTCTTCAGGATCCTCAGTCCTGCCTTTACAGGCAAGAAACCCCATCAGAGCGTGCAGATCAGAGCGCAGAGCTTACTGCCAGCCAGGCAGCTAGTGTGGGAATCACTGGCAAATGGGAGCTCTGCCTCTCTCTCTCTTTCTCTCTCTCTCTCTCTCTCTCTCGCTCTATCTCTATATCTAGTCCTCTCACTATCTCTCAATCCTCTCTTTTTGTCCCTTTATTCTTCTTCATGCAGTTTCCATTCCCTTTTGTGCTCACTTGATTTTGTTTTACGTCTAATCCTCTCCTGAATCCAAATCAACAACCTGACCCCTCTCTCTCTCTCTCTCTCTCTCCTCCTGTTTTGCTCGCCCCGCTCTCTCAGCTCTCCCAGTTGTGTTTAGTGAGTTTGATGGTGTGTCATCTCCCAGCGGACAGCTGTATCTCTTAAATCACACGCACACATACACGTATGCCGACATTCACATTCCCTCCTTTCTCTCTGGCAAACGGCTTGAACAACAAGACAAAATTAGATCTGGATTGCAACGTGTCCACACAAAATACGCAAAACACTTCGACACACAGTGAGGATGCCCGTCACTGTGACATGCACTGAGGATATTATGCATGAGCCGTGGGTAGAAGGGCTGGCAGAACACGCCCCCAGCACAGCAACACAGAGAACGCAAGAATGCACACATACGCATGCACACATGCACACGGCAGGATATTAAGCTGTTGCAGGAAATTTGCATAGATTTTTTTTTCTTCTTTTTTATCTTTGCATGAAAATGGATTGACTGTTAAGCTTTTATCAGCTCGTGGGTCACATGGAGAAGAAGCAAAAAAAAAAACAAAGGAAGAGAGGGAAAGAGATTAATGGTCAAATCATTTATAACGATGAACGCTTACAAGCTGACCTTGGCCTGTCATACCCTCCTTTGGATTTGCCCTCCTGTCCATCCACATTTATATCCTTTCATCTGCTGAAGGGCATGACAATTATTTTCATTCTGTCATGTGCAGCGAGAACTGCAATCAATGAGTGTCACCGGCTCATATTTAAAAAAACGTATCGCAGTAATTGTGCCAAGATATCAGCCTCCAGCTATAAATTCATGCATCAATGTGCTGAAGATGTACACACCGAGGCCTGCACACCCTCACACTAACAGGCAAACTTGAGTGGTCATGTACACCTACATAAGAAAATAAGTCTATAAATGTGTGACGACGCCTCTGTGTTTGCTAAAAACCCATATGGTTGATGCGAACTGACAGCCTGTTGTGTTTGTGATGCAATGTCTAAAATTGTTAAGCATCAAGTTACAAAAGAGGAGAGAGGAAAAAAGCCCAACTATTCCTGCTCTTACCAGACATCATTTTTTATCATCATGTGCATCTCTGACGCATTTAAAACTTGAGGCATTACAGCCTTAAGGGCAAATTGCAAATGTGTTTTGCGTGCCTTGTGTGTTATCTCTTAAATATTTCTAAAGACTCGTTCAGAGGGCTTTTTGAAAAAATACTTTTCACAACAAACCCATTCTCTTAAATGGATTTTGCAACAGCAAATATCCATCCTTGAGTTTATCTTTACAACAGTGCACAGGAAGGAGAGGTCAGTGGAGTTCTTGTGGACGGATGGCGTCCTGAACAACAGCCCATGCTTTGAATGTTGCTCAGCATCCTAAAGCAGCCTGCCCCTGCAAAATCCATGACCACATTTGCATAAGTGTCCTCGAGGTGATTATCCGCCGTTGAGATTTGAATTTAAGCTTTAAAAACTTAAATCCACACCTACCCACTGTATGCTTGCCCTTGCTACTGTCTGTACACAAGCACATACACACACACACACGTGTAACCCCTAGTGCTGACAGTTGTACACCATCCTTGTTAGAATCTCAAGTACCTGTAGGATTTAAAGCGGTTGTCACCACTTCCTGCCTGGGATAGCGCTGATAGCAGATTGGCGATGTGCTGGATTTGGAGAGGATTTTATGTCTCCTCATCATTGGACTCATAAACCCAGCTCAGAGCATAAATATCCCCAAGTTCTTAAATCATACCTAGGGAAATTAAATGTTCCCCCCGTAGTGCAGAAAATTCCCGAGCATTAGTGAGACGGATTTGGGCTTTTTGTCTTTTCATACTGAGCCGACTCTCATTTAACAGCCAACATCAGTGCACCTGACATCTAATATCTCCTCTACTGCTCATATTGGATTTTTATTTCCATGAATTATTTCCCCTGCTGAACAGATATTCTATCTTGTATAATATTATTTGTTTCATTTTTTTTGCTTAAATTACAAACACACCATTCATATTTTAGACAAGGTGTGTTTTCACTGTCTTTTAATGTTTTGTTTTATTTGACTGTGTCACTTGTCAGAATACAGAATAGTAACATTCGACAGCTTAATTTCACCATCTCTGTCTTTCTTCCTTGCTCAGGCACTATTCATCCATTGTTAAAGCTTTTTTTTTTCAGACATGATGCTCCTGTATCTTTTATTATCTTAATGATGTATGTCCTCCCTGGTTTTGCACCATGTGTGTTTCCATTGCTGTTGCCCAGCATCTTAAATTAGCCCGTCCCCCTGAGTTTTCCATGTGGGTGTGGAAATGGTGGGCTGCTGAAAGGATCTGGCAAAGCTTATGACGGGATAATCTGCACCTGTTCCTCTGGGCAAGGGCTAAAACAGGCCACAGCAGTACCCCTCTGCACTTCCCAAATCATGCAAATGCAAAATTACACTGCAAGAAGTGCAAAGCCAGTGAAATGTTTCTCACTGATAAGTTAAATATTCTTGCTCAATAAGGCTATCCATCTATTTGGCACTTTGTGTAGCCAGGACTAAGATGCTCTTTAAATTGAGCAGGCATCGCATTTTCAGCAACAAAACAGGTTTGATGTTGGAACACAATACATTTTATTTTGTTGTCAAGAAAAGTGTTTTATTGCAGCCTGGATTCAACTTTGCCCAACACATCAACACATACTGCATTTGTTTTGTTTCTGGAGCATTTCACATGTATGCATGTATGAAGCTTCATCACTTTGTGTCTGCAAGATTCTTTCCTTGAGTTCCAGATTTTTTGCTGATTTTTAAACGTCTTTTCTTTATTTTTATACATTTCCCTACTTAATAAATGACATGCAGAGCATTTAATAATAATGATTATATAATTTTTTATTAGCTCAATATCAGCTAGATAAATTAAGTAAAAAGTTTGTCTGATAAGTGTATCTGTCTTATTTCAGCACAATTTACCACATTCAAAATCCAACCAATTTGATACCCTCATCTCTTCTTCATTTGGATGAAAATTGTATGTTTGCTCAGGGGAAGATTTGCAGAGCTCAAACGCATGGCCATCCCCCACTGAGACAAAGCTAGGGCCCTCTGAGTGTTAGTAGCAGGGGGTAGTGGGAGAAGAGGAAGATGCAGAGAGGGGCCTGTGGTGTTCAAGCTTGTGGTAAATGTGTCAATTTGTCCTTAATTAACTCTAAAATAAAAAAAATCTTTAATGTTTAATTTCGGGGCTGGTCAGATCTGTGCATCTAGGGACCTGCTGTGATAAAGTTTATGCAAGAAAGAGGTGTTCTGTATACCAGCTCTGGTAAAGAGCTGGTATACAACAGGGAGGACGACTGAGGAATTGAGGGGATTACGTTTGGTCACAGGGAAAGACGTCTGGCAGTGAAACTGCATTTGAAGTGTGGTCAGCTAAGCTGAGTGCAATATGTGTGCAGAAAGTACAGCATGCCATAAACACAGCCTTCCAGAAGATAAGGAAAATGGAAATGAAGTTATCGGGGTTTCATAAAAATATGCACTGTGCATTTATAATGGTCACCCTCTTGTCATTTGGACTACTGTAATAAAGAGCGTACTTGCACTTAAAATGTCCTCTTGTGAATGCATTATCTTTCTTTCAGCCGTTGGCATCCAGATGAAACTGGAGTTTTTCCAAAAGAAGTTCTGGACAGCCAGCAGACAGGTGTGTAAGCACAAATATGTGTCACATGTTGTATCTCCTTCATATTCAGCCACAACGTTGTTGCACATTTATTTCATAAATTATTAAAGTGACTTATTTTGGTACACCTTTTAATTTGAGAATCATTCTGGAAGATTATTGCAGCCGACAAAGCTGTGTTCTGTGTTCTCAACAAAACCATTATAATATTTGCTTAGATGACCAGTTTCAGTGTGCTGATGTCTTTATTTATTTATTTTTAATCTCACAGTGTGCAGCATTAGATGGAAAATGTTCCATAAGCTGTGATGATGAGGTTGGTCAGATTTTATATCCGTCAGAAAAATAAAAACAATGTGGTCTCTTTTACTCCTGACATTTGCTTTAACGCTTTGCTTTTCATTTATCAGGACATTAACTGCTACCTGATCGATAACAATGGCTTCGTTCTGGTTGCAGAGGACTATACTCTGGTAAGACATTAGATGCACATGAAGTAGCACACGGTAATGCACATGTAGAGCCGGAGTAAGGTAACAAAAAGGATGCATCAAAGTCAGGTTCAAAGACGTTTAAGTTGGTTATTTGGGGGGGGGTTTGCCTTTATCAGATTGGACAGCTTAAGATAGACAGTGAGACAGAAATATTGGGAGGAGAGAATGGAGGACGACATGCAGTAAAGGGCTGAGGTCAAATTAACAATTGCTGTGACAAGGACTTCAGCCTCTGTAGGCGCACATCATCCACTAATCCATTCCGGCCCCCACTTCTTTAAATTTTAGTTGAAGAAGGGCTATTTGCCAGAACCTACTAGCATGACATGAATAACACAATTGTGTTTGTGTCAAGTGTGAGTTCACAATTTATGTGGAAATCCAAATGTAACGTTTCATTCCATATATTTTGCTGTTATATAATTGTTTCCTGTGTCTCATGAATATTGTTTGGACTGCTCTCAAAGAGACGTGCTGCTGCCCTAGCAGATACCCTCTGCTTAGCCGTCACCAGACATGCTGTCACTCCAGCTTTGGCTCATCTATAAGCCAGTCCGCTGGCTGTCACTGCCCTTTCCTCGCTCTGCATGTTCTTTTCTCGTGCCTCTCATTCGTTGGCTCCTTTTCTTCATTTTTTTTTCCAATCGTCACTTGAAGGTGATCGAACATTTAAGGCCCACACTAGTAATGTTTTTTACTTGTTAGAACTTCTACTATCATAAGAAACAGAGAAAGATGAAGATACTAGCTCAAACATAGACATTTTGTATAACTTGTATCAATCTTATTTCTCAGACAGGGAAGTTTTTCGGCGAAGCAGAGGGAGCTGTAATGAGTAAGCTACTGCAGATGGGCTCTTTCAAGAGGTAAGTAACCTGTTTAAGTGTGGACTTCACTTGTTTGTATCTCTATAAATGAAGCAGCAACCTCCGCTGTTAAAAAATGTGCAAAATCCTGCAGTTGGTCGATGTGTCCACTTGAAGCTGGCTGCAGAAACCCCAGAATTCACACCCCCCCCATTTAAACAGAAAAGATTTTTTACAGTAGAAATAAACATTAAAAAAATCTGTCTGATTAGCTTATGTCACTAACGGCACACTCTGTACATGGGGAAGTTTCACTAACGGCACACTCTGTACATGGGGAAGTTTTTGATAACTCATCTATTGTGATTTTATGAAGGATATGTGTTATTCACAAGCAGGCTCGTAACTGACCGGAGTGACAGGCGGGCAATGAATGGCAGTTTGTCAGGAGGCTCCAGCTCCAAAATATGGTTAAGAGAGCCTTTCCAGCATGGCGACCACCATCGACAGGCTTCCAAAGCCCCCTGCTGTAACAAATGAGCGATGTCACTCAGGCTTCGTCCATTAATATTATGGTGTAATATTTATAGCGTAAATGTATGTGCATAACACCAGGAAGGCTACAGAATGAGAGCATGTCTGGCCTTGTGATGACAGCTCTTTACTTGGCCAATCGTGTTGAGCTTTTCAGCGCTGAACTCCGACCCCGAGCTCAGCAGAGTTCTCCATTTGGGGATTACAGCAAATCTTTTCCTGAAACGAAAGCATGAGGAGAAACTTGAAGTCCCATACGCACACACACACACACACACACACATCTAGACACATTCACACATACACTGCTTGTCATGGAGCTGTGTCTCCTGGAAAATGCCAGGAGCAGGGATTGGCGCCCTTCTCTGATTAAATTCAGATATGTAACCCAGGGGAATAACTTTCCTTGAATCAGCACTGATGCAGACCCAGACAGACACAAATTGTAGTTTGACTGTGGATTCAAACTGGTATGATATATAATTCATGGAGTCTTTAGATAACCTGAGTGCAAAGTCAACTTTACATTTAGAGTGCTCATCGTCTCACAGACCTGTATTCGACACCATATTTGGACCTTTTCCAAAAGTCCCTGCTGCTGTTTGGAAGTGGGTGAGAACATTTTAAAACAAAAATCAAAGTGACAAATCATCACACCAGCAGGCAGCTATTTATCAGAGGGACGAACTTCTAAAATCTGACAGCAGATGCTTTAAAGTCCTACAAACAGAGAAGCTTACAAGTGCTTTCGCTGCAACTGTAAAATCGTGTTATGATGGATTGTTTAAAAATAAGCGCAAAACATGATGAATGAAAAACATTTCTCAGGTCGATTAAGTAATAGAGCTTCTAGATCGTAGCATGAATGAATACTATCTGTCGTAACGCAGTGCCATCTCGGGGGAACGAATGCCTAAAACTACGGCGCAGTGTTTTGTCATGATTAAAAAGCAATAGAGGCGGCTTTTTAAGTGTAGCACTTAAAGTCGAAATAAGCCGCCGGCTTGGATTTATGAGTCAGCATCAAGGCTGCAGATGAAGACAAATGTTGACAAATTATTTTCTGTTTCTTTTGGATTATCCATCCTCATAAACAAGCAATAGAGAGAGAGATCAATAAAGAAAAGAGATGTTATGCTCCCATGCAAAAAAAAGAAAAGAAAAGAATGAATGGTTCGCTCACACGCCTATGCAGTAATTACACATCTGTGCAAACACACACACACACACACACACACACACACACACACACACTCACACACATATATGACATTGGTCTAAGTTTGCTGCTAACACCATTACTTGGCCCGGCTTAGTACTAATTGGTTCCTGGCGGTGTGTTATAGCTATGTGTCACTGTTGCTGTGACTTGAGGTTTGAACATCGCCCAGGGCTGTGGATAGACTGAACCCACTCACACATCAAACACACACACACACACACACACACACACACACACACACTAACACACAAAGTATCCTCAAGTATATAGGAACTTGTCCACAGGCTATGAGAGAGAGTCCAGTGTGTAGACGTCTGTGTACATAAGTGTGTGTTAGGAATCCCTTCAATAACCTCGCCCAGACAGAGCCAGACCTCACACCCTGAGGGTCCGCTAAGCCCTTAAATCCTCTGATATCCCCTCCAATATCCCCAAATCATCTACACTCACACACACACACCCACCTTCCTACATCGCTTTGAGGAACCTCTTGGGAAGCTCTCAGCTTTCACTTTTCTTTCCCTTTCCCGTTCTCGCCCCACATCCATTCAGTATATCATCCGCAGGTAAAGCGGCGGCTAAAGCAGAGGTGGGATCTGTCCTTCCTGCTCCCACACAGCTGTCGAGCAGACCCAGCAGGCTTGTAATAGAAGAGATCAAGTGTAAAACATGACTTATCTCACCTTATCTAGGGCTTTATCTTCTATTACTTTTAAGACTTTAAATAGATATGACACTTTCTATCAAACTTTGCCTCACTCTATCTCTATTTGATATCAGTGTCTCACAGGCTGCACTCATGTTTCTGTCTTTATCTGCTCAGGGTCACTCTGTATGACTACCAGGCTCTGTGCTGGGTTTTTTCTGAAAGTAGTGATAGTGGACACACACTGTTGGATGTGAGTACTGCATTTTTACTCACAAGAAAAATTGGCATTATTTCATGGCTTCTAGCATCTAAAATTGTTTCCCCCCCTTTTCTTCCCCTTTTAGCCGTATTTTGCTGTGTTCACAGCTGTAAAGTGGATCCTGACTGAGCTTGTCATGTAAGACTTCTGTGTCTGTGTATGTGTCTTCTGTCTGTTTGTAATAACATATCTATGTACTTTTAAGCACTCACATGTTGCCCATTTCTTCAGATGAGGTCGTGTTTGTTACTATATGTAAACTGTATGTTTGTTTACGAGTTCCTCCACATGTATGTCCACAAGATCGTCAGCGATCATGAGCAATAATGGCTACCTGATGTTTCCTGTGATGCCATGTTGTGGTTGCAGAGTCTGTCTGGGTGGTCTGTTACAACCACAGTGCATCATGGGAACACTGAGTTGTCAGTTCTAATTTTAAGGACTGTCGGGTTTTTTGTTTGTCCCTGAGACATTAGTGATCTTTCTATTTATGTGTTTTGTTTTTTGTGTTTGCTTTTTGAGATGTTTATTAATCCTTTATCGTATTGGGGTTAAAATATTTAAGATGTGTAAAACTGATTAAGGTTTTTAAAAAAAAATAGCCGTCACTATAGAAAAAATGTCATGTGTAAAGAAAAACTACTTCAGAACAATTGCAAATACTAAGTAATAGGTAAACAGTGCAGAGTCCTTGAAAGCATCATCTACATTAGTAAAGTTCCTTTATTCAGTCAACAGTTTAGTTCTGTTTTTGTGTTTTGTTTTCTTCTTCCCTTTGTTTTTGTTTCCTGTCCTTTACACTGTTAATTATATTGTAGTTTCCATTTCTGCATTCAAGGATCCCCTAGAAAACAAGATGTCACATCCTAAAGGATTTCAAAATAAATCTGTCATCATAAAATGTACTTTATTTTTGGTACATTTAGTTTTTAAAATTAAAAGTATATAACTACTCTTTCATAATCTGTTATCATAGTTAACTTTACTTTTAATACATTTAATGATTTCAGCTTTAACTTTGGAAATTCTGCTTTATAAAAATCATTTATTGAAAACTTTCTTACCTGAGAACTGAAACGAAACAAGGGCATCAGACCTAATCTGAACACTCACAACATTTTGATGACAAGATAAAAAAAATCAAAGGCCTATTGAGCAAGGAGGCTCTTTTACTGACATAAATAAATTCCAGACTAAAATGAAAGGAAGACTTGAAAGTATTTATCAAATTACTTGCATAAAAAAGTCAGATGGAGCTCCAGCTTGCGTGGTCTGTCAATATTTAACCGTCAGTTCTTGAGAAAGCTTTTCACGATTTATTTCTTTGAAATACTTTGAGGCATAAGAAGCGAATAAATAAGACTTTTTGACTAGGATGGGAGCCAATAAGCAAAGATTCATATCTGAAAATAAAGGATTATATCTGCACCACGGTTTCTTTTGAAGCAGGATCCAGCATCTGTTGAGTAAATAAACAGTTTTCCCCTCTCTGGCCCTTGAGAAATGAGTGTCCTGTATGGAACAATGTCTGGAATGTGTAGAGTCTAACACATTGCATGATATAAAGTAATTGTATATATAAGTGTGCTGTAATGACCAATGTCTTCTCCACGTTTAGATTCCTGGTGGAGTTTAACTTTTACAGCTGGTGGCACTCTGACCTCACAGCTAAAGGTAAGACACAATCTACATGTTCTCTCTCTGGGTTATGTGAGAACGTCGTTATAAAGAACGTTGTCTACAGTAAATAATTATAAAACATCTAGAAAACCTTTGGGATTATCATTCGAATTGTGCTGTTCATTTGCTAAATTTGTAAACACCTTTGGAAAATTTGTTTGTACTTTTTTAGGATTGGAAACATTCTGGATTGTAATTCTTTTTGCAAATGTATTTTTTAACATCTTTAACAGTCATTTATCTACAGCAGCATCCATTACATGAGTTTATTACATGGATTAGACTTGTGTAAATCAGTGTAATCGCAGTACAGTGATGAAAGATACAACCGAAAACTCAAAGTACTTGGAAGTTCTTCTCGATTCTCTGGTTTTAGAATTTATCAAAATCCATGAAATGGGTCAATGTTTTATATATATATATATATATATATATATATATATATATATATATATATATATATATATATATATATATATATATATATATATATATATTGTCTTTTGTAAAACAAAACAGAACAACAGAAATACCATTTTTAACACTCTTCTTTTACTTCTTTATGAACATGAATCTTTTGATAAGTTTGACGATTTGTTATTTCCCAACATTTACTTTCTATTTATTTGACTTAATATGTTGTTTTTTTAAGAATCAAACTTTATATCCAGGACAAAAGCTCATTATTGTTGTGTGTCTTTGTGATAGTTGTTGATCTAAATATCTCCTTCATACTTCAGGGACCACCCTGTTCATTGTATGGCTGTGCTATTTCATTTTTTTATTTCTATCTAAAAGAATGATCCAAAAATGAAATCAGACGCTGACCAACACTCTGTTTTTTGCCCTTCTGCTTGAGTTCATTGCATACAGAATAAACAACCAGTGTCCTCAGCCCTGACCTCCTCTCTCTCCTCACCCTCTCCCCTCCACTTCCTCTGAGTCAGTTTGACCACTGCTGGAAAAACAGAATAAAGAAACACAATCCAAAACCTAAAAGTATAAATGGCAGAACATGAGATTACCTCAAGTGACATCAGTGTGTGTGTGTGTGTGTGTGTGTGTGTGTGTGTGTGTGTGTGTGTGTCCAGGGGGTTATATACTTGATGGTTTTATGATCTGTAAGGATGTGTGTCATATTGGTTGGAAAGCAATATCCGCTTTGTAACAGGAGAAAATGTCCTCTGTCTCTCTATTTTCTTTCTCTTCTCTTCTTCTCTGTTTTTTTTGTCTTTCCTTTCTTGTTCTGTATCACTTTCTTCTACAAATACACGCACATTCTCACATTTTTGAAGCCAAGCTATGCAGGCTGTGTTTCCTTGCTCTTTTTGGAGTTCTGGATACTGTTTGCCCATTTGAAATTAAAGCCTCACCAAGTAGCATCACATTTTACTATTAATTTTAGCCAAAACTAATATTCTGTATGTGAGCAAAGAGAGAGAGAGAAAAAAAGAACTGCAAAATGAAAGTCTATAAAATGTTTTCCTTGTGCACTCTTATCCAGAATGAAGCGAAGCTGGGCATTGCTGCTCGCCAAGCATTCGAGACAATTTCATAGCTGGCTGGCCTCAGGTCTTAGCAGCACTTTCTCCATCTTTTTTACAATAGAGACACAGGCCTGTGACACTCTGCTGAAACACCCCAATTTAGCAGTCTGTAACCTAATCTACAAAGCCTCTCGACTTGAACTAATCCCAGGCGTTTATACATGTAGGCTCTGTGACTTACTTCCATTCATATTTACTTCAGCACATTAATTTTTTTTTCACACAATAATGCAACACTGCTGAACACCAGTAATTAAAATACTCCATTCAAATCCCTCCCATAATCCTCTCTGTAGAAAACTTGTTTTGATGTAAAGTATTTGCTTATAAGACAAAAAAAAAGTGCTCCAGCTTTACATGCCTATTTATATTATGCTAATTTAATTACATAAGCCACCGCTTTTTAAGAATGCATTAAATCATGTTGACCAATATCAATGATTTATTTTATACTGTAGTGTTGCTAAAAACCTCTGGGTGGCAGAAGAGTTCAAGCTATGCTGCATAAAAGCCAGCCTAGATTTAGACGAGATAGACGGGAAGTAGCTCTGGTTCTGAAACGCTGCTTTATTTCAAACTTGTATATTTGCAAGGATGTGGTGTGTTTGCTTACATCTCTATTTGCAAAGCTATTTTAAATATGCGTTTGACTTTGACGTTGATGTTCCATCACTTTCTCACTCATTCTCTCTTGCTCTGCTCCACTCTCTCTCTCTCTCTCTCTCTCTCTCTCTCTCTCTCTCTCTCTCCCTCTCCCTCTCTCTCTCTCTCTCTCTCTCCATCTCTCTCTCTCCAGCTCAGCGGATGGGTCGATCCATGCAGGTACCGTGTGACACAGAGTACCCAGCCTTCATCTCAGAGAGAACCATCAAGGAGAACACCGGAAACCTCGACTGTGATGGATGTATCAAGTATGACAAACAAACTTTCTACATATAACACATGAACACAAGTTAAAAACATGCAAACTGTCCAAATACCTTCTTTTGACTGAAACACATTTCCGATCAGTTAGACACTACGCTCTATAAAATGAAGCAAAACAATTAAAAATAAATAAGCCTGTTAGCTCTCATCTCGGCAGGATATTCTTATCTGCATAATCCCAGATAATGGGAAACACATTGAAATCATTTGTTGTCCGTTGAAGACACTTCTATCCTGGCAATGCATTAAACACACATGCACACACACATATACAGACACACACTTTGCTTTGCTGTGGCAGTTTGAAATATGAGACATTTAGATGAGGGAGAGAGGTGGAAAAAAGGCTTCCTTTAAAAATGGGAAAATGAGTGTGGTCCACATTAACAATTTGGGCTTTTCTGTCAGGCAATTGTGGGGTGTTCTCTGGATCCCTCCGTAGGGCCCTTCATTGCTCCCAGCTGTGGAGCTGCCAGGGAAGCTCAGAATCCTGTGTGTGTGTGTGTGTGTGTGTGTGTGTGTGTGTGTGTGTGTGTGTGTGTGTGTGTGTGTGTGTGTGTGTGTGTGTGTGTGTGTGTGTGTGTGTGTGTGTGTGTGTGTGTGTGTGTGTGTGTGTGTGTGTGTGTGTGTGTGTTTGTTTTCCTGGTGTGTCTGATGTCAATACAGCGCCACAAGGTCAGCAGGGTAACCACTGCCCTGGGTGCTAGGAGTAGAATGTGGTTGGGGATTCATTCAGACCCCCATCATACTCTCTCACACACACACACACACACACAAGCTGTTTCTCTCACTCTCACAGTACACACTCATGACAAAAGAGCTCGCTTTAGAGAAAAATGGTCTCATCCTCGATGATGACACCAGCGCTGGGATTAGCGGGCAGGGCTGCGTGCTCTGAGCAACATGCTTTCAAATAAATCTTTTTTAGAGCACAATGAATTCAACAAAGTGAAATGGAGCTTTTATTCGGGGTATATGGAATTTTATTGCTCATATTAGTAATAGAGGATATTGGTGATAAACATGTGTTTCACATTACAGGCTGACTGAGGCCTTCTCTCATATTTTCATCAGGAAACGTGTGTGTGTGCTTTATGCTTTAGGAAATAAAACCCTTAGTTCTTGCCTTTTAAATCTCTCTTTACTGTACTATGACTGTGTGTTTGTGTGCATGGTGTCCTCATGTGTGTTTGTCCATTACTTCCTGGTGGGTGTGTCTGAGTGACAGAGCACAATAAACAATGAACTTATATACATTATACTCTATCATATATAATGGCTTAAGTGGTCCTATAGGATGACTCAACCTCCATTTATGCCCTGCCAGCTTCTCTCCACTGTAACATGAGATTTAGGACAAAGACTGTGTCATGTCTCGAACCAGAAAGGTCTTCAAGGGGACTATTAGCGGCAATACTCACAGCCATATATCTTCCCAAATACTCCTTCATTATTCTCTGGGCCATCCTGAAAGAAAGAGGTTCAAAGATACAGCTACAGCTTCAGAGCTGCAGTCAGACGGGTAGACATGGTTTCATCTCTTATGTGTCTTTATGTGCATAAAAATAATGCAATTACAATGACAGTATGAATTAGAATAACGCAAAAGGCTTATGACTTGTGTTCCGATACTTATGACCAGTATCCAAATCGATTTGAATGCATATTTACTGAAGTAAGAAAATAAAGTTCTCGACAACAAGCAAAATAAAATACATCATATTGTGTTTTTCATGAAACAGGCTCTTATGTGTACTTCATGTTTCTGATTAATGTTTTATTATTTTTAATGTGCTAAATTAAGTTAACATTTTGACATCTAAAAGCATATTGAATGACAATCAGTTTAAGTTTTGAATTGACTTCTCCTCGTGAACAGTTGATTTTTTAAATTATAAATACCGCGTGTCACGGCATGTTCCATATTTGTGTCTTCTTTTTTTTACAGTTTCTGACCCTTCTCTTTGATCATGTCAAAGCTTCATTTGTTAAATACTCTCAGCTGCATTTTGTAACAGACTACAAAACCTTAAATTCATCATATAATCTCTTCTAACACCCTAATGTACATACTTTATATTGGGTTCATATAAAAGTGTCATAAGGTCTAAGAAAAAAAGAGATTTCTGGGATCATGCTGCTCATTTCCCCCAAGAGTAATGAGAGAAATGGAAAAAGAATGACAGCATTGCCCTCAAAAAGCCACAAGTCTGTTTGTTGAGGTTTGACTGGAGCAATCTCAGCTCAATGAATTAGTAATTGTTAAATAACACTCAGTAATTATTGGTCAAATTTCCCAATTCTGATGACAGATTGTTTAAAAACCATGCAGTGCGTGCAGCTCGGGTTATGGTTAGTTATGCAACGAGGGAAAATGTGAAGATTCTGTACAGGACCAACAGAAATATTACACTTTCCCAAAATAAAGCACAGAGTGTTTTGATAGATACACTTTGCTGCGAATATTTGTCAAAAAGCAACAAACATGTAATATGGGATCTGAAGTATACTCATTAAAATCAGCTTCAGAAGAGCTGACACATTTTTTTACTTCATGATAAGACATTGCTGATAAGCTGCACTAGTTTTCATCATCTCCAGCTAAAGATTGTGTGATGTGTTTGGACAGGGTGTTTTACAGGAGGACACATTCTTTTGTCTATTCTGAACATAAATCTAATTTTTGATTTATTTCTTCATTTAATGCCAAATCTCTCTCTCTCTCTCTCTCTCTCTCTCTCTCTCTCTCTCTCTCTCTCTCTCTCTCTCTCTTTGTCTCTCTCTTTCTCAGTCTCTTTCTCTCTCTCTTTGTCTATCTCTCTCTCTTTGTGTCTCTCTCTCTCTCTCTCTCTCTCTGTCTCTCTGTGTGGATTGCTCTTTTTTACTTTCCTCTGTCATATTTTGAACGTTCATAAAAATAAATGTGGATTTTCTAGTTGTCAGTTGCTTGGTGGGTTAGCTGGCCACCTGAAGCCTCAGCATTTGGACACCATGTCAAGAAGAAAGCACGGTCTTGGCCATCTGTGTGTTTTTGAGAAAGAGAGAGAGAGTATGCTTAAATGTGTCTGTCTTTGTGTCCAAGTGTGCATGTACTGTATGTGCAGTGTAGCGCTCCCTTTCCCAGCACCGAGTATGTTCAAGGCCAGCAGCTGTGCTGTCAGGATGTGTTTAAGTCTTTGCTCCTAGAACACTTGCTCTGCTTTCTATCAGCAGGCTGAGCTGGGCCGGTGCTGTGCAGGGGAGAGCACGGATTATTAAACATCAGCAGATACTAATTCACTCTGATTGGGACTGGCTTGGCCTTTTTGCTGGTCTGGTTTGGTAAGGTTTAGTTGGTCACAGTGGGATGTGTGTGTATGAGAGTGCGGTGTGCTGGTGCTACATGGGGATTGGAGGCTGTTTGTGGTTAGATTAAATTGGTCATAATATTGAATTAGTAAGTATTGAGATGTTCCTGTAGGTCTGTTTTGCTCTATCAGATCTCCTGTTCTGCCTCACAAAACTTGAGTGTGGGTGTGTGCAGTATTTCTGCATTTGTGTGTGCTCATTTAATCACACATGCGCGTTCTTATACATGTCTGATAAATCTCTAACATTGAACTCGATAAATCACCCAGCTGCTGCAGAGGAGAGGGAGGCAGAGCAGCAAGAGATAAAGAAAGAAAGGGTGACAGAAAGAAGAGATCATCTTTACGACCTCTCTTATTCATAAAGCTTATCCTCGCTCGTAAATCACTGGCCAGGAGGCCGAGGCGAGCCCTGATCTCTCAGGCCAGTAAAACACAGTCATGGGAAGCTGTGAGCACAAAAGTGTGGTTCCCATTTGTCTTGCTTTGGATTGTTTTATATCCGGCAACACTTCATTGGCGCTCGCTTTGGATGGGATTAAACAAAGACAAAAGAGATGGAAGAAGAAGGAATGAGAAAGAGGACTGAGTCAGAGAAGATAGTGTGTATATTTAACGTGTGTGTGTGTGTGTGGCTGTGAGTCTGTCTCTTTATGTTTATTGACAGCTGGCAGTGCGTCAAGTCATCTTCTTGACATGCATCCAATGCATCTCCTTTCCGCCGGGGGAGAATGTAAACACCCATAACACAAATCCTCTGACACACGAGTAAATTCATATCTTACCCATGTCCCTTTTCTGCTCGCCGCTCCAACTCTCAAAGCTCCCTCGCTTCTTTCTCTCCCTCATCTTCTTCTTTTTTATCTGTTTCTGGCTGTCTGTGCTGTGATTGGCAGGTCCTTTGTGATCCAGCAGATCCCCAGCAGTAATCTCTTCATGGTGGTGGTGGACAACAAGTGCGACTGCAGCATGTTCGAGCCAATCACCATGGACCCCATCGAAATCATGTATATCCTTCACAGGCCAAAGACTTGAGAAGTGGGGATGACTTTGATAAAGAGTGTGTGAATGTGTATTTCTTTGTACTTTGATTGATAGGAAATGACACCAGAATGAATTGAGTCGAATGGAGGGGCTAAAGATTCATAATTACCACAGCTCCATTTTTCTATGGATTCAGAATTTTAAGGGAAATAAATGAAAGCAGAAGTGAAGAAATGTTTTCTTCGGGCAACTAAAATGTGTTTTAAATCTGGTGAGTTGCAAGCTTTTCACCCCACTGAGAAAAATAACACTAATACCTGATTATGCAATTTCTGGGGGGGATAAGCCTACTCTCTTAAATAAAGCAAGTGTGTGTGTGCAGCAATGACAACAAGATGTAAATAGCATGGGGCATCTTTGATATGTGGGGAAGCTTTGTGGAGTTTGTTTGCCCTCTGCCCCCTCAGATGAGACTGTTGTGAGAGACACAATCTGAAGCCAAAGCTTTAAGGCAGAGCTCTACTAGAGGTCTGTCTCACAGTGATGCATGTGTGTGTGTGTGTGTGTGTGTGTGTGTGTGTGTGACTCTACTTGGACTGTGTTACACAACATCCTTCTCTGTGATGCGATTCTGATCAATAGCAGACACAGCTCTGACTACAGTCAAACTCAAAAAGAGCTTAGCGTGTCACCACACCACATACATGAGCGAGTTCCTCCTTCAATGTGTGTTTCCCTGAAACTTTATACAGAACAGCCACGCTGTATATACATGTCTGCCACTGTTTATTTTGTTGCAGAGTGCTTACTGTAGAATAAAGCCTGCCATTATGTTGCTACGCAACAAAAGAAAAATCCATCAAACAAAAGATCTGAGTCTGATTTCTTTGTCCTGCATTCTGAGCCCAAAAGTATTACTGTATCCATTAGAAGCTCTTTTCGTCAGCGCACATGTAAAACATGCTTGAGTTTCCTTTATTAACCCTGAAATACAGTTCAGTGGGAAAACACCCTTCAGAGGATACTCATAGTCTGTTGTTGCCTTAACTTCAGCTGCACATAATGAATCTCTCAAGTGCGAGAGGTTGAAGATGCAAAAGGACAGGAGGCGTCCGGATACCTGTCACCCTTTTCACCCAGAGGTGACTGCTCCATGATAAGAACACACACACACACAGATCAGTCACTTCTAATTTACTTTTTATATACCTAGAAAATATTTCTTCTTTCTTGTTTTATTTATTGCTTCAAATGTCTTCATGCAGGAGAACTCCATGGAGTGTGGAGGAGCTGCAGGTCTCTCCTCATCTCTTGCTGCAACACTGTTGTGCATCCTCCTTGGTCTTTTCTCCAGGTGACCAGAGCTAGCCACGCCTCTCCGTCCAAGACTTGACTTGGATCGGCTTGGCTCGGAACACAAAAGAATTGCAGCGATGCCACAGAAAAAATCACTCATGCCCCTTTTTACATTGCACCCAATTCCAGCTCACCACCTACAAAGGCCCTCGCCCTGAGGAACCCCTCTAGCAGGCACTTATTTGAAAGGATTGAAAATGGATAGCTGTTTTAATAGTGATCATTAAGGTGCTTTAGCAATATCACACAAGCTGCACAGGGAGGTAAACAAAGCTTTTAGGAAGTACTAATGCTTACAATGCACATCGTAGCTTATAAACTACACAGGTGACCCTCACAACAGTATGTTCAGTCCTTTCAAGTAGCAGCGAAGGGCCGGGGTCCGTTGCTGAGCTTGGAACTGGGTATTAGAGCCACGTAACACCAACTTGTGGAGAGAGACAGGTGCACCTCCCCCCTTGGCCAACTCTGATGACTTTTTATGGACAATAGTGTTTCTGAGGGGAAAAAAATTCTGAAGACTATTAAATGTGGGCCAGGGTTGTAAAGAAATGTTTGTCTAATGATCTTTTTTTCATGATGAGAAAAAAGACGAATCTATATATATAGATATATATATATAGATATAGATTTAAAAAAAAAAAGAAGTTTATTTATGATTTGCAAGTGATCTCCATAAACTGTGACTATGAGATTTTGAGTCCTCTGACGTGAGTGGTTGTTATTTTTTGAGCTTTGCCTTATTGAAGAATATTGGTCCTGTTTGTGTACTTTTGAAATAAAATGATGTTGAAAATGAATGCTGCTGTTTCAAGGCTCTTAGTGGAGAACAATGAACTTAATTTGGAGAAGAATTTCCCATCCCAATAGACTGTTCTGTTGTTGTTGGCAGTTCTGACTGATAATTACACTTTCTGTTCTTATTGGTAAATGTTTGGCTTTTTTGAACTCCACATAAGCAAAGATGTGGAACACGACGTGTGTGAATCTTGTGTTTCGTTCTTCTGTCATTCATGAAAGCCTTTCCCCCCACGGGCCTATCCCCCACACAAAGAGAGACAACAAAGACCATGACACTGGAATCGAAGGCTGACCACAACTCACATCTGCATTTGCTTAGGGAATTGACACAAACTATGCTTTGACATTTTCTGCCAAACAAACACATATGTACATGCAAGAATAGGATTTGTGTGTGTTTATGCATGCATGTAGATGAAAACAATAAGCAAAAAAATGACAGAAGTTTTCAGAGGCTCTGTCATTGAAAGCAGGGGGTCGCTCTGCTGTGGTCCCTCTTGCTTGACATCAAACATGCTTCGTCTCCTTCTCCTTCCTCACCTTTAAGCCAACGGTCCTGCTCACCCCCACTTCCTCCTCCTCCTCCTCCTCCTCCTCCTCCTCCTCTTATGACAAGGTAATGCTCATCGCCCTAGTGGGTCTAATCTGTTCTCTACTGTTTCACTGATCTAGTCCCTTGAGCAACACTGTTTGATTCTAATCATTCCCAGTTATCCTGCTCTTCCTCTCTCTATGCTTCACAGACTCCTGGACTTGCTGGTGGGTCATTTATCACCGCATAATGGGAGTGAAGCTGTTTTGGGTCATGCAACCAATCCGGTCTGTGATTCCTTCCTGTTTGCCAGATGACTTATGGGAGAGTGCATGCAATGTGTGTAGAAAAGAGAGACTCGGGGAAGGCAATCTTCTTCCTGGGAAAATTCTGCACTAGCAGCCTGGATGCCACCTCGGGGTGCTGTGAGTGATAAATGCTCATCCCTGTTTTGTGTAAATGCTCTTTCTCCACACAAGCATTGAGAAAAAATCAAACTCAATTTCTCATACTCGATGGCACTTGTGTCAGCTTCCTGTAAAACAGTAATAGACACTTTTATATACCTGAATAACGGTTGTAAAAGGAAAAAGAATCAAAGAATGTACATGTTGAAAATCAATTGATAGCATTTTTGTTTGAGAAAAATGAATGTGTAGCACACAAATGTTCAGAAGTGGGAAGAAAACATGAAATCAACCTTTATTTGTATTGCGCCAATGCTGAACAAATCGTATCTCAAGACAGTTTACAAGAAGTAACAATAACTTTATTTAAAGTTCCTCTGAGGAGTTTTTGCTCTTTACAAAACAAACTGAAATTACTACTGACACATCTGACCTAATAAAAAACTAAACAACACTATAATTTACCACATTGATGATTCTTTATATGCCTGAAAAAGCAGGACATGATCATCAAGATGACGATAACGAACACCTTGTCCAGATGGGTCCCAAAGATTGACACATGAAATGTCCTCATTGTACCATAAGGTAATTTTTTTAAATATGATTTATTGACAAATTTAAACTTCACCTTTAATTTTCCAGACTTTATTTTTACTTAAGCTTTAATGCCTTTGCGGAGAAAAAAAAAGAAATTTTCCTTGTTTTATTTTGCCTTACTTGCTCCATTTTTCCAAGGTCAATATAGACTGAAAGCTACAGAAAATCTTTGGAGCCACAATGTATTGAAAAGGGCTGTCACTTTGCTTTCAGTGCATTGACATGTAACAGACATGAAGCTGAGCTAAAAGAACAGATAAAGACAAATGAGACGCTTTGTGAAGTCAATGTCTTTGATTGAGGGAGAAATTGTTTCCCCATGGATTAAAGAGAACTAGCCAACTTTGCAGACAAAGTCACAAATGACTAAGAGCAACAAGACATTACTGAGCAATTTATAGGCTCAAACAAAGCTGTTGTTCTGTATTTCAATTTATTGATTTATTTTTTTTATGTATTTCGAAACAATTTGTGTTTTTTCATTGTGTGAGCTTCAGTCAGCTTTTTACTTTTATTCTTTGAATATTTCTCGCCATTCGTTTTTTTAAATTTTGTTAATGTGAGGAAAGTTTTTTCCTCTCTTTTCACATAGTTCTTGACTTCTACCTGAGTAAACAATGTTTACTTTGGCTACCTCTGCAAATGATCACATAAGATAGACATCTATAACCCCGTCCATCAAAAGAGGCACACTCAAAGACAGAAGGAGAGAAACACCAGGTTTTTCATGAGGAGGCATCCACATTCCTTCCCAATGATCTGATCTGAGCTGCTGTTTGTGGTGGGAAGGAACCCCTGGGAGAGGAGTCACTGATCACTGGGACACAATGCCCTGAGGGGGCCCTGAAGCTCAAAACACACCCATCCATCAGCACACACACCACTCTAAACCCTGTTTGCTCGCCATTATCTTGCCTCCATGAGAAATCTCCTCTGCTAATATGCAGGAAGACGGATGACAGTGAATCCTAAATATTCACACATTTAGACATTCACACAAACACACACAGTCTTTGCTATGCATTAACTCACACACACATGGGCGGTCACACAGAGGGCAAAGCTTTTGGTGTAACCTCCTTCGATGGAGTGGATAACATTGGTGGCTTGCATTGAGGACCACAGATATGTTTAAATGGAAACGATTCTGAGCAGCTGAACCACACCAGGACCACACACAGGCCCGGTGACCACAACACGCCACAGCTAAGACAAGCTGGGAAAACACACACGCCATTCTGTCGACATTCCAGGTTGAAAATCTCACTGTTTGCATGTCTTCGTGTGTTTTAGGATAGACTTACAGTAGTGCATATGTAAAGTTAGAGAAACAATGAGGAGAGGAATTTTTAACATTTGGTATTTATTTAATTTTGCGCTCTCTGGTTTTTGTTATATGGATTAAACATCTGTATCAAAAACCCGCGTTCATATTTTTTTTTTTTTTTTTTTCACATTTGGTCGTTATTTTCATTTGTTGCCCTCAGATCTACTTCCCTATCCAAATTCCTTCACCTTTTTTCCTTTTGCTCTGGCCACATGATCATTGGCTGTAGTGGTGATAATGACCAGACCTCTCGAATTCCTCACCCACACACCGACGTAGCCGCACACGCACACACTCAAACACATGCACACACATCCCGCCATCACACCAGAGAATAAAACTGAACCAAACCCCAAAGACAAATTTGTTCCTGTGCGTGCCAGGAGACAAGCTGCTGCCAAGGTTGAGGGGTGCCAGCTGAAAACATACACTCTTCACACACACACAATCTCATGCACAGACTTTGCTTAGTGCCCCATGCTGGGACAGGAAAAAAAGCCTTCAGTGCTTATGGACGTCTTGGTGTGCCCGAGGACTTGACACCCAGCTGTACTAATAATCTACTTGTGTGAGACTTACTTTAAGAAACTATTTCTTATTGTTTTTCTCCTCTGATAACAACGAGCAGAGACCTCATAATTCATAAGCTTCATCAGTCTTCTCTCAGACATTCAGCTCTTATTTTGGCCAAATATTGAATAACAAAACCAGAACAAATCATAGGCATATATTTAGCATTCCATCTTGTGTTTGTGCAAACAAGCTGAGCGAGATTTTTCAGCGCTAGCATATCCAGCAGAGTCTTTGTAGCTGTGATCTGAGCTCTGCCAGCCCCACCGAGTCCACAAAAAGCCTCATTGGGTTACACATGGCAAGCTGAGCAATGGCCTGGAGGGGCATACATATTGGCTCCCTCAAACAGGAAGCGACTAAATGGAGACCCAGGAGTGCCCCCCCCCCCCCCCCCCCCCCCCCCCCCCCCCATGTCTAGCCTCTGCCACTCAAACGCACCCAGGCTGTTTTTAGAGTGTAAGCCACTTTAACAGAATAGACAGGCAAGAGCGAATTAAAAGAAGAGAGTGAAGGATAAGCAAAAGGAAAGCTAGAATGGAGGTCAGGAAGGCAAAGGAGAGAAAAGTCTGACTGATTGCAGCCAAGTAGGTGGTCTCACGATAGAAGCAACGCCATTGGCTCTCAGCAGTTTTTAAATCACAAGGTCTCTGGGCTGAATTGGAATTCAGAACTGCTATACGTATTGTGATCATTTAAGAGTTCCTTCACATCACAGTTCATCAGCATCAGAGTGTTTGTCTTGGATGCAGCAGTGATCAATCAGGAAGTATTCACCATTGACTCCCCCACGACGGCTATAAATTCAGCTGTTCTGATGAAGGCTGGATGTTGATGTGATTATTGATTTAGTGTTTTTTTTTTTTGACATGGCGTCTCTGGGTATCATGTGGTTACATCAAACTTTAATAGAAGTCTGTGTGTGTGTTTGTGTGTGTGTGTGTGTGTGCGTGTGCGTGTGTGTGTGTGTGTGTGTGTGTGTCCGTCTGCCATGTTTGATTTGTATCTTTATACCTCAGCTGGAGAGCTGCTCCTGCTTACTCTCTATGAACTCACTGTGGACAGAACTAAATGGTTGCTCTTATTGGCACTTTAGTTTTCTGTGTGTGTGTGTGTGTGTGTGTGTGTGTGTGTGTGTGTGTTGGGGGGGGCATCTGGTCTACTAATTTTGCTTTTCTCAGTGCATGCTGAACCAATAAACAGCACTTTATAATGAATCTGTATTGTATATTCAGTAATGTACAGTATCATATACATGTGCATGTTTCTGTGTGTGCGTGTGTGTATGTGTGTTTTCTGTACACATTTGGCCCATGACACATGTTCTGTATATGCCTGGTTCTTGGACTTTGACGCCTTATTTTGCATAACAGAGCAGTGAAAGGAAGGCTTAGGTTACAACCACAGGCCCTGACAGAAAAATCATTGCAGCAATGTGACATTTAAATGCCCTTGTGTCCCCCACTCACCCCCTGTCTCGACCATCATTTCTCTTTTGACACCAAGCATAGCCCTGTACATCCTCCCAATCTTCATCACTCTAACCACCATCATGGCCCTTTTTCTGTAGGCTATCTGATCTATTCACACTTTCTACACGTGTACAGTGCATTTGTGTGTTTGTTTCTTGGATATACTGTAGTCCTCTTGCACTCTCTATCCCCAACCATCTGCAACGTTTAAAGAACATGACATCAGAGTGGGATAATGTTGGGAACCGACGTCTGTCTTGTGGTAGATGCAAACTGGGCTGTGACGCCCTCTGTTTTTTATTTTTATTTTTTTTAGATCCACAGTCTCAGGGGAACCCGGGAGCCAGCTAATTAGGATTCCTGGTGATGTAACTGATACACTTTTACAGTTACAGGCAATGTTGTAATTGAAAATAATCATGGGCCATAATATACAGTAGCCAGTTGGGGTCAAACGCTCTGCAAATGAGGGAATGGCAAACATTTGGTAAAACATACAGCATATTCAGAAACGCAGCATATTAAAAAGCAAATGCAAACTCCCGAAACAACTGCAAAACAAACAAACGCACTGCCAAAAAGCAAAACAACTGCATAAGCATCAAACGCACTGCAAGTACAGAAAACAAAACTTAAGTCAAAAACACATTCAGAAAACAACAGGAATACAGAAACGTGCTGCATATGGCGGTGACTAGGCTCTTAATCTTTGTAAGTCTATGTTGTTGTGTTTGTAGCCTGTTCTGTGCACGGATAAGTGAATGCTTATGAGTAAATGTAGGCCGTTGCTATTATTATCTGGTAAAACAAGTAAAAACGTCAAACAAATTTGGTGGCAGACCTCATGCTTGCCTGTCTGCGCATTTCCAAGCAGCAGGAAAATCGTGGGCATCAAGGATTAGACCATGATGTGTCTGCTACTAATCCATGTCTGTGTAAAGACTGTGGCTTCTAGTCTTCCTTGGAAGTTTCATTTTGGACTAACATAATTCTCTGCTGCATTTCCAATTTGTTGTGGGGAAAATGTAGCTTGTGTGGATGTAGTATTGCATTCATGAACAATAAAACAATTAAGCTACTAAAAAACTATTTGATTCAGATGACATTGTCGCTACCACCAAGCTAACATAGCTAACACTGTTATTTGCTGTATCTCAGTCGGGAGTCAACTGTTTACATCTACTCCTTTAACCACGAGTCACCATCACAGCGCCCTTCTTTTAGTCATCTTTGACTTTAGATTCCGAGACATCGGTTTATACACTCCTTCAACAGGTTGCTGTAATGTTGACGCTAATCTGTGCCTGCGGTCAGCTAAAGAGACACCAAGTCAAGCCCTTCCAGCACAGCCTATGATTGTAAACACTTACTGCCCAACAATGCAGTTACATAATCATACTGATGTCTTCCAGGTTTCAAGAAATATAAAACGATGGAGTCAAACATACTTCTTAATTCCAATACTTAGATCACAATCTAAAAGCACAATGGGCATTGAAAATTGAAGAACATATCTGAAAAACCATGAGCTAGGACAACTAACATCTGCATGTAAAATGGCTCTCAGCTAGGAAGTAGCATAAACTAATAATGGCATTATATTGATACTCTGTAAGAGAAAGCTTTGTTTCTAAGTTAACTAGCAAGCTCTAAAGTGTTATAGTCATCTAACTTTAGCCCAAAGCCCAAAAATGTCCTTTTCAGTTTGTTAATTATTGTGATACAGTGACTTGTCACTGAATTGTTGTCTGCTTATTTAAATTAGACAATCTAAAGGAAAGCAGATTGATTTAAGCTTGAGATCCTGAGCATGATAACAGTGAAAAACTATTTGAGTATGGTAAAGTCAAGGGCATCCTCTTGGCATCACATCCTTACTTCTAATGTCACAGCCTTAGTAACAGGACACAGGATGGTGCCCCTGATCCATGCAATGTCTCCCAATCAGCTCTGAGACCTGGAGCTGTTTATCTTTGTAAACCATTCAAAGCAGCCCAGCCCAGTCTCACCATCCAAAATGCAATTTATTGTGTTGATGGAGAAGCAATGGGCCTGATCCTAATAAGATCTGTATTTATGCACTGAGGTTAACAAGTTGAGTCACAATGGTGACTTTGACCAGGAACTGTTTATATGCTTTGTAACAATCTCCCTGCTGTAAACAATGTGTGTGGTTTGCAAGCACCAAATGCCTGCTTCATTTAACAATCTCTAACTTTAAGAAACTGCAAAGACCAAATGACAACCTGCTGAAAACACACATGTTCAATACATATTCATTTAGGTAAAGTAAAAGAAAGTATAGTGTTATAAGAATATGTAAAGCTATTTTAAAAGGCGTGGAGTAAATGCATACATTCAAAACCCAAACTTTTATACCAAATTCAATAATATTGCCTTAAAAACCTGCGTAAATAATTGAATTCATGACTTAAACACATTTTCTCTTTTTTTGGAAAACCTTTTATCCCTTCTTACAATTTCCCCCCATATTTACATCCTGCTCTTTTATTTTGTCCTTGTCTCTACACTCTTTCTGGGTTTGGATGTCAGGCTAAGTGCAAACCTGTCCCTCACAATTGTTGTTTATATACTACTAATTAGTGTTGAGCTCTAAAAAGGTTACGTAGCATGCAGTGTGTTGTGTTCCCAGATGCCTTCCTAAAAGTTGAAATGGAAATTATGCCCTTGGGTGAAGGTGAATTGAAGGTGAAAGGCGACAGAAATTGCTTCGGCACACCTCCCAATTTTTCTTATGCTTCTTTTACCAAGGGATTTACGTTTTTGGGGGGCTGATTTTTGTGCTTAGTTGGACCTCCTGGCTATAGTCCCTTCTCCCCTGAACAGGGAAGTGGTGTTTGTAACAGGTGAGTTCTATCACATGTATGTATGTTCACTGCTAGGTTTGCACCTTGTAATGGTCACAGTTGACAAATACAAAACGCACAGCTAATTATTTAATACACCTGCGATGGTAGCAGGGGGCTCAGAGAAAACAACATTATCATCTTTTGAGTCACGTTAGAAAATATGTGTGTTGTGCAGCTGGAGCAAAGTGTGAATGTGAGGCAGTTGGTGACACATTATTGGAAAAGATCTCCCTGCTGTGAAACAACTTAAAGTGTCCAAGGCTACAAGCCCACTTATTTTCCAAACTGAGTTTGACTTGGACATTTTTTTTCATTATTTCAGGGGTCAACACGGCATCACTTCAGTTCAACGGAAAAAGTAAATCTTTCTTAAGTCAATAGAAAGGTAAGCAACAACAGTATGAAGAATTTCTGCAATTTAAAATACAGTCTTAATTGACACAAAAAAAAGAATTATCAGGAAACTATGACAATAGCTTAGACAATAAGATAATGAATATAAATGCACGACAAGTTCACAGATTCTTTAAAAAAAGGTTTAAATACCTTTAGGTGAAGTTTATATACACACTTGGCGTCGTCTGCTCTTGATAACAGCATCAACTGAACACCTTAAACATGATGTTTTTATAACATGATCTATGTTCTTTGATAATATTCACTACAGTTTATTTTTGTTCATGTAAAATGAATACCCACTTCCCTCATTAATCTCCACTCCAAGCACTAGTAAGATAAACAGTGAAGCTGTTAGAAAGCTGAGCTGTCGTGCTTTGTTTTCCACCCACACATTTATACGCTATTATAAAAACCTGCAGATCGTTCCGCACTCCAGTCTTGGCAGATACATCTAACTTTGGTTTGAGGACTTCCCCGGTCTTTTTCTTTCTGTGCTCCATATTTCTACATTTTCTCTTTCTCTCTGTCTCGTTCGCTCCTCTTTTTTTACATTTTGGAATTCACCTCTATAATTTATTTCATGCAGGAAAAAGACGTTGTGGCCTCATAAATCAAAAGCACTTTATACAAAAAGGAATGAAAGCCGCCTGCATATGGGATGTTTTAGCTCACATTCTTAGCAATTGGACATGTAATAAAAGAAATATGGAATTTTCACCTTAGGTCTCTATCAATAAAACAAATGCGAGGCATGAATATGCTATGTGTTCCTGCACTCACTCCGTATCATTGCATTTACATAAGTTGATTTGTTGGGCACAGGAATGGAGGATGTCTGACCCAGTAAGGCAAACAGAGTGCATGTACTTTAACTCTAAATGTGATCTACGCCCGTGCAAAGATAACTCTTATCACAGCAGATATATGGCTTCAGACCCTTTGATGACAGAGTTTCCCAGAACAGTCCTACAGGTTTGTCCAAAGACAGGTTGATACTAAAGTGTAAATCTTGAACTTAAATCTTTTGCCCTTGACTTTACTTGTAGATTAGATTTTGGTTTCCCAAAACAAAACATATGCGGTGTGCTTGATCTTTTTGAAGGCACCACATGGTCTTTCATTTAATTTTTCTATGTTAGAGGAAAATCTAAACAGAAAAGGCCTTACATAATTATTGTTGTGTACCTCATAACAAATGTACAGCAAGTTTGTGGTCTAAAACTTCTCTGGGTACTCTTTATGACAGCTTCATTTTTCTCCCACTGTCAGATTGAATCTTTCATTCTGCAAACCATCTGATTCATAACAGAACTGCCAGTCTGCTAAAGCCAGGCCTGATCACTTTAATCTGCACTGCTGTTTGTGGGTTTTAAACGATCAGGTTGTGTGAGGCAGCAGAGATCTCCCCTGTGGAGAGATCATGTTTCTATAGGACACCACTGACAGCTCTTGCTACTTATTCTCTACTCATTTATCATTTGATCGTGTTGGATACCCACTTATTCTTGACATTACTTAGGCTGAACCATAAAAGGGGGATTTTTTACAGTGAAAAGGCAAAGGGAGGTCTTTTATTTTGGAAGAATGCAAGTTTTTGCTTTTAAAGATGCCTCTACCTGATATCGGTAAAGTATGATTTAACTGGAACACATGCCTGTAGCTACTTCTGCATGTGTATATGAGTTTGCATATTTGCATGGATGCAGGGGGTGATTTATGTTCCTTTTAAGCCCTCTGTGCCCAGAGAAAGAGCCATATATTAACATAGTAGAAGAGACAACCATGTCCTCCTTCTGTGTCAGTTCCTGCCATGCAGTAAAAGTTTAAACAGCAGGCTATGAAGTTGAAATAGTGTGCTACAGTATACAATCCTTTCTTTAATAGCAATGCAGAATGCATTCAATGGCACTATTGCAGTTGCGTATATGTGGAAATAAAGTAGATTTCTGCAATGCTGTGAATACAATTCTGTAGGAACTGTAAATGAAGAGTAAATATATTCTGCAAGTTGGTGGCTGCAGTAGGTGAAGTTCATGAACAGTCTCCCCAGAGCTGCAGAGCAGAGGGACAGGTCTAAAAGGAATGTCAGTCTCTTTAAAACCCTTCGGGTATGGACCGAGGAACCACGGTCTGACTGAAAACACCTGCACCTTATAAGAGCCACTGTACAGAGAGCTTCAAGATCCTGATCCAACATACACATTCATGAATGTACGCTTTCACACAAACACATGCAAAGGCTAAGCACATATGCACACACACACACACACACACACACACACACACACACACACACACACACACACACACACACACACACACACACACACACACACACACACACACACAAATGCATAAAAGCCATTTGTGCTCACGGATGCTGCAATGCGCACATTTACCCAAATCCTGCGTATAGAAGCTTGTGTCATCTTTTCCAGGGCTTTCAAACATTTTTTAAATCTTTTCACTGAAGGTAAAGTGCAATGAAATGTTATCCCCACCTTAAACAGATGGACAAGACCCAAAAATGCTCTACACTCCCAGAGCAACTTCCCCTCCACTCCTATTCAGACTTCCAGGAGGGGAAAAAAGTCTCTTCAGCAGACAGTTAGTTTTTTGTGCAGGTCTGCAGCATGTCTGCAGTTTTGCACTGGACTGTTTCTTGTATGGGTGACTGGTTTTACTGGTCTGACCCTGCTCCCCACGAAGAAGGGTAAAGTGAGCGGAACAGCCAGATCTGGGCGTAGTGGTGGAAACAGTTTTCCTGGGCAGACCTGTACATGGGGCCTTGAAAGCAATTTCCTCATTAGTCTAAGTTGCTAAAAATCTTATTGATTGCTCTGGATATACCCTCAGACTGGATTAAGATTCCTTAAGAGATTTCACCACATTTTTTTTTCAGTTCTAGCACTCTAACACCTGGTGTATTTCAGGTTTCTCTCCTAAAAATAAGTTTGCAGAGTTTTATACAACTTCCCATATGTGTGTTTTGGTTCCTTGCCATCCAACATGGTCTTGTCCAAAGAGGTGGCAAGGCAAGATATCTTTCTAATCTAATCGTTTCTCATTAGCGATGCCTGAGGGCGGATGGCAGACGGCACCATGCATCAGGTTAACACACTGCCTTATTTAGTCTTTGCTTGTTTTTATAGGCAGACGACAAACCGTAGCACTCCAGCAGTCATTAAGAACCACAGCACGAGTGATGAGCTAAACCACAGTCTGGACGGGAATCAGAGTGCCAAAAACATACACACAAACTTTTAAAAACAGTGACAGTTGGCCCTAATCCAACTCCAACCTTTAACTGTGTTATGAGACTCTACAAAGGACAGGATGAGACCCCTGCCATGTGTTGTTTGTTGTGAGCTCTCACTGTAATTTCTGGCTGTCTTCTGTATACAAAGGACATCTAAATTCTCTTTGTTGACAAAAAAAAAAAAAAGATAGTTTGGGGGAGCTGAAGGGTGAAAGATGCAAAGGATTGTGTGAGAGTGAAACCCAAAAGTGAAAAGCGAGGAACTGTGAGTAAGGGAAATATTGAGACCAGATTTCCCCTGTTCTGCTGGAGGGCAGCATATATTCTATGTATGTTTGGTATTTGAGCTTTTGGTGTCAGAGAGACTTTTTTTTATTGAATTGTCCACTCATTATTTTTGTTCTTCAGATATTGGTCATCTTCTTCCTCATCTCTTTGCCCTAATGTGTCAAACATTATGTAGGTGCAGGGAAGTACATAAACAGCTGACTGAAGATGAAGATTTATCCACACACTTACTTAAATGCCACAAAAGTTTCAAATCTGTTCTATTTCTAACACTACCATGTAATCATTTTTATGGTGTTTGTGCCAGCATGAAAAGGACAAAATATCCAAATTATATATATTAAATTATATATTTTAATAATCAAATAAGTACAAAGTTCTGAACTCAAGCCAGACCTTATGAACCTCAGTGAAATATATGATGTTTCCTCCATCCAAATGTGTTCTGTGTCAATTATGACATAAGTTTTTCCATTTCTCAAGATTGAAAACTAAAGAGATTTTTTCATTTAACCATTCAACTATAGTGTGTGGCATGTACTTTTTGTGTAAGGAGTGAGTTTCTCTGTGTGCAAAACATTTTTTAATGTGTCGTGAGGTCTTTAAAACCTTGGGGGAAGCCAATGTTTTGATGTAAAAATGCTTTAAGTTTAATAATAATAATAATACACTTATTTAATACAGCGCTTTTCTAAATACCCAAAGACACTTTGACAAAAAACAAACGGAGCTCAGACAGGTATAGGGGGAGCCAGGTTATGGAGGGCTTTGGAGGTAAGCATGAGCAGTTTGAAGTTGATACGTTGGGGGATGGGGAGCCAGTGGAGGTTGTGAAGGAAGGGGATGATGTGGTCTCTGGTGCGGGAGTGTGTTTGTCCTCTCATTCTTCCTGACACTGTGGCCAATCATAACCTTTCCCTGGGTTCCCTCTGTAACTCAGATCATGCTAAAAGGGGGCCCAAAGAGCCCCCTCAAACACACACGCACACACACACCATACATAAACTCACCCACATCACCAGCTTGGTGCCAGAACCCATTCATCAGGCCCTCATAGCTGGGCCCTGTCAACCTCTAGCCTCAGGCCTGTAGGCCTCAAGCCAGGGGCTTGAGTTCCGGGCTTCCCGCCAGTCTGTCATGGTGCTGGGACGTGAGCCAGCCCTCCATCAGCTTTGATGTGAGCTGCAGAACCAAATGGCTGTGGAAGGGGGGCCTCTCAGCACAGGAGTTACACAGCAAACTGAGCGGGTCACCGAGCTACCATAAGCATTCAGTATGTACTAACACACAGCAACAGTAGACGTCTCCAAAACATGGTTTGGAGAAAGATTTTAGATTTTTTATTTCCATTATTATTACACTCCATTATTATTTTTTTTATTTCCAAGTTTCCATTGCAAAAAGGTCTTGTTGTAAAATCAAATTACACAAGACACATTTTGTATTCTAATTAGGTTGGTATAATTGTAGGCTTTAGAAGCGTAACATATTAACATTGCAGTAAAGACATTCTTTTTTATCGGTTCACATGCTGAGCTCCAATTTGTCTGATTTTCATCATGCTGAAGCCTGAAAGAACGGGTTTATGGCGCAGGATCCCTGAGAGATTGATTACATCACGGGAAAGCAGGAAGAAGCAATGAACTGTTGAATAAGGTTGTTTTTTACAATAGGGGGCCAACTCTCATCTGCATGCACAGGTTAGCCGTTCTCCCCTTTCAATCTAACTTGCTCATAACACATAAATAACCGCAGATGTTCATGTATAAAACTCTCACATTTACACCCCCACACATCATCAACGAATTGTGCAATACTCACTGTACAAAACAGTTTTTGGTCAATTTAAAACAACAATCCTGTTTCAAAAATAACAAAAGTTTATGAGTATGCATTTGCTGATTGACAGTTCTTGGAATCATCCAATATAATACGAATTTTGAAGGATAGAATTGTGGTGTTTTAATCTTATCTGACCCATTGTTTGCATAACCATTGTCTGACTTAAATATTCTTCGACCAAATGATTTCACCAAGAAATCGGATCCCTGACTCTCCTCATATCTCCCGTTGCATTTTATGTTTTTTGTTTGTCACTTTCCATCTCACTCTTTCTTTATCTTCTTTTAGGTTTTTTTGCTTCTCGGTCAGTTTGTAAAACAGAATCAATCAGTGATGACAAGGGGAAAGAAAGTTCATGTTTCTCTGACGTCAGTCTGGCTAGACAGCTACTGGAAGCAACAACTCTCTAATTCATTGTAAATTAACACAGTTCGTCATAAGGAAACCAGAGAAACAACCTCTCTTCTTGTGTGACACGTTCAAAATATCCCCCTTCAGTGTTTACTGTAGGTGTGGTCCTCTAATGTGAAAGCACAATATTTCTGAAAAGCTTTGCCAAATCAGACAAATTAACACGACATACAATATGTGGGAATAAGACGGCCTTTCTGAGCTCTCTCAACAGAAAAGTCAAAGCCAATAGGAAGTGTGAATATTCCACCAGCAGACACAGGCCCCTACAGAAGGATATTCACCTCTAAAAAAGGTGTTAGGTTTATTGGATCTAGCGGGACATTACCTGTATATCCAGCTATGCCATTTTTCCATCTGCACCATGTTGATTCATTAACCACAAAGACCTCAGTGTGAAGCCCCTGTTTAAACACCTTATTTCAATAAGTGCTTTTTAATGAGGGTGCTAACTAGCTGCGGTGTCAGTCAACGAGAGAAAGATGCAGCCAAAGCTCTTGGAAAATGTATTTTTCAGTGGTCTATTACATTTTTCATCTGATGGTAAAAGTTATGATGAAGGTTTGTGTCGGTATTTCTCTAGTTCTGAGTCCAACTGCATCCTGTGCAACCTGCGAGGGGCACATTTTCTCTTTGCATAAATGTTCCTTACTAAAGGAACTGGCAGCAACACAGTTCTGTCTGTTACACAATCACATGACAGGGCCGTCAAGCTCAATTGCTTCTACATTACAGCCCATTTACCATGTTTGTTTGTTTTCAACACAGCCTATTACGAAGAATATCTGTTCTCAGATTAATTGTACAAATCCCGAGGAAGTGGCACCTTAATTCTGTTTTAATTCCCCTAAAGTCTATATCTCTTTAGAATTTCAGTTCTTTAAACCGTATGAAATCCATATTTTCCTTTTTTTTTCTCATTCTCAATAACTATTTGAATATCTATATCAGGTGAAGGACTGTACTTTTTCCATCGTATTGTTTTTCTGTTCTATGAAAAAAGAAAATTCCAACTGTGTCACAGTTTGGTGGGCGAGATAGGAATCTAAGGGAGAACTGGCTCTGACTCATAGGGATCTCTCTTAAACCTGGGCTTCAACACCTCACTGATACGCTTCATTAATATGAGCATTAAAGCAAATGACTTCATCTCAGAGATGTAGAGGTAATCTGTCACTCTCTGACTTCTTCATCTGCCATTTCCCTTCCCATGTTTATCCATATTTTTACTCTTCAATGTGGTTAGAGTGAGTTCAATCCACCTATTGGGAGATGTGACATGTCTGGAAACAGCTTTGTCTTTTGTCCCTGTCTCCAGAACAAACAGTATTCTCTTAGACTGTAGGTCATATAAGGAAAGCAGATATTTATTAAGAGTCTTTATTATGCAATTGTTATCAATGAAGTCCCATTTTGAGTAGGTTTGAAATAATTTATTTTAAGCAGTTGTAACTAATATTTTACAATTACACTGTATCATTTGATCAACATATGTAAACAGGTGTTGAAGCTGGTCGAGAGCCAGACAATTTTCTGATGAAAAGATTGAGCTCAAAATGAAAAAAATGAATGTGCTGGTCTTTGCTTGATGTTGAAAACCCCCAAAGAGGATTGTAGAGAAGCAATGGTCTTCATGCATATGAGTAACAGTTTGTGCACTAGTTTAGGGTGGAAGACAAGAGGGATGACGTTGGAAAAGGAATCTCAGTATCTGACGTATGAAACTTTTACTATAACTGGGCTGAGCTGCATTGATGTCAGAAAAAACCCCCGGGGCCCACTTTAGTGTAATCCACCAGGGCTTAGTAGACTGACAGAATCACTCAGCTACTGGCTCTGACCTGGCATTCAGCTCCCTGTGGGGCAGAACTACACACACAGACACACACACACACACACACAGTACTTCAACCAACCAAAAGAGAAGAGAAAAGAAAGAGAGGATCCCTCAGCAAACCACAAACAAGTAAGTCGGTTCTGGGCTTGTAAATGTGTCTCATTGTGTAATATAGTGCATCCATTTTGAGAGGAAGCCATAACACAAGGATGTGATGACAGTGAGTGTGTACGCAATGTACAATAACTTCAAAATGGAGATGTGTGCGAGCAAGGCAGTAAGACGACAGAAACACAGAGTGTATTTGGAGCAGCAAATCCAATGTCAGGGTGGAACAATGTTTATATTATTCGTGAATGTTCTGTAAAATCGATTAAAGCAAAAATCCCAAACTTCATTTTGCAGAATGGTCATTCTGTGTGACATTAAGACAGAATAACAGATTGTAATCCTTTACTGTCCAATGAAGGTGAATATGTTTCCACATCTGTGAGCAATCAAGTGAGACAAGCCGCAGTGCTGCACAGACACACACTGTACATACACACAGACACACTCACACAGCTATTCTACTGTGTTTACATTTCCAATTGCAATGATCTCTGTTCTTCTGCGAGGCAACTGCATTAGGTCGGCTTCAAAAAAAAAAAAAAAAAACTCTACATAATTGTATAGGTGGTGTTGCTAGTTCATAATTGGCAACAATAGGAACCAGTTCAACCCTGTGGAATGTTATTGAACAAGAATAGTACATTGAAGAAACTGAAGTCACACACACACACACACACACACACACACACACACACACACACAATAGCCTCAGTCATGCAGATTGAAAAATGATGACCTTTACCCTCTCTATTTTCAGCCAAAGTTGTGCCCCATTGAGACAACTTGTGGTACCAGTGGTTTCTGGGGGGACACTGGAAGAGAACTGGCCGTGAGAGAAAGGGGGAGCAGCTAACTTTGTGGCATCGGCCCGTCTCTCTGATCCAGTCCAGACTTTTTGCGACGTCACGGTGCGGTGTCCTGCCCTCTCTCTTTAAAACACACAACCACAATTCCCAAATAGCTCTAAATGCAGCTCTGCGGAGCACTCTTATTTTGGCCTGTTGACACTTTATGAGAGTTTTACAGTAAGAGCCGGGGAATGGAACAAGCTCCACTTTGGCTTGGAGAGAGGAGCTTTACCGTTACACGGACAGATCATGTGTTCTGTTTGCTGAGGCCTAGAGCACAAAGCAGACTGGCGATGATCAATAGAGTTTGTGTTTCTATAGGATTAAAGATAATGTCTTAGTTTTTTATCCTCAAAGGTAGAGCCATGGTTTACATTTTGTGATACTAAGACCACTGATGGAATCCACCCAGCATTGTTGTAGTGTAGTTAAAAAAAGAAAGGTGGTACAGGTTCAGAGTTCAAGCTGAGGTTTTGTTTCACAGATGGTAAAATGTGCTGTAAATGTATTACATCAATATGTGAAGCCTTTTATATGGCAGCTACAGTAGAACATAAGTTAAGCCTTTTCCACTGCAGGAACAGAACCAACCAAATATTTATGAATCTGCAAAGCTGTGGTCAGCAGATCTGGCTTTAGTGGAGGGAGGTTGCCTTATATCAAGCAGCTGCTTTGTTTTAGGAAAACACAACTTGTCACGTAATCGTCCTGAAGAGACCACGGAGGTATTTTAATGCCGTGGAAGATGAATCAAGCAAAACCACTTGATAAGCCGAGTGAACCTCAGTTTGTATCCAGCATTGTTCATTCATCATCATAATTATCACCTTTGCAAGGATACGAAAACATACACATGCACGCACACAGCTGCAACCAAAGTATTCAAGATCACTTTTAAGGAATTTGCGTATTTCGACATCTTGACAATATGAAACCTTCATTGTTTCTTTCTAGGAACACATTCCTGTTAATATTTATGAAAACAGGACAGCAAAGGGAAAAACCTTGAGAGCAATACAAGTTGGATGTTGGCAAACTTTTGAACTGAAACAAGTTGTTTTTATCTTAAACTCTTAAGAGTGAATGACGAAGGTTACCACCTTAAAATATCTGCTAACCATGTGCAATTGTGAAGGCCTTAAGCTTAATTATGTGTGCCGCACCATAAAAACAACCTTTTCACCCTGTGACCACAACCACGAAAAGACACTTTTGTTCTCTACAGATCAGGCGTTTAAATATTTACACAATTGCCCTTATTATCAGTCAGAAAAAAAGGGTAAAAGTGACAAGTGCAAGAGGGCCTGCCAAGATCAGGCAGCCCGTACAGCTACTCTGGTAAGTCTTACCTGTGTGTGCACCTGTGGGTGTCAGGTTTCCTCTGCCCACTGTGCACCTGGATTTCTATTTATGACGGCTAAAGGAGTCCAGCTGGTGTGAAGTCAGTCAGTCAGTCACTCCAAAAACATCTAATGTCTAACAATTGCAAGTTTCTAACCTTCATTTAAGTAAGAAATGTGAGGTGCAATTTTGCATCCCAGCAAACTCTGCTGTCGAAATAATGTTCTAAGTAAAATCTCTCCCTTGTGTTGGTCTCTTGTCATGTTTTCCAACTTGTCTTATATTGTCAACATTTCTTTCCATGTTGTATTCACAATTTTTGTTTATTGTTATTACTTCATGATTGATCTACAATTGAAAAAGATGATGGTGAAGGCTTCGTAAGCACTCGTATGTTAAAGGCAAACATTTCAAATGTGAAGTTAGCCAGTCATTTAATTACAAGCTGATATTGTGTTAGCTTGAAGGTGGTTAAATAAGCTAAGCTATTAAATGTTTAGCTTTAAAATATGGCCTGGTATCCTTCAACATTTTCACTATCAATCATGTTTTCATTTGTTCATCAACCTTGGATATGTTATTTTCTGATACCCAATATTAATGACAATTTTTAATTCAGTAGTAAATCTTTACCCCTGCATTTGAACCTTTCTCCAGTTGTAATGTTCAAGGAAAGTGGTTAAAATGGTAAATTGGCCTTCATGACACCAATCAGAAATGTAAATATTATCTTGTAACACATTTTGTGGGCAAAGGCTTGTAAATTCTCACTCACACATCAATTGATAGGGTCATGTATGGGATTTTCTCCTAAAGTTGGTGTTGTTTTACAAAAGAAAATATTAGCCATTGTCAGGACCCTTAGTAGTGTATCAACAGTCTTTTAGCTCTACTTTCCTTTAAGCATGTTCTCTTTGCCTCAACCCCTCTCCCTTTATTCCCCTCATCCAGCCCTCATGTAATCCCTGATCTCCCATTACCCAATCTTCTCTGCTGTTCTCTGCATCTCCTCTCTAGCTCCAGCAGTTTTCTGACAAGGCCCAGTCGACTTCCAGACAAAACCCATTCCCCCCACACTGAAAATCTCCCCTGTTCCTTTCCTCCTGACACAGTATGATTAATCATTCCATTAACTGATCCACTGTCTCTGGATTGTTGCGCTTATGATACGACCTCAACTGCTCCCCTGAGAGACATCCAATCTTCAGGCCATCGTCCAAAGCTCTCAAGCAAGCTCCACTCGTCTTTGTTCACTGCACGCCTAAAACAGCTGTCATCCAATGTGGATTTGACTGTCTGTCACTGAATCTGCCCAAGGGTGAGGAAACAGAGTGAAAGAATGTGACTGGTTTGGAAAAAAAAGCAAAAGTTTTAAAAGAAAATATAAAGGTCAAATCTCTACAACAGATTCAAAGCATATATTTAGTTAAGTAGAAAGGAAAAGATTTAAGTCAAGAGTTTGAGAACAAACATGGCTTAAAAGGAAAATTACAATAATGAATAGAGTAAGTAAATACTTCTATGCTGGTTTTACAATTGATATTTATTGAAACAAAGTAGAGCACTGAGCCAGTTTGTAAAAAGTAACAAAATATCCACTATAACACAGTAACAAAGCTCAAAGTTCATTGAGAAGCTTATAAATATACATATATGGATTGGTAGGAATAGTCTGTCTATTAATCACAGGGATAGTGAGCAGTAAACTGAGTGGTACTGGAAATCTGTGATGACGATCAAATCTGAATATCTGTGATACTTTCATATATAGGAATACATGTGTGTAACAGTAAAGCTGAACAAGAGTGAGAAGAAGGAACCTGTGTTTCCAAACAATAAGGTGCATTTCCCTTTAAAAAAAACCATGAAGAGCCGCATATGTGAGAACACCACTTTTAAAATGTGATTTGAAAACTTTGAGATATCTGACTAAATATGGATCTATGATGGAGATGATGCCATTCTGTTAAAGACCTGTATAAGAATCTAAATACAGTCTACTGATTGGTTGGATAGACATACTATATACATGGAACATGAAATATTTAACCACTGTATCCACAACATTGCCCATATATTCAAACCATCGTATGTATTGTAAAATAAAGTTAAAATGGATAATCTGAATTAAAAATGGAGAGATTTTAGGCTATAGTTAGACATATTATCTGATGAACTGTAGTAAAAAAAAACAGCTGAACAGACACATACAGACAGACAGGTTTAAGCCTCTGTATCAAAGTGCATAATGGTTGAGGGCTTGTTGCAGCACCTAGGGGACTAAGGCTTCTGGGACAGCTTAATAAATGCTCCAAACCCCAAAACAGCCCTTATATTGTACCCATTGTACTCCAAGGACTCGTACCAAAGAACAGTTGTCCTTTTTCTACGTGCGGTGTCGGGACAATCAGAGTTCAGTGAGAATGTTAGGGTTGGTTTGGGAGCGGGCCCTTGTAAAAAAGAAAACCCAACAACATTCATACACCACAGTACACAGGCCTCTCAAAACAGTCATTCTCAGACAACAAACCAGGACCTCTTGGTCAACTTTGCCACATAATCAAACAAAAATGGGGAACACAGTCCAATTTTGCAATCATTATGACCCATTTGACAAGAAAATTGGTAATTTTTTGGAGTTAAAAAAGGGTGGAGGATGAGGGACGATTTCCAGCCAGTTTAAGGCACTTGAAGGGGGTTAAAATTGGCTGGTGATGTTTGGGCCAGAATAGAACATAACAATTTAAAAATAAATATTTCACGATACTCTCAGTTTCTGAACACATAACATTTTTTAAAGAAAAAGAGTCTTTTTGCAATGGCATAATTGTTTAACTCTATAAATATAATTTATATAGTTTCTTTCTTCCATTCTCTCTGTTTTCAGCTCCTTTTTCTCCGCTGCTCGTGGATACACACAGATGTATGCCCTTCATCTGCAAACAAACACACACAGGCGACACTCCTCTTCTCACTTGCAGACGAATTGGTCTACGATTTTGGTGCAGCGTTTGCACTTGACGTAGCAGCACCAGTGGAACTTGCAATGGCAGCGCTCCACTATCTGGGCCTTGTACTGGTCGTAGCCACGGCCGCAGCACATGAGCTCACACCCATCCATACCCTCCGAGGTCTTGTTGCAAAGTCGTCCCACCGTGCCCAGGGAGCCTGTGCTCTGGTTCTTCAGGCAGTAGTCTGGACTGGACTCGATGTACACCAGGTCGTGACTGGTGGGGGCGTTGAACTTGCTGTGCATCTGCACCATCTTCCCACGTGTGTTGAGCTTCATGGCAGCAGCGCTGTCGTACTTTTCCTTCAATGTTTCACCCACTTTGCGGAAATCTGCCAGCTGCAGCCAACATGTCTTCAAGCTACAGGAGCCTGATACCCCGTGGCACTTGCAGGATACGTGGGCAAGGTCGGACACAGTCTGAACAGAAGTGAAAAAAAAAAAAAAGAAAGAAAAAACTTTGTGAAGAAAGCACATAAAAAAACGTATGTATAATGTATATTTCAGGAAAACTGCAGAAAAATGTGCAGGTGATGCATGCTTATTGTATCCAACGCAACATGTCTAAGTAAACATTTGCAAAATGTGCTGTTTATGATCTCAAGGTATAGCGTTGCCATGAAGAGCTGAATGATCCTGTCCATATCTCCAGTGGTGCACTGAATAAAACCTTGTCCACTCATTTGTCCTAGTTGAAAGGGAACATCATGGCAACAGATATCTGGCATTACATATTTTCTTTTGAGGTTGTTTCAAGATGTTTGGAGAGAAAAAGAAAGACTCCATCTCCCCCCCCCCTAGATCAAAGCCTTGTGAGGGCGTAGCACCCAGAGCTGCTCGACACATGATCAGCAGAGACCTGTACGATTGATCTGGATTATCTCACATCCAATGCTTCTTGCAATTTGTTAATGATTGGTTAGTCTCATTCTCGGGCCTGCAGTTTGTAATTCTGTGCTTGCTTCTTTTGTGACAACATCCTAAACTATATCTGTGTTTTTGAGCCGCGTCTTACCCTTCTTCCCGCCTCGTTATTGTGAAGATTCATCAGCAGCCTTGCGCTCTCGTATGACCCCTTTGGATAGCTCTTCTCCCTCTCGCGTGCGTCGACAAACTCCTTGGAGAACCTGTAGCCGTAGTTGAGGTTGTCTCCGCAGCCGCCCCACAGCCAATCTCTCGGCAGATCTTTAGGGCGAGCAGCACGGCTGCACCCACAGCTGGAGAGCTCCCCCTCTCTGCAAGCACGGCTCACCGCATTGACAACCCCTGCTGCGCTGATGGCATAAGTGAACGCTGTTTCTCGACTGCCTGCGGACACAAACAGGAAAAGATACGTTATATCTGACACATCAAGAATCAGGAAATGAAAAACGTCAAAACGCACTACTTCCACTCTTGTACATTATACTGTATGTGTTTTCATTTTATACTGACTTTATGTCACTGTCATTTAGCTTTAAGTATCTGTATACTGTTATGAGATATGATGTCATATGACAGCACAAACCATACATGCAAGATTACAGAGCAGTCCAGCCAAGTGCTGCAGACTCCTCATCAACGAACACCTTGAGTGGTGGAATCTGGTTTGCTGTTATTGGGCTTTAGCCAGAGAGAAGACAGCGCCCTCCAGTGACAGAGAGCCTTCTTAACAAGTAAGCTTTAATTTCACCCAAATTGAAAGTGACAACAGCTCTTTTGCATCATCCGTCATGACTGAGTGATTCTGGAGCCATTGCTCATTAACTCCCACTGTTTCAACCCTCAATGTTTCCTCTATGGAGACAAGAGGTTTGGGGCCATATTTAAAAAAAAAAAAAAAAAAAAAAACACGTTTGCAGTTTTCTGCCATCATTAAATGCTGGATCCATTCCGACCACCATACTTAACCGCAGACTAGAAGAGGAGAAGATAACTAAAGAAGAAACAGCTGGCCTAACTAAAGAATGCACAGCTCATATACCTGCTGGGTCAAACGTTTAGAAAGCTGTAATGACAATAACAGACAGACACAGAATGGGAGATGAGGGAGGACAAATAAAAGACAACTGAAGAGTTAAGTCAAGAAAACGCATTAAAGAAAAGACTGAGGAAAATGGGAAAAATGAGACATAAGCATGCCCTTGGTAGCAAAAAAAGTGAAAGGCGATGATGTAGGGGAAAAAAAGGAAGTTAGAGAAACCTTCCGGAGGGTCAGAAAGGTATTCAGGTGGGAAACTCGAGCAGGAACAGAGGTGATCAGAGAGAGAGAGAGTGCGATTTATGAGACTAGTACCATTTTTAATCCAGCCTGAGGATATTGGTCTAATAGTGGACCTGTAGACAGACAACCTGTCACACTGCTGCCTCCATTCCCCTGTTCCCCATCCCTCGAGCTCGCCAAGTTAGGCAAGAAAGACAGTCTGACCTAAACCACAGCAGAACCTCCCAGAGCTCAGTTTTAAATCACAAGCAGTCGAGCCTAGCAGGAAGACGGACAGTCGGACAGACAGCTATAGAGGGGAGGACATGTTTACTTGGCCCAGTGTTGGCTGAGAGAGGAGAGATGGTGGGGAGGGGAGAAGAGGAATGGGAGAACAGAGGCTGATGAGGATTCTATGAAGACTGATCTGTGTAAGGGGAATCTGCAGCGCCAGAGACACAGGCAACAGGCAAAGTGTGAAAACACAGTAACACATGCATTATCACAAAAAGGTAATACACAGTAGGCCTACCAAGTAACACATACTTAGGGTCCCATTCAGCGAGATTTAAAAATGACTACAGTTGCTTGGGGCATTACATAACCCCTCTTTCTGATGACAGTATCCTATAGTTCCTTATCTTTACACCTCTGTTGGATCAGTTTTCAGCTGAACTACCTTCAACCAAAATCAACACTAACGTCATGAAAAAAATATACAATACCACCCAGAGATATCGGAAAAGAATTTCTACAACAAAGTATTGCCGAGTGCACTAAACGTTTTTCTGTAACCGAGTATGATCAATCATAAGAGAAACACTCAACTCACAAAACCATGTGTATCACCACACTAGGTTCACAATATGATTATCATGGTTTAACAAAATATATATTTAAAATTTTGTAAAAACACAAGATTGGGAGTTAATTAATTAATTTACATGATTCTATTATTTCAGTTCTCTAAAAATAAAATAACATTGACAGCTTTTGTTTTTTTTAAAGTCACACTCATTTTGAGGTTGTATACTTATTGATTAAAAATGCATACTATGTACCTGTGTGACACTCGCTCTACAAAAACATATTTTCAAAACTTTCAAATAAAAGGATTTTAAAACATTAAATGACTACATGTTTAACACAAAGATTCATTTCTCTAAAGAAAACAGAGCCTGTGTTTCTAGAATTAAAGCATAGAAAGCAGTTGGCAGCTAATAAGCTTTCATTTACGTTTTGGAATTGTTTGGTCATTACAAGTGACTCTGGAGTTGCTCATCAGCCGTAAATCCTTAAAACACCATTAAAAGCCATAGAGATGTCATTTATAAACTTTAAACAATAACCACAGTTCAGCAAATTTAGTTTTTACTCCGTAAAAACAACATATAGGTCTATAGGTTCTTTGAAATTCACCTGGAGAGTTACGATCAATGCAGAGTAAACCACCTTTACACTGGCCCCTGACATAAGGACTCACATCCAAAGAAACTAAATATCATGTCAGATGAAAGGGTCTAAAAGGGGGTTTTGCTTTTAAGAGGGGATTGTAAAGCTCTTGAACTTTCTATATGAGATGTAAGCTCTTTGTGAACTCACAATTGCATACACAGACAGTGTAATCACTGACAAGGTGATATATTGGTGCATATGCTCCCTGCACTCCCATTACTTTTAAATACAGAGCAGCTACAGTACAGTCAAACTCCACAGTTTGTTCATCTGTGTGTGTGTGTGTGTGTGTGTGAAGGGAGATTAGGTTGTCTCCCATTCATCGGGGGTAAGGCAGACTATCTGCCTCCCTCCTGCTGCATGATGGGAGCTGGTTTAGCTGGCCAAAGCCACATGTGATTTATCCAGCAACCTCACCCACTAACTATTCCCTCCAAACAGCTGCTGAGAATCAGAAGCTCGATACGTTACACAGACACACACGCGCGCGCACGCTCAAAACCCCACAATAAGGGTCAGTGTATCAGAGAGGGAGAATCAAGAAAGCAGACAAAATGTGGATCATTTTATGCACAATTTCTTACCTATTTGCATGACCCGTCCAAACACAGAGGAATTGTCCACCGTGCTGCAGTTCCAGCGCCGATGTCTGAACTGGTACTGGCACTCTCTGATGCCGGTCTTGGCACCCTCTCCAATGTACTGCATGTGGTCTTGGTAGAGCTGGCACAGCTTCTTCTGGCCCTGAGACAGGCCCACCAGCTGGCTGCACAGAGGCTGGGCACCTATGATGTAGGCCTCTGGGATCAGTAATGGGTTCATGGCCAGAGACCTGGATGAGGGAGGAAGACACAGTAATTCAGTTGTTTTACTCATTTGCTGTTATGATAAAAATGTATGCAAGTTTTCAGGCCAGATTTACAATGAACAGCAGATTTCAGTTCAATTCTCTCTCTCCCTTATGGGGGAGTTTAAGTTTATCAGGGAAATGAGGGGAAATTTTTTTATAGAGAGAATTATCGCATAGTGTTGCAGTCATATTCTATCTCTGGGAAAGAACTTAAACAAAATAGAAACGCAATAAAAAAGCTGTGTCATGTGACTGTGACTGTTCAATCAAGGTTGCCTAATTTCATAAACCAAAGAATGATTTTTTTGTGATTCATCTCATATTTCATTTTTAAGTATGAAAGAAACACCTGTGCTATGTAACCAGCAAAACAAAGACATATATAAATAAACTCTATAAAATGTATTCTTCATTTTAGTTTGCTATAATCAAAAAGAACCTTTTTGAATTATTTTTAGGATCCATTTAGAACAACATTTGGCCGACGGATGATATACTATCCATCTGAAGAGTTTTTATTTTATTTTGAAGCTGCTGAAGTAACTTTCATAATCTCTTGAAAGCTCCACCTTGAGTGGATAACTGCAGTTTTAAAAGTCATGTTTTTTTTTTAAATGACTACATGGGGAACACTGTGATAATTTCATCTTCAATTGCTGCTCTTTTAATTTTGTTCTTGGTAAAAAATAAATAGCAACAGACAGGAAAACATAGAAGAAACAGAGAGATTGAAGGGCCGTATGAGTATCTGGTTCCCAGCCACAGGACAATTAGAGCGGCCCATCGCTGAGCCCAGAGAGAAAGACAATTAGCCCCCAGTGTAACCCGATCGACTGGGGAAACTCAGCAGCCAGGGAACATACACAGAACACATACAACATATACATAGAAGTCCACAGAAGAAGAAAAAAGTGGACATACATATATTCTGTCCGCTCCAACACACTTTCAAACGCACACTTACAGTCAGCTGGCCTACTGCTCCGACTCTCTAAATCATTCACACCTGTGTGTCCTCTCAGAGAGGAAACTGAAAGACACACACAGTTAGGGCTCCAAACTTTCCAAAGAGTCTGTGGTAATGTACGAGTCCTGAGCTGGGTTGGTAATCCAACACTTTATTTGAACTTTAATGTAGTCACTCACTAAGCTAAGCCCATTTAAACATGTTTATCTGTTTAAATCCTCTTCTATTTAATTGTAGAAATTATTATTTTCATATAAACAAGACCATGATCGCATGATGTCAGTACTGCTTTCATCTGCTAATTTCAAGTAAATACACGTCTTACAGAGAGAGCATAAGCTTCCTGTACATGCTCCATGTTCTTATACACACACTACACAATTATACACAAGCACAAAATCTAACACAAACCCAATCCTGAGGGAGGGAGCTTTAATTAATGCTCCTATAATGACTGGTAAACAGTATTTTTTCCCCCATCAGAAGTACTCTGTGAGTTTAAAGGCAGCAAATATAGACCTTTAAAATAGCATGCAGGATGTGTGTCCACACATAAACACTCACATTAAGTCACACACAGGGTTTGGGTCTGCAGATATCTAAAAACATAAACGTAAACCTTTGCATTTTATGTTTTTTATAATAATCATGATTTTGTAGCATTATGTGAATTAAGAAAAGAAGGTGTTCATGGGAAGCCTGTGTGCTACACCCAGCCTGTTGTCTTACTGTGTATGTGTTAATGTGGCTGTTGCAAGCACACTTAAAAAGTCTGAAATAGACCCTGAAGCTAAAACTTCAATATAACACCTACAATTTTTACAAAGAAAAATCTACTTTATCCTACATTTCTGCTTTTAATGAGATTTTCTACGTACTGTATTCTAAACGAGACTCAGTTATGAAAGTTGCAGGAAAGAAATTCCCTTTGAAAGCTGACAATTTCCACTGGCACAAGTCTCCACAAATATTACAACACAAAAAAAGTTTTTAAAGGGAAGAGAAAATTTATGCATACCACCATGAGTTGGCCTCCACCACCACCTGCATCAGGAGCGTGAGGAGTGTGAGCGCAAATACACAATTTCTGGAGTCCAACACGCTGCCAAAGGGCCAGCTAACTGGTCGACGAACACAGCCCAGCCCAAGGTTCATACTGCCGTTGATCTGAGGGAGGACAGAGGGAGAGATTCATGTCAGTCTGCATGACTGGATGTTTGCACTGCACAAAGTTAATTGTGCTCAATACAGAACATGACAGACAGATGTCATTGATTATTTTAATGAAAGGAAATAATGAAAAAAATATGCCTGCATTTTGCACTCTGATTTTACATACACGCAGCGCTGTGCTCGTGTGTGATGCGAGCCCTGAGGCCATCAGGGCTTGCAGTATAGAGCAAAGCGGTAACTTGGCAGCAGGTCTGAGTGTGAATCACAGCAGACTGATGGACATACAGCCAGAGAAGACACAATGACCAAGAAACCCCATCTAGACACATTCCTGACAGTCCACTTTATTCAGAGAAAAAGACACACAAAGGCAAAGACACACTGACAGAGGCATGCCCAGTGCAGTGAGCGCGTCTTTCTTTTAACCTACACATTTACCAATTCAAAACCATATTGTCTCAGATTAATCCAATAAATATGTAAAGATTGTGTGTCTGTTGGGGGGAATACAAACAGCAAAAAAACTGAAATTCTTTTTAAAGTTTCTAATTTATAGGCTATTGTCAATCCAAGGCAGGCCTAATTTGATTACTACTTTTCCCCCTCCTAATTTTAACAAAAAGTAACTCGCTTGTAGAAATTCAATGCCATAAAAATGATGAAGTCAATTCAAATGACATAAAAGGAAAAAACTACAACAATGTTTGAAATAGATTAAAACAAATTTAAAATATTTTAGTTAATGAAATGCATGCAGATAAAGTCAACACAATATGCAGGCTTTTCATATTGTATGATTTATAATATACATTTTGAAATACTGTGACTGACATAAAGCAGCCACGTCAGCGGAAGACAGTCTATGGTCTAGTTACACAAAAACGTCATTTGCCTAAAAGCACAAGAAACCGAAAATAAAAAATAAAAAAAACAACAACTGACAATTAATTATAATGGGCAGACAAATGCGTGGCTTCAGTAATAAAGTTTGGCTGCTATGTTGAGCAAAAATGAGTAAAATAAATACTCTTTAAATCTTAGCTGTGGTGTGCCAGCTGTGTGTGGATGTTGGGACTGAGGGCAGCTCTAATTTGTCACGCTGTGTTATTTTCCAGGTTTGAGTCGTGCAGACCTGGGATTGCCTAATACTCATTAGAGACAGGGCCAAGTTCACCATCACTCAGCCAGCACGCACGCACGCACACACACACACACACACACACACGCGCGCGCGCGCGCGCACGAGCATGTACTTCATTACGTTTCTTTTTTTTAACAAGAGTTGTGTTGAAGGCTTTTCCTCTCCTCTCTCAGTTCTTTCACATAAATTAAATTATAAATCCACAGAGGAAGGCGGCCTGACGCTTAAACGAACTAATTGGTGCTGTCACATTTGCCGGCAAAATGATTTAATATTACACTTTAATTTATGTGTAATTGTGCTTTACAAATAAACATTTTTTTGCACCAGATAGAAAACTTCATTGAGAGTAATTCAACAGCGGGAGGGACAGTTTGTTTCCTGGATAGTTAAATTCTCTTTAATTATACCACAGGTGCGCGCAATTATCTGACATTCCACCAGCCAGTCTCAGCCAATCAGAACACAGAACGGCAATTATTCGTTTCAAGACTTAGAGGCTATCAAATGTCTTTAATTGTAATTATTTTTAGTATGGTCATTTTCATCAACTGTATCAATTGAAACAATACTTATAGCTGTATTTGTCTCTCTATCAATGTGTTTTTATTTTACACATTTCTGCACTTGGAGTCATCACTGCATAAATCTTGCGCTCTGTGACCCCTGGTATCACCAGGGAGACGTTGATAGGTCTGAATTCAAAGATTGACGATTCTACAAAAAACTGCGGGAATTTCAGGTCAATACAAAATCCGACGCAAAGATGATAAAACACAGATATAATACAGGGTACAGTAGGAAGCCGTTTAAGGGTAATATGAGCAAAAATCTGCTCCATGAGAAAAATAATTGCTAGTTTTTTAAAGACAATGTTATCCTATTTAGACTGTTGAAATGTAGGTTCAAATTTGTCCTCGTCATATTTTATTTAATTCTTGTAATCTCACCGACCATCAGAAATATTATTGAAATTAAATATATCACCATTTAAACAAAACGAAATTGTAAACGCCACAAGAGCAAGGCATTAGATTAAAATAATCGTCAAATTGTGACTTAAAAAAAAGGCCTCCATGACTTGGCAACATTTGGCGAACCTACAGTCAAGTTCCAGTCTTCCTCATTTTGTATCCTATTCGATTTTTTAAGGGGGATAATAGAGGTTTATGGGTTGGCAGGTTGTATAGGCCTATTTTTAAATTACTCAATGGATTGAGATATGAAGCTCATTGATATTTATTGTGCTAAATGGCATCTTTATGAACGGATTTATTGTTGAAACAGTGTCAGCATTAAATAGCACGGTAACGGTTTCTTGATAATCTGCCTCCCCTGTTGTTTCAAAAACCAGGAGAGGGAGCCAGGTACAAAGATTTAATGAGGAGAACCAACACAAAGGACACTGCCTAACATAAATTGGGACCATAAACAATGGATTGGAAAAGTAGACCATGTCTTTCTCCTATCAAAGCGTATACATGTATATTTTCGTTGTATTCATTATTTCAGCAGATTGAACAATGTGGGTCACATGGATTTCGGGAAAACATAATTCACACATCGCATCTGTCAAAACCTTTTGTTCACATCATGAACCAGTCACAAAATATCACACTGAAACCGGATTTTCCCACCATTTAAGGTAAAGTGCAAAGACGGAAAAGTGAAAGAAACAGCTGACCTGAAAGCTACTCACCAGGGAGCACAGCCCGTCAGAGGTTGTAATCCACTTTCTGCAGACGATATCAGACCAATAATCCCAGTGCAGGCCAGGTGGATTTAATAGTTCCCTTTTCGCTGGAGTGCGGACAAGTTTAGTCGTTTTATCCGGATCTTTCTGGGAAAGTACTTGGTTTAGGTTAAGAACTTTGAAACTTAAAGTTCTTCACTTTAAAACTTAAAAGTTCTTCAGGTTTGATGTGATGGTGCACTATCAGTGACTGCGCTCCGTGCGCGAAACACTTCAGATGGCTTAGTGGGAAGCAGCGGGATGTTAAAAAAAAAATGTCCAAAAGCAGTGTAAGAAAATGATCAGTCCCCGAAAAGCATCAGTGCGTTACTTTACGGTAAACTTTAACCAATACAACTATCTACGGCAAGCCAAAGAGGCAGCGGCGGAAACGTTAGGAGTTGATTCACTTTAAATTCAAAGCGGCCTACTTTATAGTCCCTATTCAAATTAAACTGTTCCAAAATATAGATACACTGTGTCAAACTGAAAACATGAGAAATCGTGCTCTGAACATTAGCCTAAATTCAGCCACTAACACGCTCAGGTCATTGCGCGTTTTACCTGCGGAAAGCTCCACACGGTGATCCTCGCCACAAACGACTTGTCAATTTACCTTCCATTCTGTGCAACAACAAAAAAACACACACACACACACACACACACACACAAAAAAACGACTTTGACAATTCCTCTGCTCGACTTTAAAGTCCTCACATGCAAAAACAATAAGTCATCCGCCTCGCAAAAAGAAGAAAAAACAGATGCCACATTTAATCGGCTCCAGACAGTACGCTCCCCCCTAAAAAAAAAAAAACTTTCCGCGCGGACTATCTCCAAACAGTGCGGCTTGGCGAGAGCGCGCGGTGCCAGGGGGAGGAAAAGAGCACAGCGTGCGAACAACAGCGGCTTTGCCCAGGCTCCGATCCTGTAGTCCTCCTCCCACACCGCGTGTGTGTGTCTGTGAGCTGAAGTGACGAAAAGTATCGCCGATTCTCCCTCCCTCTCTTCTTTTCTCTCTCTCTCGCTCACCTGCTTCACTCGCCTCCTTACACAAACTAATAAACTGCAGCATGGATGCGCAGCGCTAAACCCTTGTTTCGGCGCATGCGCCTTAGATTTCTCCTCAAATCCCCCTTATTTCTCCTCAATTCACCAACTTCGAAGAGGCAAGGAATTTGAGTGGAGGTAAAATTGTGAGAGGGAGGGAAGTGCGGAACAGGCTGTAACAAAACAAGCGTCTCTATTACCTAAAATAAACGTATAAAGCACCCGAGGCTATTACCATATCCATACCAGAGCAGAGTGAGGATTTTCACTCGCAGCAGATCGAGTTACCGCTCAAAAAAAATCAAGACAAGCAGGTCCATATCATGAGCACATACAGACGTCTCTCATCACCTGAAGACCTCTGAGCATTACAGTCATTACGGTAATTATTATTTTATGCTACATTATCTCAAAACATACTGGAGGAATCCGCCCTCTTACAGTTCAATATTTTTCAAAGATGAGTGTCAGAGGGCAAAGTGTGTAATGGTTTCACATGTGTCACTGTACATTTCTCAGTCTGTGCAAACTGAGGGCATTATTCAAAGGTGAAAGCTGTGTTACTTTCTATTGCCCTAGACAGAATTTCATGTGGATTGAGGAAATAGAGAAAGAACAACATTCAGTAAAGAAAGTAAAACAATACTTAAATTAATTGAATGAGGCAGTCACCTGGAGGTCTGGCTGCATGCCTAAATAAAGAGTTGCCTCAGGTGACAGAGGGAAGAGAAATAAAGGAGGAAATAAATTCATCCAGACATTTTTATTATGTTGATCATATTGTAGCCTCAGTCTAAGGCTGTTGGTCTGCATTGATATAATTTGAAATGAGTTTGAGTCTTCTAAATCTTTAAATGAAGGGGAAATCAGTAGGCCTATCCATCAGAAATGATGTACTGGTTAACAGTTTATATGATCTATAGCATGTGTATGGTGACCCTAAAATTTATACTTTTCTCCTCTTATAACAGTTTTTTTTTCATGAAAAACTGGAAGATTCATTTTACGGTATTACGGTATGTCTTCAGGAAGAGCAATAAAAACAGCTGTTTCTAGCCCTACAATTTAAAAAAAATAAAACTAATCATGTGACTGTGAATATCTGTGGCGGAATTGAGTGTGAAGTGCCTGCAAATCGTGCAAGAGGTCCATTCCCAGCTAATGTTACCATGGTGGATGCTGGAGGCAGCGACGACGTCAAAGAGCACTTAAAACATGCTCAGCCACATTTCTCCCTCCGTACTCCTCCCTCGTCCTTACCCCTCCCTCCTTCTTCTCCTCCCCCCCCCCCACCCCACGTTCCCTTAGGAAGAAAACTGGGCAACATCTGGCTGAGTTTATGAGAGAAAGAGAGAGAGAATTGGTAGACCATGAAAACTGGGGAGAATTTTTTTCTTGGGCAGTGCAGTCTATTGTTGTAGTTGCCATTAGTGGCAGTGAAACTTTAATCTTGTGAAAATACCCATTGTTGCATAAAACAATTTGACCAATAACAATGCCGATGTCAATGTTCACATTAATGTCTTTCTGATAAAACACATGTTGCACTTCTTGTGAAAACAACTTTTATTCAAACAGAAACGAGCTGACCGCTGCAGAACACTGTGGAACAAGTCAAGGCTGTTAAACCTCACAGTCATGAGAGTGTCATGAAACCACACACACACGCACACACACACGCACACGCACACACACACACACACACACACACACACACACACACACACACACACACTGTACAAAAACTGTACATATCAGGTAAGGGCCAAATGGAAACATTGTTATCATGTGTCTGTTCAATGAAAACACAACAACACTGTACCTTATTATTTTCACCTCGGGTCAATCTCCAGTACACAGTGCTTTAAAATGCAAGTCACTTCATTATAAACAGATTAGCCACTCAGATTCACAGGAACAATAAATAGACAATAAAATACATCATCGTCAGCATAAGAAGTCACACACAGATTTAAAAAAGAAGAAGAAGAAGAAGAGTGGCACTCGAGACTGTTCCGGAGTAGAAAAGCAAACAGAATATGATATTGGTTCATTAAACAAATGCACAGCAGGCTACAAGAACACAAGGAGAAACGTAAAAACAGACTTTTCTTACAGTAAGCTGGCTGATTTCGAGGTCAGCTGAGTTTCCGTCCATTTTAATAAAGGTCCTGATTTTTTTTTGAGAGGATGTAAGCTGAGCCTCAAACTGTTTTTGTGGGGCGTCTTAAAGCCCAAATTCACTTTTCTTGTTGATCTCTCCGCAGGAACTGGGAGACCATCAGTTGACTGAATGGTCCAAACAATTCAGACACAGTCCCATTGCAGTAATTTGTTTCAGCAGACAGGGTTGTCTCCTTTGGCACGGTACATTGAGAAGGTCTCTGTGGATTGTCGATTTTGAGGTCCATGTTGTGATATTTACAGCAGTTCACTGTTTAGCTGCAGATGTAAACACATTCATGCCATCATAAACCAGTCCAGGGTTGGCATGGGTTTACGGTTAGTTCCACTGGCTCAGCTTAGCCACACTGGTAGTCGACAGCGGTGGAGTGATTGTCGCTTGATATGGAGCCAGAACTCTGTAGCACCGCAGTACTGTAAATGAATCCAGCTCCCAGTCTATTGAAAACATGCAGGGAAATGAAGGCAGTGGACCGCTTGCCAATACCTTGAAGCTCCACACTGATGACTGATGCTCTGCTGAGGGACATTCACCCACAATGGGCTTAAGTACTCAGAGAGCCAATGTGTTTGTCAGTGAAGGAGACATTCATTGGTAAGATGGAGAATTTGTGACTAGCTATACTTGACCACATTACATTGAAATGCTGGGTCCTGGAGGATGTGTATATCGGTTTATATATAGTCTGATGGCCAAGATGGTGGGGAGATTTGGGCTGCTTGACTGTGTACACTTGAGTTCGTAGCTTTTGAACCTCTTGGTACCTGGTTCTACAAGCAGCTGTGGAGAGAAACATTGAGAAAAAAAGTTAGTATTGAACTGCAAAGAATGAAAGATAAACGCTCCACAAAGTGATTTGAAGATGCATCCTTTAACCAAGGGTCTTTAGTTGTTTTTAATTTCCTTTGTCTTCTCAAAAAAGGTTACATCATATAAAAACCTAGTAACGGAGAAATACATCTCAAACACCCCATAGTAGATATTTAGTTTTCTTTGACTTAGGTTGATCATTTTCCTCCTCTGGCTCTCTGGCAAGCCTCCAGAGCTTCTTAAGAATGTCCTAAATGCAGCTGGCAGCAGCCCAAACATCAAGTGCTCATTAATAAATAGAAGAAAAAAAAAAGACTCAATTGGAATGTGTCTTTTATTCAGGCTGCACAACAGTCAGCAACTACTCACTTCTTCCTGCGGGTTAGGTTAGGGAAAAAAAAGGAAACAATGATGTATGTCTCGTTTGCTGGGGGCGCCTCATTGGCTGAGCAAACAGGCCCCACAATAACTACCAATCACTGAAGACGTTATCATCAGTCACCCAGAGAGGTGCATAGTAAAGGAACTTCAATAAAAACGCTGTATGTTGGGGGACTAGAGAAAAGCACAGGTAAGAGTTGAGGAATAAATTACAGAGAGATGATTTGACCTTTCCAAGAACTGCAACAACTTTATCATAAGGGGATGAGACACACTTTACTCATGGTTCAGAATCAGACTCGTTTTTTCATTGCTGCATTTACACATACAAGGAATTTGTCTTGGTGCAAAAGCAGAAGGGGAATAAAGCCAAAATAGTTTGCACCTTAGTTTAGACTGTGTTGTGTATAAAGAGGAATCCAGTTGTGCAGAGCTCCTCACGCTCTTCCTGTCTCACTCTGATTGGCTGCCGTACAGAGAGGGACCATCCATTACAGCTATGAGTAAATAAACACGCGCAGCAATTATAGTGCCAGTGCCATCATCTGTTATGCAACACAGGACGTGAATGTGTACATGTGACCAAATCCAAATCGCATGGACACAATTGCGTGTGTGAATTTGTGCATGTGTGTCAGGACGCCATTCTCAGGTTTCTTCGCCGTCGTCTGCACTTTAATAAATGATTTGGGGGGCCAGAGAATCAACAAATATGGCCCCCGGCAGGGCGTAATGGAGTGCATGACCTGCCTGTGGATGTGTTTGAAGAGTGCTCCTCTTTCTTCTCTGTCAACACCTCACTAGCTCCACACAACAGACGCATTCACGACACAAACTCACGTGTGACGCCTGTGTTCTTGTTGTTAATGAGGAAGTGTGCGTCACTTTATGCAGTCGTGAATGTGTGTACGCTTATCAGCTGATGATTATGTTTTAATGTCAGCATGTTGTGACAGAGTGTTAAAATCATATGGAATCTTGCGTGCCTGAGTGTAAGTCCTGCATTTGTGGTCATGATTATGCCCGCTTTAGAAACATGTGACAAAGACAAGCGTATTATGTTCACCAGTAAAGTTACAAATGCGTTCCGGAAAATTTATTGAGCTGAAATGGCTCCGACAGGCTGCTTTCAACTTTTTCAGTCAAAAGGTCGTTGTCCATAATTTTCTGCATCATCAGCTGCTAAAGACTAAATAATAAAAATAAAAAACAGATATATTCATACTGCAGTGCACGAAAGAGAATATTTTGACAAGTTATTGCACTTGACTGTTCTGTAACTGATTAACAGAAAATGTTGAAATATGTACACCAAGATTGAAAGCAATTGAAATCAAACCCTGTTGTCGTGCTGACAATTCCTTTATATGACTCATTCCAGTTGACATTTTTCCAGTGTTGGAATGATGTTTAATAGAACATTTCTGCCTGTGATTTTTTTTTTTTTTTTTTTTTAGCAAACAGCACACAAAAATATGATTTGACACAAAGTCTTAAACACACATGGAGGTTTCATTCATCACACAGACAGTGACCACATGCAGCCGTTTGGCTGTAGAAAGCCTGCATAGCTAGGAATGTAGAAACATACTATATTTCACTGTAATACTTAAATCACGACCCAAATCTTCACACGAACAACTACTAATAAAACATACAATATCGCTTGAAACTCCAGCTTTCAGACAAGATGCAACCCTCCTGTTATCATGAGGAGCCACTTCACTTGAAGAAGGTTCACTGGCAGGGAAACGAAGCCCCATTGCAAATGGATTTTTTTTCCACACGGATTAGTGTATGTGCATACACATAACTGTTTGTTCTAAATGTTATTCATATTAACATTGTGTGCATTGCCGTATAAAATCCAAACGTGCTGCCATACAAAAGCCTGAAATCAAATTTCAAATAATAATGTCCCTCTCCCGTGCAGCACCCAGCCATCATCTCCTTCCAACTCCAATCAGCCATTCCTATCTGCTACTCCCTGCGTAACCCTCGTTCTCCTCCCCACTCCTCCCCTCTCAGTGTTCTTGATGGTGGGACTGGACAGGGTGAGCACTTTCTCATATTAATACTGGTTGAGCCTGCGTCTAGAGACAGGAAATGATTGACTTATCAAAATTTGCAAAGGACCTCTGCAAAAACAGAGGTCTAGTTGAGGTGAATTAAATCATTTATTCTCCCCGGTAGGCTTGTGTTATGTAAAGTGTACAAGCATCGTGAATCTTTATACACAAAATATCAGGTCAAAGTGGAAAGATAATCTTTAGCCTTTGAGGTGTGTATTTTGTTGGTCCACCTGAATTTCTTCAAAAACTTTGAGTTTGTAATTCGGTCTGTCTAAATCACAGGGATTGGATGTCAAGCCTGAGAGTCTGGATAGTCTGAGCAGCTGAAGCCCTTCTTTTCTTTAAGTGCAACTAATATAAACTGCCTGTTAAACGGATGCAGAGTTTTTGGACCACCAATGGTAAAGTGCTGCTCTTTCACTTGGAATTACCCCTGTGGTTGGTGTCTTTTCACTCCTACTGAAAAAAGAAAAACACATCAAATTGAATTACTAGTACAAAGATTGGTACACCACACCCCCATCGACCCAACCTTACCTGGCCTCACCACACTCCACCAAGAGGAGAGATGTAACACAAGCCATATTGTGGTATGAAGAGAAGTGACATGTAGCAACATGGCTGACTTTCTCACTGTTTAAGTGAAACAGTAATAAGTGTTTGTTTTTATTGTCAAGTCTCGAGAGTGACTACAGAAAATGTTGTGTTTGATTATAAATGTGTATTTAACATCTAAAAAAGTCATGTCTTAAACAGATTTGATTAAATGTTTTTAAAAATAAATATAAAACAAATCACTTCCCTCATCACATGTCAGATTCATTGAACAGTCAGTGGATTTAATGCTGATTTGAAACCTATCTGACAGTAATCATGCAGCCATTTTATTGCTCTACAGCAATAACGTGATCAAAAAGAGATGCATTTTAGAAATGAATTACTCCCAGGTTCGAAATTCCCATTTGCTAAGAATGCAGATTGCACATTGAATAGGTGAAAAAAGTTCAGCGGGAAGACCCCTATTCAATCATTTGACACCGTAGACGTTTAAGACCCTCAAAAAGTAAGAGATAAACTAAGCCATACAAGAGAGCAAGAACATCTTCGCTGCAACAATTGCTTCAAGAGCCCGCTCTTTCTTCCTCACTTTTTCCCTTTTCCGCTCTCGCTTTCTTTTTTTTTTTTTCTACCTGACTTTTACAACTTCCTCCTGGTTGGGGCTGCAGCTCTAACCCAAACAAAACTCCATTTTTTAGTTATTGGCCCTCATGGCATGTAATGGAGAATCAAGCTAATTATCCCTACAGCTGTTTTCACTTGCTTTTTATGTAAGCAATACCTTGCTGATCCAGAGAGCAACAGTGAGGCCCTTCTTAGCGCTCCAGGCCTCCAGGCCGGCTGGAATTAGAGAGTAAAATGCCAGGTTTTTTGTCCTCCTCCCCCTGATCCTGCCCGTGTGTACCACTGCACCCATCTCCCAGCACACAACCCAGCCCCCACCCCCGGTACACCAAAAGCTTCCATTTCCACTCCCTCATACACCTTTCAAAGCTCCCTCTTTGATGTTACACAAAGCTGCTCTTCAACAATTAAGATGACAAAAGCTCATTTTCTTCCACTGACGGTCTCAGCAATTAACGAATGAGGTGAGCGAGGGTGTGTCATGAATTTAAATTGCAACCATCTCCTGCTGTCATAGAACTAAAGTAAAGAGAGTGGGTGCAAAGAAAAAAGAGTGAGGGAAAGACAGACAGACAGAAGGGTAAATGCAGAGAGAGGAGTAAAGAGTGAAAGAAAACAATACCTCAAAGGCTAATTACATAATTTCCTTCATCTGAGCAAACACATGCTGGGGAAAAGCAAGTGTGAGCAAGTCTCACAGATGCCAGGCCAAGAGGTGCTAAAGAGCCCTACTAACACGCTCTACTCCCTGTCAACGGACAGCCTGCACCACCAAAAAATTGAGCAAGATTTCAGAGGCAGCATTATCTGCACCATTTGTAGCCTTTGAGGGATCAATATCCAAAACCTCAGTATTTATCCTCCCTTCTCCAGAAATCTCTGAATAAAGAGACTTTTTGCAGATGAACAATTTCTGGTGTAAGGTTTCCCTCATTACAGTATGTTCTGACCTGCAGCCAGAAATCTGTGTAGTCCTATCACCACTAGGTGGAGTTGACTGTTGATGAAAAAAAGAAAGAAAATCTCATGTATCAAACTCATTAAACTCCCATGGAGAGGCAGCATGCATCTGTAAGTGAATCAGACAAAGTCTTTGCTTCACACTGGCCTTTTCTGGGCTTTCCTCTTGTTCAAACTGTCCTTCACTAGTATGCATTGACTTTATGGATCCTCAAAGTGATTTGTAAATAGCAGAGACAGACACAGATAGGAGAAAAACAGAAGGAACGCTGGTAGCATTTTTTTTAAACTTTCATTATTCTAGCTAAATTGCTGTTAAGTCTCTGTCGGACACATAAAGCAAAAGATCAATCCCTCCCTTGAACTCTACCCCTCTCCCTTTCCCTTTCTTTCTCTTTTTTTTTTTGTCTCTAATCCTGTGAGGAATGATGGAGGGCTCTCTGTGGAATGGAGGTGAGTTTCCCGAGTCCAGCCAAGGTGTGCCAATGTTCAAATGATACGGGTGGAATCTGCAGGATGTACTCCTGATGGGGATGTTTTGACATATTTTTCACACACACACACAAGTTTCAAATCTTCAAAGACATCTACTGTATGTATGTGCATTTGCTTGCATTTTGAGCAGTACACAAATGTTAGATAGATAGATAGATAGATAGATAGATAGATAGATAGATAGATAGATAGATAGATAGATAGATAGATAGATAGATAGATAGATAGATAGATAGATAGATAGATAGATAGATAGATAGATAGATAGATAGATAGATAGATAGATAGATGGTTTTTGCATCAAAGGGGGAGGTTTAAAACGTGTAATTGGTAGGACATGTTCAAATATTCATTTATCGTTTAAAAGCCCTCAGGCCAAAGTGAAACTATGTTAATAAAAAGTAAAATGTTCATACAGGTCTTAAATACAAGTTTGCGCAACGACAATAAAAGGCGCATGGATTCCTTTCTAACCCCAAATGCCATCCTCCTCCTCCCCCCACCTCCGTCTCTCTTGATCCGTCTCTCTAAATGCGCAGAAGTCTCTTCAACTAATCTCACCCATTTACTCCTCCAAGCTTTTTTATCACAGGATTCCTTCTCTTCCCCTTCTCTCTTGCTGTAGGCATAGTACGAGTGGTAGTGCTTATGTTACTGAGAGCTCCACTGAGGGCTAGCATGTCTGCCTGCGAGTACCTGTGTATGCTTCCCATCATGGCACCTACAGTATATTCCATTGTAAGAATAGCACAGGGACCCTGGTTAGTCTGTCCCATAACAACACCCTGACCTAGAGCTAAACCCCAAAGTGGAGTGGCGGCGGCCCATCAGAACCAAGGCCCTGAACGCGCCTGCATCCTGACACCAGTGCAGGCCCAGCCAGGCAGGGGAGACAAGTGAAACCCGAGCCCACATTAAAGCACCTTCATCAGGTAGGAGATCAGGGGAGGCCTCCATGCTCTCAGTGTCTGCGGGGGTCCGGGCCTCTGAGGCCCTATCTCACCTCCATCTGGAAAGAGAATCTGAGGGTAGTCTGATGGTTCGATAAGGGGCCATGCCGACTGACGCGGTAACAGCCTCTCACCCCCATTTGCAAAAGAAAAAGAAAAAAGACAGAGTGGATGCTAGCCAAGCTGTAGTGCACTCTCATGTGGGTGTGAGAGGGAGGGAAGGAGGCTTGGTGTGTGTAGGGTAGGGGGGTGCATGGCGGTGTTCACTTTACTTTGAAGGTTGGACCAGGTACATTTAAATGTTATACGGGCAAAACGCTATCAGTAACAAGTCAACAGAGTAATTTCCCTTAAGGTCTCAACTTGTACTTTTTTTATCCATTGTGCATTTGTGTGGGGAAAAAAAATGATAGACATGATTTCATAATTTATATTTGTGTTTCATGAGAGGAGAGTTTCCACGCAGGAGATACAGTGTGGGCCGGAGTCAAGACCTTGTTCCGGGAAAGATGGAAAATCAGGACAGAGAGCCAGACAATTGGCAATGGCCCATTTTTGCAAAAAAACAGCAATGTCACAGAAAAAGTGTTTCTTTAAAATGTCCTTTCCTTTTTCCTAGTTGTATATATGTATGCGTCCTGCTGTGCTCATTAAAACTGTCATCTCTCTGTTGTTTTGGAGAGTGCTATAAATTCTCCACCCTTCATGATGTCTTCTCAAGATGAGACCAACTCAACTGACCCATCAGTCTTCACTCATGACCCAACTCTTCACTTCCTCCCTCTCACTGCCCACAGACTCCCAGTTTCTCCATCTGGTTTTTATTGCCCATAGTTCAGTTCCCTCTCTTAACTGATTTGCTCCGTTACCAAACCAGACTGGAGACATCTTTTTTCATGTTCTGTATTTCTTCAGTATGAAATTCTTTCTAAAAGCCAAGTCTGAACACACTTGGTGGAGTAAAGACGTAAAACACAATTTAAATTTTACAAATTCATACATAACTGGTTACTGGTTACTGGAAACCCAAATGAATAATAAAAAGGCTGCTTACTGTGATTCCTCTGGACCATAGCGGTGCAGATTCTTGGACCTGAGCCTTATATGTTAATAGACTAAGGGGAATTGTCTGTATCGGTGTGAGTGTATCTCTGCTATAAATGGGCACAGAGACAATGAGGCTGCAGCTTTGGATGTGAATCGGTTTGGTTTGGTCCAGCTTGGTCATATCATGGTCCTTTTAGGTCACTTGAACCACTTAAATAAATACATCTGATCCGTCAGATCTCAATCTGCTCTCAAGACAAAACAGACCCACCTTTACATAGGTGTGTTGGTGTGTGTATCTGCCCCTGCATGTGAATCAGTGTTTGCCTATGAATCTCTATCTACGCGTGAGTGTGTGTGGGACACTTGTGTCAACAGAATCTGATAATAATGCCTATTCAGAAGCTGAAAGTATTTGAGGGTAGACAGGTTCAGACAGAGATTTACACAGTCAGCTAACATTTTTGTTTGGTCATCAAACATTAGAGCCCATGGCAATGCGGTGGTAACAATGTGTTCATTTATTCCCCAATCCCACTTGGGCAAGGGGTTAAATGATTTTGTTTTGTGGTTTATTCTCTCTCATGAATTTGCCTTTGCCTTTCTTTCGCAACGCAGATAGGAAAGGTCTATTTGACTTATCTTTTTTTAAACCAAAAGCAAAATGTGTGTACAAACAGGATCTGAGAGCGGACAGAAGAGTTTGATGTCGAGTTGAATGAGTGTGTTTATGCTGGCACAGCTGCACTGTGGTGCTTAATGCTATTTAAGTCCAGCCTCTGGAAGAACCAATCATGTTGTTGGTGGAGTCTGTTTGGTGCTTCTGGGGTCAGTACAGCCCCAGGACATGAGTCATGTAGGATATACGCTGTGGATAAAGACGAATGATTGGTGGTCTGCTCGTGATTGCCTCCTTTGTCTGACCAGTGAGTGAAAAGAAGTGCTGAAGAAATGTGCAAAAATTCTCAAATGACTAATTACTAATATAACTAAGGCACAAAGATCATATGATATCAAAAATGTTTCACATACAGCAATGAAATACCCCCAACTCAGAGCTTTAATGATGGTGCATTTAGTGAAAAATGAAATAGTGTATGCTGTATGTGGTAGGTACAACAGGTTGTGCGGTCCCACTGCCAGCAGGCATTCTGTGGAGCCAAGACGAGAGTGGGAAAGGGGATAATCAGAATAAAGGTAAGAGGGGGATGTTTTAGGGGGAATAACCCACCTTTAAAGCCTTAGGGAGGAAAGCTAGTATGTGTGGTCGCCGATAGAAAAAAAGGAAGGGAGAAAGATATGGTGAAACAAGCTTTTGTGGTGTCTGATGGGCGAGGGAGATCTGAGAAACATATTCAGGTGAAAAACACTCAAGACAAATGAGCAAGTTAGGATTTATTTAACTTCCCCAAAGTATTAAAGGCCTCTAGACCAATAAACCTTTAGACTTTTGAATTTTTGACTGAACCAGTGACACTCGTTATGCAGCGATCTTGAACCTTTAACAACCCTTTGGATCGCTCTGGATGCAGTTGAAGGTCCTGCCAGTGAGACTGAACGCCATATACTGTGGATCGTAAATAAGCATCGTAGAATTAGACAGAGGTTTGGCTCTGGGTGCAGATAGAGAGTAAATAATCCTCATTAGTTTTGACAAAGCGGCTCATAGTTTTGTGGTATTTATGGCTGGGACATGTTGTACCCATTAAATAAGCACTGATAGAGACATACACACTGACAGCGCTAAGTCGTGCACTTCAGGCTTGCTGTTGGATTTGTGCAAAAGGTTATAACTGGCGGGGCAAATGCATTGTTTAGTGATAGCTTAGTACATTACAGAGTGGGGCTGGGATTGCGATGTATTTGAGCTTGTTGTCACTGTAGTTAGTTACTTTACTGAGGTAAAATATTGAGGTAAAACGCCTGAACTCGGATTACTAAAACTGTAGAAGAGACAAAAGAAGAGATGTTGATAGTTTGCACTAAACTGACCTTTGAAAAAGCGATTTAATTAAGTTTTTGCAGCCTTTCAGAAAGGTGTAAAAATGTGCAGTATAAAATGTTGTGTGTGCGGTGCGTCTGTGTGTGTGTCTGTGTGTGAACTTGGTCCATTTTTTTCTGGGTGATGCTTGGAAAAGTATCGGCTTAAGGCCTGGAAGAATTCAGGCCTCCCAAGCAAGGTCATGTGCTGATGTTTAGTAGGAGCTTTCTCAGGTCACAGAATGTGACTTTAAACCATCACTCACATTACCCCACATCTTTGAGTAGTTGTGTTTCAGCGGCATACCCCACATCTCTGCCCCAGTTGGCTGTAATCACAGGTGACAGCCGCCTCAGTCCACTCACATAGTTGAAGGAGAAGTTAACCAAAATAGTTGCTACACATTAAATGAGCATTGCATGGGTATAGTTAGTTGCCTATGGGAGCTTAAGGTAGGGTAACACAGATTTAACTGAAAAAGTCTGGAAAGCATTTCAAAGCCAATGATAATATTTCTGTATTTTGAATATTATAAATAAAAAATGAAAAGAGAAATCTGAGTTGCTGATTTTGGATTCCTTATTGCTTATTCATATAACTTCCTGAGGCTAAAGAATATGGACAATATAACATGATACAAAACTGGCAGAACAAAACCCTAAAGGGCAGGTTCACTATTTTTCTAATTTGTAACAATAATCACATTCACATATGAACGGTGTAAAAGTTTTTATTTTTTTCCTGCTGGTGATACAGCCTTTTAAAAAATACATTTTCCTAAAGCCCATCAATTACAGGTGTTGAAGGAAAATATCATTTTTGGAAAAAGTCCATTCAGCTGCAGTTTAGCACAAATACCCCTTTTGTTTTACCCAGCATTGCCTATGGCTGATCTATAGATGAAAGAGGAAGGAAGTTTTATACTGTGTCTAACTCAAGCTATTGACGGCTCAGATGTGCTTCAGCTGAGCTTTGTAGTATCTTTTTTCCAAAATTCAACCAAACAAGTCTGCAGATTCACTCTGTCACAGCCTATATTGACAGTGTGGTACGATTTGTTTAAGCAGCAAAATAAGGAATCATTACAAATAGCAAAACATACTTCAATTTGATACTTATATTAGATTTTCTTTACATAGATATATTCTGGAAAATTTGTCAGGACTAATATTTAATTTGGATGAATAGAGTGACATCACTTTCCCTCTACTGCGCTGGTCTGTATAAAACCCTAAAATATCTTGTGTATCTTAAAGCTACACAAATGCTGGTATTCTACCACCAGTGAATGTGAACTAGCTACAGGTTAGATGGGACAGAGATTAAGAGCAGAATACAAAGAAAGCTAGCTCCTTCTCATACGTTTATACAGTGCTGAAGATGTGTTTCAAGCTATTTAAAGCTTCATAGGTGTTAATCATGAACACATTTCTAATGACTTTCTTGAACTAATGTGACTCTACCACCACTGGCCTCTCTCTCTCTTTCTCTCTCACTCCTGGCAGCTTAAGGCTCAAGGAGCCTGAACAACAAGCAGAACAGCCACATCTTCAGCTGTGAAGGTTGTTGTGAAGGAAGAATTACATTTTTAATCCATTAAATATATCAGAGGTACGTGTGTGTGTGCGTGTGTGTGTGTGCGTGTGTGTGTGTGTGTGTGTGTGTGTGTGTGTGTGTGTGTGTGTGTGTGTGCGTGCCCCCGTGCCTCGATGTGGCAAAACAAGTACTAACTATAGGGGCGGCAGTAGCTCAGTACGTAGGAACTTAGGTTGAGAAACGGTTCAAGTCCCGGTGCGGACCAAATCTGGAAATTTGTCTGGTAGCCGGAGAGGTGCTAGGTCACTTCCTGAAACTGCCGGGGGGGCCTTTGAGCAAGCCTCCTGGTTGTCCAGTTAGAATTATATGTACTCTTATAAATCTGTTCTTCAGTAAAAGCTACAATAACTTTGACCGCAAAACTAAGAGGCTTCTTTTTAGTTTAGCTAAATATGACAAAAATTGTGTTCAGTTACAATGTCATTCAAAGAACAGGTAAGGAGGCAGCAAATGACAAAGCACAACAAGAGACAGAAACAAGTAGTGATGTTTAAAAAAAAACCTGAGTGTAATAACAGTGGTTAAAGCGTGCTCTTTGATTGAGGAAATCCGTCTAGGCTATTTCACACTGTAGGAATCTCCTGTCGTGTAGATCAAAGGCTCGCCCAGAGACAGGGCTTGTACAGAGCATAAGGAACAGGTGACAGCTCTGACACACACAAAGGCATTTACACGTGCACACACACACACACACACACACAAAAACCCCTCTCTTGCATGGACAGCACACATGGTTAAATGAACACACAGTGAGATCACAAAAGCAGAGAGTGACAGCTCCTTTTGTGTCTGGATGAGCCTGTGGGGAAGTCTTTCTGCGGAGCTACAAGAGAATCATACATCTATCATCTGAACTTCGAAAACCACTTAAAGAGATTCAATAAGGCTACACACACACACACACACACACACACACACACACACACACACACACAAACACACCAAGTATGCAGTGGGTATGACAAAGTATATTAAGACTCTACAAGTATGAGCGTGACATTTACCATATGAGCAGAGCAATGATGCGACTAACACATGTACAGTGGACGTCTTGCTTCGAATGGTACAGAGGGCCATGGGGGACTCGATGCAGCCTTATGATGGATAGATGTAATATAGAGTCTGCTATATCCAGTGGGGTTGAACATAAGGCTATGTCATCACTGGCCCATCTCTCTTCATACCTTCCATCACATTTCACTCCCTCTCATAAACAGCAGGATGGGGGATACTCTGACTCCTACACACAAGGACAGGCAAACACACACACACACACACACACAAGGACACATGCAGGAAAACACATGGGGATTCAGACACATGCGCGCACAGCGACGCACTCATTTATTTGCAGCGGAGTCCAAACATGCTCACAAATGCATGCATGTATATTTACAATAACATTTTTACAAAGAGAAATTAATCCCGGGTGGTCCCGGACGCTGCAATGTTTCCACTTGAGAAAGCTCTGGTTTTGAAATCACGCGATCCGATACATACTGGGTTCAAACTACACACACACTCACACATCTGTAGAGTGATATCCATGAAATAATATAAAAGGGAAAAAATGTGTACAGACGAGCATGAAGACTAAATAAATGGCTGAAGGGCTTCTGGTATTCACCCAATCTCACCCACCCCACCCTTCAGTGCTATTCAGCCCCAGCCTGTATCAAGCTTAAGATGCTGTATGTTTAACATGGGAAGGTCCCACCTTAAACACAGCCATTATGGCCAATAGCTTTCGTTGTTTTTATAGAATATGAGAAGATTACACAGCACTATGACGGGCCAATTACGTCCTTCACTAAAACACACCTCTGTACCAACAGCTCTCTAATGATGATGGCTTAAACGTTTTCACCAATAGAGCCCTTTCAGCTGCCCTGGCAGTCACACACAAACTGCTGGTAAAGTTAAATACACACACATAGGAACACACACATATGCACACACAGGAACAGATGCTGACGGACTCAAATTGAATCCTTGTGTTTAGTGTATAGAGCATCCCTCCATTGCTCAAAGGGCTTTCTGTGTTTGTGTGTGAGAGTTTGTGTATATGTGTGTCATCCCCACTGGCCAATTTTTCTGCAATCAGGTCAAGGATTGCTTGGTAGCAGGTTCGAGGAAAAAAGAGAAAGCGACGGACTAGAAGTGCCAGGCTTCCTCTCACATCTTCTCGACATCCTTTCTCCATCCCCCACTCCACTCAAACCTGTGTCACCTCTGACCCAGCTCCAATTCACTACTGTCATTATGCAATTAACACCAATTAAGTCATTTAGCTGTAAGAATGTGTGTGCGCGTCTGCGTGTATGTACGTGTGTGTGTGCGTAAACTGTGTGGATGTGTGTATGCGCACATGATAGGGCAATTACAGCAGCACAAGGGAGCCTTTTTGGAAGCGGAGAGCACTGCAATCAACCAATCAGCCTTCAGATGGCTTTGACATGAAAAGAGAGCGTGGCCTCTTCTAACCCTGGGGGTCAGACTCAATTTACTCTATTTACCCACTCAGGAATGAATCTGTGTGTGTGAAGAGGCAGACACAGGGAGGGAGAGATGAATAGGTATGGAAATGTCTTAGTTAGTGAGTGGGAACGAAACAGAAAAAGGGTGAAGGGAGGGAGAAGAGGGATGAGAAGCCTTAGGGTCGTTGGGCAGGTGAATTGTGGCAGGAGGGAGGGGAGAGCGTGGGGGGTTGAGTCGTGGAGAGAAGGGGATGTGGGGAGAGGCCTTCAGGTTGTGTTTGCAAAGCTAAAAGGCCGAGCAGTTGGAGCCCATTTGCTAACAATTTCCCCTTGGAGAGTGGCTCTACACATACACTCTACACACACTTTTTCCTATCCTGCAGAGAACAGATGAGGAATGACAACTTCACACTTGGCTGGAGCTGTTGAACAGTGAGATGCTTTATCATGATAAAAGGGTTAGTTCGACTAAAATAAAGGGGAAAAATGCAATACACACGATTATTAGATTATACGAATGCCTTTCAGTTGTTTAGATCTACCCTGTTTATAATGTCATACTTTTGAATGTTTCATCCTATCAAGCAAAAATTCCATAAACAAATACAGTTCACAATCATGTCACAGCAGACCTCTTTCCAAAGCGTAAGCTAAAGGAAGCCATGTGATTTAAACATTGTATTTGGAAATTAAATTGAAAATAAGTACAAAATGATTGAAACAGTCAAGCCATCTGCGAGCAATATGTATTCATTTTCTTTTGTTGATGATCGTAATGCAGCTGGATACATTTTGAAAATCCTAACTGGTTATGCATTCAAGATGAGACCAACAACAAAAAGCCAGCTGCAAACAAACTTTGAATTCATGTGGGATGCTGTCAGAAAATTATACTCAGGACCAATAATCGTCTCACAAAGAGACTGCATAATGGTCAAACAAAGTTGACTGTTCCTTCCAATAAAAGAAATGTTTGCTCACCCGTGCTGATATCTTAGAGCATCCTTGAATTTCAAAACTGGAAGAGTTTTTAATACAATCGCTTTCTGTACACATTGCAAAAATAAAATAGACTTGCAAATATAATAAATTACCTTATCTAATAGCTTCTTTGCACATGCACTTTTCCCTCACGCATCAAACTCCTAAGAGTGTCGTAATAATTTCAAGGTGAGCTGCAGTTGTTAACACAAAGATCCGATTTCTGCAGACTTTGTTTTAGCCATCCGCCTTTCTGCAAGAAGGTGAGTGGATGTGTGTATGCAGAGGCTTATACGGATGAAGATGCTTCATACTCTGTTCTTGAATAGGTCTAAATGAACATAGTATTGACGTTAAGGCAAAAGGTGTCGTAGTGTGAAACTCTGCCTAATGCCCCATCTTCTCGGTCCAACAGGGAAAACCTCCCACTTTGGGAGATGTGATGTGAGCAAGAGCAACACAGAAAGATTTCAATCGCAGGCTGTCAGATTATCGAGAATTTGTCAGGAGTGCACGTATGAAATATCTTAACAAAGGATTGGAGAACTTTAAAATTGTGAATTGCATTTTGCTTAGATGTAAAAAGTGTGCTTTTGAGTTTCTGGTATAAAACATACCAAACCACTGTTATGCTTCTTTAACAGCTGGATCTCCACAAAGAGTCATTTTCCTCTGTCCTGCATTTGACTTTTAATCTGTATGGATTTTACAATTGAAAAAAGTCCCTGTTTGTGTTACTCTATATAGAGCGAACAAACCTTCTGATCAATAGTGCAGCTGTGATGTTTGGTGCCAGGGCTGGGCTGCAGAGCAGTAAGTAAAATACAAGGGGACCAGTCAGCCCCTCATCACACCAAACAACCTCCTGGCCATAGAACAAGGGCAGGCAGAAAAACCAGAAACAGACAGAGAAACTGAGAGAGAAAAGAAAAAAGAGAAGTAAACACAGATGCTCAGTGTTTCCAGTGCTCCTGGTCAATCATATCAAGTCTGAGAAGAGTTACACAGGTTATACTAAATCTATCCTGTCTGTGTGTGTGTGTGTGTGTATGTGTGTGTGTGTGTGTGTGTGTGTGTGTGTGTGTGTGTGTGTGTGTGTCAGAGTAAAAGTGTCCTGTGCAAGGGGACTGGATTGTGGAGCGTAATCAGGACCACAAGTGCTCCAGCAAAAGACAGGAAGTAGGAACACAAGGACCACATCATTAGTCTTAATAGTCCCCGATCCCCCACAGCCAATAGGAACCTCTGGCACGGTGGGAATGGGCGTGGTTCTTGGTATGTACACATGTTTATGTATTTAAATTTGTGTATGTGGAGCCTGCAGGCTGATATTAATGACTTATTTGTTTACAGAGTATAATGAGTCCCGGTTGTGTGTGTTTAGTAGAGTAGGAGAAAAACTCTGGAGTAGGATTGGGATTCCCACCGGAATACCACAGCTAAAAAAAACTACAATATACGCAAACACACACACACACACACACAGTCACACACACACACACAGACACACACACAGACACACACAAACACAAATCCCCAGACAATGAAGACGCATGAGAAACAAATGGTTCCATTGTATAGTGTATACCTTGTCTCCCCTTCCTAACTATACAGAGTGTAGTTTTGAAGTCCAAATATTAACCACCGAATACAGAAAACACACATACACACCTCTCCAACATTCCCCCACAACACTCTCACCGCCCGTTCCTTCTGCGTTCTGCAACCCATCAAGAGTAAAGAGGCTAATTTCTGTTGATGGCTTACAGGTGGCCGGTGCAAGGTGAACCACATCCACTCTGCTGGCCGACACACAGACACACACATGCACCAACACTTCAAAAAAAAATGCATGCCTTTAACCAACCCCTTTATAAAGCCAATGCCAAACATCAAAGAGAGAAACACACCTTAACACACCTCAAAGGCACAAGAGGCACACAGCTAAGCATGTGTTTGAACACACACACACACACACACACACATTAAAACATCCAAAGTCAAACATATGCACACTCGTAAACCTGAAAGCATGAAGGATTTCCAACCAAAGGTTTGAGGGTCAGTTCCAGGCCTGGGACTATCTCATGTTTCCAAACAGAGGAAAAGCCTTCCAGAGCTTTCATAAAAGTCTTGTAACTGTCAGAAATGTTCTTGTTCCAAGTTCCTCAAAGACTGCGGCACTGTGGCAGAAAGTTATCAGCATCAATCTGGAAATGAGACCTAGAATTTTTATCTCTTATTTTGGGAATATGCCTTTTGGAAGGAGACATTCTTCTGCTGACAGCAACAATCCAGTGTGTGAGAGCAGACTGTTACAAATGATTGCAATATCAAGTGGAATGATGTCCAGTCCAGTTTTAAGTTTTGTTTCATTTAGTTCCAACAATTTGCACAATAGCTCTGTCATTTAATCTGACTTCAGAATGAACACACAATGCATTTAATTTCACCGTGAGCACACAGATAGACAAACACTTTGATGTCTCTGACCTTACTTATGTGAGGTGAAAAATGTCAAAACTCATTTGACAGAGGAGGTCAAAGTTGAGATGGGGAAACTGGTGGACAGTATGTTAAACATTTAACTATATAACAGGTTGTTGTTGTTGTTGTTGTTGTTGTTATGATGATGACATTCTGGATATCCATTCTTCTCTCTTATCAACCTGAAAAAGTTTAGACTGAAGCTGACAAATTACAAGAGCAGGCTATGAGATGAGCTCAAACTCTCATGTTGGTTCCAACCAGCAGTAGTGTGTGTGTGTGTGTGTGTGTGTGTGTGTGTGTGTGTGCGTGCGTGCGTGTGTGTGGGTTTTGTGTGCACTTCTGCACATGAAGATTGGATTGCAGCTCTTTGAAGCCATACTGTTGCCATCATTAAAAACACAGTCCTAGAGCCTGGAACTGCTTTCTGGGAATGTGTCGATAGCTCACACAGACACGCACAAGGTACACACTAATATACACGCACACATTCACACACACACACACACACACACACATGCATAGTGCAGTGCCAGTAAAAATGACCAGCTCTCTTTGAAGCCTGTGTCACTGTGCAAAGTGATAAGATGAAAGCTGATCATCCCCCTCAAAGAATCTTGCAAAGCCTTGAGTGAACATTGTGCCGACAAGCCTGCATTTAGGCCAGGAGGGCCTGATGGGTGCCAAGCTAACAGCTACATGCCACACTTATCAGCTGCTATCTGATTGGAGAACGATTGCGAGCTGCCACTTGGAAGTTATAGATTAAAAGTGGACAAGCTCTTCTGAGGAAAATGGGTTCTTTGAAGTTTTGTTGGGCCCAAGATTTAGACAAAACCATGACAAACAGATAAAAAATAGACAAGATTGAAAAGATGTCGAAGCACTGTAGAGAAATGTGTTCGTTCATAGTCATTGTCCTTCACTTTTTGGGTTTTCTGGTCGATTCTTTTTGAAGTCAGGAAAACCTCTGTGTAGAATCTTGACCCAAATTAAAACCTCTTTAAATATAAACACCGGAAGATGAGTAACCTAAAGAGAAGTTAACGATGGCTCAATTCAAAAACACCTGTGTCTGTTAGAGTCAAAAAGAAGCACCGCAGAGATGCAGATTCTTCATTGCTTCAAGCAGTGTTTTTTTTTTTTTTTTTTTTGCAGTTTAAATCACCAAATCTGCTGATCTGACTTCTGTGGATTATACTGTTTTTGGTCCAAATTCAGATAGACATGTAAGGGTCATTCTGAGACTCAGTTTGTAAAGTGTAAAGCACCCTTACTCCTGTATTGCTCTCTGTACAGGATACAGCTTATAAACAGAGGTGCACATTCAACGAACAATATACCAGTCACCTCACTGCGTTCTCCACTGATGATTGACTATTACAGGGCAACCATTTCTGTACAGCACACAAGAATTGTTTATTTTAAAGTTGTTGTTTTTTTTTTAATCAGAAAGTAAAAAAGTGATATACAAATAATGCCATTTTACTGCATATCATCCTCAACAAGCCTAAATGAATGCCCACAAGCAACAGAGAGTGCAATCCTCAGAGTCACATAAAACCACACAATAAGGACCTGCAAAAGTTGGGATAATAAATGATTGATAGTGGGAAGAGACATTAAAGAAAAAAGAGGATACAGTGAAAGTACAGAGGGCTAATCCCTGTTCCCTCCCTGTAGAGACGTGCAGGCAAGGATGGAACAGCCCCCTCACAATCATTTAAACGGAGGCTTATCGCAGCACTTTGATACACCTCTCTATAATTGCTTGCTCAAATTTTGGCATGTGCGCTTAAAGTGCTTGTGTGTGAATGTTTCTGTGCATGTGTGCAATGTTGTCTTGTCTGTCAATCTTTGTCATTACGCTTAATCCCGGGGATGACACTCTCAATCCTCTCTGTCAACCTGGGCCTTTGCAGCGGCACTCAGGCAAGGAACTAGGTTTAGCACTTGCTCTCCCTTCTCTCTGCGCAAGCACATACACACAGGCGCACACCCACCCACCCACACACACACACACACACACACACACACACACACACACACACACACAGACACACACGCACATCACATAACACCAAAAAGAGAAGAAAGCATTTTTGCTTGGCAAGAAAAGCAAACAACTATCCAACATCTGCATACATGTGTGAGAAACATAGATAGAAAATAGGGGAGTGAGAGTGATAGGAAAGAAAGAAAGAAAGAAAGAAAGAAAGAAAGAAAGAAAGAAAGAAAGAAAGAAAGAAAGAAAGAAAGAAAGAAAGAAAGAAAGAAAGAAAGAAAGAAAGAAAGAAAGAAAGAAAGAAAGAAAGAAAGAAAGAAAGAAAGAAAGAAACTTTAGTAACAAAGAAATAGAAAATCAAGCAACACTTCCTCTGTTTGGGAATACAACGTCATGATAGAGAATGGCTACAAGGTGACTAGCACTGATTATTGAACAGAAACCAAGTTTAAAACCTGCAGAAATGTCTTTTGCATTTCATGTTTCTCTTGCCCCCCTTTTCTTCTGCTTTTCCTCTCATCTCTCCCTGTTTTTCTCTCACCAAAAAGGGAATCCGAGAAATGTCCACAAAACATCTTTCACCAGTTTTTCATACTGTTTCTTCCTTGGTATGATAAAGTCACGGTATGTTGCCTCAGTCCACACACACACACACACACACACACACACACACACACACACACACACACACACACACACACTTTCAAGTACTAAAAAGGTGGACCCCATGCATGCAGGCATACAAACATGGATCTGCTTAACGTTATTTTGGAGCATGAGTATCAAAACACCCAAACCATCTATATACTACACACACGTCACAAACATTTGAAAAGAATTCTGAACTTCTTTCTGCCCAATCCCAAACATATGAAGTTTAATCAGTCTCTCCCCTTGCTCTCTGACATCAGAGCATCTCCTGATAATGTGTGTGTGTGGTGCTAGGATGAGGTAGAGGTACGACTAACTGAGCTGACATAACAGCTGACATCACTGATAACGGGATAACGGTTGGCCTGTAATCTCAGTGTGTGTGTGTGTGTGTGTGTGTGTGTGTGTGTGTGTGTGTGTGTGTGTGTGTGTGTGTGTTTGTTTTGTGGTGTTGCACTCACCAGTTGGCAGCAACAACTCTGATCTGGCAACCGCTTAGCTGATCTGGCTATTATTGGACCCCATGGTATTAAGGGAAAACATGTTCTCCTTAGGTGGGGTGTGTGAATGTGCGTTCAATTTCAAACTCAAACAGAAAGATCAATGAGGCCTATCAGTATGAGCGAGTTTGACGACTTTAATGGTGCACAGAGGGCGTACATTGAAATCCTTTTTTTTAACATTCAAATTGAATTGGGGAAAAGGGGAAAAAAGACAGATTTTGTGTAAAAAAGACAAAAAATCTTTCATTTTTGGATGGTCTGTGTCAAAGTTCAAAGGGCCAGGCATGCTTTTATCTGTAAATGTGTGAAATGCAAGGGGAGTTATCCCTTTGAACATGCACAGACAAACGTATATGTGCACACAGACAAACAAACGCACAAACAAATAATTGCTCAGCCTAGTTATTACCCAAGCAAACAGAGTGAGTCTGAATGGAATGCCTGCTGTGAGACACACCACTTCCAGACACAAAAGGTTTTCGTTACACCAGGGAAACAGGCACACAAACACAGCTTTAAAAACACACACACTTGACACTGTGTGAGAGAAATAACTATGTGTATATGTAATTAGAAGGCAACAAACAAAGCAAACACATGTTTGGGTCTTGTTCCCTGGCCTGCACTTCAGTTCATTCGCACCGCAGTGCACAATATTCTGCTAAACACATGGTGCCTCTTTGGAGTAGCAGGAGGTTTAAGCTGGCTCAGAGTGAACACGTACATATACTGTATGTGTGTGTGAGTGAGTGTGTTTGTACATAGTTGGCTTGAGAATATCATTAGAATAGAACAATAAATACTGTCAATATAGGCTTTATAATGCAGTAGTTGTTGGTCTTTTTCCCAAAAAAGGTTTTTGTTTTTCTTGTGCTTTGACCCATATAATGCCAATGCACATATGTTGTGTTTCCATGCCAGCAGAAAAGATTTATTGGCTCGTATCTCATGCTAATTTGAGCTACAGCATATTTCACGGCTTAGGGGTTTGCGTCACATTTTGGTTCCTGTTCACAACTTCTTCTGAAATATATCTGAAAAATATGCTAAGAAATACTTGGACTAGCGTCAAGCTTACATTATCAGTCGTAAAACATAATTTTATTGAAAACCACTGTCAAACTCATTATTAAGAATTGCCTCTGACTCACCTGTTGTTGAGTTTTTGTTGAATCATTACTTGGCTAAGCCAGGGTTCATAGTGAGGGTGAAAACAGAGAGCGAAGGAATAAGCAGAAGGGGGAGAGAGAAGAATGTGACAGAGAAGGGAGAGAGAGAGAGAGAGAGAGAGAGAGAGGAGGGCTGACAAATTAAATTGAGACGCAGAAGAGAAAGACAGATTGCGTCCGCTCTGGTATGCCATCTTTACGATCTGTCTCTGAGAGAGCTTGTGAAATTGAACTCAGGTGTATTGTGATCCCCAAAAAGCCATTTCCCCATTAGGGCTATGGAATCTCACGTAAACAAATTACACAAATACTTTCTCTATAAAAGACAGGGTGAGTTTTCTCTAACTGTGCAGTGAAACCTGAGCGAGGCCTTGTTTATATGTGTGACAGAGTGTTTACATTGTCCTCCGCTTCCATCCCTTCAGATGGGGAGAACGCCAGGCCTCCGACAGCTCCGCTCCTGTCACACTACCTGTCTGTCTTTGGTGGTTTCTGTTATGGAGAACATGTGCTTGGCCTCTTCGTGTGTTTGTGTGTTTGCATATGTATATGTGGGAGCTGGAAAATGCCAGAAGTGCCCTGTCCTCATTACAAAAAGCTGAACCCCTCAAGAGGGAAAGATTAAAGGAAAAGTAGGAAAGCGATAAAAGGAGAAAAACAATGTCTAAAGGCCATGACTCTACTACCTTCTTGTAAGTATGAGTCTTATTAATTACATTGAATATGCATCTGACTGTTTATCTCTCCACTGAATTTCTTAATGCACCATAACCTTGAATCAGCTCTTTTTCCCTGTATGGCAAAGGACTCAAGCCATTAAATAAACTCATCAAACATAACACTCACTTCCTATCGTTGATTGATTTTACAGACAAGTTAAATCATTCATGAAGAGAGAGAGAGAGAGAGAGAGAGAGCGAGAGAGTGGGTTTGACGGTTACACAAAAGGAAACAAGTTTTGCCTTTTCATTTTCGCACAACTGGCTTGAACTGAACTCGAGTGAAGGGTCAATAAAAATTTCTGGATAAAAACATGGAACTTTTCCATCTTGTGGAATGCTAATGTTAGCTAGCTTGCACTTGCAACCCTGCCCATGCGATTTCCTGCCCCGCCCGCTCTTCGCCACAGCAACCATGTAAATTTTGCTTCACCAGCTCTGGTCTGACCACGCAATAATAAAACCACAGCTTGGCACTGCGAGCAGTTACGCTCAGAACTCGTTCACCCAGACACGGAGACTTAATCCAACAACCTTAAAGACCCGTTCTCTGACCTCGAGGCTTTTCTCTTGCCATTTCTCAAAGAAACAGTAATATTTAATAAAATTCAGATCAAGCCTGAACTCAAGCTCCATTCTCTTCCAATGTTAAGACACAGACCTGACTGACCTGACCTGATTCATTTTCCTGACAGAGACAGAGAGAGAGAGAGTGCACAGTAAACTATGATAATTTTCTGAGATCAGTAGGAGAAGGACCACCCAGCACTGAAGCTAATCCTATAGCTGCAGGGTTGAGGCCTTGCTGCATGCACACTCTGTCAGGCCACTCCTGCATAGGATAATAGAGTTGAGCTAAAGTACAATGGCACCTATTGATGACTGGTGTTAGCTTTTATCCTGCCATGCTCTACTCTGCGATTGGTGAGAAAGAATAATGAAGTAAGTCCTTCTTTCTCCGTTAGCTCTCTCCCACCCTCTGCCAGCTGGTGTACAGGTCAACATCGTTTAAATTACAGGTGCGTCATAGCAGTGCTTTAAAAGGACAGGTTGGCTTTCACAGGAAGGCTAATGTAATTCCCCTGAGAGTTCTGATGTCAAGAGTTAATATCTTCATTACATTTATAAGTCCTCTCATGCAAACAAAAAGCACCAATAAAGTTAAGACAAGACATAAGAGAGCGCTAACATAACACAAATAACTCAATAATAAAGAATTTCAAATGAGAAGTAATGATGATGTCTATGCTGGGAAAGAAGACAGTCCATAACACCCTTAATGCAACTCTTATACAAAGAACTACACTTTCTTGAGAGGCTGAGACTGCCGGCTTCCTTATATTTGAGAGTGTAATAGAGGTGGGGGAAAAAATCAATATTTTGTGTGGCGATATTACTTTGATCACATTGTTGGTCAGTCTGTGAGCTTGACTCTCATTGTGTAAAAATAAAAAGACCCAAGTGAGATAAAGACTGAGAATGTATATTCTGAGAATGTATATTCTCAGTCTATTTGATCAAACAGTTTGTGATTTAGTTCAATTTTGTGGACAAAATATACAGTCAGAAAGGTAAATTACAATGTATTGTATCATATTCGTTAGCCTATCGCAAAATGTTTAAAATCGCAATATCGCATTGTGACTCAAGTATCACGATAATATCGTATTGTGGGGCCTCTGGTGATTCCCACCGCAAGTGTGTAGACACAGCATAGCCCTGTTAGTCTCCACGAGTCTTGATCACTTTGCACCTCAGGATGATGTGGACCATCTCGACTCTGAACCTCGCGGGACTGGCAGCAACACAAAGCAGCCCGCTGCTGGTTCTGCTTTAGAACGTCAACAACATTTACTCCGAACACACAGGCAGCACTCTCTGAGAAATAGAGATGGAGAGAGAGAAAAAGGAGATTGAAAAAGACAAACAGAGAAAGGAGTGACAGAAGAGATGCACACTGATTCAAAGCAACCACCAAAGTGGAAGCCTGAGGACAAACAACCAATCAACAAGAGGATTGCAGACTAGTGTGCATACCAATGACAATCCTCCCCAGACCCAACTGACTTACCCTTGGAGGTACACACACCAAAAAAAAGTCACGTACACACAAAATGACCCAGATACACAGCAACATCTGAGGTCCTGACTATGTCTGGCCTGAATGCAATTTCTGCATCCAATCTCCTCTCAGTCTCAACCCCCTCCTTTCACTGTTTTGCTTTGTGCATATTGGCAACACTGATGCAAACAAGGGAGAAGAGCAAGTAGGATTGTGGAGAATTTGGGACAAAAGAATGTCAGGGAGAGAGAGAGCGAGAGAGAGAGAGAGAGAGAGAGAGTCTATGTGTGTGTGGTATAGTGCATAGTATGCTGCTTAAATGTGTGTCTCCCTCTGTTTTTGGGGTGAAGGACTTCCAGAGGTCCAGAGTGTGCACGAGGGTGCAGAGATTTCATGCAGGTGTACGTGCACACATACAAGTCTCCGCTCACCTTTCTACAGTATGCATGTGTGTGTGTGTGTGTGTGTGTGTGTGTGTATGTAGTGTCCATGCCAGTGTGTCCAGGCCTGCATGAGAGTGGTTGTATAGATCCCCTCTTGGCAGCAACATTGTAAACTGAGGAGGGTCTTACATGGGCTTTAATCCTGTGCTGAATGTCATCGTACAAGTGTGGCTTTTCCACAGGCCCAGATAAGAAAAAAAAAAAGGAAGAGTGTGTTTCACTGCACATGTGTATGTCATATCTTAGTGTGCATGTGAGTGCAAGTGCATACATGTATGGGAAAGACACGGTTGTAAAGTAGCCTGACCCATTGGTTTGCTGACAGGGATTATAGCAGTGACATACAGTAAGCTGTGAGGGACAGACAGAGCAGCTACAGCACTAATCTGCTTGTCTGAGCTGATCTAGTGACAGAAAAAGAGACAGAGAGTGTAAGAGAGAGAGAGAGAGAGAGAGGGGAGAGAGAGAGAGAGAGAGAGAGAGAGAGAGAGAGAGAGAGAGAGAGAGAGAGAGAGAGAGAGAGAGAGAGAGAGAGAGAGAGAGAGAAAGAGAGAGAGAGAGAGGCCTTTCTGGCATCCATTTCTAAGGTTTCACTGAAAAACACAACCTGGCTGAAAGTACTCAGCCCAACAAGCTGAGCTGTGTTGGGCTAACTTTCGTTCAGACCAGGGGCTTACACACTTTTTTTTTTTCAGAAAGGGGCCCAAATGAGAAGTTTATTCTGTAGCCCTAAGACTCAGGGGCTTTAAAACATTTTACTACCCATGTCATAAGGGTACCCTGCAGCAAAAGCCTTGTGACCCATTTTGAGATTTGACGCTTAAGTTCAACAAACGTTATGCAGGTTTGAATAGGTCGGTGATATAGAATGTCAGCAGCTCCTCTTACGAGGAAAAGACAGCTTTCATAACTAATTAGACTGCAGGGCATCAATAAGTGGAGAAAGTGTTGCTGTTTTGATGAATGGCAACACAGCACATCTCACGTTTTACGAGCTCTCTAGACGTGGACGACCTTTGGGAAAGTGTTGGGCTAGCGTGAGAAATAAACTGCAGCCTACTGTTATACGAGGCCTAATTAGTGGTCAACCCTTAATGTTGAGTGGCAGTCCGAAGGTTGTTGATGTTGTTACAGTAGCTCAGCGATAGCCAAAGCTATGAAGCCTCTCCGCTGACTCTGCACCAGGATAACTTTCAGCGAGAGGAAACAGGTAAATTCCTGTTAGTTTTCCTCTACAATTCTACAATGTCCGATAGCAGCTATGGCATTTCGAGCAGAGGGAAAGAAAATAGTCAAACTTCTTCTGCTATTACTTATTAAAATACATTTAGTGTTATTGCTCTGCCACAGCGTTTCCGTGGGTGTCAATCTTGATCATAAATGTTTGCTTTCTATTAGGCGATTAAGGTGTATGTACAGAAAGTCTGTGTAAGGGAAAGAGAGAGAGTGTGTGCAGTGGTGCTTGAGTCAAGACATCGCAAGTGCTGTATGTTGCAGGGTGTGACGCCCTTTAAGTGAATAATATGATATCAGCTTGATCAAGTGTCACATATTGTAAAGTCAACAGGTGTGAGTACTCTGAACATGCCTCAGTGCAGTGATTGACAGGTAAAGGGTGGGTCTACATGTTACAAACACAGGACTTTCCCAAAATTGGAGGCTGTGTGGTATTTTTAGGGCTTTTAGTGTGTGTGTTTCTTAGAAAGAGAGAAAGAGAGAGAGAGAGGGAGAGAGAGAGGCAAGTACAGGAAGTCAGAGGAAAATAACAGGTTTAAAGTCAAAATTCCACGATTCCCTTCTCTTCTGTCTTTAAATCCCTATATCTCCCTTCACCTGTGCCTCTTTGTTGATGTTCAGACATTCTCTTTGGGTTGTAATCCAGGTTGAACGCGAGATCTGACCTCCAGAGCATCCCACCGAGAGTTTACTCTCCGCACACGCACGCACACCCACAAAGACACAAACATTCATAAGTGGCTCCCCAGGTGTGAGTTTCTCCTGAGGGAAAGACTTTTGTGTGCTGCCATCTCAATAAGCTCACAAAACATCCTCATAATCCTGCCATTCTCTCTTTCTTTTTTTTTTTTTTAAATATTTCTTTTACACACACACACACACACACGCATACACACAGCTGGCTCACAGTAAGATCTCGCCAAAGATATTTAATCGATGCAATTATTTTCCCATTTTTGACCTCAACATCTCCCAGCTTCACCGCAATGTTTAGATCTGTGTTTCTCATTTTACACATCATTGCTAATCTAAACTTGTTCTCAGCCCCAGGAATACTATATCTTGTGAAATTGGAAGAAGTGATGGGGATAAGTGATAACGAGTAAAACAGTTAAAAACAAGAATTTCCCCGTTTTTCAAGTTAACCCAAATCAGTCGAGTTGGAGTTAATGTTCATTTATGTTTTCTATATACTGACAATGTGTCCAAGGCTGGACTATGTTAGATTCCCCCCAGGCGTTTCTGAGACGTTGCATTCACAAGAACACACAAAAAAAAGATACCCCAAACACATCTGCTCCCTCTAGACAAGAGGCTTTCAAAATGAGGGAGAAAAGAGTGAAAACTAGAGACAGCTTGAGGTGTACTGATTTATGAGTGTTGGCTGGCTGTTTCAGCAGAGAGAGCAGACCAGAGAGGAGTTTACAGACTCAGACTGAATCACACCTGGCATGTTCAGACAGAGAGAGGGAGGATGAGGCTCTTCGGTAGATGCATTTTAGTTTATAGTCTTAAAGGTGGACTCTCTTTTATCTGAACCTACTTACATTTTGACTTTGAATTTGAAGACCCTGATTTCATATTGATAAAAAAAAAATCAAGCGTTAGGTACAACAGTTAAAAAAGTAAATAAACTTGAGCTTGTGCAGTGCTTTTCTAGTTTTCTGACTGCACTTTTACACCACACGACACACACAGTGATGGCTGTGTAAAGAGAAGTTACTAATCCCATTCATTCACATTAAAACACTGCTGACGCAGCAAAGGGAGCAACTCGGGGGAAAGTGACTTGCCCAAGGACATATCGGTCATGTAGCTGGGGATTGAACCCCAAACCTTCCGAATGAGAGGTGACGGACTCCACCAATTGAGCCAGAGCCACCCATACTTAATATACAAAGTTGAAACAATTTGGATATGCACTGGTTTACTTCTTTTTCTTTGGTTGATCACAAAAATGGGCAGAGACAGAATTAAAAAAAGATCAGAGACATGTTTTTACTTAGAAGAAAACGCTGGAAAAAACCCCCAGCAACATTCCATCCCTACAAGCAAAGCTGCAGTTCAATAATACCCTCCTTAAAAAATAATCACAATTCTATGCCCTTTAAATTTGCATGTAAATTCCCAGTCAATCAGGATAAGCCTTTTTTAGGGTTATTGTTACATGCAGCATGTTTTGAGTTTGAGCTTCTCTGATCCACCGAATTAGTGATGATAAATGAGAAAGCCCTATAGCGCCATTTCAATTACATACACATGAAAGAAAAGTAAGTGCTTATTGTCGTCTTGCAAACATGTTTGTGCACTTTGACAGAGAACCCCAATAACAGCGACCGACTCTTGAGAACACTAAACCACCACATTATAGTAATCCTTTAAAAAGCAAGTGAGGTCAGAGTACTCAGCAGTGTTTAGTAAAACAAGAGAGAGGCTATGATGTGATTTGTTGAATGAGAATGACAACAAGACTGCATAATTTATAAATCTTCAGCAAGAAACACAGTTGACTCAATGCTAAAAAATGGAAGGATAGAGATCACATTCAACTCAAAGTGCAGCCAAAAAGTCAGTACTTAAACACAAATGGAACTTATATTGACTAATATTAAAGACAAACACATTTTAAAAAGTGCTTTTTATAACTTTAGGGTACTGGACAGCATGAGCAGGGATAATGTCTGGGCCCATCAGTCAATGTTGCTTTTTTTAGTCTCACTTGTTTGGCCTGGACGAGGGAAAGGAACTTCATATTTTCACTGCATGGACAGGCACTTATAGTATGAATAGGGGTTTACCTGCAATCACAGAACTAAAATGACAAAAACGTTAATATTGGAGTATGCACCTGCACATTTGAAGGTTTGCACGAGCATGTGTGTGGCCATGTCTCTGCGTGTGTAATGAGTGTGTAGTGGGTGTGAAAAAGGAGAGCTTACTCAGACAAACTGTCTTATGATCTACACATCAGGTGTCTAAGTGTCTTCTCCTGCACACAACATCAAGAAAACCACAGAAAAAAAACATGATTAAGCCTGTCTGCTCTTCAAAATGGACTGTCTTTTCTGTTTTCTTCTGTCTTCCCTGGAATCTCTCCCCCCCCCTCCCATCCTCTTTCGACTGAGGATGATGAAGAGTCTCTGGGTCCAGTCTGTCTATTGCTTCATACCCTTGCTCTGAGACATTTGCTGCTACATTTCTGGTTGTACAGATCTCTGAATATGTATTAACGATGCACCTTTACTTTTGTATCATGTTTAAGAATTTAACATTGTTTTTTTGCTTCCTGTATAACTACAGCATCAATGTCTGATGATTCTTGTTAACAGACAAACTCTGCACCTCCTAAAGGAGAGGGCTCATTTGGAAAATAATTCCGATGTTGTTTCAGTATGGACAAAATGGATACAACACACAGCACACCCAGATGTTGTTTCTCAGGTGCTGCAGAGTTATTGACTTCTCTCCACTCATGTTCAACTTGGTGGAACCACCTTTGGCCTGGCAGACTGATGACACTGACAGCTGGCTGAGGGATGGCCTCGGTCAGACGCCTCTACTGACCTTCAAGCTGCAGTTCACTGGTCACCAAAGACATACTGCGCAACATGGCTACACACATGAGGAATACACACACGCCCAAACATTATCCAAATGAACACACAAACATGTATGTCCCCCTATGTTAACACACTGCTAGAACTTTTTTGGACATTGGTTCAAATAGGAATTATACTTGTTCTCTAGGAGCAACATGGCTTAGTTTGCTTTGGTGCACTTTGGTTTGTGTTAGTCTCTATTTGGTAGAGAGGCACTGATACCACTTTTTTGCACAACGAGTACAAGTACATTGTGCAAGTGCATCAAACCCTCTGTCAGAATTCATTCATTTAAATGAAGTTATGAAACATTAATGTGTGAGAAAAAATGTGTTGTTTTGCCTGACTCACACACCAAACGCTGTAAGTGCAGACAGTTTACAGAGATACACACACATGCAACAACTTTTTCAAACTTTATACAGAAATTTTTTTTTGTAGACGACTGTAAATTTGTTATCAGAAATATTTTGTTTTATTTTATTTTATTTTTTTTTTTTTTCTGGCTGAAAGGAGGATGAGGATTCACTTACAGGGTGCACTCATGTGCATGTGTACCATGCAGACTGGCTAACTCAAACACTTTTACAGTAAAAGAGACATTTTTTAGGAATAATAACCATTTTTTGTATTGAAGAGAGGACACTTTTCACAATAAAGTATTTTGAATGTATTTGCCCAGTTCAAAAAAATATATAAATAAAATGAATAAAGCTAATGTTTGTTGTTCACAGGGTTAAAGTTGTGTTTAAAAAAACCAAATTGGGTTTAGGAGTCTTCGACCAATACCCAGAGAGCACTGAGTGGAACTATTTAAGCCTAAAAAAATCTTTGTACGCAGGTGCTCTAGTACTCGTACCCATCCCTAATTGACAGTGATTGATTTTGAAAATCTGTTGTTCAGATTCTGTTTCTAACCAAACTTTTATTTACTTAAAACCAGAACACACACAAGTGAGAACTTACTGACATACACAATGTATACAAACACTGTATTCAGGGAAAACAGAGCATGGGCAAATGAAAGCCATCTTTTTGACTTGTTTTAACCTGAACAAGGCCTCTCTCCTTCCTGCACACACACAAACATATTTCTGTCCCCACTTGGAAAACCTCTCAGCTTCTTTTTGCTTCATTCAGTACAAATAACTTCACGGTGGGATAAAAGCATAATGTTTCCAGAAAACCTCTTCCCCCACTTTGCTTCACTCTTTTGGCCCCATGTTCTCCCTCACTTTTTCCTCCAGCCTCCTTTCTCTTGTGCTCCCTGTCCAAAAGGGCATTCTTATTTCATTAGGAGGGGTCTGAGAGGCCAAGAGGGTAAACAAAACCTCTGTAATCAACAGCAGGACAAACACAACCGCAACAAGCCAATCAGAGCCCTGAGTCCTTTTAGACAAAACCATAGCTAACAAACACAAATCCACACCTGGATGCTCAGGCGTTCAGAACTTGCCAACTAAAACTCAGCACTTTGGTTTGTGTGGAATTCAAAATGTAGCTTTAAACTTGGAGTCAAGGTTAGTCATAAGAATTACCAATCACCACCGAGAGCTAACATAAAGGTCTGCAAGGGCCTGAGACCCACACAAGCACACAGATCCTCGGCTATTTGTCTATCGGTGCTGTCATCTCTGTTCGCTCATATTAGGGAAGGCTCACTCAGGGACAGGATATGGGGATTAGGTCTGGCCTTATTGCGCTGTAGCTACACACCGCTAAATGGCTCCCATCTGTTCTCACATAGAGGATGGCTAATACATGTTAGCTGCACTCCCAGTGTGCACCGCCAGAATAACAGCAGTGGATAGATGAGCAGCACTGATATCGCTAGCCACAACACCACTCTGCGCTAAAGGCTAATGTGCCGGGCTTATTGTATTAGAATGGGATAATAAGCACTAATACACACATGCATACACACACACATGCATGCATACACACACACACACACAAACACACACACACGCGTATACACACAGTCAGGATATCTGATCGGAGATAGCCAAGCAGTAGGCTAGCGACAGGCTCAGTTATAGGTTTACCTTGCAGGAGTATTCGTTAGAGTAGGGGGGAAGCTGAAATCTGTGGAGAGGTGGAAAGACAGGGAGTTATGGAAAAAAGATGGAGAGATGGAAAGAGAGCGAGAGATGGAAAGAGAGGGGGCAGTGTGGTCTGTTTCATTACGGTGAATCCTGACACTGCTGCATTCTCTGCACACATGGACTGGATTATAGGCTATGTGGGCTGCTCCGGCACTGTATAGCTTAACAACGCTGTCTTGCACGAGCACACACACACACACATATACAGTCTTGCAAATGCACACATAAACATCATAGCTAAATGCACTAAAGCTTTGTACTGCAGGAAGACAAATTGTTTGCTCATACAATCTATAGGACTTTTAATCCCGCAAGCAGCACTGAGGCAAAGTGCACAACTACTAAATCATTGAGGTTAGAGACAGAATCTGCTTGTGATGGTCCACCTGTGGATTACTCGGAGAAAAGAATGAGATAAACTGGAAACTATGACTGTGCCATGTTGCCTGGTTTTTGCCCTAGTTCTCACATAAATCCATGCAAATGTCCCCATCCCCCTTTTCCCATCTTTATCCCTCACTCCCAACTTGTACATTTATAAATCTTTCTTTGTCCCTGTTTGTTTTACACACAGATGTATTTGCTCTAAGAAAACCATAACCCACCCTGCAGAGAACTTTTTTTCTGCAAGTCTGCGTTCAAAGGCATCCTGAGTCTATGGGGGGCTTCGATATAAAACTCCCAAAACAGGAATTATCCTTTATGACTCTACATTCTTCACTTTATGCTTTTTCAGCTTGCAGCCTAAAAAAAAAAAAAACAGACTTCATGACTGTTCTGTGTTGTGTTTTAATTAACTACCCCACACACTGGCACAAAACAGGGTGGGGTAGCGCTGTAACAGTTTACTACAAATGAAAAAAAAAGGGGCACGGAGAGACAGACTAGTCCATCTCTGGTTTTTCTCACTATGTCGTTTTTATCACCCAAGGGCCATGGAACGCTGGCTTTAGGCTGCTGGTGTATAAAGGCTTAATTCCACACAGTTACCTATATAGCCACAGAGTGCACACACAGCACACTGCAAAACCTGCATGTGAGCACTTCACAGACAGGCAGCCATAAACCCCTGAATAAACTGAGGCTCTTTAGTTGACTGAAATTCATAAGCAATGGGAAAAGAAGCCGGGTTCTATTACACTCTCTTCTGTCAGAGTTGGGTAATACTGTGGTTATTGTGGTACCATCAATGTTCCCGCCTAATGGTTACTCAAGCCTGCTGAGAAAGCCTTTTGTGCAGAAGATCATTAAAAATCTAGAGTATATTAACTCAAAAATAAACGGAGTAATGCAACTAAAGTAGTGAAAGAGAAACTCACTGTGGACACATGAGTAAAGGGTTTTCAACACGATGGTCATCATGCCCATATTCCCTCTTCGTCATCCTGTGAGAGAAGTACAAGAGAAAGAAGTCACCTTTAACATCCATTAACACTCAGTTTATGATGATACTGTATGTAAAAAAATAAAATAAATAAAAAACAAAAACAAAAAAAGCTTGTGTATAGAAGCAAGTAGCCTGTCTTCTTCTGAGAACAACTTTAACTCCCGTCCAGTGGTTAAGGCACAACAGTACTGTTTTTTGAGAGTGCACTGATCATCTGCTTTCAGGACCATATTACTTTGGAAGTGAGAAAATATTAGACAGGCTTCAACATGATGGCCAGAGCTCCCCAAATAAGTAGGCTGCAAGTCTGACCCGATGTCAACACTGTGTTGACATCGGGTGAATGTTGCATTCAGGGACCTTCAGTGGAGACCAATGCACACTAAATCAAATTCCTCCATTATGTTACTACAAGAATTTACAATTCTCATTGACTAATCTTACAGTCCTCCTAACCCCCTACAGCTTTTAATCAAAACAGTCCTCTCCGTGTTCCTCATTCAGAAAACCTCGATGATATCATGAATAGCTTTCCTCAGTGTAATTGTTAGATGCCAATAACTGAACACACAAGGGGATTCCTTAACGCTGAAAAAGTGCAGACAAGAGCCTTGCTAATGGGAAAGCTAATTCACTCAGACACTAACATTACAATGGTTAGCATGAGCCGGCAGCCAAGCCCTTGTCTGCGTAATGCTAAACTAAGGCTCGGGCAGAGTAGAGCCTACACTACACAAGACCTAAAAGGCACAAGGGGCTTTGGCTGCACCCCACAGTGGCTTTGGTTGGCCTGAGTGGTTTTGACAGGCTCAGTAAACTCAGTAGGCTACACCTAAACAGCTAAGCTATATATATAATAGCATTTCAATGGAACATGCTATATGCTAAAGGCTAATGTGCAGTGAATTGCTGTGACAGGCCCTGTAAACAGAGCCAGACCTTTAACCACTCATTCTGCCAGGTTACACACACACACACCCACACACCCACACACCCACACACACACACACACAGGCCAAATTCCATGTGCTACATCTAATAAACATGAAACAGACAGCATGTTAAAGCTTAGAAAAAGAACAACAATCCAGAAGAAAAGGTTGTATAATTTTGCCTCTGATAAACACTTTATGGCTGTTTTCTATTTCCTTCTGAGGCTGCTGCCAAGTATCTGGCAGCGGTGCTGGTATAGCTAAACGAGAACAACATGAACACAACATGATCGTCAAACTTGCACACACTCCATGCTGAGATGCAGACCTGGGGTGCTTTAGAAGAGACTAAATCCACTTCCTGATCTTGTCTCCTAAGATTAGTATTCACCTGTTGTCAAGTCCATCACGGATAAAGAAAGTAGGGAACAGGGAGAGGAGTTTGAGGATTGGGATGGACCCACTTACTGAAGAATTAAGCTTTAAAATAGTTGTGTGGCTGCTTGGAAAACTTTGAGGATGAGCTTGTGTTTGTTTGTGCACTTTAGTGTTTGCAAAAGTGCTTTTTGCCACTAAAATACAAGTTAAATGTGCATGCAATATGTACATGTTTGTCTCTGAGAAAACCTATATATGATCACTATCTTGTAATTCTTGGCACTAACTTGATCCTGGAAAGCATTGTCGTCTACAGGGTGAATACAGACCCTCTTTGTTACATTTTCATCATGATGATCAATCATCGAGTGGGAAAGGTAGAATACCAAATCACAAGCTCAGCTGCTGTCGGATATTACATTTAAATTTTAAAAGGGAGGGAGAGAAGCAACTGCAGGAAGGAAGCGGAAAGGCAAGGAGGCATGGAGAGAATGAATGTGGATGAGAGGAAAATGTATTGATTGAAAATGTATGTAATTTATTTTAGAACTTAAAAATACATTTTTGAGTGGCAAAGACATTCGTAAAAAAATAGATGAAGGAAGATAAGGGGTGATGAATTAGGGATTATAAGAGATGGGAAAAAAAGGTCGAAAAAGCAAACAAACAAGTCAAGTGATCAATTATTTGAAAGAGGGAGATCAAAGCAGATGTGAAGTCCTGTGTTTGGAAGGAAAACAGTCTCAGCGCAAAGGGCTCACCCGGGCAGTGTGCACGCATGCACCCACAGACGCAAAGACATAAACACGCTTTTGAGGCCTTCCCGTGACCTCTGCCAAGCTTCCCTATAAGGTCAAAGATCAGATATCAGAAAAGTCCCAAGGTGATTGGCTGACCTCAGCAGTCGGCTGTTGTTGCTGACACATGAGGGAGAGTAACAGAGAAAAGCTGGCGAAATCCAAATGAGTTTGGCTGTAGCTTGGGACACCTCTTTGATAAGGACATATATGCAAACTGTTAGTCGACTTACCTTAATATACATATTTGCAAATGTGCAAAGTTGTTGACATTTTTATCTGAACTACCTGTAGCTCTATTTTTGCCCTCTTGTAAATCCTTTTTGATTTTCAATTTCTCCCAAATGTTGCATTTAAAGTGAGCCATCACAGTTCCATTTTATAGACATAGAATTTCAACTTTAATAGCAAGTATTAGCAAGCCAATCGGCCAAGATTTATGAGTTATTTTGTTATTCCGCACATTCTTAACAAGATTTCCAAGCAACCCTAATAACACTCTTTGCAGAGCTTTTTCAGGCCAACTTGAGAAGTTGAATTATCACTTTCAGAAAGCTACTGTTTCAAATGTCAAACACTATAAACACTGCTGCAGTAAAACAGGGCTGGAAAGCCATATTGAGGTGTTTTTTTCATAATAGCAAAGTAAAGGAGAGTATTATGTGAGACTAAAATTTGAGCCCCTTCAGCTTACAGTTTAGTGTGAGGTCTAATGTGGCAGCAAGTATTCTGGCAAACTTTCAAACAATGCAGGGAATTGAAAGCTTTATAAAATTAATATGATATAATATCAGCAAGAAAAAACAGAACTAAACACAACCCAAACCACATGACTGAGTTTGAAATAAGTCCCTGTTGGTTTACATTATACTTTAAACACTTCAGCTATGTCCAATATAATGTCCTTCCCTACTATAAACTTTCATCTACCAAAACAAATGCCACAAAGGTTTTTCTTCTTTTAAATAAGTGAGGATTCATTCTATAGCTTAAATAAGGATGCCCACATAAAGACATCCTATCATACTATACAGTATAACTGCAGTTTTAAGGTGAAATATGGGTGCATATGGATGTCTATCAACCACAGACCCTCACATTCTTTTAAGGATCAAAAGTAGAGTATTTCCACAGGCGTGAAGGGCTAACATAATATTAAAACCAGCTCCTCTGTCCTCTTCCACTTTGCCGAGGTATGTGTGGGGTGATGCATGAATATGACTGTGTGCCTGTATGCATGCGTGTGTTTTGGGAGGTATAATATGCAGGACAGGGGATCCCCCTCCACTATTTAGATAACAGTTTTAGAGACATTTATAAAGTCTAGAGAACATGTTTTATGCATATCAAATAGAACAGATGTGGAAATTGAGACACAGGGGGAAACCCCCTGGTATTAAACCTAAACCCCCCACACATACACACGCACACAAACTTTGTCTTTACAGTTTGGAATCCCCCCTTACAACAAAAGTTTTGATGAGTTAATTTTGCAATCAAATACCCGGGAGCTTTCATCTGCTAATGGAAAGAGCATGAAATCACATCTGCTTGTCTTTGAAGATTGATATCTCCCTTTTGTGATTTCATCTAGGTACATCTTACCAACAGAAACTCAGGTGTTATCTCCATGAGCATTTACACACACACACACACACACACACACACACACACACACACACACACACACACACACACACACACACACACACACGAGTACAGGCATGCACATGCCTACTGTATGCACTCTTGGATGCATGCACACTCAATACACAGGCACTGATTGTGCTGATTACAACAACAGTTTGTTCTACTCAGATGTGTTCACAGACACATTAAGTTTGTCTTCGGGGCAGTCTGGATATGATCCTCAGACAGAGAGAAGTAGCTCATATAAAAGATGAATGATGTATAAACTAATCTCACACAGAAATCCCATCGATCAAAAACACTCATTTGGCAGATTTCCCCTTCAGGCTCCTTATCTCGTTGATATGGATAACTCTGACTTGGCAGGAAGTTATGGAGTTGAAGGAGAAGAGACAGAGGAGAAGTGTGAGGGGAAATTTTGCTGCTGAGTACAACCACAACTGACTGGCAGTGGATATGATAAATATAAAAATTGGATCAACTTTAGAAGCTTGAAGAGGAGAGCCCACAACATATAAACATGTGTAAACCAGCCCAAGCGTTAAACTTGTCGGTGTTTGTGGGAGTCTGTCAATGTGTGCGCATGCACATTTATGCTGACCTGGTCGATAGGGGGTCGGTGGTTGGCATGGGGGGGCCCTCTTGGCAGACTTCGATGATGCATGTTTGCTGGATGCAAGTGGTGAGAGTGATGGGGATGATGTTGGAGATGCATGTGATCTTCCTCATAGTTATCTGCTATCAGCTTCATTCTGCTTTGAGTCTGTAGAAAAAAAGGAGATAAAGAAGTTTAGAATGCATCATCATAACACACAAACATCAGGCAACACTGCTTATTTGTTTCTCCAAAATGTGAAGGAGTTCACAGGAAGATGAGGTGTAACAATTCTTGGATGAGGGGAAAGCATGTTGAAAGCTGTCAAAGATGATAAAAGCACCGCTGCTAACAAAACTTGACAGGTCATAAATTGGGTGAGTTGGAGTGCCTGATGAAAATATTGTAAGTCTGTCAAATTGTCGACTATTTTGCAGATTATCTTTTAATTGGATTAGACGAATTCTAGTAAGAACAGTTAGTGAGTGTTTTATGTAGCTCATGGCCACAGGCGTTCTGGCCCGGGTGAAGCAGACTCATTTTGAATGTCATTGATTAAAATTACACCAAAGTATGTATGTCTGTGAAGGGCTAAGTAAGGCTCTGTGTGCTTTGTTTGTGTCTGTGCGCATCTGTGAGTGTTTGTGGAAGAGGCTGTCATCCTGCCAAGCTCATTCCCTTGGATAGAGATAACAGCCCGAGCTGACTAACGTTAACAATCACTCGAACTCCAGTGAGTTCAGCTGTCTCAGCGAAAGACAGAGACAGAGTGGGTGCAGATACATTGACAGGCACAGCTTTAGTTCCTTAACTGCAGATACTTCCCTTGGGGGGGAATGGAGAGGGGGGGGGCAAAGTCATGCACACATTTCTAATCCAAAATCCTGCAGCATTCCTTGTTAAATGAGAGACAGCCATGGCAGGAAAGGGGTGGGGTGGGGGGGCCTGAGTAAGCTGTGACGACGGGAGGGAGACGGTGTTACAGTAGTCCACTGCCTTAGGACACCGCAGCTGAGATAAGGAGCTGAGGCCTAATGACTAAGGAAACGAGCGAGTCAGGATCACAGGAGAGGATGTGGCTAGTATTAAAGAGGTTAGCAATTAGCTTAAATTGGAGAAGAGCTACTTAGATAAGGTGAGAACGTTGACACCCTGGTGAGAGGGAAAGAGATAAAGATGACGAGTGGGGGACGGAGGAGGGCTCAGACAGAAACCAGACTGGTGGTTAGAGCAGTTAAAGGCCAGGTTGAGGCGTACAGCCCTCCTTGACCTCGGGTGTTGACACCAGCAGGTGTGACTGGGTGGGGCAAGGTCCAATGCAACAGTTACAGAGCGGACGCCTGTCATTGAAGAAGGTACAATTACTATGATACACCAAGTAGTTGATGAAACTACTGTACTGCTACATTGCTACACACTAAATGATGTTGGTAGCTTTCATGAAGACTCTGTCTTAAATGTTTTATAATGCAGTTCCATTTGCATTAACAAATATTTCTAGAACTAATTTGTCACTGAGTTAAAAAAACCCCCCAAAAAACCAAAAAAAACCTGGACTGTATGTTTAGTCTTTGCTGCCTATCCAATAAAACCATAACACTTATTCCTGTTCATGTAATTATGACCATATTTGGTAAGATTTAAAGCCAGTTCTTCAAGAGTTCATTGCTCGTGTGTGTATGCAAGTGGACATAGTTAATATCTAATGATCTGAGACACAAACATAGATGAATCAAGTGATGAATTGCGGCTGTAAGAGCCAGGCTGTATTATCAGGACTGTGCATATGTGGGCAGTTAATGCAAACAGACACACACGCACTTCGAGCCATATTCTTCTGTGCATGTATAAAGACGCTCTGCACTCATAAAAAGTCTGTGCGGTGGAATGTGTGTGTTTTAATTAGTGTTGATGAGAGAATTTACAGAGTAAGCAGCTCGGTTATGGCCTCGAGGCTTGCCTAGAGAAGAGACAGGTGGCACTACTGGGGAGAGGAGAGGAAAGGGAGGAGAGCAGAGAACAGAGAAGAGACGAGATTAAGGGGTCTGTGCATGTGTATAAAAGTGCAGCTGCTGGTGTAAACATGGCTGTGAAGATCCCGCTGCCGTGCTCACAGCTGGATCCCAAACCTCAACGCAAACCGTCTGCAAATCACAAGCCTGTCCTGATTACAGCCGAGCCGTATGAACACACATGGACACAGGAGGCTGACAAGAAAGGCCTTAAACAAACAGGCAGTCAAAGAAAGGCTGCAGAAGTTTCACAACACTTCTGCATACTTCGTTAATCAGGTCTGTGTGTGTTTGTATGTGTGAAACACTGGAATGCTAACCTAGCAAGATGGAAAAACACAGTAACCCCACTCCAATATATAAGCTGCTCTACCTGGCACACTTTTGGGAACGACAAATCCATCTCTTAAATATACAAATAGGATTGATGATCAAGTGTGTCCAGAGAAGAGTGGGCGAGAAAGAAGAAACCGGCACACCTCTGAGGATTCCAATATTTATCCTTTTTTGCCTTCAAAGCCTCGGTGATGCTTGGTCATCCATCAATGGGACCGCTGAAAGAATTCCCACATGGGATGATTTCTTCTGACTCTCTCTTTAAGATGTCTAAACACTACACACATCATTTGCATGTCTGCGGTTATATCTTTGTATATGTTTGTCTGTGTCAGAAAAGGCCGATGCCACAAAGGGAAAAAAACTGTCTGAGGAAGGAAAGTTTGCTTTATATGGCCGCTTTTATGCGCGCACACACACACGCGATCATCTTAAAGAGGGATGTGGGGAGGTCAGACAGGGCACAGCTATCTGTAAATCTATCTGCTGTCTACGGATCGATTTTCTCCTATGAGACTTGGCTCCCATAATTCTTTGGCATTTCCTGGTCTGTTTCCTTCCGCCATGAGCTGAGAAAGGCAACCTCTCCTGATATGTGTGTCAATGGGTCAGAAGACAGAGAGTCGGTGTGTGTCATGTCGGACGGCGCGATCTCTAGGGAGCTCTTTCTGTGGAATGGTAGGAACCTAAGTCATGCAAAAGTCTCCCTATAATGCAGTACTCATCTTACAACATCCATTACGTTAAAACATTCTACTTGATGCTAAGTGGCTGTAGCACTACCTGACACACATTCCAACAAAGCAGTCGTACTTACATGAATGTACATGTCTGATTCTTTTGTCTGTACTGTAGCACGAAAACAATAATGTGCCAAAATGTGCCTTTTTTCCCAACTTTTTTTCCCTGTCTGCTGCTACAGGCGATGAGGCCAGGTCTTTGCGATTCGAGCTCATCACAATCATCAGGTGGACTGTAACTGCCCAACAGGAAAAATGACGCATTCAATGGCGATAAACAGATAATAGGCTTTCCTTGAAATTCCTTGAATAGAATTGCACCCCCCTCGGAACTGTTTACAGTTTACGAGACACGAACAAACAGGTCCGCACTAAAAAGCACACCCAGCCACTACATCTGTTGACTTTTAAATGCACCATGTTTCCCAGAAGCCCATGTGACTCAGAAGACTGTATACGTGGACTCCCTGCTGTGCAGTCATTATTGTTAGCAATCACGTTAGCTCTGTTACTGATGTGGTCTGACCAGACCTTAATGACCTGCATACCTTCATCAGCCTCAGGTTATGGTGAAAACTGGGCCAAGATGGGAAATAGTTGTGTGCGTAGGTTTTTTTGTGTGCTGGGATTTGTCTGTTTGACGAGAAGTTATAAGACAGAAAAGTCCGCCGGTGACTCACCAACGATGACCACCTACGCCTGTGACTTGGTTGCATCTGAGAACTCGGATTGCAACATGATAATCAAGAGAAAAGCTTTGACAGTGTGTTTATGTGCTTGATGTTTAATCACAGCTCCTGCTTGAATGCTCTGGCTTAAGATGACTGAGCGCAGTAGGTGTGGTTTATGGAGAGGATGTCTATTTTGTTAACTAACGGGAATTAGCGTCTAGTTATAACTGGTTTTAAAGTTTAAAGTCTGCCCATGAGGCTCTTTAAGAACAAACACGGCTTCGTCACCTTCAGCTTATTTGAATTTAAAATCCAGTTATGAATCACAACGCCAAAATCTGCCGTTAACTTTGACCCGAAGACTTCATTGGATTCATGAGCAGGTCGATCGACCTCTTGGACCAGGAGTGCTTTAAATCTAAACATTGTGTAAATACACATGGTCTTCGTGATCATGTGTGGTAGATGTACCTGCTGTTTGAGCTGATGCATTAGTCTGTCTTTCTCCCTCTTCAGAGCAATCACTTCCTCCTGGGCTTTCTTCCGTTTGGAGGAGGATAACTCCAGCAGGGCTATGTTAGCATCCTTCTCACTGATGGCTGCCAGCAAAGCCTGCTGCCTGAGGGGAGAAGAATGAGAAATAGGGGCGGGAAAGATAGGGATGAGGGATGTTGAATATCAAAAAAATTGACATGTTTATTCTTCCAAAAATTGTTTTAATAAAAAATAAAATAGCCAGAAAATAAACAGGTGGACAGCTGAAAGACACAGCACTCACACGCAGCTGTGGGCCCATGTATGTATACAGAAGTCCCAGCACTCACTCATTCCAGAGCTCCTAAGACTCAGACAGAGATTCCACAGAAAAGCAGCAGACATCTTTGAAGTGGTCTGTAAGCGCTGTATTAGTGGTACCTCAGTGTGACTCATGGATGTGTAATAATGTAATGGAGCCAAACAGAGAGGGCTGAGGAGGATATGACATCGTTTCTCTGTCAGTCATTGTTACCACAGTGTGTAATTGTGCGTCTGTGAGAATGTGTGTTTGGAGGGGGGGAGGCAACAACTGACTGTCTGCAGGTGCGGAGGTGACATACATGCAACGTCACTGTTCACAAAACCAGACGGTCAAATTTGCAACCGAAGAGACGGAAGAGAATGACTTGTGCAACCTTTTGAGAGAAGTCTTGGATTTTCGCAGCAGAATGGTCATGACTATCCTCGCCATAGAGCAGGATGTTGTAAATCCAGTGTTGTTACAAAACACGCTTAATCCGCCCACTCTGGTAAACACACTCAGACGCACAAACATTTTTTTTTTATAGATAGCCAGGTGCACAGACCCACTCAATGTAAGCCACTGACCTTTATGGACACTGTTAAAGGATTAAGAAATATAAGGGGGGAGTGACAAGAAGAAAGAAGAAGCGCTAAGGTGCTCAGCTCGATTAATGTACGTTTGTTTAGGTCTCCACAAATTTAATCTGAAAAAATAGTGTGTAGAGTTTCAAGCTGTACAACCAGTTTGTAGACACAATAGGGTATTTTAAGTTGGATAAACATAACACAGCTGAACTCCAGACTTTTAAATCGCATTTGAAATTAGGGCATTAAACCAGAATGGTAAGGTAATGTGTGGGTTTGTGTGAGGTGAGGGTTGGAGGAAGAGGAGGGAGGGAGCATTCAAAATACACTTTGGGCTCAATTAAAAAATTGACCTGTGTTGGAGTGTTTTTATTCCATGATTCATGTCCCTGCAGGAATACCAAAATTGGGAAAATAAACACGGCAAACTCAGAATAAAGTCTCACTAGCCTGGGACTTCACGTTTTGTTTTTAGTACAATTATCTGCATGCCGCATCTGGATCCTGGATTCTCCTGTTCAAGGCCATTAATAGGCCTCTGTATGCTAGCATGTTGTGCATACATTTGTGTGCGCATGCACGTGGGCTCTAACATGGATCGGAGCAGCTAATCACACCATTAATCACAGAGCAGGACCAACATGACACTTTTCATCTCCCCACACCTTCACTGTTATTCCTTTTAACGCTCACTGTAATAGGAACATACATACACACACACACACGCACACACACACACACACAGAGCTACATTTGTCTTGTACCAGAGCAAGGACTTTAGACGGCTTATTCTGCTTGACCTGGCATTTTACAATGTATAATGAGGATACAAATTCTTTAAAGTAAAAAAAAAAAAAAGAAATGCACAGAGAAATCCAAAGAAAAGAAAGAAATGTCCAAGAGTGTGATCTGTTTTGAATATAGTCCAGTTTTAAATCCATGCCCGCCCAAAAAAAGCTTATGGTATTACTTTTTCTTTGGCTGTTTTTTTTTTTTTTTTTTTAAAGGGCATAATGCACCCAGTCAAATATGAGCAATGAATGGAGCACAATGTGTTATTATTCACAACAAAAATGTGAAAATCTGATTTATAGCTTTAACCTACTCGCAGGAAGGTCTTCTATACACCCCTGCTCCAGACATGGACTCCAACAACTTCCTATAGCGTGTGCATTGTTGTCAACAACTTTAACACTTTAACAAACCATTCCCCCTTAGTCAGACATAGAGTCAAAACATTCTGGGACATGGCTGTGTTCAGTATTGGAAAATGACAAAAAGAGAGTAAATCAGGAACATCTACTTCAACATCTGGACACGACAGAGATCACAACTATTTACTCAAGACATAGTGGATGGTGGACCTTGATATGTGGCCAGAAATCATGTTTCCTGACAGTTATATACGTAGCTGATTTCAAAGCTGGCTTCAAAGTAGCTACACAAAGCAGAGCCTGACAGCACACAGGTCTGGTGCAACAGATGTGGACGTGAAACTGAATAAACGTTAAGGTTTTGGATCACTACAAAGTTGTTTCTCCCTATTTCTGTGATCCATTTGCGTTTCTTTATTTCATTTTTTTAAATCTCTTTGTAGACTAGAGTCAATCGCACAATTGCACAGGCTTTCTTTGAGTTAACTTGGTTTTAGATTTGACTGTTGCCTCCTGTTATTTTCTAAAGCTTCAATTACACTAAGCACAACTCTTAACTTCAAAATCATTTCAGCAATGAAGAGTTAAGTTATTAAGTTGGTAACTTTTACTTTATGAAAAATACTTGCTAGCTTTAGTATTTGGCCAATTACAAGTCAGCTTAATATACGGATTTAATTGAACTTGTGATAAATATCTGTGGAATTGTGCATTTTATTATCTTTCACTGTTAATCAGACTTTGCATCATAAAAACATAATCCGTTTTCCATATTTATGTTTATTTACTGTATGATGTGCTGAAATATAAGCTCTTTATTTTCCCCCAAAACAACAAGAGGAAGGAGAGTGGAGACGTGTAAGATTATTTTCATCACTCACACATACATGACGGTTTGGTGATATGATACAAACAGTGTGTGCTGCTGTGACTGCACTGCTTCGCCCTGTGGCTTCATTAACAAAGCAATGATTGATTTTAAACGACTCTTTCACTTCATTATATCAGTTGAGGATTAATACTGCCCACAGATAACACATCGTCAATAAATATTTACTGAAAAACTTATTCCCTCAACAATTTCTTGTCTGTTGAGCTAATTAAACATTAAACTAAAATATATACATAATTTAATAATTCCACAAACTAAGTCAGTGATGTCTTACTGGAGGGTCAAAAGTAGTGGAAGAAAAGAGCAGGATAAAAGGTGAGGAGGTGAGGGGCACTAACCCCCACCCAAGTTTTCAAGGGGAGGTTTAGCTAATCTGTGAATTTATCTGAAAAGCCAAACAAAGATCCATCTCTTTCTGACATTCACCAAGTCACTTCATCAAGATTGTAAAACTCCCATTCATCAAGCTGCCTCGGCTGAATGAAACGTATAGAAGATTAGGATTGTTATTGAGATGGATGAGGACAGAAGGTGTTGTAGTGAAATAAACCCAGTTTAGTCCAGTGACTGAAGAGAAAGACAGAAAACCCAGTTGGGCTCTGACATTTTAGTCTTTGTCTTTGGCATACAGTGATTGTGCATCAAAAGTGAGCTCTATTGAAAAAAGTAGAACAGTAAGTTATCTTATAATGTCCTGAACATGTGCTGCTGTCTTTGAAGATGTGGTTGTCACATCCATCTCACCTCAATCCCTCAGCACAGGTACGGACTTCTCAACCTTAAATTTATGTATTGACCCTGTGATGGTCCAACCCTGACTGAACTTAACCTCTGGACCAAAGTGGCTGCCATGCTTTAATGCAAGCTAAATCACTTCCTGGCTCTAAATTAACAGAGTAGATTACAGCGCTGTCTCCCTGTGGGTGCTCGCTGAGAGGTACTGCAGGATTCTGCTGAGTGATGCCTTCCTAAAACAATAAAAAAAGGTACATTATTATGATTAGCCAGCCTGTAAACTTTGTCTCCCATATCGTCAATCAGTGACGCACTTTGTGTGTGTACGTGTGTGTGTGTGTGTGTCTGCCTGTGTGTGTTGATTAGTAATGCTAGCAGCCTTTGAGTCTGAATCACTCTGGAGTATTTAATCACAACTAAATTGAGCAGCCATTTGGCCTCAGATGCAAAGCACACTTGCAATGAACATGAATCTACCAGACAGGGTTCATCTATCAGACACACACACACACACACACACACACACACACACACACACACACACACACACACACACACACACCCAAAGATGAATGTGTGTACTGTATCTGCTTGCTGATCTTGAGTGGGTGAACCCTCTCTCTGTCCTCCCTTTTTGTCTCACTCCATTTTTTCACTTAGACCTGGCATGTCCTGCACAAACAAAGCATGATCTTTATTTCCTTGTCAATTGAAAGGGCCGCAATGAAATCGATTTTCAGGACAAATTTGAAATAACTCCTCAGAAAAGTCAGACGCTATGCTCTTAGAAGTCCCAAGGCATTCCAATAAACGGAAAAAGAAATCACACTGCAGGATCTGTGTCAAAAATGTCACTTGTCTTAATGTTCTTACGCTGAAGTAAAGTTTGTCAGATGGCAAAAAAAGAGTATGCATAAACAAACAGCTTCGCTTTATAAATACCACACTTTCCTAATGTAGGGAGCAGAGCATACAGGCTCTTTATAAATGAACATGCTGGACTGACATCTTATTTATAAGGGGTGAAATTCTCTGCTCGACTACAACATATGATTCCAATTGAACCTTCATGGTCCCTGGGACTTATTGAGACATTCAGATCTGCAGAGGTGGGAGATGGATGGCTAAAGTACATGACCATGCGATGAGAGGTGAGAGGGAAAGAAAGGGGGGGGTGGAAGGTCAGTAGAGACGATATGGAAAGGGAAAGAAAAAAAACTCCACAGAGTGGAATAAGAGAAGGGTGAGGAGACATGAGGCGGAAGGAATTATTTCAAGACAAAGGAATGAAAAATGAGGAGAGAAGACTTTGATGAAGACAACTCTGAGGTAGGGCTGCTGTCAATGGACTGCTGGGATGTCACAGGGCAGATGGGAGACTGGGAAGGTCACATGGATTTCTGGATGACAAAAGGTCGAGATGGGGTCAAGAGTGCCCATTAACACACATGCATACATCAGGGCAAAACAAATGCATTGACGTACAGAGGATATAAGGGGAGGTGTACTGTGGCTGTGAGGGAGGGGAGACAGCGAGGCAGAGCCACGTATGAAAATAAAATATAAAGAGCAGAGATGGTAAGAGAGGTGGGGAATGCACGTGTTTGACAAAAGTGACTGCCACCTGCACCGAATAAGAGTGAAAAAAGGGGAGGAGAGGAGGGAAGGAAGAAAGGAGCAGAGGTAAAGATTTAAGAGTCCCAGCCTACCCTAAATCAGCTCTGCGCACTCCATGTTGTTATTCCTAGGCGTCACGGTTGAGAGATGTGTGTTTATAATTTGTGTTATGACTTACTTAAAATTATGTGTGTGGAGAGTCAGTGGGACAGAAACAGATGCGTCCATGCGATGCCCGAGGGAACCATCAATAGTGTCTGCCCCTAAGTGCAGTGTGTGCGTGCATTTGCCTGTCTGTGCACACATTTGCACTTTCATGTCCTCATGTACATGTGTGATGTATTTTGTTTGCGAGAACATGGGGGAGCCTACTAATATCTGTTCCCAGGACATCTTTTAAGAGGTCTTGCAGTTTGTGATCATGCCTGTCTACCACTTAAGTGTCCAGCTCTGCAGAAACATTCCACACAGCATTTTATAGCCCTTCCTTGATTGTGAGTGTGTCAAGGTGTGGCACAAGGACGGGGGCCCCTGCCTAGGCAGCACTAGAGGCCTGTGGTGAGAGCTAGCAGAGGACATGAGAATGGGGCATGGCTGAGTGACACCATTATTTATGGTCGTGGAGCACTGTGTTATTTACAACTGCGGAGGAAGGGAAAATGTCTCTTTCCAACATAAAACACACGCTCAGCTTCTTTTGGTAAGCTTTTAGCAAAGCCAGTAAGAATGGTAAATCTGCATTTCAACTCTTCATGTGGGTTAGATGTATTTTTATGAGTTCCAAGTTTTTGCTACCTTAAGTAGGATTAGCATCATGCTAAACTGCAGCAGCTAGCCTGAAGGCAGAAGCCAGATGCGCCATTAGCCACTTCCTTCTGTATGCCTGTCTGGATTAAAGCCTTTATTTGTCTTAATCTGTAAAGTAGGATTTTTGTATACCTACCACAAATAAAAACTTGCACGCTTGTCTTGTATGGAAAATCACATCAACTCTAATATTCCCATAGAGAAGCTGTATTGGACAGGACATGCTAATCCTGAGCTCTAAGCAAGTATGCTAAACTTTACATGCTAACCTTGAGCTGTGCTTCCCAAGAAAAATCCATGACAGCAGATGGTTCTCCCAAAACTGGGCCAGGTTGTGTGTGTTTTCACTTCACTAATAAAATATACAACCCACTTACTTTGCTCACCCCCACTCCCACACTAGTGGTCCGACTGGGGGAAGGGGGAGAGCGTGTGTAATTGAAAGAGTATGTATCAGTTTTACAGCAACAAGAGGGGACAAAAAAAAATCAACAAATCTGCCAAAACAAGGCAAATGTTTAAAGTGTTAGCAGGGACGAGGAGAGATGGCTGACTGCTTCCAGAGATGAGCAGGAACAGACGGCCATCGCTGCATTCTAGCCAGAAAGAAAAAAGGGTGAGACAGATAGAGAGAGAGCAGGGCAGAGAGCGACAGAGAGGGAGAGCGCACGCAGTTGTTCTGCACATCGAATGGGAGCAGCTCTCACAATTTGATCTTTTATCTATATTGACAATATACGTAAAGCCTGCAGTTGCTGTTATTTGATTTTCATTTATCCACCCAGCTTGATTACATTAATAACTAATGGTTAAGTGAACGTATACAGTTCCAGCTCCTTTGTGTCATCTTCTGATATCAGCCAGGTGGGTTCCTGTTGTTTTGAAAGCAGGATAGATGAATAAAAGTCAGTGATGATTACCGTAAATTCCGGACTATAAGCCGCTACTTTTTTCTCACACTTCGAGCACTGCGGCTTCTACTCCGGTGCGGCTAATGCATGGATTTTTTATGGGGGACAATGAGCTTCTGCCGCAAAAACATTTGACTTCGTCACGTCGGATCTTAATATCAGTCATTTTGCGCTTCATGCACGCACCCTCATGATGGAAAACACACGGAGAAATACATATGATGTAGCTTTCAAGTTAAAGGCGATCGACCTGGCTGTCAAAGAAGCTAACAGAGCTGCTGCACGTTAAGATGACACTGACAGCGACAACAGAGACTGAGGAAGTGAGTAATGAAGTCATTCTGAGGCAGTGAATGGATGGACTTTTTCTTGTGAAATATATTACGGTCATCTTTTTCATCAGCCGTGTTACAGACACCGTCGGCTAGGCTTCGTATTGTAACGGTTCATGTTGTAAAGTCAGTAGTTGATAATGTGTTCATAATTCCGATTATGTGGAGAGTCAGTGAATGCACCAGCGAGAACGTGTTGAGTGGCTGTATGAGAGAACGCTGGGGGAGAGAGTTGGATTGTTACGGCAAGTTATGTGTTGCTCTCTGCTGTAAACGGCGTGGTCACGGCCGACAGTGATCGGGTTATTAAAAGTTATTATTTGAACGCTCTCGTCGTCCTTTAACGTCCGTACGGACGCTACAGTATTTGCGGATGTTACCGGTAGCCTACGTCTGTGTAAATAGCTCTTGTTATAGCGTGGACACCTGCGGCTTATAATCAAGTGCGGCTTATATATGTACAAATACATTTATTTACTTATTTTTAGCCGGTGCGGCTTATATCCAGGTGCGCTCAATAGTACGGAATTTACGGTACTATATCACCAGCAGCTCTTTTTAATTTGGATAACTTTTGAACTTTCAAGGTGCGGGCATACTTTTTGCTGTGTAACTTAAGTCTTTCACATCAGTATGGGAAAAACTTCACATCTGATTAGCCAAAGAAACTATCACTCCTTAAAAGTTGTTTTGCAAAAGCCCACCTACACAGCTATCCACCGATATGGTGGGATCTGACCCTGAACCTTTGGGGAATACCACCTATAGCAGAGCTCCATTCTTTAAAAGGGTAGGTTTGTTTTTCGTCTTTATTGTCGCTCAGCTGACTGACAGTTTCCCCGAGGCGCAAGAAACAAGTCAAGGGTGCTGTACTGTACCACACACGTGCAGGACTCCCCTGCCTAGCATTCAAACACAAGTTCAGACACACACACTCATACGCACGCACACACACACACACACACACACAAATACAGCAGATGGGTTGTTTAAAGCTCCCTGTCATCTTAGAGAGAGAGAGAGGTGAGGGACACACAATGAGCAACACTGCACCAGTCACCCTACAGTAAAAGCACACACACGGATAAACGACAAGAAACCCACACACACGTGCAGCGAGTTAAGGAAAAGCACCAAGTGTAAGCACTGATGAGGTAAGCCCCCCCTTCCTCACAGCCTTCACTGGCAACCCCTTACCCTCACTTAAAGAAAAAAAAAACTCAAGATAGAAGTAAACATCATGTGACAAGGAGAGGAAGGTTTATAAAGGTCCAGTAAGATGATCTTAAAATAGAGGCAGAGCCCCCTGTCAGGTTTATAGCCCTTCCTTGATTATGAGTGTGTCAAGATACAATAAAGTATAGTTAGACTGATGATTGTTTACTGATTCATCATTGTGTCTAAAAATAAAACATTTCCGAGCGCAATAACTCCAATAAAATTTAATAGATTAAAAATAATATTCTAGTTTCATTCTTTGTGTTCCCATTCCTCTAATTGAACACATTAAAACCAAAGATTTTGATCTTTGAAGCTTCATTTCTATTATTCCAGTGACCGCAAAACATCATGCGAGTCCTGAATTCCACAAACATGAGCACAATAACTTCTCCCTCTCATGCAATCTTTATCTGTATTCAGGTAATATGCTACAGTAAAGCCTATAATCTTGACAGTTACTTATGTAAACTATAAATAACAGGAGGACAACTTCTGCTTTGCGTCATTTCATACTGAGGCCCTTTTGATTGTCTTGTGTGTAAGTAATCCTCCGTCAAACACAGGCTCTCCGACAGGAAGGCCGTCACAATGTGCTGTCTTCTTCTCCCTCCATCCTCATTCCATCCCTCCTACTTCCCTCCCTTTCTTCCACAAATCAAAGAGAGGAGGCAGTCATCGGAGGAGCACATGGCATCACCTCCACCTTGGACTTGGACCTCTCTATCATTCGCCTTCTTTCTACCTCTATTATTCTCTATTTGGCTGTGTCTTGCCCTATACTCACTCCGGAGTGGGGCTAAATATTAAGTTCAAGGAGGTTATGCAAACACGTTGAAACAGCCATCCTTGGCCTAAGTATTACCCTGAACCCTTCAATTACCCTCGTTGCTTTCCTCTTTCACCATTCCTTCTGCCTTTCCTGTCCTCTGAGCGGGTTCTCTCACTCCGGTCAGCCTGGAAATACAGCGCAAACTCATGACGAGGGGCCAAAAAGACAATATATCAGGGGCAGAGAGTACAACTTAGAGGCGCACTATTACATGGGCAAACACACAAACACAGACGTGCACCCAAAAATACACACATGCACACAAACCAACGAAAGACGGGTCCAGAAAACAGTGGGAGCAAGAACCCCTGGTGTATTTTCTCTCAGTTCCAAATGTAGGGCCTGGCGGTGGACCACAGCTGAGCCACAGCCGACATGCGGTGGAATGGGAGGCCACCACACTCACTTCCATTCAAGGGGCCATAGAGACACACACACACACACACACACACACACACACTCACAAACACTCACACACACACACACACACACACACACACACACACACACACACAGAACTTTACAGAATAACACACACATGCTCAAACAATCACATACACACATGTTCAGCAATTTCCTGGATAGCACTGTCCTGACGATGGGAGTCCATGTTTAAAAAGTGGTTTGAGGTAAAGGGACAGATCTGTATGGGCTGTTTCCCACAATGCTTTGCCAGACAATTACACAACCCAATTAATGTGGTTACTACAGCACAGCTAGGACTTTACTCTGGAGAGGCCGAATGTGCGTGTGTGTGCATGCGTGTGACAGAAGATGTGCGCACGCTCATTTGGCCTCTATTACTCTCAGAATTATAGCTTTCCTTGGATCTTGGACCAGCCCATTTCCCGTTAGTGTGTAAAGGACACACAGGGTCACACTACTATTCACCCCACACTCCATCAGCCAATCACAGTTATTTCCAATAACAGCCGCATGAGCTCAAGTATTATAAAAGCTGCAAACTCAGAGAACTATAATACCCACAATGTGTCGTGTGCCTTTCCAGCCAAGCGCTCTGTTTCCCTCAGAGGATGAAACCTGAACCAGAACTGAGAAAACTTGGAATAAAGTTGGAAGTAAAACATTGTCTATAATGGTCAAATGTGCTCATCTGTTTTCAGCAGTAACTGCAAATGACTTTCCCTTAATTAAAAAAGAAAAAAGAAGTGTCCTTCTTAAGAGTTAAGATATTAAAGACTTAAACATTGTGGTGGTTGTTTTTTTCTCAACACTGGTCATGTTCTTAATGTGATTCTAAAGACCTGAAGAGATTCTTAGGACCCAAACGATTTAATACGGAAGCACATGTACAGGTAGGTCATGTTCCAAAGTAGATTACCCCTTAAATCAGTGCAGTATAATAATAAGGCACCTTCATATAAAAACACCAAAAGTACAGAATTCAGAAGTGAATTTAACGTATAAAAGTAAAGGTCTTATTGTGCAGAATGGCTGCAATGCTAGGTCATAATCATTCTGTATATTATTAAATATTTGTGCATATGACTGTACGCTATTATCAGAGATGCTGGAGGTGATGCTAATCTTAACTCAGTGATATACTGTAGGTGGGAGATATGTGGCAAAGCATCATCATTCAGTTTGTTGAACTGGTTTTGCATGGAAAATAAATAAATAAATGAAATACACTATAAAAATGTATTTACTTATACAGCACTTTTGTAGTCGAAAGAGTAGCTTGCAATTAGGGCTGTGCTAAAGTATGAAGGTACAATGGAAACCAGATTACACTTAAAGACAGTACTGGATTATATGTACTTGTATGTTCAAAGCCAAATGCACCGCTGGATTACAATATGGAAAAGGGGGGGGGGCACAAACACACACACACACACACACACACACACACACAAACATCTGCCAATAATTAGCAATCAAACCTTGGTTAATAGTTTGTTTTATAGAATAATGGTGAAGTGCAGTTAGAACAAGAAAGTGTTCTGCTTTGTGTTGAAGCAGCAGGAACCACATGCTTTCATTACAGTCTGCAACACAAACACACTCTGACCACATACTTACTTATATAGACTTCATGAGCCCAGATTTAGAGAGCTTTAAAGTGTGCAGGGGGAAAACAGATTCAAAGAAAGAAATTATGGAAGAGGGAGACAGAGATGCAGACGCAACATGACAGACATAAAGAGAGAGAGAGAGAGAGAGAGAGAGAGACACGCACACACACACACACATACACACACTCTCACACAGTGGGCTAGGGTGCTGATTAGAGGAGCTGTTGCCAGGTCTGGACAGGTCTGCTGTATATTTACACAAATCTGTGGGCTCATGGGATCAAAGAGCAACATGATTACTACCTGGCCTTCTGATAAAAAAAACCTCACTATTATTTCCCAGTCAATACACACAGGAATACACTCATCTGGAAGGACACACATATATGAGAAGACTGACGTGCACACACTCACATAAACATATACTTCTTGATTCCAGCGTTCAAAAACACACACAGGGAAATAAAACAACACAGAACAGGCGTACAGATACAGTAGAAGCACGCACGCACACACGCACGCACATGCACACACACACAAACACCCATGCCGCTCTATAATCTAGGTAATTTGTACGTTGAAGCTCGTGTAGACAGATCATGCCTGTGGTACATTGCGCCTCTTGTGTCATTGCATTTTCTTGTTCGTCTGTTGTTTGACTTCTCAATAGAGACATACCTTTACCTGTAAAGTATAGTTGTTCTGAATGCATTTCGTGTGAAGAGGACACATTGACTAACTTGCGCTATTGGTATAATGGCACGTCTCTTGCTGGAAGATTGAGTGCGGGCATTTGTGTCTTTTACGACTGTATGAGAATTGAAGTGAGTACATCACGTGCTTGGAAGCATGAATCAGCTAAAGCGTGTGCCTTGTTATCACAGCAGCAACAAGTACACTCACTCTTTGACCTTTCTGTTCCTGTCTTCCTAAATTCCTTTCGTCTTTATGATGTGTTTTTGGAGAGAGACACACATAAACACAGACGGAACTGGACTGGGATAACCGCCCATCGGGCCCTCCCGTACACCTGTGCATGGATTCCTGCGTACGTCTAGTTTTTAATAAAGAGAACGGTGGTAGTGTGCAGTCAGATGCTGCTGACAGAGTCACTGATTTCCACATAGATAACACACTTGCACAGAGCCGAGCCAGCTCTCTTGGTAGATTACATCACAGTTATTTTAACAACGGCTTTCACTCAGGATTTTTGCTGGCTACGGTTACATACAGGAGTGGATGTATCTAGGTGTGTGTGTGTGTGTGTGTTCGAATGTGTTGTGTATTTCCTTTTTAGTACTTCAACTAACATTTTGAAGTCATTGAAAGTGATTTCTTCAGTCAGAGCAGTTATAATGTTGCTCTAAATAAACATTAAGTGCAAATGTGGAATGTAGTCATACACAAAACATGTTTTAGTCTTTATAAGCAAGAGTGAAGTGGCTTGGTATATCTGCATTTATGTGTGTTTGTGTGTGTGTGTGTGTGTGTGTGTGTGTGTGTGTGTGTGTGTGTGTGTGTGTGTGTGTTTGCATGCAGTGACCAAGAGTCTTTTTTTTTGTTCATTCAAGGACAATCATAACTGGAACATCTCACTGCGAAGACTCTCATTTTGCTGACACTTTTATTATTTTTATTTGAACCATGTATCCAATAACACAGACAACAGAAGGATTGTCTAAAAAGGAGTAGGTTCATTCAGAGTTCCATTTCTCTTTGACAAACAATTCTCTATGGTCAATTTATAAATAATCAAACGCCGATAATGTTCTTAGTCTGACAACACGACAACTTCCTATTCAGTTTAAAATACAGTATAGGCAAGAAGAACTGCTGTTTCTAGATTTGCTTTAACTTTGACCGATTCACCAGCATGTTGAAAAATCTAGGACTGACCTACACTGTAAACACCATGTCTTTCATTTTATTGCAAAAGGCAATTCTTCCTTTGTTTGGACTCGAAAGAAACAGTGTTCTGGTCTGTTTCAGTACAGTCGACGTGTGTGTTAAAGTTTAAATGCTGTGAAAAAGATGTCAGATTCAGAGTAGTTTCAGCTTCCATCACTGTTAGATACAACAGAGAAAATACAGCCGTCTTTTTGTTTGTCTGTTGTCTTTGAACGAGAAACTTTCCTGAGTTCACAGAATGATTGAATTATGAAAGGCTGTTGAGAGAAAAACATCTTGAAGGAATGTCACATGTTTCTCAAGTTTCTCATTTTTACTTCCATGATTCTATTTTAATCCTTTCTGTATGGGCATGGTGGGAGCGGCAGTGAGATTATGTTCATCGTCATTTGTTTGATGTGCATATGACAAACAGACAACTTGAAAGCATCACTTACGACTCCGAAAAACACAATGATCTCATTTCACAGCTATACTGTGAAGACATGGACTGTGTCTGAAATCACTCACTCACTCCCTCCTCCTATAGTGAGTTATGTGTAGTGGACTACATAGTGCACTCACTTAGCAAAATTGTAAAACATGTCGAACAGTTCTCGCTCAATCATTGTCGATGCACAACTAAAACATGCAGCTTAATATTATACTTCACCCATTTACATTAAGCTTTGTATCATTAGAAACCTGGTAGTATCGTAGTCGTGCATCCCGCCCTCATTACAGATCATTGATTTCAGTAAAAACTTTCCAAATATGAACTTTATTGTGTTTCTGTGTTCACGCTGGTTGCCCCTGTCGTCCATCTGAGAACAATCGAGTCAAACATCACTCTCTGCTCATGAAAATCTTTGAACCATAATGCATGATGGTATATATTGCTTGATAGTGACCATCGGTTCAACACTACTTTTTATAATGCATTGGGGGATGCGTTGAGAGGACTATATAGGGTATGATCAACCATGCACAGTCTAGTGCACTATATGGTTTCCCAGGATCATGGGTACTCTCTTCAGAGTCACAGAAGATTCAAAGTAAACGTACCTGCAAACATTCTGATATAGAAATGTGTCTGCTGTCACAGAACAGTTTACGGCTCTTTTATCTGCAGTCAGACTTTCCAGGAGGCTGCTCAGACGCCAAGGGAAACACGACCACAAAACACAGTGACTGACAAGTCAAAAATTCGACAGTGTGGCATGCGTGCAGACAAATGTACGCTTTTGATTCGATGTGTGCAAGAATGAATTGACTGTTTATCCTGCATTTGCACTGGTTTTACTAATACGCCAGTCTGCATGCGTGTGCATGTGAATTCATTGTGCGATGAGCTCCCCAACTGACATGCCAGGACACTGATTTTAGGAAACTGAGACACTCTTAGTCTGACAAACAAACCATGCGAGGAGCAGGATCTAAACAATGTGCCGCAATTGCTTTATTACTCAGTGTTTGCCCTAGGTGTCACGTTACTGAAGGCTTCAGCATCATAAAAGCCTTCTCTAAAGTTCAGCACTGTTTGTGTGCGTTAGCACTGGCAGAGGCTCCCCTGTGACTGGTTGCATTGGACATGCTCAAACAAAGCCAAACACACAACAGGAGCAGTGAGCAATTAAGGTCTGCCATAGCGCACAGTGGAACTCCTCTCTGAACAGCCTCTGTTTCCTCTCACCATCCACCAGTGTCTTTCCACTCTACCACACATTTCAAGCATTGTGCGACCACCGGCTTCAATCCACAACACACACGCTCACGTCGGTTTAAGAAACTTTTGCATGCTCACTCTGAGCTGGTATCCCCTGTGACATTAGAGACAATGATTCTGTTTATATAAATGTCATCTTCAGGATTAGATGTTAACCTCTGCGGTCAGAAATGTGCTGACTGGCATGGGAATGCCTGTCATGCTAGCAGGCAGCCTAATCCTCAGGGTTAATACATATTAAGATGGTTGAGCTGGGAGCCAAAAGTCCCTGTGTCTCATTTTCATTCTATTGATTGAGATAAATTTGTGTCCGTACGCAACATGACAAAACTACTTTACCGTTATTGAATAGTTTAAATATCTGTATATATTTTAGTCAATGTGTTTTTTTAACTAATATCTGACCTGTACATGATCAAGACGTACTCTCATGGCGAACAAAGGCAAGCCATACTGAGTGATGGATCTCTGGAGCCTGAGTCGAGGGTGATATCTCACTGCCTGTGGCTTGGAAAACAGACATGGTGAAGATCTGTTTCAAATCAAAGTAAGAAAAACGGGTAAACTCAAACTGGGTCAACCTTATTCCTCCCTCTGCTCACCCCCCTCTCTCCTTCTCTCTTTGTCTTCTGTCTCACTCTTGCCGTATTTGGGTGTCTCTTTGGCCTTTTGTCACCAAACACCTCATAAGAGGGACGTCTCTTTCGGCAAAAAGTGAAGGAGGACAGGAAGGGGAGATCGAGTGGGGTTACAGTTGTTGAGCGAGTGTGTGTGTAAAAGTGTATGGGGCAACGTCTGTACCAGTTGTGTACTAATAAAGCTAATTATTACCATCTGGCTGGGGAACAGATTTCTGAATTCCTGTTGTTTTTTTCACGTCACTTATGAGGAGGGATGTTTTTTTTCTTCTGGCAAGTCAGAATGAATAAAATGCAGAAAGTGCTAAGATGACCGTGATAAAGCCAAAATCATCTACATAAAGTACAAGTGTGCTGAAGTGCATTTTTATAAAGCTGTGTGTATGTAAATGTGTCACGTGTGTACGAACAAAGACACAGTCCTTGTCTCCTACTCTCTCTCACACACGCACACACACACACACACACACACACACACACACACACACACACATAGACTCAGCACTAATGAGGACCTTTTATGACTCAGCGTTGTCATCAGCTATCCTTTACACAGTGGTCTGCTGGAGCAGCAGCCCCACAGGAACAGATTGAACAAACTGGTGAGGAAGGCCAGCTCTGTCCTGGGCTGACCCCTGGATCCTGTGGAGGTGGTGGGAGACAGGAGGATGATGAAAAAGCTATCTGAAGCATCCCTGATGGAGAACGTCTCCCGCCCCCTGCATGGTCCTGTAACAGCACGGGGCAGCTCCTTCAGTGACGGGCTTCACCACCCGCGGTGAGACACCGCAGGTCCTTCCTTCCTGCTGCAGTCAGACTGTTTAACCAAGCCTGCTCCCAGTACATCGCAAAACACACCCACAAACTAATTTATTCCCACCTCTCGTGCAATAATAATGTTATCAGTGGTCACCTGATCTAAATCATTTTGATTGATTTGATTTGCATTGCAATAATAATTATGGGACAAATTGTGCAATAAAATGTCCATCCTTATAGGCACTGTGTGCATGATAGTGTTTATACAGACTTACATCTTCATCATCTTACAACTGGCTCGATTTTTTTTTAATGCATATTTTTGGACATTTTCATATTTTTATCTAATTTAATTTTACACTGTTTGATTTTCTTCTGCTGTCCTGCTTTGCTGCTGCAGAACTGTAAATGTCCCCATTTGCGAGATGAATAAAGGATCATCTTATCTTATCTTATCTTATCCTCACACACCAGTGTCTGTGTATGCAGATTATAGTGCATTGAGGTGCATTTCAGGCAGGATGCACACTTATTTGAGTATTTCAGGGGGACTGCATACCTCAGTGTTTGTCCTATGTGTGTAATGCCTTTGTAGTGGCTAGCGTAGCTCTCTTGTTACACATACACATGTTCTTTATGGGCTGGCTAATGGAGCCGAGCTCTTCCTGCCTCTGTGATGTGGTTTACTGTTGTTTGATGTGTTAAGGAATCCAGCATAGGAGAGCACCCCGAGCTGATGTTATCACATAAAAGCCCTCGCAATGGAAGAAGACACTCAACTCTCTTTTTAAACTTAATAGAGATCTGTGTCCCTGTGAGGCTGTATTTGTATTTCTGTGTGTGTGTGTGTGTGTGTGTGTGTATGTGTGTGAGAGAGAGAGAGAGAGAGAGAGCGAGAGAGTGCCTGAGCATGTGTGCACCATTTCTATAATTCAATCGAGTGTGTAACCCAAGGCCAAACACACACATTTGATTTCAGTAAATGCTGAACCCTGAGACCTCTGACTTGAATGGACCAGAGAAATGTCAGATATTCCAGGGAACATGACATTGACTGTGAATGTGATTGTGTGTGAATGTGTATGTGTTTTCATTTGTATATAAAGCAAATGCAGCCAAAAGTCCTGCAGAGTAGAGTGTTGTTGACGTGGGATAAATGTAGTAATTTTTTTTTTTTTTTTTCTTCCTTTCTCATGAATTATTTAGTTTGACAAAGGTATGAAATATAGTTCTGAATGTATAACAATCTACAGAGTGCAGTTATTATCCTTTAAAGATGCTATTATAACCATCTCTGAGATGCAAAACTAAAATCATTAACAAGGCCCAGTGTATGTATTGAGCCTTACATGAAATACAAGCTTAATGATAATGTGTGGGTGGGAGGAGGGTGGGGGTTTGAATGGGGGGGATTTGCAACATAATTAGCATGTATTCTCCACACAACAAAAAGAGAGAAGACAACACAGGGTTGCAACAGGTAACACATACGTATAAGGATACATGCCACCACAACGTCTGTAACCTCATCCTGTCTCTAAAGCTTTGAGCTGCTTCTGAAGTGACGCACTAAAATGACAAGAGATATTCCTCGGGTCTCTAAACTTGACTGTAATTACTCCAGACATAACACAAACCCCTCATATCGGAGCATTTATGAATGGCCACATTCTTAACAGTAAACACACACATTGACTATGTTCTTTGTTTAATACACAGCTTAGAAACCATACCATTGTCTTTGCTCACAGTTCCTCCAGTCATTCCTGTCTGCAGGAATCCTGAGTTGTTTGTTTAGAGTGGTGACCAGTCCTGTCTCTGCACTGTCTGTCCGCCCACATCAAGGCCAATTTTGTGTTATTGATGCGAGCTTAAAAGATCAAACTGCTGTTGCCATCTTAAAAAGATGTGACGCTTGCACCAAATAAACTTTTGCTTTGGGGTTTTGCACATTTTTTTCCCCCCTCTTGACGTCTCTTTTCAGTGAGCTTTTCTTTTTCTTGGACATCAACTCAAATATTGTAAAATTGAGACAGAACTTTTATTGCACGGTTGTGAAACTTAACAATGTCTGTGTTGCTTGTGAATGGTAATTTCTCCCCACAAACAAATAAAACAAATAGTAGTTTTAGTTTTTAATGACATTTGAAGTCCTTGTGGTGAGTTTAAATCCAGTGACCCCCTACTTTCTATTCTGATTTTTTTTTTTATCGTCTTCTTATTATCTTTCCACCCTTCTCCTTTCATTTCCTTTTCTTCATATAACCTCTCATTTCTTCTTTTCTCGCCCCCTTTCCAGGATACTCACTGGTCCCAGGAGAGCAGTCATGTTTCCAATATGTCTCCATTTAAGAGAGACCAAAAGAACGAGAGCATGGCCATAACCAGAGCAGGAAAAATCATCACATAGCCACTGGCACGGTCTGCTTATCTTTCACTCCTAATAGCTCTTATGCTCTTCAAATCATTTCACACATGCACATGCACACGCACAGACAAACAGAAAGCCAATATCATGTATGCACATGTTGTTCTGAGTGTCCAAACACCTTCAGTGCAAACCAATGAGGATACAAAAGCTCATCCAAACTTGCTTGGGCTGTTTCCTGCCACTGCCGAGAAGTGCATAATGATAATTACAGTTTGGGTCTACATCCCTGAATTAACCAGATCAGACAAACACACAATCCAACAGTGCCAGGGGCGGCTGTTGTGTAAGCTGCCTGGTGTGCAGTGCTGGAGCAGAGCGGTGCTGGGAAGAGGCCTGTTCTACTATTGTTCTCTATCAAAACCTCCTGGGAACAATCTCAGCAAGACTGCGAGACTTGTGGGACCAATAAACGTTCCACCAAAGAGTCAGAAAGACGAAGTCCTTAGACAGGGCTTAATGTAACAATCTGTTGCTCCGATTGAGGGAAACTGGGGTGAGAATGTGTAGAAATAAAACTTCAGAGACATGAAGAGAGCTCTTGAAATTGTGGCGTTAAAACGTTTTTGTTTTTTTCATAAAGTAACGTAAAAAAAAAAAAAAAAAGGAAGCAAAGACAGGATAAAGACAAACTTCGACCCAGATGGAGACAGACAGACGTAGCTGGAGAAGCCACAAAGGAGAAAAACAGGAGCTGGGGCTCAGGTGTGTGTGCCAACCCGACTCCGAGGTGTTTACAGTGTGTGAATATGTGCCAGTTAAGCACCACTGACTCACTTGTGTGGGTAAACTAGCATTTCATGTGCCCATAATGGTAAACCATGAGGGCACTTCACCAAGCCACTGTTTAAATGGCTGTTTTACATCGCAGCACTTTCAGCAACACATCACATACAGCTGCTTTTAAAACAACTCACACTGTTGCACGTAGTCTCTGGGAGTTCGGTTAACCCTTCATTGATCGCATCAATATATATATATATATATATATATATATCTCCCCACCTTGCTAAATTAAAATCGTCTTTACTGGCATCACCACATCTTTCAACCTTCACTGACAACACCTCCTCCCTTGACCTCCCCTTCCTTCTCCTCATTCCTTTGATGACCCCGGGGGCATGGTCGTCGTTAAAGAGGCCGTCATTGGTCACCTCTGTGTCCTGTGTCCTGGGTTGCCTTTTTTTTATGGCTGCAGGTCCCACCTCATCAATTGCCCGCTCATGCACATACACTTAAATGCTCCCTCACACACACACACACACACACACACACACACACACACACACACACACATATGCACATAAACACACAAGGCTTCCAATCAATTAGTCTTGAGACTTAAACAAGCGGTCAAACTCTGGGGTGTTAGTCTCCCTAAGGCCAATCAGATTGTGCTTTCCCGAGACTTCTCGGCCAGCCAAATTATACTAATTAGCTGTGTGTGTGTGTGTGTGTGTGTGTGTGTGTGTACGTGCATGTCTATGTGTGTTTGCGACTGACACTAATTAGCAAGGCTAGTGCACCTACTTCCTCAGGGCCATTTCCTGTGATAGTAATTATTAGGTATGTGTGATAAATTCCAGGCCTTCTTCCAACCGTCCAGAGATAGAACAAAAGAAAAACAGAGTAAAAGAAAGGAGAGGGATGGAGAGAGTTTAATACTCAGAGGGAGTGAAAAGAGGTCGACGATAAAAGAGCGATGAAGGAAAAATAAGAGACAATGAAAGAATGATTTGACTCCAGAGGGGTGAACTGTTTGGCAGCCCGTTAGTGAGAGAAGCTTTCACAAGCAAGATCTTCCAGTTTCCTACTTGATGTACCAACTAAATCTTCTGTGGTCGACTGTTGTCAATCATTATTGTTATACTATTGTTGTTATAGTGTGTCATATTCACCTCATCTTCACTATGTCAGTCTTCAGTTAAAGACAAGAAGTTCTTTCTTACTCTGGAAACACTCACATTTCTGTCATTTCGATCAACTTAGCTTGACAAACACAAACATGCACTTTTTTTCCCCCAATATTCAACCAATGCCTTGTTCAGTTCAGCATCAGCTTCATAAGACAGCTCAAGCCTTTAGGCTCCTTAAAGAGACAACACTTCTCATGGCTGTTACATGTCTAACAAATCCTTCTTACTATGACAAGAAGTCAGCAGTTAGAAAACATACGTAGTAGTCATTTCTGATTAAACATTACATGTGATATTCCATTACAAACTATTTAATTGGAGCAGCTTCGGGTGTGTGTACTGAGTACCTTCTCTATCTTTGGAAGTTTGTTGTCCGGCACCTAGTAATTAAACTTTCTTGGATGAGTGTGCCTTTTGTAGGAAGTCAGCAGTTCCCGTACTGTGCACAAAAAGAGTGTGCGGTCAATCTGTGTGAGGGGTTACCAGACTGATGTCGGGGGTTGCATATTTTACAGGACATACAAGAAGCAATAGGTGTGCCAATGTTTGCAAACGAGTCTGTGTGAACGTCGAGAAGATGACAGCCCTGGATCTGTCCTGATTGGTGTGTTCAATATGTTTTTTTTTTGTGGCCTGTAAAGTGAGTGGAGAAGGGGGGGGGGGGTCGTTAGGCCAATGATGAGCACCTGGCTCTGGTTCCAATGCAGCTGAAGAAGCTGCAGACCCAGAGCTCTCTCTCTCTCTCATTCGTCAGATGGACTGCCAGGGAGCACATCAGCTCCTTACTTACAGCTTGATTCTTTTTTTTTGTTGTCTCACTCATCCACACACACATTACACTACGGAGCTTACAGATTTGGCGAAGTTTACTGACGTTATTGGGAGTGAGTATTGTTAAAATAAACCACTTAAAGCGTTGAAGTTTGTTGGCTCTTTTATTTTTGGCTTGTTACAAATAGGAGCCAATTTGTAACAAGCCAAAAAAAAAAAATTAATGAATTGAAAAAGCCATAAAGGATGCTAAAGCAGCCAAACCTTGAAATAAGCTGGCTCAAAAAATGGTGGTTGCAGAGTTCAATTCAAGAGCATGATATTGTTAACTGTATAGCGTCTGTCATGTACTTACAGTACTGAACAAGAACTCACAAGCTGGATCTCCATATATACGATGAAGCCCTCTATTGACCAAAAAAACCTCAAAGGAGGAGGAGGAGAAGGGTGGGCCCTGACATAATAACACACCTACCGGCCCGACAGTCGACACACATGTTGAAGGTAAACACGCGTGTCAGAGGGCACGGGAGCACAGACAGACATGATGAATGGCCCGAAGTTCCCACGAGGCGACACACATACAAACTTGCTCGTAGAGAGAGGAAGGTGATGTGTGGTCAGCCCCTCCTTCATCACTGCAACACAGAGAATCCCATTCACACAGCGCCAAGTAATGTCTCATCATTACTTATCACAACAATGGCACTGTAACGCCACACTTCTTTTTTTTAACATTTGAGTACACGTATGTGTCTGCATGTGCTGTTTAAGACTTTCTGCGTGCAAATTTGAATTACTTTTTTAAACCAGATCAGTAAAAACAGTGCTGCATGGTTATATGGAAGAACGTGTCAGTTAGAGTTTTTTGGTGTAAATGATGAGTGTGTGAGTGCACATGTTGAATATAAGTGTGTGTCCAGGCCCCTCAGAGAGATCAGTGAGCAGGGACATGACCTTGCCAGTACAGCTGGTTTCTCTGTGTGTTTAGTCAGAGTAACCATGGCAACAGCTCTGTGCAGACAGGATGTATACATCAGAGATTTTAAAAGTCATAGCGTCGCTACTGCTCTAAGCTTCATTATATCGTGGATTACTGTAACTTAAGGGACACAATCTATATTTAGGACTGCAGGATAACATTCATTATATTTCAATTCCCTTTGTCTCAATGTTAAAGCGTTAACGGCACACAGGAAAAAAAAATGTTGAGCTTTAAAGACTTACTAATTTTAAAAAGTACGTTTCTATTAAAATAGCCCACACGTTGGAAGCAAAGATTAAATACTCAGCAAAAGATGCTGTTTTTAGTCCATCACATTTCAAAGGTTTTGGTAAAGGGATGCCCCAATAATGTTTTTGTTTTGCTGCCGATTACAACAATGATCGTCATAAAGTGAGCTCTGCCAATGCACTGCTAATAATGATCATGTTTTGTGTTTTGTTAAAGCAGCTGGATCAGCTGGTTGGTCAATCTACCCTGCTTAGTAAGATATACTGGGACCTTGTACAGGTGGCAGAATAAACATATAAAAAGGAAGGCAACAGTCAACATGCTCTCGCTTACTTTGTTCAACAGAGCAGTTCAAAAACCTCCCAAAGAAACAACGCTAAAAATAAGTGTCCTACAGTAAGGATAACTGAATGATACAAGAGGATGATTTATCACATATAACGTCACATGTGGAAGTAGTATTGGTTGCTGTATGTTGTGTTTTACCCTCACCAGTCCCCCCCCCAGCTCCTTGTCAAAACAGACTCCTTCCTCCCACCTCTTACAGCTCTACTTCATCTTCCTACCCCTGTTCTTTCCTCCAGTACTTCCTCCATCTTTCTCTTCTTCCCTTCCTCCACCCGTCACTCACTCTATCATTCCTTTTTTTTTCTCATTTAAAATTCCCTTAATCTACTCTCGTTTTCTTTACTCGTGCTACTTTCAAATGTCTTTAATCCCTCGTTTTGCCTCCATGAAGCTACTTTTTCTTTGCTCCATCTTTGTTCTCCTTCACTAGAATGTAAAAAGAGATAATAATCAGTTGCATCATCAGTGTCTACAGTAGGGTCATGTTTGAAACAAGGCATCACAGTGTTGTGACACGGTGCAGTATCCCCCTTAGACTATAGAAACACGCCAATGTCTACCTATACCCTGTGACCCACGACTTGTTTAATGACTAGCTTCTCTGAAAGCCATCTGTACAACAGTGAGTGTGAGTGTGAGTGTGTGTGTGCTTGCACGCGTGAGAATACTGTACAGTTTGGTGGAAACTCAATCTGGTGTGGGGTGACAGAACAGACCCTCACTGCTCCTTACACGTCAGGCATTTAGCCATATACTGTATGTGAAAAGGGCAAATATGAAAATGCACTCTCTCTCACTGTCCCCCTTTTTCCCTTACGCACCAACACAAACACACACACACACAAATGTGCAGACACCCACACATAATATAAGCTAGGAGACCCAGCATGCAATGAGAGGATATTGAAAATGATTTTTCCCCCTTCTTGTCTCTTTCATTAACAGTGTTGAAAAGCCAAGAGTCTGGTCTCTCTCTCTCTCTCTCTCTCTCTCTCCATTTCCTTTTATTCATACACACACACACACACACACACACACACACACACACACACACACACACACACGCATGTAAAAAAATACACACATACAGCTCTTCAATTCATTGGGGAACGTGCCTCACATGGTTTGCTTCAGCTGGTCTTCTTGACAAATGCCACATTACAGCGGAGTAAAGGAGAAACTTGGCATGCAATCAAACTTCTCTCATGATATCTCAGATGTGAAATTCTTGAGTTTGTGTAGCCCCTCCGCTCCACCCCGCCCCCACCTCTCATTTTGTCTATATCTTTTTATTTGCTTTTACTTTTTACCCCCCCCCCCCCCCCCCCCCTTCCTTATCTTCCCTGCACTAACTTGGACCAGAGCTCTAATGTTGGAGTATGACCCCCTTTTTTAAAGCAAGGAAGCCAACGTCTGTGCATATCTGGAGACATGACTGATTAGAAGTGAGTTCCACAGAGGTTGTGTGTTCGCTCTGCGTTGGGCATCTTTGCGGCTTGTTCAGATGTAAGTCAGGTCTCACGAAGCTTCGCCCGTCGCAACTCAACAGTCCTTTAATCCTCACCATCAGTGACCCCAAAACCCCTGCCTCGGACCTGTTCACACACATTCTGATGCAGATGAGACCCCACATAAACACGCGCGCACTCATGCCCCCTGTGCTCCCTCCGTTTGCTCTAACCAGCCGACACTGTGAAAATAAAAATGCAAGTGCAGATTGTTCATCATGACTAAAAAAACCCATATTGGTGGTCAGTTTGGATAGTAGAAAATACAACAGTAAAAAGAAGATGGTTTGTGTCACAAGTGCGTTTAGATCTCTGAGACTTTGCACTCACAAAGTATAGGCTGAAACAAATGCAAATGCACCTTCTTTAAGATCTTGTTTAATCAGTGGATCTTGTGAGGCATGATGGATATATATTTTTTTTTTGTCATGTTTATAATACACACGTGTCAGCCTTTCTCTTTTGTGCTGCGCTGACTGGCTGACATTAAAGGCATTTCTCCGCAGCACATGACAGGCAGATATGTGGCTCCCTCAATCAGAGCGCTCAAAGCAAACACACATGTAGCCGCTCCACTGACAGATCACTAAGCCCACTTACACATTCAGACAAACTCGATGACACACACTCGCACATGGAAATGCAGCCGGTAACACACTCTTTTTCTTGGGGTTTCCTTTATTCCTAACTCTGTCTATGGCTTACAGGCAAAACGAACGAATAAAACAGCTGCACAGATATTTGTCTGACCTACTCCTTTTAACTGACTGATCCACCTGAACTCAATAAATGTAACTTCACGAGGCAGCTATGAAGGATGGCTGATCCTGCTTCAAACGAACCTCAGCTCTGGTATCTACGTATATATATATAAGATTTATGCGGACACGCACGTGTAAACAGGCGAGCAGGTAAATGCAGGTTCATGCTGCAGCAATGGTGCTGCTGGGCAGAGTAGAGTAAAAAAAGGTACGCAATAAAGAGCTGAGCAATCATTGCAATGTTTATAAAAATCTGTGATCATAAACTTATACGGGCTAGGGGTTGAGTCACAACCACAAAACACTTGTGGTTTGTTTTTCTTGACAGTTTGTCTTCATGTGACGCCAGCTGCAGTTGCTCTGCAGTTCACAACAAGTAAATACAGTTTAATGTATTCTTAATGGTAAGATAGCTATGCTGACGTCTGTCTCTTACTGATTAGAAACATGCAAATAAATGATTAAACGGGGGGGAGGGAGGGGGGGAGCATATGGCTGCAGAGTTTGAGATCGTTAAATAGATATAATTACTGTCTACAAAATACAGAGCATGACACTCACTTCATCTCCAGAATCTCCTCCAGCTGCTTGCGTCTCTCCTGGCGAAGACTATTAAGGTGTCCGTCTCTTTCATGCAAGGACTGCTGAGTTGAAGACAGGTGCAGTTTGGTGGCGTCGAGCTCTTGGCGGGTCTTCTCCAAAGCCCCCATCAATTCCTCCAACTATTCAAAGAGAGACGATAGATAGAGATAGATCGATCGACAGACAGATGCTTTATTGATCCCGAGGGAAATTCAAGTTTCAGTTTTCAAGAAGCATGCAGCTGGATTACAGACACATCAGGGAATTCACCAAAGAAAGGGTTATATTCTTCTTGTTCAATGCATTCAATAAACAAGGTCTACTACATGTCTATGTATGCACAGTCACGCATACACATGGACATGTTTTAGTCATCAGGTACACATTTAGTGACAGTATTTTTTTCCTTTTTTAACGAGGGTGTGTAAGATTACTAGAATAACCCTGGACTACATCCTCTTCCACAACACAAGTATGCCCTCCAGTCATGCAGGCCTGTGTGTCCTACATCATTCGTTGATTGACAGACAGGATGTGACCTCAGGGCGTCTTTATCCCAAATCAGGAAGTGTGTAATCATCTCACAACAAGTGCTTTACAAAAGGATGCAGGGCTAGGTTGGTAGGCCTGTTTAAATGGTGTGAATGGTAAGGAATGAGGACATTTATTTATCTTTGGCAAGTTTGTGATATGAGATACTAAACAAGTACATTCTGAAGTGTTGGATCTCAAATGAACAAAGGGAAAGAAATCCAGAAAGATAGAAAAAGAGAGCAAAGGGGGAAGCACTCCATGGGGTGGAACAGGAAAAAAGGAATGGGCCTCTTTTATGAAGAGGCCAAATCGTTCACACATTTTCAGCACACTCTGCATCTCCAATGGTTTTCTAGGTGTGCTCCGCAGATGTCAGATAAAGCGCCGCTCGCTGAAGAAAGAAAGGGATACAGAAACTCTAAACGGTGCGAAAGGGACAACCTGAAGTCATCATTTCCAAGAAACGTTACAGAGCATTGTTGAAAGGCTACACGTTATGTCTCTGCCAAAAACAACATAACCTCAATGGTATCGTGGAGTTAATACGTCCAATATCAACAAGACATCCCAATGTCCAAAATAAAAAACTAAAAAAATTTAATTTTGATTTCTTCTTTTAGGCTTAAAATAATCCAAATCCAGTCTTTTCATCTTGAAAGCCAAGGGTCACGCACACACAACTCCATTTACACCCACCACATGTCTATCAAATGTCATGCGCCAACTGGCTCCCTCATAGTCCGCCATTAGTCCACCACCCAGACTAGCCCATACTTCACAATCACATCATTAATAAGGAATACAATGCATTTTAGTGAAATTAGGGACTTAATCAGCTTAACAGCGAGCCTGTGCGTGCTAATTTAGCTCAACTTCAAGGCAAAGCCCCCCAGCCAGGCTAAAGCTCGCTGAGACGGGCCCAAAGCCCCTTTAGTTGTTAAGCTGATTGGGGCTCAGAGGTAAGGGCCAAATCCCTCTTGTCCGTTTGCGTCGGTGTTGCTGGTTCAAAGGCCTAGTTCAAACGCCACTGAGGAGGAGAGAGGGAGAGAGAGTGTAACAGAAACAGAAAGAAGGGAGAGAGAGGGTGGAGATAATGAGGTGAGACAACTTAAGAAGGCAGAAGGGGGGGGGGGGGAGACGAGGCTCAGGGACAACGGATGGACAGCAGAAACGAATGCAGGAGAAAGTCAAGATAGACTGAGGGAAGTGAAGCCACAGTGGGAGACTTAGAGAGCTGGGGTGTGAAGAAAAGTGACCCATGGCATTATCTATGCTCCATTTCAGCAGGTCAGGTTAATGGAAGACTTTCAGAGCATTACACATCATGAGACTGATTACACTGGGACAGAGGGGAGAAGAAAGGGGAAAATCAAGGAAAGCGTAAGGAAAGGGGGGCGGGCAAAATGTGAGAATGTGAGTCTGGCAGGGTGCTATGAAACTGTGCCAGGGTCAGGTGATGAGGTTTCAGAAGGAGCTGTTCCTCTCTTTACAATTTTAACACCTCCACACACACACACACACACACACACACACACACACACACTCTTCTCCTCCTGAGTGTGAGGTAAGGAGTGACGATGGTGTAACTGTATGTTAATGGTAGGTTGACTCGCTAACTTCTCATTCTCAACCTCTCTTGACGTCACGCTGGCATGTGAAGATTACAACACATAGCAATTAGCATCACTGACTGAGTAGCTTCAGGGCCAGGTGTCCATTGTAACCTGCAACTGTACTCCGGTTCAATATGTGTCAAGCACTGTCGCCAATATGACTGTTACGTGACAACTTTGGCCACACATCTGTAAACTTAGGTCAAAGCTGAATCATCCATCTTCATGCATGCGAAAACATCCCACAGACATAAATATGTTCTTTTCTTCTGGACTTCTCACCGAATCAGAATATTGTTTGATAAACACAGTATCCATGCTGACCGTAAGTCGAGCGTGTGAAGGAACAGAAACAGCAAAGAAAAGGAAAAAAACAAGCCACAGTTAGCGTTGGCTCTGAATTTTCTAAACTCAGTTTGACCTTCTCTTACTTCCCCTCTTCTGCCCACCAATCTCTTCATCTTCTAAGTTCTCCTCTATCAGTTTTAAGGCTATTCAATGTGTGTGTGTGTGTGTGTGTGTGTGTGTGTGTGTGTGTGTGTGTGTGTGTGTGTGTGTGTGCGTGTGCGGATGTGTCTGATTTGAGGAAATACAGCCGCCATTCTGCCTCAAAATGTTAATTCTTGTTTTAACCACAGATTGCTCTCATATTACTAGTGGCACTCATAAGTAATGCAAGGTCATTCTCATTCAAATGCACGCTCACACCGGGAGGAAACGCTCTCCTTCTGCCTGTTTCTCTTTCCCACCACAGACACACCTACGCTCTCACACATTTAGAAATGCACACAAGCGTGCTTTTTTTTTTTTTAGGGCCCTCTTAAAGATGTGAGCAGCTGGCAGTCAGAGAGGGAGGGAGAGTGAAAGCACAGCCTGTATACAGCTATACTACAAGTGTAAAGATGTTTTAATGAATTCTGATTGCATGCACAAAAAAGTGACAGGATGTCCAACATTACGAAAGGAGAATGCTCAAAGTCTTTTTTGTCTAGGGGGGAAAAAAGAGTATTTTGAGAGTAAAGGAGTTAAGGAGAAAATAGAATAATAGATAGTGTATTCTCCATTTTGTCATAATGGTATTTGTTGTTTAAGAGCTTCATAGTAAGTTATGAGGGAGCTTGATAACCAAAGTTTACCAGCAGTTACACTTTTGGCCACATGGGAGTGCAGTTAAGTTCTCAATAATTTGGCACTGGTCCTTCTTGTTCCAAGGTGAGCTGTTACCTGCACTCCTTTAAAAGCTCATGTAAGGATGCGTGACATTACGTGCGGGTTTATGAGTGTGTTTTGGTCTTCCATCAGTAGGTGGAACACTTAGTGAACCTGTCTCTGCGCCTGAACACGGTCAGCCTCCTCCTGCGCCCAGAGAGCCTCCCTATGTGCCGAGGTGTTCATGCTCTCCCTCAGTGCCTTCTCCAACTCCCTGATCCGCTCCGCTGTGTCCCGCATGGCGTCCTGGGAAGCTGATAGAGTAGGCTGAGCAGCGAAATGAGTTCACAGGAGGAGACGGAGGTTTGGAAGCAAAGTAGCAAAAATAGTTATTTTTTCTTTGAGTGTGGTTTGTTTTAAAAACTCATCCTGATGGGTTTTTTTCACTAAGATATCAATGGATCTGCAAAACAGAACATGAGAAGAGGTTTATTTGTCAGTCTTGTAAAATAGTAACAAATGAAAGACTTGAGGAAGTGAAAAGCTGTGGTGAAAGAAGAACAACACTTTGATAAGAAAAAGCAAAAAAGAGAGTGATAAGTGATGGATGGTTTTGTAAGTGCTACGAGCTTTGCCTACATCTTTGAAGAGTGTGTGCATGTGCGAGTGTCTGAGCGTGGCGTGGACGGTGTGTGTTTGCATGCACAGTTTGTGTGTGGCCTCTCTGACACCTATGGTGAGTGGGGAAAAGGATCCCTCTCCACACTGGGTGATGGAACTGCGAAAGAAAACACTGCCCAGAAATAATAAACCCCCGACTCTCACTTTCATTTAAAAAAAAAAAAAGACTTTCTCTTCTTCTCCTCAAAAGTTGACTTGGCTTTAAGTTCACACGTTCACACTTTTCTGGAAGCCATGTGAAGCCTTTGAGACTAACTGGACAGAATGTTCTGTTACACTTGTTGCTAAACACAAAATTAAGAGGTGCCAAACTGATTCTCATCAAGTCCATGTAGACAGAATTTAAAATAGCAAATGTTTTGGATAAAAATGGGTAAATATAAAGGCTGACATATAAACAACAAATCATGAAAAATCACATCAATATAGCCATTGTCTGTCAAACCTCACATTAAGTGAGGAAGCAACACTTGGCTCATACAAACTGTTCACTGAATGCAATGACGAGCAGTAGAAAAACAAACTAAGATTTGTGTGAATTAAAATCAACACAAGATAATTTCACAACAAAGTATGAAACGATCTTATTTTTTTTAAATTTATTAATTTTGTCACTTGTTTTCACTTCATCACAGAAAATGACCATAACCTTTCAATTAATAGCCCGAGCCTCTATTTATTTATGTCTGTGAATTTATCATTTGAAACAGGAAGTAGACTTAAGTATGTATAGCACTTTTCTAGATTTGTGACTACTCAAAGAACTTTAGCACCGCAGTCACATCTACCCATTCACACACTGGTTGCATGGCCAAGGCATAGAAGGTACCGGAAAAGTGACCATCCGAAGTAACTGATCCCATTCATGCACATTTAGACACCGCCAAAAAAGCAACGCAAGCAACTTGAGGTTTTTTACCCATGGACACAACGGACATGTGACCCTCTGCTCACGCGATTTATTTAGATAAGTTTAATGCATTTTCTAGCACAGAAAGCTAGCATTTTGCAAAGGTCTGTATTATATTTAGTGGACCAGTGTCATATTATTACTCAGTCTGAGAGCACTCACAGGAGATACAATTTGTGTATTGTATAAAAGGAGCTCCAGGCTCAGCAGTGCCACAGCAAACACATGGCAAATCTATTGTGAGCTCATGAGAGGATATGCAAAATGCATGGAAAACTCTCTGAGACACTGCCAGAAACATGCAAGGAATGCATATGGATGGATTTTTAACTGCTGCTAATAAATATTCAAAGGTGATAAATGTGCCCTGGGTTCATACCAGTATCATAAACACACTCAATGAGGTGGAAAATGACATCACACCAACTCAAAGACTGATGTTCAAATTCATAGGTCATATCAAATGTAATGGATTCATCATAAAAAAGAATACTTATGACAAGAAGGCTTTGAAATAGTCTTATTTAGTAATACTGGCTTAAACTGAAGCAGTACGATTATTCTCGAGTGTGATAAAAAAAGAAGAAAAAAAAAACAGTTTGAAGCTAGCCAAATCACAAGTGGATACTTGTGGATCGTCACGTCAGCATGGCACAGCTGGAGGTGAGCGACCAACACCCACACACACACATACAGAGGCAGCCTGTGTGTGTCAGCAGAGCAAAGTTGTAATTGGATGTGACAGACAGCCAGTAATTCGATGCACCAGAATCAACAAGTTTTGGTCCAGCACCGCCAAGAAGACAGAAACACTCACATGCACGCACGCACGCACACACACACACGCATGCCCTGCTGTGAAGAGGCTACCACGCCTGGAACCCTGTTCTGTTGAATCCTGCTACCCATCGATATGTGCTACCAAGCAGCTCTGTGCAGCACAGGGAGTGTTATTTGTTAGAGGCTGTTTAGTCAAGAAATGCTTCCTGTTGAGTCAGGATTTTATATCGATTTGGTATTGGGAGCATTATTTGATAGCGGATAATTGTCCCTTGATAAAGGCTTCCCCTAAAATCTGTGTGCTCCCCTTACTCTGAGAATGCATGTGGAGTGAGTAGTACTTTAATTTTAATTCAGTATTATTTCATTGGGGCGATGGATAGCCTCTGCTAACGTTTTGGGCTATGGGAGCAGTTTTCAACGAGGCAGCTCATCTCAACAGGAGTGTAAGTCACCCAGCAAGCAGTCTGCCTCTGCGTGCGTGTGTGTGTGTATGTGTGTACATGTGCCCCATATACTGCATGTGCGTGTCCGCCTCTGTCTGTGCACATCAGCGTGTGATGTGAGTTTTAGTAGTAACAAGAGAATATTGCTGGCTGTTAGGAACATAAGAAATGGGAAAACAAGGCAAAGGAGATAGAGAGAGTGGGGTGGAAAAGGAAGATAATTGCCTCTGCACCACCAGTCATCACCTTATACTCTTGGGAAGGGCCATTATGGAGTCTGGCCCTTCTTGGTTTGATGGAGGGATTATAATCAGTTAAATAAACGAGCAGAGAGTGAGAGAATGCATATTTCCAGCTGCTATGTACCTATGATCCTTAACTTCACACAGGCGCGCACGCACACACACACACACACGCACACACACAGGCATACAAACCACTTACCCGCATAGGCAGAAAGGCAGACTGGAGCATCTGTCTCTGTCAGGAAAGTCAAGTGTGCAGCATTTACCACTTTGTTTCATGTGTCATGATTTAAAAATGTGTAAGTATGTGTGCTTAGCCAGGAGTTTCATGTACACTTTATTCAAGTGTCCAGACGGACAGAACAAGCGAAGGTCGGGCTCAGACTACAGTTTTGAAATCCTAACCATTTGAAAAACTCTTTCCATCACACAAATATGGAGAAAACCGATGTAGAGTTTTCCTCACAACTACCTCTCGACTACAGGATGTTAAATGAGTGTGGCGTCACTCACCACAGGATATCAATTCACCTTTATGACGTTTGCAAGAGGCTGAACAAACCCCGCGATGTGATCTCTAATGATCCCACGTAATACAAGGGAGAGGCAGATGTAAAAGAACACACATACAGACGGGAACCTGCTGTGCTAACGCTCTGAAGTGAGAGAAACAGACGGCTTAATAAGTCTGGATGAGCCAACAGTTGGGGAGATACCATTAACAAGGACTGTTTAGATTGTGCCTTTATGTTTTCTATAATTGTTAGTAGGCTAGGCTCAAGTGCAAATCTGCTTTCTTTTGTAAAGACACATGGCCAGCACTCACGTTGTCGTCTTCTCTGTCTCGCTAAAGTAGAACGATCAAACACAATCATCCAGATTTGCTACTTAACAAACACGGCTAATATTTAGGGATAGTCCAGATTGGTCCCTTCGTAAAGCAATTTTAAAATCCTTCTGTCTCTATGGTGGGGGGGGGGGGCGTAAAGCCTTGAAGTGAACATTTCCGATGTGTGTTTTCTCTGTGTTTGTGAAGTGCAGCGTGGTGCGATGGAGACGATGGAGCGAAGAGATGCTATCATCTTTTCCCACATAAACTCTCGTGGAAAGACGGTAGAGAGGGAGCAGCGAAGGAAGGCGCTGTTTGTTTGTGTTTACCCTCGGAGCGTGGTGTGTTCCTGATGGAACCACAGATTAATGAAGGGAGCAGAGAGGGAGCAAAGGAAAAGAACATCCAAGTCTGAGATTGTTAAGCTGTTGTTAAAACAAGACTCATCTTTTCAGTGGTCTTACTTTAACATGCTGTTTTGTATATATTTGTAAAGATTATACCTGTCTTAATACTTTCCTCATCATATAACATTTTGCAAAGGTGCACTTCTGCATCGTAATCTAACAATACAGATACATCTAAAAATACAGTATACATTTTAATGGTCATAAATGTAAAAAGTTCATCAAAAGACAATTTTGGGTCTTACCACTTCATTAATGAAATTACATTTTACACAAAGTAAGTTTTGAGGCAAACTTTGTGCCAGTCTGACTCAAAGTTTATTTACTCTTCCATTTGTTTAAACATAGCACATGATCGGTGATAACACAATGCTACATATCTGCAAATGGCATTTATTCTTTAATCATAATAATATGATATTGGGTGAGGGGAAGAGTGTGCTGATTGTTCTCTGTATACTATCTATCACACATCTGAGTAAAGGTTCCTTTTAAAGTCTGAAGGTACAAAAGACACCTTTGGGCAACTCTCTGGTCTTAAATCAGTGAACATTTATGGTAAACCTGTTTTATATGAACAGATTTCCCATCTACTCACGGATCAAAGATGTGTTCACTTCAATAGAATTCAGACGACTCTGTCTCTCATTATGATTGTTATGTGCTCAAAGGGATAAATAAATACACGTAGAGAACACTTTCATTCCACCGTAAAGCATCAGGTAAATAGAAAAGTAAGGTAGTAATCACTCAAACTCTTGCTTGACTTCACTCACTCCTTGACAATTCCCTTTAGAGCCACTTTGCCACTGCTGCAGGCTGGCATATGGATCTGATTTCAGCCCGACTAATTGATTGTCTCTTCCAATGAATCTGGGTTACACTGAGGGTGGGCAAGAGGCATGACAGGCTGGATGGAGGTTCAACAATGCACGACTGTTCACAGCAGGAGTAAGAGAATGCAGTGATAGAAGAATAAGGGAAAAAGGTAAGTACGATAAGAAAGTATCTGTATGAGCCATACTGCCCTGTGATGAAGACCTTAACCAGAGGAAAAGACGATACAGCCTCGAACACGGCAACTAACCTGTGACAAAGAGTGTGGATGTCCATCGGTCATGACGTCTCTCCTTATCTCGCCCGGCACAATCTGCTTCTGGATGTTAGGAGACCTGATTTGCCTTCAGATGGAGAAAGAAGAACAAAGGAAGAGATGCCAAATAAATTTTTAAAAAAATCTTTAAAATAATGGAATACAAAGTTTTGTTTTTGACACAATATGACCATGGTGTTTATCATGAATGTATGAAATGATTGCACATGCCTTGTACTCGATATACAAAGGCCCCATACTTTTCTTGACACTTTTAATTTGTATTGCAGGTGGTATTTGTTGTAAATTGTAAATCAATACAATACCTATGTCCAAAATGTAAAATGTATCAATGTGCTGTGTTTTGACTGCTTTTCTTGATTTCAAAGTGAAAACAAGCGCTGCATAGGCATCCTACAAGTAAACTGCAGGATTTTGTGTTTACAGTCAAAGAAAGAAGCATTGTGCGTATGTCTAGTCTTTGTAACAAGGCAGACTGGGACAAGACACGACTTGACTGATGGAGGTGAGACACGACTCTGTAAATCTTTCAACAACCAAACACACAAACACATGCCGACAGGATATGCAAGCTCATGCACCCACACAAACTGTCAAAAATAGATGTGTGCAAAGAGGTCGACAGGACTACACAAACACACACACACACACACACACAAACACACACACACACAAACACACAAAGGGCTTGTGTTTATAGAAAAATAAAATTTAGCACCTTTAAAGATGTTGCCAGAAACACGCTCGCACACAGAATAATAAATCTGCTGTTGTGTACATTTTTGAGGTGCTGATTACAGAGCTAAACCCTCCATTAACTAACCAGCTTGGCTGTGTGTTTACCTCCACAGTTAAACCAGTTTCTTGTCATTTACCGAATCACCTAGCCACAAAACTATGGCGCAAACTCAGATAAACACAAAGCCACACACACAAATGTTAAAAAAAAATTTTTAAAAAATGTCATGAAACACTCACTCCATGCACTCTTCAGCAGAAAGACATGCACCCGCAAACCGAGGCACCACACAACAGACACAGCTGCACTTGTACACAATCTATATTTTCTCACAAACACTCTCAAAATAGAATCAAAGCACCCCGTTTACACGCTGGTTTGGCCTTCACACTAAAAAAAAAGGCATAGAAGGTACCAGAAAAGCTGACAGTGACAAATTAGTGCTTAAGGAACCCTCCAACACTGTAAACAGGCTGTGACCGAGCAGCTGCTAAAACGCGCCACATTATTATTCCATATCCACGTCGGTGTGTTTACTCAGGGTAAAACCTACAAGCTGCCCTCACATATGAACAAATATTTGCTGTCACAGTCTTGAGAATGGTGTGTGTGTGTGTGTGTGTGTGTGTGTGTGTGTGTGTGTGTGTGTTTGTCCGCTTTTACAAGTGATTTTGGTGTGTAATTAATGTGAAATAAACCGAACAAGATGATGAATAAATTGACTGCGCACTTAAAGCCCCACACACTAGAGTGCTTTAAAAAAACTCGGAGGACATTTTTGTTATAGTAAGAAAAAACAGAGCGGTAAAGGAGTACTTCATATTAAATATATATATAAATAAAATCTATTATCCTAACCCCTTCTAAACACACACACACACACACACACACACACACACACACACAGACACACACAAAGTGATGGTCCATTTCTCAGGCCTGTCGTTTCATGTACCTGACTTATTCCTGTTTTATGACTGTGCTGTTGATTTTAAAAGTTTTCTTTATCTTTTTTACGAGTGGGATTTGAAAAGTGCTGCATAAATAAAGATTATCGCTTGTTTCTGTTACCGTTATGAATTAAATAAAGGCACACATGCACGCCTATGTGAGGAGGAGGAGAAGAAATAGTTTATAGTGAGATCTTTGATGTGTGTGTGTGCGTGTGTGTGTGTGTGTTTTTATATGCTTTGAGGCATGTCTGTGAAGAACAAACTTGCCATGAGGGCCATATCAGCTATCACATACAGCCGCTACTGGCACAGGTGTATAAACCATCAGACACGCTGGTCCCCTCTGATAGCTGATACACCCCCATCGACCCATCAGTGCAAAATGAAGTAAGTGTTTTGACCAATGTGAAGGCAAATGAGGGCATGTGGAGTGTGAATAAGGAGCAGATGGGCTGGGCTGCATATGAGTGGAAAATGTGAGGGAGAAATGTGATTTGTCGATGGGCTGAAATGAGTAAATTCATGGGGGGAAATTGTATTTTATTGGCGTGACATTTCTGAGAAAGATTAAGTGAGAGGGAGAGCGCTATGCATGAATCTAGCCATTTCCTAAACTAAGCGTAATAAGTAATTCTTCACGTTTCCTTTTTTCATCTGGAGCACTCCAAATATTCACCGTCCAACATAAGCAGCTCCACTTTATTTTCTGGCTGTCAAAGCAAAGCTCTGCTCGTTTTTATATTTATATTTCCATCGTTTCATCTTTATCTCTTCAACGCTATTTCCATGAAAACGTTAAACATTGTTTACTCTTCTTTTAGATGTTGAAATTGCAATCTAGTCTGAACAGCATCAGAAAAAAAAGAATGATCAATCCTCTAACTTCCCTCTATTATTGTTGCTGACATGCCCTTGAGCAAGGCCCAGATAATAAGTGGCTGCAGCAGAGCTGCCGAGTGCCTCACAGCAGGAAGCTGCAGCTACACTGGGCCGCTCCCAGTTCTGAAAAACAGAACATCTGAAACTATGACTCTAAAGTCGGTCGTTGAAAGAAATGAGTATGCATACTTGTTTGGCTTTGTCTGATTTAATAAAGATCAAAAGCAGAAATTACCTTTCAAGTGAAATAACAAAACAAAAAACAGATTTCCATCTGTTTAAGGATCTTAATTCTTACTTTCCTGTTCTCTTTTAAGACAGCAAAGATGAACGTTTCCCTCGAATGTCAAGCAGACAAGGATTCACCGGGGAAACTCATGCAAAAACTGATAGATATGATCAGAATTTAACATATTTTCTGTGAAGTGCAAAGAGAGGAGGGAAGCAGGATGAAGAGGAGGAGAAATTTTACACTATGAAAGAGTGTTTGATGTAGTTAAGACAGAAATCTGAGCTTCCTATCTTGAAGAAAAAATCCTAGTACAGAAAATCTATTTCTAACTGACGGATGCTTCACGATGTTAAGGCATGCCGTATTGCAATATGAATGCAGTTGATATTGCACTTACAGCAGGGAATTGTCTGTTGATTTTGATGTTTGTGCTGCAGAGGCAACTTGTTTAAATTATTTTTTTTTTTCATCTCATGGCCCTTAACAAAAAGCAGATCAAGGATGTAACCTTTTTTATTATTTAGAGAGATTTAACACCTAACACACTGCTACAGTGAAAAAGTTCCACTTTAGCAGTACCAGATTCGTTGATAACTCGTATCTACACTGACCAGGATATCTCGACAGTCAGTAAAACAAGAAGTTAACCAGTCCAATTCAAAGCTAAAGACACCTGTGAATACACAGAAAAAGCCTTTTCATAAAGACTTATTATACACAGAGACTTTAGAAGGAATCTGTGTATTGGCGCGTATGCATACAGCTGTATTCAAAGACTGATGCTCTCAACATCTGGAGTTTGATTATAATCATAGGAATAAGGCCAACAATGATTGGTGTGTGTTTACTTCTTGGTTTTTGAGTGTGTGAATATTTATCATCCAACACTGTGTGATTTCTATCCGCCAACCGACCCTTACCAACTCAACTACCAACATGCATTCCCCTCAGTTTCACCCTGAGCACCCACGTGCACACGTACACACATGCAGACAATGAAGCATACACATTAACAAACACACACACGCACACAAACACACCTCCCTTTTCCTGCAGCCCTCCCCTACATACCAACGTACTTTTCAGGTCAACACATGAGATATTGTGTGACTGGGAGGCTGAATTATTTCTCAAAGTTTGGCCCCCACATCACGGCAGACATTAGAAATGTGGGACTGTAACAACATTTAGAAGAATGCAATAGTGTAAATCAATCTGTTCTATAGACTATAGAAGCAAGACTATAAAATATGCAATAATAAAATCCATCATTTGTGTATAATCTAAAGTCTTGACGTAAAGCCTGAGTCACTTGACAAATGGAGCATAATCTGATTGGCTGGATATTGTTTTGACTTGATTGCTAATGGTTGCTTTCCAGATGTTTAATTGGAAATCCATACTTCGTATCTTGGCATCTGAATTTGACCAAACAAATTTGAGCAACTACAAAATATATTAGCGGAATTTTCCACCTCATAGTTTGGCATCTGAATTCAGTCCATCAATAAAAATGTTTAAGTAAATACGGTCCAGATTCATTTAACAACTTTTGTCATATTTATATCTGAATTTTCTACACTGCAGAATCTGGATAACAAGATAAAACAAGATTCTTTTAGATGTTTACTTACTCCTGGTTTAAATGTTGGTTCAATTTGGTCATATTTAAAAAGTCATTATTGAATTCACCATTTTATAAATAAGGAACACAAACTGAACCTGACTCCTATTATTATTATGGAAGTCCTCTATATCTAAATAAACTTCTGAAGGAGCTAAATAACAATGGCTTTCAGAGCTCTTCTTAACAAACTAAATTATGAGCATTAGTGTTAGCAGATGATACAGATGCCTTCTACAAAGCCTCTTACATGTCCCTGATCATCCAAGCTGATTATCTCAGAATAACACCTTCTAACAAAACAGCACCAAAAACGCCAACAATAACCTGCCTACTTCTATCACTGATGAATTACAGTCAACCTGAGATCTGCACTCTAAAATAGCAGACAGTAATTCTCTCCTGTGCTGGAAGGTATTTATTACAATGAATATCGTGCGACATTTATCTTTACTTCTCTTTGCCAAGTGGATGAAAAAGTATCTACTTCCTCAAATGTTCTTCCCGGGTTTCTCCCAGATAGTGGTTAATAGGTCATCTGACCGAGGTCCAACAGAAACACTGATTAAAAAGACATTCATTCTCTACGGAAAAATCGTGCAGTTTTACACAGAAGTCCAATCAGCACACAGAGCCCCTGCTGCCAAGTGATGCAAGTGTGCAAATACAAAGGTATTCAAAACAAGTCTTAAGACTGTCTTTATGGTTTATGTGTTTCTACTCTTTATGTAACAAGAATGTACCTACAATAACATTATTCTCTACTATTATCTAAAACACTTCTACAAAGGTAATATATAAAGTACTTTATGATTTGCTCCTGACTTTTTATATCTACTTTTTTCTGATCCAAATATGTTGGCAGCTTAAGATGACTGCAGTGGACTTCTTCTGATAACCTCTGACTGACCTGTAGGCACTGACCTGAGAGCAGGGGTCAGACCAGTCTGATAGGAGTGACTAGCTGACTCTAATGAGAAAGCAGACATGATATAAAGGCAAGAGATGGAAAATAAACTCCCATCACAAATTCTCCCTGGCCCAAAAAGCGGCTGTGCTCATGAATGTGTGTGAAAAACTCACAGCACCGATCAACACACTCTTGTGACAGCTGTATGTAGGGAAAAGTATGACGCATGCACGTACACCTGGAAACAGAGAGTGGACTGTGTGAACTAACTCTGCGGGAGCTACTGTATCCCCATTATACTTGATTCTTGTGTGTTCCCACACAGTTTGAGTCAGCACTTGGGTTTCTTGCCAGAGTTGAGAGTCCGTAAAACAGGCAATGAATGAGGCAGGAAACTATGTTGGATGCAGAACATGCAGCCCATCCAGATAGCTTTGAATGCACTCGGAAACATAGCTAACATTATCACACATAAGGGGGCAACGGTGGGCTGATAAATAGTTTTTTACTTGTTTTTTACAGTTGGGCTACTTTTGTGCTACAAGTAATCTTCTTACAGAAAAAAACCATCCAACATCAATAAATAGACTGTATCTGTGTCTTATTCAGACACAAACTAAGGGAAACAAATGGATGTTTTTTTTTTCTTGGATTCACACACAAACTTGTCATCAACATACAACCAAGCACTCAAACAGCTTCTCTTTGCTGGCACAATACAACCACTCATTTGGGTGCGTGTACACACCATGCCAATCCATAAATCAGTTGATAATTGAGTAGCACTGTGCCAGTAATAAACAGAGTAATATAAACAGTCAATGTCTGGGATACTACACCTCCCACTGGCATGCTGTTGGCTGACTGCCTGGCCAACTCAAAAACGTACACGCACAAACACTTGCTGTATGCACTTACAGTGATGCAATGACAGAAACACAAGCACTTATTGAGGTCATGGTTCATTTTTGTTTTCTTAGTTTATTCCTTATTTTATTTGAAGTTGTCATTTCCTCTTGTATTTGGTGTTTTCCTTTCTTGGGCTTCTACATTTCCCTGTATGCATTTCCATAGTCTTGTCTTTCGTGTTTTCTGTTTTACTCAGTATTAATTCTTCTATATCTTCTCTTTTCTAACCTGTTGCCCTTGTGCTATTTTATTTTGGATACTAGTCTGCAGTGTTTTATTTTGTTTTTCGTCCCCAGTGTTTGTTGTCTTGTTTTACTTCCTACCTTTACTTCAGTACCGCATGTAATCTACAACTGATGGTCACTATACAAGAAATATACATCATCATGCATTGCGGCTGGAAGCTGTTTGCTAGCATAAAGTGGCTTTGAACTGCCCTAAGATGAACGAGAGGAGCGACCAGCATGAACAGAGAAAATCAAAGATGTTCATATTTGAAGGGATTTCAGTGAAATGTATAAGCCTTTTAAATACAGCGTAAAGGTTGTTCAATAGGGTAACAGTTTTTTTGATGATGATGATGATGATGATGATGACAGGCATGAGTCTGTAAGCACAAATAAATGAGCTTGGTACTTTATGATATGTGATACTTTTTTAATTCAGAATTTAATCATAATATGTTTCAACTGTTAAGGTTAGAAAAATAGAAAAAAAACAAACAGAATCATAGTGATGAAACATGGAGATGCTCACAGAAGGGAACACAACAGAGAAGCTATACGTCTTCAGTGATGTGCATCAGGAAACGTATAAAGTCTCTGGTTGTGTTGATGCAGTGACAGGAATAAGAACCAGCTTTGTGTTTCAGTAGTAGCCTTGTACATTTACTATCCCACTTCGATCGTCAAACATAAGATTGCTTGCAATTAAATTTTGAGCCAAATTGCCCAATTTTCCAAGTTATTACCTGGGAAAGTTTAACATCAACCCAACAATCACGGCACAGCGTCAGAAGTGAAGCTCATGGAAAATGTAGGGAGTATGATGATGGTATGTTTAACAGGCACACGGAGGAGTACTTACCCTGGTCTGCAGATGCTGTTACAGAAACAAATAGTGAAACATTAAGCCAAATGATTCAAAATAATACATGAACATAGGTCACGTGCATTTCCAGAGTGTGGTTACATCAGGGGAAAATCATGACTGTGTGGAAGTGGTCTGAAGTGCAGAGAGGACACAATCTAGACAGTTTATGTCTTGGGGATTACTCCTTTGTAAATAGAACACTTAGAAATGAATTGAGGTCTTGCAAAGATTTGGTCACTTGGAAGGACAGTGCTCTCTGAGAACACCCACATGTTGTCCTTTGATGGATATATAGTTTGAATTTTGACCCTCACCTCTCAAGATCAGCAATTTTCTTCTCCTTGCACGATTTGTCCTTCTCAGCGTCCCGTAGAGCTGTCATTAACCTTTCCACCTCTGCTTGTGACTTCCCCGATTCCTCTCTGTTGCGGGCAACCTCTTGCTCCAGGAGCCTCAGGCGATCTGCGATGTCTGGACATTTCCGTAATGCTTCTTCTATGTTCTGGGTCTTCGGGGAGGTAGAAAGCACACAGAGAGGGAATGGTTGCATTGGGTAAAAAGATTGCGATGCCGTACTACAAAAATGATTTCGAGACAGTTAAAAAGATCTTAAACGCAGCTCTTTAAGCTCTCTACGTTTTAAACATCCTTGTCGGCTTCAAAGATCTTTCAATATAAACTGTTACATTGCACCTTCTTCAACCCCCATTAGCCTTAGCTGTACTGTAAGCAAATTGAAAAGCACGTTTTTGTCCTTCCCGAATGAATCAGCTCTAGACTAGTTTTAGATAAATATAGCTGAGGCTAAAGCTCACAATTGACACCACAGGCCGCTGAAGTGGAGCTGGACTTTTAGTGCTGCGTCGACTGACCAAGTAGAGCTAAGTATGACACACTGTTACTGAAAAGGAGAAAGGACAGACAGGGCTGATGGACACTGAGCTACGCATGACCAAGTACAGCTCAAACATTAAAGCTAAGCTAGGTCTGGCAAGGGAGAGCTAAGATGTCTTGTAAATGTCTCAGAACACACGACATACACACACACACACACACACACACACACACACACACACACACACACACACACAATACCAGGAATAAACAAGAGCCATGACAGAAACCTACCGAGGGGCTTCCTGCTGGTAGCCCATCTACTTTTGCTGGCACCTAGAAAGAAGTATAAAAGTTATAAAAAGATGGAAAATAAGAATAAAAAAACAATTATGGTCTCAACATTGTAGGGTCTGAACAATTTGATACAGAAAATTACACATGGTCGGTTGTGAGCTCATCGTCCATGAGTAGATTCGAAAGTTTAAAGAAACAGTAAGGCAATCCTATGTGGTTAGGGTCACAATGTAGCTGAAGCAGAACCAATCTGTACCCCCCCAATCCACTCTCAGCCCCCTCCCGATCCCTATGCTGCCTGCATTTCTGTGGTTTGCTTCTATCAGTTCTCTCCCTGGGGCGTCCGTCAAGTCGAGTTTGGAGTTCAGTCATTATCATTATAAAATTACCATCTCCCTCTGTTGGGCTGCGATTTTACGAGACCACCAAACATCTAAGATTGAAGAAAAAAGTAACACTGATGAATTCTTTGTTCTCTGAGAAAAATATCCCAAAGGAAGTTTGCAACCTAGAATTATCTTCCTCCCCACTTTATTCCTCCTTTCTTTAGTCCTAACGTCTCTCCCTGCGATGTGTTGGAGAAGATTGTTGAACTTGTTGAAACAGCTGAGGCCAGTGGTTTAAACATCATCAAGAGAATGTGTGCAAAGACACAGCGGGCGATTTATTTCTAGGTCGACATATGTCTGGGACTGTTCTCTACTCGAGTCTGTCATTAGTAAAACAAGGAATGTCTGTTATCTCTTAACATGGCCGAATGTGAAGAAATGAATTCTTCCTCATTCAGCAGATAAACCATATGTTAAAAATCTGATGGGTGACACAACCATGGGAGCAGCATTAGGAGAACAACTATATGTGTAAAAGGTTCTGCTTTTTCACTTGTAATAGAGGCCCACATTTTGCCAGCTTTTTTCATAAAACAGAGATTTAAAAAAATAATTCTCCTTTTATACCATTTTGTAATACCGGAATTCGTAAATTCAGCATAGCCTTAAGCTTTTTATTTAGACCCATACTAAACCTCAGGAGCAACAAATAGTAGAGTGCTTACCTTAAAACCTTTAGAAATGCTGAGTCAGAGAATCTCAGATTTTTTACTTGATACCACATTTTATAGTTTTGCTGTGGCTTACGTTACACTCTCTTTTAGTGTCAGACTGTTGTTGTTCGAAATCAAAGTGAAATAAACTCTCTCTTTTATTTCGCTGCTCTAAATCAGTAATGTCAGTGGCAGCTATGGTGGCAGCACAGCGTAGCTAGCAGTATATGATCTGTATAGGAGCAACTTAATGTGTAAAGGTTTAAAATCAGTCTGAATCAGTATTATTATTCTCTCAGTCTGGTGTTTGTTTCCTATCTCAATGAATCAATTTGTCCACGATGCAGTGTGTCAGTGTGTGACCTTAAAAAGCCCTTTGAGCTCGTCAATGCGAGCGTTTACTCTCGTGCCTCTATAAGTTAAATGGCCTGAAAAGAGGGGAACACTTGGCAAGCAGAGGTACTGTTTCCCTCGACCTCACCCCACATTACCTCCACGACTCTTCTTACACACACTCCTGCGCTCAAAGCCAATCTCAGCGTGCACAAAATGCATTAGGCGTAAGTGGACTAGAGTTTGTTATATTTTTTGAAGAGGAAACACAGGCAGGATAACAGCCGCGGCTGAGAGGAGCGCTGGTCCAGCAGGAATTTGTGATATTATGACAGAAGGTGAAAGGCCAGTAAAGATATGATTACATATACGGTAACTAAAATTATTATCATTCCCGGAGATGTGTCTGAAGTGAAAACAGTACAAATAAGTTAAATATGTGTGGCCATCAGCATCTGCACTCGGTTATTTAACTCCTGGTGAGAAGAAAGCCAGATACACCAAAGCTGGGCAGCATGTAAATGGAAGTAGTAAATCTGTCTCTGCGTATATACTGTATGTCAGAGGCCGACAGGTACAGGAATGTTGAGGCCGACGTAAAAAATCTCCATAATATCTACAGGGAAACCTGGTTGGAAGAAAGACTTAACAATTTTTTGAAGAGGACTCCAAAGTTGACGCGTGGTGCCTCTCTTGTGATTTAAGGTCAACCTTCCATAGAAAGGTCGCTGTCTTACAGTTTCACTCTTCTAAGAGCTAGTGTTTAGTTAACTCCTTTATTAACCTCGGAATCAACGGATGCTGCTTTATGGGAAAAGGATGAGGATGCAATAAAGTCAACAGAGTTCTGAGGTCAGGATAAAAGCTCCGCTAACAGCTTGAATGAGTCAGAAATACAAATATCTACAAACACAGTGAGTGGGCCACTGTGTGTTCCACATCTTCAAAGAGAGGTAAACTGAGCTTAAGTCTCCCTTTTTTTGGAAATATTTGTGATTAACGTTAAATAAGAACTTCTTCGACACCAGTATGTTTATCAATAAAACCATTTTAAAAAGCATGGAGCTTGTTTCTGAAACACTGAATTGGTGTTTATACCATTAAAACATGTGAGAGCCAAAAGGGGAATTTAGCTTATTTCTTCAAGATATTTTTTTTATAATTAAATCTAACCACTGCTATAAATTGTAAGGGAATATCCAATATAAATGACCACACCCGAACTTAGTGCTGTAACATCATTATCAAACCAAATTCCACTCTGAGCAATGAACTCAATAAAGTCTCCAGTTCATTGCTTAGTTTATTCCTTATTAATTATTTTTTGCCCTTCAATTCACTTATTACATCAACCTGACCAATCAGATGAATCCATGGGGACTCAGAGGCTGCAGTGAATTGCCCTTTTCTGTTAGTTTGAAACCTTTCCCCATGTGTAGAACAACGTATGTTGGAATTGATTCTGCGATAGTTCTGTCTTTAAAACAACAGCGCACGTAGCCGTCGGTATCGAATCATGTCTTACGCCGGCTGATTGCACTGAGATTCACCATGTCTCTTTACCTCTTGTCTACTGAGTATTAACAACTGCCCAACCTGTTACACTCCACTGCATTACAATAGGATCACGCACATCAACACACGCAGCTGCACGCACACACAAATGCACAAACTCATAAACACAAAAACATCATCTGTCTTTCTGTAGAATCTGTCACTTTACATAACAGGCCCTGATTGCTGCCACTGCACAAAATAGTCCAATTATTGCAACAATTCAGTCAGAGTGTGAATCTGCTCACGACAAAGGGTAATGGAGCGAGTGTTGCTTTCATGTTGTGCAGCGTCAACATTCAACAAGATGTAATTTCGCAAGAATGAGACGTATGTATGTTCTCTAAGGGAATAAAAGAAAATATTCTCATAAATTCGAGCAGGGCGAGAGTCTGTCCTGGCTTGTAAGCCTCGCAGAGTCAAAAGAGAGGGAGAAAAAAAAAAGACAGCGAGGCCTCTGGCTTGGCACCCAAACAGGAATCGAGGGATCTTTTACCTCCATAAATCATTCTCTCTTAATTCATCCCTTTATCCTGTAGGACAAAGTGCAGGCAGGCTCTTTGCTAGGGAGTTTCTAACAGTATTTTGAAGGCTCACAGGGAGGTAAGAGAGTGAAATTGCTGTTACTGTAGATGTTAACAGTGTAAGTACAGGGTACAAATAGCATATTACAACCACTGCAGAGTGTCTGTAAAGTAAATTCTTGTAATTCTTTATGTACAATAAAACATAATTCTAAAGTGTCATGTTGTTCTTTTGAAGTGTCGAACAGTAAAAGCTTTGACAAAAATATTGCTTATTTGTTTTATAGCGTCTGTGAAATGAGATTTGATGTTTTTCAGCACAAGTCTGCTTGCATGTGCAAGTCAGCTATAATGTTGGCAACGATGAAATATTAATTACTGTGGGTTCGTAGCGGCAGACAAATGCCAGACGAGCATTTTTGAGCTGTTGGGTAAAATTCTCAGATCAACACGCAAATTCTTCTGACAGTGAGTTTTTTTTTTTTGTTTTTTTTTAGAATACATCCTATATTTTACAATAATCCTGATAACAATTACAACAACAAACATTCTGCACATCATTAAATACTAAGTCGGCATCCAAACAATCTCCACTGACCTCTCCGTCAGGCCTCTGGATCGGCGTCGGGCTGCGGTTGACAGGTTGACTCTGGGACATGTTGTGGGGCTGCAGGGCTGAAAGTTTCTCCTTTAACTCCTGATTCTCTTTCCTCATCTGATCCAGCTCCTCCAGGTGGACCCTGTCCTCCCGCTCCTTCTGCTCACGCAAATTCTCAATCACTCGCTCCTGAGAGAGTGAAAAACAACAGATTTAAGAAAAGTAGCATTGAGACGGTGGTGTGACAAGGAATGAGTTTAAGATGCTACAAATCCATGATTTGGATAAAAGCTCATTAAGACGAATTGTGATAAGATTGAGGTTGTTTTTTTTTCTATTATTATTCCCAGGGCGAGAGATCATTGGTCCTCTGTGATTACAGTTCTTTCCTATCATTACTGAAAGTTTGAGCCAGTCTCTTGCTGAATTGGCTCGCCAGCATGCTTCACAAAGTGCGGCCAAAGACAAACTCATAAATGCCCGTCATAAATAATACTGCCATAAATAATAGCAGGGACACGGGGAGATGAGGGCCAACTAGGACAGAGAGAGTTGGAGGAAGGAGGAGAAGGGCTGAGGGAGTGAGACAGATTTATTGAGAACAGATTCGACAGTACTGTAGATCACTTCCTTACAGCTCCACATTGCCTTCTGATAAACGTAGCTGGAATGTTTACATCATAACTTAACTCTGTGCTCTGATCACTTTGGACAGCAGGGGGATCACGGCTTGGGGCATTGGCCTGTGACCAGCTCCACACCATGGGTGGTGGACTATGTAAGGTGTGTGTAGTCGGTGTGTTACAGTGTATGTGTGTGTTAAGGTGTGGACAGAAGTGATTACCAAGGTGTTTACTCAGGTGTTTATTTAGGCACGGAGTGAAAGTCAGCAGTGAGGCTTTATGATGTGGCATCACCACATGATTGGCAGCTTTAATCTCTAGGCTATTGGACAAATACAGCCACTAACTAGACCTGGCTGAGTTACCACTCTGCATACTGGGCTTCGGATGGGAGGACAAGAGAGGGGAAAATGGAGAGAGAGAAGAAAGAAGGAGAGAGCTCAGATGGCTAATAGGTCCTGGGTGTCTTCCTCATATTGTGAAATACCTCTAGGATGTTTGGGGTTGAGAGTGAGAGACGAGGATGTGATCATGAAATCTACGTCTGTAAGACTTAAGTGTGGCGCTCATGAAAACACAAAAAACTTGCACAAACAGTATAACTAACACACACACACACACACACACACACACACACACACACACACACACACACACACACACACACACACACACACACACACACACACACACACACACACACACACACACACACACACACACACACACACACACACACCAAAGAGCAGGGCTGGGCCTGGGCACAATGCCCTAGCTTGTTAATTAGAACCACAGCAGTGTGGCGAACAACTGGCTCCGAGAGCATCTTTGTGACAGGGTGTGTGATTAGCAACACACACACACTCTCTTGTAAACACATTACACACACCCTGTGTTGACCACAAAGTCTGAAACGCTCGCCAACGTTCTCCTCATCCCAGCTGAATTATATGTAGGCTATATCAGAAGTGGTTTCTGGGTAAACAGATGGGCCACGGCGGGAAAAAGGATTGAAAGTTTATTGTGCCCATTATGCTATTCATTTCAAAGTCTGTCGGCACCAGAAACAAAATGAGGTGATAAAAAAACATTCCAAGTGAAAACATGTAAGTGTGTTGGTCCTAGTGTTGTAAACAGAATGAATCTTACATCTTGTCTATTAATAGATTGATTTTCGGAGAACACATAAAGATTGCATCGATCAGAGGTGAAAAGGTTTGAATTCAACTTTTAACACTTTGGCACAATTTACTCTTCAAGACAGGAGCAATCATTTCAGTTCATCAATCATCAGAGCATTAACAATCAATGATTTATTTCTACATTCTCCACAATATTTCTATAGTACTTTGACATGTCCAAACTCTTTAATCACCTACTTACTCGTCATGTAACCAAGACGAGAGGGCACTATTTATAAAATATACTCCAAAGATTTTACACATAAATATAGCAGAAATCCAGTATATATTCTCTGAAAATATAGATAAGATAAGATAAAAGAAGGATACTGTGCTCAGTGCCTATTTGAATATCAAATCAAATGTCCACGTGCAAACGTACACGAGCAAACTAAAGGGCACTACCATTAGCCTGCTAACACGACAATGTAACTCGAGTTGTTTTGGTCGCATATTCTTCCTTTAACAGATACTGTAACAGAGCTGTCTGCATTGGTGACAACCCTACCCAATTCTACATCCGGCCAAAAGTATACCAGCTGAATCGGATTTATCTTTTATTTTATAGAACATGCAGATATTTACATGGTAACCTTTTTTAGCCTGCAACGCCAAAGGCATCATCTCATTATAGATTGCAGTTCCAGTGTAGATACCATGATCCAAGAATCTGGCAACTCTGTGGTCATCATCAGAACAGTAGATAATATCAAATCACACTGTGTTTAATCCAGGCTAAAAATATCAACCATTCATTCAAGTTCATAAACACATCGCTCAAGGCTAGTGTCGACGAGAAGAGAAATAAGATGAACATTAGCATTGCAGCTCCTCGCAACTGACTTTTTTTTTTACCCAGAAGTACAAGAGAATTAGTGGCGTTTTATTAGGTGAATAACCTGTTCGTTCAAAAGCAAGGTACTTCACTGAAAACAAAACACCACAGTGGCCAACGAGTCCATTCATCTTTAAGTGTTAGTGGAAGCATGCTAGCTCAGTTGTGTTGAGGTGAGGCTTTATGGAGACCAGCTGCTCTCCCATGTTGCCAGAAAACAACAAACGCTGAATGTTTACGACCAACATCCACTCACCCGTCCATCCATATGGAGTTAGTCTGCTTGATTCACCTCAATTCACATGGCAGCCATAGAGCGCTGTGATTTTGACTCTGCTATGAATTTGACCATCCAATACAAACGGATTCACATGGAGTATGTTTGTAAGATCGTGTCTGTATTCCCTAATATCAGAGATAATTGATCAGGTTTGAAAACTGTTGAACAGAGTTATAAATGATGTTCAACACAACATATGACCCAGACTGTAATCTGATATGTCTTTGCGGCCTCTCTCATTATGTTTCCTCACAGACACCGATGCCTAATTTCTTTTTTCCTCTATAGGTTCTTGGCTGTGTTATCTTATTTTCCTTCCCTGTCTGATCCCTTAGCAACTTCATTTTTCGTGCCAGTTCTGCCTTTTCTCTTCTTCTTTCATATGTCTCGCACAAGTTACTAATTTTTTTTTACTCTGCCTCCACCCTTGCATTCCTTGACCTCACCCTCCCTTTATTCTCAGGCCACCTCTTCCATCAGGCCTGTGCCTCTTCTGCCATTCCACTTTTCCATCCTTCGATTCCTCAACCCTTTCAACACTTCTTTCCTCCTCTTATTCTATAGATCATACACTCCCTATGTTGAGCTCAGTTACTGACAAGGATTAATCCTCAGTCAACGTTCACCTAAGACCTCCGTTCTCTTAGTGCCGTCGTCTCACTCACTGTTTTCAGACAAGACCTCATCTAGTGTGGCCCAAAGTCCATAAATTAGGAGACTGTGTCAGTAAATTATGGCAGTGAGTCATTGCAAAGGCAACTTAATTAAGCCCTGTGCTGTATACAAGCTTCCTAAAAGACTAGTGTGCCTCAATGTGCAACATTTTCCAGGCTGTTCGAGACCAAGCGGTGGTCTAATGGTTTCATTTGTGAGTTTTAATGTCTGCACCTGACACACAAGTTTTGCATGTGGATTAGTTTTCCCACTATTAATTCAATCACTTTTCAAAAAGTCAAAACCCAACCCTTACCTTCAGTATTTTTTTTATTATTTTTTACTAACTAATCTATTCCCTCCAATTTCCCCTTGACTAAACTCCTGCTCTGTACCTTTTCTGACAGGGCTTCCTCCAGTGTGGACAGGGCTGTGTCTGTGTTGCTTGAGTCGGTTTGAAGGCCTTGGACCCTTTCCCTCAACCCAGCCAGCTGTTTGTCCTTATCCTTCAACTGCTCCAACAGGTTCTCGATCTGAAGAAAGAAAGACAAAATCAGAGACAGACAGAGAAAAAGAGGGGCCAAGGTTAGTAGGGTATTGATTTTACTGCTCGCTCCCCCTCACACAGATGTGGGTGCAGCAATTGGGAGGCATTCCAAAAGCTCGTTGTTGTTTTTTAGCCATGAATAATCAATGTTTTTATTTTAGGTTTGTACATACAGTACATAAATTGTAAATACTTGAAAAAAGGCCCAAAATATACAGGGGTGGCCAAAGTTTCGTCTATGTGTGGGAAACACTGCCTAAAAACTGTAATCATCTGGCACCAGACATAAACTCTCATGCTGTGAGTTAACCATCTTATTGACCAGAAGGCACAGACTGTATAGCTTTGTTAACTTGGCATTTGCCAACTCCACCAGTTCCATCCTTTTGTCCAGAAAATCACAGAGGAGACGGCCAGATTGCCGAACTAAAAGCTACAAAGAGAAGCCACTAAACCAATGGGTGATGTCACGATGGCTTCATTCATTATTTTCACTGTCTGTTGTCATACACCAGAACCCTGAAGGAATTATTCCATTGAGCACAGATTCATCAAGAAGATGAAAACAGACTCTGAATGGCGGTTTCGGCCTCGAGCTGGATTCAGCAACATCCTGTTGTAATCGTCATAGTCTGACGTGCAGCTGATAAATGAGCATCAATGAAAGCATCCACTGTACAGTTTAAGTTAAGACAGGTACAGATGGATCCACAAAGACAGTCGATCTAGCGCTCAGGGGACAACACAGCCATTAGCTACGAGCTCGTGTTACCAAACATGCTCCGGTCCCAGTTAAGCAGTGCCACACTAAGGGTTCATTCGGGCCTTAACTGTCTCTACATCATGCTTTCTGTGGCTAACCTCATGTCGATAAAGTGGTGGTGTAAAACCAGTTGTGGTTTTCAACAGTTTTTATCTGATGGACATACGCAAAACAGAACACAAACACACAAAAGACAGATGCAAAAGCACTTTGAACCACACAGGCACACATACAAACACAAAATGCTCCAGGCTGTACCAAACAAAACACTAGCAGATGCAGCTGTGGTAGGATGCAGTGCAATGAGACTCCAGAGGTCTACAAATTACAGTTACAAAGAGACAGCACATCTGGTGACCGGAAATGGTGACTTATGCCTTTAATTGTAACAGCCACACTGTACATTCTTTACAATTCTGAATTGACATCTTGAAGAAAAAAAAAAAAGTAGTGAGACTTAGACTTTCAGACTGGCACAGAGCATCGAGCGCAATCTTAAGGTTTTGTTTTTTTTTAACGAACAGACAAAGCACCATTGAGTCACTGCTGTAAAGAATTAATACCACATTTGACCCAAGTGGTCTGTTCTCAGATTAGGTCTAGTGTTCACAAAAGTAAAGCATAGAAAAGACTTCATTATTTTATGAACATGAGAATCCAATAAAAACAAGAAAAGCACTTCAGGACATCAAGAGACCATATTTGAACTGAAACTGTGACAAGGCAAAGAATGTCCAGAGGGGAGAAAGAGCTGCATTCCAGTCATGGGTACATAGATAGATAATGTCCAAATCTCCATGGCTATTTTACAAATGAATCCAGATTAGACTGTTGACTTTGGTGTTCTCCGCCCCCTGGAGGGAAAAAAACACAGATCCAAAGGAACCATCTTGGATTTCGGCGATGGAGCGAAAGTGGCGATTGGAGATCATGGGGTGGGAAAAAAGCAGCCAGAAGCCTTCAGCAGATCTTGATAGGTTAATGACAGTCATTACAGTACCAAGTTTAAGGCTCTGGTAGGTCAGTCCACAAGCGATAGGGACAATAAATCCTTCAGGGAATGATGGGAAAGCTTAACTTTACCAAAGGCAGATGCAATTCCCAGCAAGTCATGATTGCCGTGGGTGTGTTACATGAGATTTCAGGGCTGAGGAAGCACTTTTCACTGACTTTCTAAAGGATTTTAGCAAAGCTGGACCAGTTATAACATTTACAATCACCACATCATATGGTGCCAGTGAGGCCCCCGACAGCTTGCACAAGCCTGGTGCTTAAACGTGCTTATCTCCATCTGCAGTAAACACAGGAGGAAGTCCAAACAAACTCAATATCTGGCTTCTTGTCGGAGGAGCTCGGTAGCTTTGACATAACCTTTTTCTCCTGAATATGCACAGGAGCATATACAATTGCAGCCAAGCACGACCTCGCTCTTGTCACTATGGGTACCACAGGGCCCTATTTCAGGTTTAATTGAGTATGTTGCCTCCGGTCTTAGATAAATGATTACATTCTTCACCAGCCATAAGTTTGCTTTGGCCTGGTCTCACAAAATAACAACCTCTGTGATGAAATATTTAGCCTCGTCGCTGGGCCTTCTGTGAAATTGTGCAGGAAAAAAAACGTTCAACACAGCCTAAATCTGCGGATGAGAAAGAGTGACGTGAGCGGGGGATATGGGAAAGAGGGTGAGGAATTCTGAGCGAGTTTCTGAAAGTCAAAACATGCTCTGTGAAGAGAAATGCTTTCTGTTGGATAGGAGAGGCGCGGGGCAGCTGTTTACCTTTCTGGGAGAGAGAGGGGCCTCTCCTCCAGTAGCTCGATTGTTATGATGAGAACAGCAGTCATTCATTTTATCTCTCAGTGTGAGAGGCTACCTCCGACTTTTCTCCCGCATCCTTCTCTCTCTCTGTTTCACACACACGCACACACACACACACACACACACACACACACGCACACACACACACACACAGGCTTTTATCATTAAACCACAGTGCATATGTCATCCTACTCTCCAACCACACACACCTCCCGCAGAAGCAGACCACCAACGATAGAGCGGCTAAAGGCCAGGCACTGCGGTGTGGACTGTCTGTCTCAGCGAGCGCGTATCCTCCCGAGAAACTGACGTCTGACTACAGTCATCCCACACACACACGGCTCCCCACTGTTTAAAAACCCTACTGTTGACTCGGATAACTTTATCACCAAGCTGATAGGACGGGACCAAAAGAGGGGGTGTTGATGCATGGTTACCTTTAAATGACCTTGACTTTTGCAATTAGTAAACAGATGTAGCACCAACACAGAGTGAAAGCGCTTCAAAACACAAGATGTAGAGAAACTAAGTACGGTAATTGAAATGGACATAACTGTGTGTGTGAAAATGAAAAAGTAGTTAAGAGGGGCTCAACAGAAGCTACTTTTGATACAATTTCAGTAAAAAAAAAAAAAAGAAAAGAAAAGTTAATCACACTCAGTGACGTTGCTTAAGTTGAAGTGTTATGACTTAACATTCAATTGGCGTAACTGGAGAACTATAGAGTTGTGTTGTCATTGTTGAAAGAATCACTTTCATTTTATGTATTTTTCATTTTAAATGAATGACAGACATTTGCTTGCAGGGGTTTCATATCTCAAACAATAGGTAGACTGCATTTCGGTTAAGTTAATAAACATCAACAAAAGTAATTTGTATATTCTTTGTAGGGGGTTTAGAATAACCAGTTTGTAGTCCTTGGAGTCTAAACATGATTAAAACAAGCAGAGATGTAATGGAGAAAAGCTTTTGAAACATTATCATGGCCGTAGCTCTGGCAAAAAAAACAAAAAAAAACAGTTTGTTTCAGAACAAAACCGCAAACCAGGTCGACAAGTCTGTCTTCCATCCAAACTAAAAAGTCGAACTCTGTGGCCTACAGGGAGTCATTTCTGCATAACACAAAGGAGACCAGCACGGAGCGTGACCACCATAAAAATACAATCATTGGTAATTTGAAATCTCTTTTGGACCAATAAAAATACTAAACAATAACTGGTTACCCCTTTCTGAAAGGCAACTCATTTCTCTATGCTTGTCATCACTGCTGAAAATATGACAGGGACAGTTGTAAAACTCAAATATCTTGGCTCTGGCACATAAATGCATGCCATGTACACACACACACACACACACACACACACACACACACACACACACACACACACACGCACACGCAGAGATACTCACACAAATACATAGAGCACAATAACCACAAACTGGACGATGTGCAGCATCGGGTTTACTTCCCCAGGGAAATCTAGGTCAAAGTCAGAAAGAAACGATGATGAAAGACTCTAAACTGGAAATATCAAATTGCTATTTCAAGTCCTCTTCAATCAAAAACTGTCATCCAAGTGAAGCACATGCTTTTTAAACTTAGCATTTTATGATTGTTGTAGATGTTACAGTATACTTAAACATGTAAAAACTGCATGCTTCTCCCATCTCTGGCCATTACAGCTTGTTGATTCTTCAGTTTAATAAAAGACTTCCTCCTGAAGTGAGCACTCAGATGTGGCTCTTCAAAGAGAAACACAGCTTGGGTTTGACAACTTCAGGAAAGACAGTGACCTTTTTCAGTGTGAGGAGGGTGTGTGTGTGTGTGCACTTCATTTAACCCCCCCCCCATCCCACCAACACTCCACACCACCATCCCCTCTCTGGGAAACTGAGCAACAACAACCGCGCTCAGAGACTCTGGACGCTCATATACTGTGTGACCTGGCACCCCCATGTGGTGATTTACTGCAACAGGCTCGTTTAGCCAACACACTCAAACTCCTGCGCTAACTTTCAAAGAAAAATGTGTTATTGTGTTTTTTTTGTCTTTGAGCCATCCACTGTGTGAGCTCAGCAGATAACAGTACAACGAGAGAGAATTTAGACTCCCAACGCTCTTTCAAAAAGCGAACATTATATTTAAGAAATGTTTAGACTTAAAAGAGCAGCTGTGGCTCAGTGGTACAGGAGAGTCGGTTGTCTTTTTGCCAGCAATTTTGGGGGTGTGATACTTAGCTCTTTCAGTTACATGTTCTTGAGAAGGAAATCGAACCCCAAATTTCTCCTGCTGCATGAATGTATAATATTGATGGGTAGTTGGGCACTTCCTCTTGCAGCCTCTGCCTTCAGTGAGGGAATGTTGGATGAATGTTGTGTGTAAAAGTGCTTTGAGTATTCAGAAGACTAGGAGAGTGCTGTACAAGTCCAAGCTCATTAGCATTTCATTTCGGCTCCGATATGTAATTGCACGATTCGACTTTTGCATTCTATCTTGTCATAAGTTCTTTGTACAAAAGTTTCATCAGAACAAGGTCCGGAAAGAATTAACCGCACCAATTACACCAAACAACTCGCACTACATTCTCACAGCTGTTCTCACCAGGTCTCCATAGACGGTTCATTCGACTGAACAACAGTGCAACGTGACACAGAGACCCTTACAGCAAGAAATCACACCTCTCCCCAAATTTCCCTCAGATGACCTTCCTGATGTCACGCTGCTTTGCCTGAGGAGAAATTACTCATCTGTTATCGAGCCGAACGACGGAGTACGGTGACTTCACAAGATGAGTTGTGCCCGAGAGAGGAAGGGAAAGAGAACTGAGGGTCAGGGAGCACGATGCTCAGGATCTGAAATCATCCGCACTTTTCTGAACAGGGGAGAAGTAAAGGTCTTTCTAAATTTTCTGAGAGAAAAGTTTTGCTTTTTTTTTTTTTTCTTCTAAATGTCACAACAAAGAAGCAAATAGTTCTCCCTGATGACGTACTGAAAAAGAGGCTTTGTCTGTGCTCTTTTGAGGTTTTTGCCAACACTTCTGAAAAAAAAAGAAGAAAGAAAAGCCTGGGCTCAATTCAACACAAACATGTATCTGTACCTGCATGTGTGCTAGCATGCCTGATTTTCTTCTGTGCTGTTCCCTACAAATGTTTGCCTGCAAACCAAAAAGGACGGTGAACAGGTAAGGCTCGAGGCTAATGAGCCAAACGGGCAGGTTGTTGCCAAACATCAGCAGAGGGAAAATATAGTCAAAGTCGGGGGGGGGGGGGGAACGAAAGAGACAGGATTCTCTATGGGTATCACTTTGATTACCACTGAGGCCTGAGAATGTCTCAGCAGCTTCCCCTCCATGGGCCCAACAGGAGTTTAGCTCCCTACCACCAGTGCCAGTTAAGAAATACAAAGGTGCTCTGTGTCCTTTGGATACACACACACACACACAAACTCATATGGATGCTAGCAAATCGGCATATAAACGCAGAGTGAAACACGGAAAATGTTCGAGAAAAATCCCCAGTTGTTTGTTCAAACACATGGTCTCATCGATAGAAGACAGTTATTAACCTTTATTCTGAAACATTCTATGCAGTTTACCATTATGGCAAAAATATCTGAGAAGCCTGTTAATGAGGCCCGCTCTCTGTTTATTGCATAAACATATTTGCATATGGTAACAGGAGACCCAATAGGCTTTTCTAATTCTGCTCAGTCAATTGTAACATGTGGCTTATTCTGAATACACAGTACTGATCTCTGAGGAATACAAACATAAATTACACACACAATCAGGCTGTGATTATTATCATGAATGCTGGGTCAGGTTCAGGCAATGTGCGGTGCATATTGCACTTATACATATAACAAGCAGACATCCTCCCCCTCTTCCTGCACATTCCTGCAGAAAGTCATTCATACACAGAGCCTCCACTGCATTCATACATACCAAATAGACATCGATAAACAGACACACACACACGCACACACACGCACACACACATTTGCAGACACGCTGGGAAACAATAAGAAAAGGCAAAGTGTGTGTTGTTTTCATAGCGATTTCTTCTGGTCGACCACGGAGCTCAAATGAGCAGGGAGAGACTTCTGCAGACCCTGAGCTGCTCAATGAAGACGGATTGCACTTGTGCAAGCAGAGCTGTACGTGAGTGTGAGTGTGCGGGCCAAGTTGATCCACGTCCATGCTCTTTAGGCTCAAGACCTCTATCTCTGCCCCCCTCAGCTGTGGAATGCTGCAATGATTGCTGGATAATTACCCCAACGCTTTATTCTTCTGCCCCAGCACCATTAGTATTAATTATTCATTCTTTTCTTTTTCTTCTTTTTGAAAGAAAGAAAGATTGAATGACAACGATGGGGCCAGCCAGTGGGGAACAAACTGTTGTAGCTCCTCAGCAGGGCTCACATTATAGAGATCTGGTCAGACAGGTCAAATAAATCATATTGTACATTTACATATTAACCCAGAGACAGACTCAAACTGTGACTCATTTCACATGAGAGGGTGAAATGAGTCAGTTTTGATACTTTAGTATGAAATACTAAGACTTGACCACTGACGCCTAACCTACAGGTGAGGTTTAAACATCAGGTAAGTCTGAATTGTGTCATCAGGATGCAGTCCGAGATTCATCACACGTCTGATTTCTTTAACTGAAGTGCAAGTGATGCGTTCAGGAAGAAGGCTTTAAAGAGCTGGAGCGTGATATTTGGCCACATACGAGGTTTTGTCTTGACTGATGTGCAGCCTGGCTCCAATCAGCCATCCTCAGGCGCTCACCATTAACCCAGGCTGATTGCTGATAGGAGCAGAGTAGGGGGGGGGGGCAGTTTACCGGAACCTCACATGTAACAACGGGCTTATCTGTAACTATGTCTCTCTTCTGTGATTGGTCAGATGGAATCCATTACGATGAAAGGCATTGGTGGTCCCATCTTTGATCTGTCAAGATCACACACACACACAGGAAGGTTCAGAGGATCTTTGAAACATGCTATTCTTACATTAACATACACTTCAGATATATGTGCAGTGTATCCTGCAGTGAATGTAGGTCACGTATGTCTCTCAACATCCGTTAAGATGGTAAATCCTCAACAAGCTTCAAATGTCAGAACACTGACATGTAGGAGGTCGATGCAAATTTCACATTTTTAGGGTAAGATTTGTGATGATGTGGTCCAAGCAAATCTGGGGATTTCATGTCATTTGACACAATTGACCTTTTTTTAAGATGGCTACCAAATGTGAGTGTTTTAAGGAATCAGTTACTTGAAAAAAAGAAAAGAAAGTTTCTTCATAAAAAGTTCCTCAGTTTTGAAACCTAAACTCAATTAACACTGTGCTAATGCTGAACTAATATTTGCTTTCTATCAACAAGCCGCACTTCCCCTCTCTATCCATCTGCATCAGACTCAAAAGTGTCAGTGTTTTTTTGTTTTCGGGGCGGTGCATAAAACACGGGAGGAGGGAGAGAGAAAAGAGAGAGCAGGGTCTCTGATGGATTTTTGCACTATAGCTTTCCGGTTCTACAGTAAGTTGTACAAATGAACAAAGCAATAACTGGAGACAGTCATTAGACGCTGTGCATCTTCTGATTCATCAAGGGACATGGACATTGGGGTATTTCATCGAAAACAAAAGGCTCTTTAAATGAGGAAAAAAGGGTCCGACTAAAGAGCAATGGCTCCACAGAGAGAGAGAGACATCAAAGCAGGCGAAAGGAAAGCGAGGAAATGTAGAGGGCCAGAGAACATCTCTATTTATCTCTCTATCACTCTCGCCCGACTTTTCCCACAATCAAAGGCCCCAGCCGTGCCGATGAGACTGGGCCAGGCCCAGCGATGACACCCAGCCAGAGCAAGTGTTGAAAGAGTGTGGCGGAGGGAGCACTGACACAGAGCTCGGCCCCCCTGAGAAAGGACCTGTGAGACTCTATCATAACTAACAGAGATCCTTGTGTACAGGACATCCTTCTGTTAAGACACACACACACACACACACACACACACGCACACACACACACACACGCACACACACACAGACACGAAAAAATGCCAAATGTAGCCCAGGCAGTTGTAATTGAATCTCTGTCTGTGGTTACTATAGGAAGGGAACCTGATAGGGGACACTATACTACTACACAGCAAGCCTTCTTTTATAAAGCATGAATATGGATTGAGACGACCACGATGTTTGAACATGAATAACACATGTATGCCAAAACCACACCACAACCGGAGCTGCACGTCTACCTCCCACACCCCTTCCCTCCCAGATGAAGAAAAAAAAAAAAACGCATGGGGCTGAAAAAAATAAACAAATAAATACATCATTATGCATTGGTCACGGTCTCACAGAGCCACGTCTCCAACAGAGCAGCCACTGTGTTATGGTTCGTAAGACTGAAAATATCTGCACTAACAAATCACATGCATTTTCTCTTCACATTTAAAGGCCAGGTCCTGATTATTTTAAGTAAAATTCCGCCTCTTACTGTTAGGATCAATGTAAGGCTCAATCTAGACACATGACATCATGGTTACATGCTGTAAGTCATGTTGAGTGTCCATGAAGAGGCCCAAAGGACGAGGTCATCTTGTTAGAGCGACAGTAATCTATACATGCCGCAGCAAAGTCTCCGAAGAAATGCATTATTTCATTGTACCACTATGTTAAATACTTGGTTTTGATTGGCCAATTTCACAAAACAACGGTCTGAGATCTGACGTCGCCCTCTGTCTGCGGAAGATTCGAAATCTATTTTTTATTTCAAATTGTCAACGGCCCCTTCTCTTTTTAACATGCATACAGTGAGCACTGAGATCATGATTGACAATTGATCACACACCGTAGCACAAAGAGTTCATGAGCTCTGGTTGGAAATTGTTCTCATGCTCTTATGTCAGTTTCCTTCTGCATACAATACGGCATTGTAGTGCTTTGTTAAGCGGAGCGATTGACTCAAATCCCAACAGTCAAGAGGCCTGCAAAAAAGGCCTCAAGGTGAGCCGAAAAAAAACAACATTTTCAAAGCTCAACATTTCAATCATGTAGATGTAGATATTATTTATGCATTGTTATCTCCCCTTTGTACGGACAAGCTACCAAGCTCTGTTGAAGGAGAAGTGCCAGGGCCTTTTAGAGCGCCCTGCTTCCTTCTTCCTCGTCTGTCTACGCAAGTGACAGAGAGGAAAATAGAAACAGGGCGTCGGGATGAAAATGGTGAGCCACGTTGTGTTGCATTGCTCACAGCACTCCAATATACAACAATGAATTAAGCTGATTTAGTTGCTGACACTCACTCGTGTCTCACAGGCTGTAAGGCCTTCCATACAAAAGATGACAAGACCTTTAAAAAACGTTGATGAATTAAACTCTCTCACAGCGAGACGGTGACGAGACAGCCCAATGTGAGCCCAAAAGCATCTCAGTATTGTGTGACACAGGAAGTAAGGCACAGGTGGAGTACTTGTGTTTTTAAGTGAAGAATGTAAAAACAAATCGATACATGACAGAACGTGAAGTAAAAAAAACAACCCAAGAGAAAACCTGAGCAACCATAACAACCCAGAGTCTGTGCAGAAAGGTATGATTCAGATTCAAATACTAAAGGACTGCAACATGAACGGGATCTGAAACTACAGTTTGATACAACTAACAGACGTCTTTGTGTTGTTGTTTTTTTTTTTGTTTTTTTTTGGAACTCTTTATTTAGATTTTTTCAGTTTAACATAGAACATTGTCTGAGACACGATCTGTTGTTGTTTTTTTTAACATCTTATTTCTTTTCAACTTCAGCCTCTTCCATTTTATATTGCAGCCACATAAACATCCGTCTGACTGCTTTCGCTTAGTTCTCCAGATGTCAATTCCTCATGAGCAGGAAAAGAGCAAGTTTGTACGCACACACATTGACACACACAGAGGCCGAAAAACACCCAAAGGCAGAAAAACCATTCTGATACACCGGCTGACCTGTCATCAACATGTGTCATCATCAGCATCCCTATGGGTGGTGGGGAATTGGACCTGTTTGAAGTGAGGATAGAGAGCTTGTTGTAATAACACAGATGCATCCTCTAAAACCTCAACGCTGTCCAAGGGGATAACACGTGTGTGTGTGTGTGTGTGTGTGTGTGTGTGTGTGTGTGTGTGTGTGTGTGTCTGTTATACATATTGACTTTTTCCATCAGTGGGGATTATATACAAGAGATTAATAGGCTCATGAACTGTGTTTAGTTGACTCATTTAGAGCTGATAATTTTATTTGGAAAAGGCTAGGCAACTTGATAATCTTTTTTTTTTTTTTTTTTCCACATCACCTCAAATATCTTCCATCTTTGGAGGGGATTGTGTCATGTAAAAACAGTCCTCCTTATTTAGGATAATGCACCCTTGATATTTAGATACAGGATGTATCAGAGAAAGCTCCATCCTGTCTTGGGAGGACTTCAAACACCTGGGGACTGTAAACAACCTTTTTTACAACCCGAATACGATGATTAATATGACATAAAACTGGAGGAGAAATACTGTAAATTATGCTCTAAAGTTACACTCCTGTCCTTTCTCTTGTAAAGAGATTTTTTTACTTATTGTGTCCAAGAGCAGAAATATACTCTTAAAGGTAAAAGAGGATGAGCCAATCTACAGTATGGCGACTAGGCCAGTTTTCACTGAAGCTATAAGTGACATTGAGGGTGTTTACACATTAAGCATTATTTCTCCTCCTCCCCTTTTCCCCTCCTGGTCTGCATTCACATCAGTAATATCTTCTGTACCTGAGTACACCTGTGTATGTAAACAGTCCGATACAGCAGCATGCACTTAGTCGGTTTGCAAATCAGCCAAAAAACAGAAAGGAGAAGAAACCATGGCAACCACTCGGGAACTGTATCCACACTGTTATTTCTGAGACGCCAATAGTGACCTTCTTCCTACGTCCACATCTGCCGTTCAGCTCAGAGGATGGAATGTGACCGTGCTGCATGAATACATCAGTTTTTGAAGCGACAGGAGCCGTTTAGAATTTCTTCATATAGCGGTCCACTTCTTGTCTTTGAGCACGGTTGCATTTACAGCTCCTAAGGATCGTTCTCAGGTACACATGAATCATGCCCCAGAACACCTCTACCAGCGGACAGGTCACTATGGTCAAACTACCCTTATTATGACTTCTGTTTGTAAAAGTTATCATGTAAATTTTTTTCTAGATAAATCTTGTCACATTTTCGAAATCGCAATACAAAGTCAGTTCAACCAAATTGAAAAAAACAAGTATTGTCTTGTCTGAAGATTTTGTAGTAATAGTTTAAATCCTTGATAAAAAAGACATGACAGGAATTTCATTCTGTGGTCCAGTGAGCAACAAAAAAAAAAACACACATTGAGAAAATCTATCTAACCACTTTTAATTTGTAAAAATAATACCCTGCTCACATGCTAATCAGAGCTCACCACGATCAGTTTCATTTGAACTACAGTTTACTAGAGAAATACATCCTACAGTAACTGTAACAATGTAGAGAGATGGATTTATTCCTCATGAGATCAAACAGGACACAACAATGTTCCTGTGTTCTATGACTTTTTCAAGTATGTCTTTTTGTTTCATTTCGGCTTCATTGTTTAACTAAAACTGTTTTTTTCCAATGTGAAAACTGGTCGATACGTTGTTCTGGTAGATTGCTTTAAGTTACAGTTACAACAAATGATATCGTGTTTTCATGTTTCTGTTTATTCCAGAAAATGGACAATAATTGGAATGAGCGTGGTCACCTCCAGTGTTTTCATCCCGCCCAGGATATGGCAGCTTAGACGATTCTGTTGTGCGAAACAGTAGAAGAGTTTCTTCTTGCTTGTCACAAACTTGTCAGCAACTTGTACCCAGATGAAAGAGGAGTAGGAAAATCAATTGCAACAAATGACCAGCCAGAAAAGGAAGCTATGTGTGAGGAGAGGAAGGTGTTTGAGATGGCAGCTGATGATGTGGAGAGGATGAGGAAAGCCTTCCTTCAGGAAAAAGAAAAATATTCAGAAGATGAGGGAGGCTCTGACCAATGGGGCGGACATGATGCCACAGAAAACACCAGTGGAAGATGAAATAACACCAGGTAAAACTGGACCAGTAAAAAAGGCCACCCAATCCAGTACCAGACCATGCAGAAAACATTTAGTCAGAAAATATATCCTCGGCATGTAGACTTTTCTGACATGGGAGTTGTGATACTTTGTGCGAAAACTTCAAAGCCTACAGTTACCTTTCTGTGTTTTTCTTTTGTGAGCAGTTATTAAAGCCAGAAAGTTAACCAAAGTCAAGATGCATTCCTGCTCTTCTCTTCAGACTACACACTGCAAGTTTTAGCTTCCGGGGACTGGTGCAAAATAGAACATTTGGAAAAACAATCCGATTGTGGTCAGCGTATGCAGACTTGCAACGCCTCTGGGTACCAAGTGTAATTATTTTAAAAATTTTAAAAATCCAATTAAATTAAATGAATTTCATTCATTCATGCACACGCTTGAATGAACTGTGTCCTTACATTCAATGAAAACATATACTGTCAGTTGATTTAAAGATACCTGAAGATGGTGTGGACCATATTCCAAGTTGTGCTCTATCAATACATGGTTTTAAAAACAAATTCTCACATTGAGAATGAGGACGAAGGCTTTAGCGATTGGAACAAAAATAATGTTAAAGTCAAATCATGTGCCTGAGAAAGAAAAAAAGGGAGAAACAGACATCAAAACAAAGAGTCAAAAATCCAAAAATCAACTAAATGGCAGGCAGCATAATTATGCTAAATATTTGCAGGGTCCCCATCCAGTGTAATCTCTCTTTGCTCCTGCTGGAAGACGAGTGTCGACTGAGGCCTGCTGTACAAAAACTCAACTGCACACAGCAATGAATATTAGAATCTCATATGAATAAAAGGGAAATAGAGAGGAGTACTGTAGTTCAAAATCGAAGAAAGGTTGCATCCAAACTGAAGCGAGTGCTTAAATCATGACGTGTTTGGCCATGAAATGAAATAAAAGTTCAAATTGAATATGAATGAGATTTTAATTTTAATAAGCAGAGAGTCCCATTCATCTGCTGAGAAAAAAACAAAACATTAATTGGTCCAAAAAAAAAAAAAAGAACTATAAAAGGGGCCCAGGGGAGTGCACATAAAGGTCATATTTAAACGTGTCCCACAGGAACAAATGGAGGGTGCACAAACAAAATAATGTATTTGAACATATTCTTGCACGCACATACACACACAGTGATGACACGGCCTGTGACCTTTAGAGCCCTTCTCTCATTAAAGTCACAAAGGGGAGGGTGGGAGGACAGAGAGGGGAGAGATCTAATTTGAGGACATGAGAGGAAGAGGGAAGTTCAGAAGGGACCTTTATGTGTATGTAATTGGTCTATGGAGGAATAACCAACATGAACACCACAGGTGGCCACAAGCTCTGTCTAAACGGCTAACCTTATAAAAATCATTAAGGCCTCTAAGACATGCAGTGAAAGTGTGTATTTGTGTGAGAGAACAAGTGTATCTGTATGTGTGGATTCATATACAGTAGATTTTGTATTTGAAGCTGTGTTTGCTGTGCTGGCAGATGGCAGATGTTGCTTTTACGTATCTGTCACATACAAGAACAACAGATTAAATGAAGAGACGGAGGCGAGATATAAGGCCAAGATTAAAAGAAAAATGGGCTTATGATAAAAAGTTGGTATAAAATAGGACCTCTTCTCTTCCTTCCACCTTTTTTTTAAGATGGATTGTTATAGATTGTGCAGGAGGTGGGAGCTGTGTCCTCCATGGCACGGCGCTCAGGCATGACACTTTGGCCATGGCTACACACACACAAGCGCACCGTGGAGAGGAGCGCACTAAAGGAGACGAGCTTGGGAAGAGATGTGCAACCGGCAAAAGAGGAAATCCCCAGTTCAAAATGTTGGCAAAAAAATTGGGGAAATAGGAAGACATTAACGTCAATGTTTGTTTTTTGAGGGTTCAGTGACTGTGAATGTCCTGTTTCATTGGGCTATGACTCCTCCTGGCGACAATAACAGCAGCCATCTGTGCGTTACACTAGTCACAATCCCCACAATGTCTTTTAGATTTGGTCATTTGCAATGCGTGTACTAAATCATCCTATTTACATTTCTCCTCACAGTATTCTGAACACTACGGTAGAAATGCCCCATATAGCAATTAATTAAATCAATTCAAATTCAAAAAACTTTATTTGTCCCTGGGGAGCTAGTCGAAGGCACACAGAGCAGTAACTGAACGACCGTGCAGGTATACTAATTAATCAACCGTATTTAATAGACGACACATGCCTTGCACAGTTGAAAGACGAAATCCTCACTGTGTGCCATCAGCCGATCAGCTTGCACTTTCGTGTGTGGGTGATATCCAGTTTAATGTTTTGACACACTCATACCCTTAGTGTAGTCAAACACATGAGCTTTGCCAAAAACAGATCCCTCCTTCTTTTGGAAATATGCTGACAAAATCACAACCTGCTCCGTTGCTAGGCGAGAAAAAATATCTAAAAAAAAAGGCAAAACGTTCAAGTTTTAAGGAAGACACAGACTACAGAGTTTAATTATATTTTGTGAGGAGTTCCTAAAAATTTGATTATTACTGTTTTTTTGTGTAAATTCTGTTTTTTGAAAATCAGGGTCAAGCCACTACGTCTGAGTAGATGTATTTCTGATTCACAGGGGAAAAAGTCTGATATGCCCTACGAGTCTGGTTCCATTAAATGCACCACTTGCAGATACTTTACGGCGATTTACTCACTCACCTTCTTCTGCAGGACATTAACCTTCCTCTCCTTGACATCCAGCATGTCCTTCATGTCTCTGATCTCTCCCGTGAGCGTGCTCTTTTCGTCAGTGAGGTCTTGAAGCTGTTTGGTCTTCTTGGTCAGAAACTGCTCCTTCTCCTCCAGACGCACACGCAGAGCATCTACCTACAGAGGACGAGAACGGGTGCAGACAGGCAGATAACAAGTCAGACAGAACGAGGGCATATCAAGTGTTCCATATAGGCTGAGATCACAAGGGGAGCTGAATAAAGCTGCTGTACAACACATTATTATACTAACTGACAGATAGGAAAGACAACAACAGTGCAAAGATGTCCAGATTTACTGAAATACAAAGAGACGGACAATTAGAAACACTTACATGAGACTAGAAAGAGAAACACAAGAAAAGGATTATGAGAGCTCACATCGTGCCTATTTCTTTCCCAATTCTCAGTCAGGTGGCCCACATCATGTTATTTAGCACAAGTCCCGACATTTCTTAACACATTTACTTGTTGACATTTGGAAGTAGTAAAAGTTCAGCGCCCATGACATGAACCACAGCGCTGCAGTAAAAGATAGTGACAGAAGGAGCCTGGAGCCTGTCCCATCCGTTGTTACTGAGAGTGTTGTATGATTGGGTTAAGCACTGCCATAGATCACACTGCTCACACACTTCTCATTCACATTAAAATCCATTTCTGTCTCTGGCTGTGAGCGAGGAGATGATTGAGATCCAAGCTCGCTCCAGAACTTATTGGACGAGTAAAAGTGTTCTGCTTCAACGCCTTCAGTCTCTCACACACACACACACACACACACACACACACACACACACACACACACACACACACACACACACACACACACACACACACACACACACACACACACACACACACACTCACACACACTCTCAGCTGGCTGTCATTATCAGCCTATGTGATCCTACAGTATGTCGCTCTTCAACACCTGATTACATTTTTTAGCACTTTTTGCCATAAGTGAACCCTTATGAACTTGAGTAGGCGGTCTGCGTGTGGGTGTTAAATAATTCAAGAGACAAATACAGACTTGAGATGAAAGGAAACAGGGAGGGAGGCCTCGTAAACAGTCATTTTAACAAGCGTTACTTGAGGTGAACTTTGTGAAAAACGTTCAGAACAGGGTCCGTCGTTCTCGCCTTCTCATCTCTCAACTATTCCCACAGGATGCCTCACAAAAAAGACTGAGAAAGCGGAGGGGAAATTTAACTGAGTTCATCAACCTTAAAGCCGCAGCTGAGCTTCGGGGTCGCAGGGGTGTCGATCCCAGCTGCCGTTGGGCGAAAAGTTCCCTTACACCCTGGACTGTTGATATAGAAACACACAACCAGCTACAACCCACTTCAAAGAGTCAAAGGTCTGTGGGAGGAGACAACCCGGAGAGAACATGCAAACTCCACACAGAGAGGTCCTTTTTGAAGGGGATCCGAACCAGGAACCTCCTCACTGTGAGGTGTTAGCGCTAACCATGAACCAGTGTGCAGCCCTTGACCTACGATAATGATCTATGATCAATGTATAATAAAAATATATATATATATATCTCATAGTCAGTTGACTCATTCAACATGAAGCCTGTGTGTGTAACACACTGTGTGTGTATCACTCGAGTAAGAAAACGCAACAAGCTACTAGCGCCTAACATGACAACACGTTGAAAACAGACACGACTGAAAACCAAACTGATAGGAATGGTTGTGTTGTTTGTTCCACTGTTCAGCTGGCTAGTGTCAAATAAGAATGTGAAGTGCAAGCCCCCGGACACACAGAGGAGTCCTCTCACTCTGCAGCAGCGGCATTAGAAGCAGGCCAGGACCCCCAGGTGTAAGACGGTGAAGTATTTATCTCATATTGCACCTCTGGCAGAAAACCAGAGTGTAATACTGAGCCCTGCTCTGTCCTCCCCACTCCACACTGGACACACACACACACACACACACACACACACACACACACACACACACACACACACACACACACACACACACACACACACACACACACACACACACACACACACACACACACACACACACACACACACACTGGTGACACCACTAATCCTTTGAGAGCACTGTATGTTAATACATGAACATCATCCTGTTCTGATATCCATGTGCTGTTCTGTGAATGCATGTGTGTGCGTGTGTGTGTGTGTGTGTGTTTGCAACTGTTGGTATCAGACATTAAAGGTGGGAAGAGAGATGCCCCCCCCTCCCCTGAACCCCACCTGGCAAGGAGCAATTTAGCAAGAATGTAGCAGAGAGGCCTAACAGGAAATCCCTGCTGTCTCACCTGCACTGGTCCACTAAGCTGTGATAGGACAGTACAGACGCCCTGCTAATACCCACTTAAAGCACTCATTGCCGCTGCGCAGAGAACATGCAAAACACGGAGAGAAAGACGGAGGGATCAGATAAGGAGAAGGATGAAAGGGAGAAGGAGCAACAGAGGAAAGCAAGAAGAAGGACACAATAGAAAAAAAAAGTGAATACAGGTGTAAGAATTCTTTACATATTCAGCCACTGCTTCCCCTACTAGAAACCACTACGAGACCATCACATCTGTAACGGGAAATACTGTATGGCTTTATCAGCAGGCACACATGCTGAGATGACAGACAGCTAACAAGTCAAGGTGATTAACCTCTTGCTTCTCCTTCAATTTCCTTTCCAATTTTCCCTTCCCACTCGAGCTGCTCTCCCATAGTCGCCTTCCAGCAACTCCTCTCTCTCTCACCCTACGACGAATATCTTTCTTTCAACACTCCATCCTTCCAGCCACGCTCCAAACTCAACAGGAGTTTTCCTATTACCGTTTAAAGGTGTAGGTCCTGCAGTGAGACAAAGTGACATGTCCTTTTGACTAATCCCTCAGGTTCTAGAGCCAGGTTTTCTTTGGGACTGGCCCATATTCCATACTCTGTAGTTTAGTGGATTTGTGTTTCCATGTGAGAGCTTTTATATGTAAAACAACGCCTCTGTTTGTTCAGAGACAACTCATTCTGACTTGATTCTGTTTTGCTATCACAAAGTTTCCTTTGTTCAGAGTTTGAGGAAAAAAAGCAATAAAGTGACAGGTGAAGGAAAAGAGTGGAGGGGCCCACTAACATCCAGTCCAGCTCAAATCCAAAGGGGACATTTAAGATTGCACTGAGGAGTTTCTTTGATTAGATGAATTACAAACACATTTGTATCACAACCTCTTCCCCTGGACTCCACTAAGCTACCCCAGCCTGATTTTTAAAAATGACCTTGATATGTTTTCAAGTTTCTGAAGTTGATAGCTTAAGTTCGATGGAGTTTCGTAAAGCAAACACTGCCACGATATTTCACAAAAAAAATTGAATGCAACAGCTTTCTGCTTGCACACATGTACAGTATCTACCTGCTCTTAAACATAAAACCATGCACACACATTAAAAACGGGCACACACCCATTCTCCTTGATTTCTTTACACATGCCAAATGTGGATTCTGGACACTGGTTAGCAAAGTTAAACAGAGGTTTTGAGAAAACAACTTCTCTGTTTGTCCTCACCTCCCTTTTTCCTGCCTCACATTTCATCATAAAAGTTTTTCTGGCAGGCGAATCTGCAAAGGTATCAAGCCCAGCGTGGGCTCTGGGCTGCAGTAAACAACACAGGGACAATGAACGGCTGAACAGGAGACGATGTGGAGACCACAGCAAAAGGACTAGGAGCACGAAAACACTTGCATACTCGCACACTAACAATTGGACCATCACTCATTAAGTTGGGTCACAGTTTGACCAGAAAAAACATTCCGTAGCAATTTCTGGCTGGAGCTCTCTCTGACCTTCAGATATCAACATATTGCAGACACGCCGACATCTTTACTCATTTTCTGTGTTTCCCTTCAAACAAGAATTTCACTTTGTCTGACAACACCGTCACAGAAGTTGTTAAATCTCAGCAGTAGGTATGTTTTAGCAACATTTTAGCTTCATGACATCTTATATCCATGCACAGTCTGTCTGTGTGTGTGTGTGTCTGTGTGTATGTGTTTATGTTCACAGGTGCGAGAGGAAGTTGCATCGTCAAACAGCTGAATCAAGTACCTCAGTGCACACACACACACACACACACACACATATAGACACACTTACACTGCATACATATGCACACACACACACCCAAAAGATTTCCTCTTCATCTGAGCTCTCCATCCCAGACATGACGAAACTGGGGCGGAAATCTGTGCGGAAATGAGGGTTGTTCCCTGTCCCGGGTTTTATGTTGGTTGTCATTTGAGGTGTGTGTCATCAAAGGATAAGGCAAGAGCCGGAGCTGTGATCAAGAGTCACATCATGGATGGATCACCTTAGGGCTGACTGGGGATAATAAGCAGATGTAAAGTGCCTCACAGCAGGGACTACAAGGTGGAGATGGGGGCACAGTCCCGGTGTCGACTCCAACATCTGCGGATGAAACCTCAGCAACACAGCTGTCTGCCCACAGGCTACAGAGGGACCATGGGAAAGCACAGATACAAAAAGAAAGGACAAGGACAAACACAAGCACTCACACAAACTCCCAAGATACACTAACAAAAGGGTCTTTGTCGACGGAATGAATGAATGTTTTCTGCCAAAGCATGAAAGTCAATCATGCCATGCTTTTGGTTTTGTACCAGAGGACGGATATATGAGCCAGAAAGAGTAGGGGACTCACCCTGAGTACCATCAAACTAACCTTCACTGCGCACAGCTGCCTCAATCCAAATATCGCCCTCCATCCATCATCATTACCTCCTCAGGCAGAGATGGACACACACAAACACAGAAGACACACATACATGAGACACACACGCAGATGTAAAGGGAGAGAAGCTACAGGCGTTCCCCCTCATTAACACTTGCTCCGTCTTTGATTATTTTTCCTGATCATTTCCAGCACCGCACGCCAGTTGCTACATCCTGATTCCAGGGAATCCATTTCCTGTCAAACCGCACAGAACAGTCACTATGGCAAACATGTGGTCTGCAGTGTACAGTAGATCTGCTCTAATCTTGATTTGTACTCAATCAAAAGTCAACCCGCTTCTTGCTCCTCACTCTGTGTATCTGTGATTATGAACTGGGAATGACTGAGATCATTTATATTTATTCCAACACATGAGGGCCAATTCATGTTGCTGACGGCTCCAAAAATGTTAAAACCACGAACTCTTGGTCCAGTTTTTTTTTTTCCCCCTTTTTTTCAAACTTTTATTCACACTCTATTAAAGCTTCAATCTAACAATCATGTTGTAGTATTGAATATATAGAATATATAAGTATTATTGGTTTTTTTAATCTGAACAAGTGCCTGCTTAACATGAGTTTTTTCTTTTATCCCATATCAGTATGTGTGTTGGTATGAAGTCGCATGTAAGAAAAAAAACACGTAAAGAGAAGAGGAATGATAGGAGGCTTAAAAGTCCAAACTTTTATTAAAGTGTGCCTCACTAAAACTCCGTAGAATCTCTCTGACTGTTTTTGTGTTTGACAATTTAGACACCAGCAACACATCAGTCTGTGTGTTTTAAATGAACTTAGACTCCTCAAGCCCAGCCAAACTGAATGGTTGTATATAGACCTGCACAGCCGAGTGCTCATGCAAAAGCAGTCGGTTGTTATCCACTGAACTTTGTAGATCTTGTATTCTTCTTTATATGAAACACCAAGAGTAAATAATCATATCACCAATATGGATAGTGACACTACCTGAAACAATGAACGCTGAAAGGCACGACTTCACAGACTTTGATTTATTTTAAATCAAATGTGATCGATTGTAGGAAATGACTTTAAAAACAGATCAATGTTCACTCAGTTTATTGTGATAATTTACAAATTCCAAAACGCTGAGCTCTCAGTAAGTGGGGTCGAAAACTTTTCCGTTGTATTCTTGTGGCAAGTTTCAGTGAAAGTATTTTTGCACGTGCGTGTGTGTGTGTGTGTGTGTGTGTGTGTGTGTGTGTGTGTCTATATGTACATGAAATTAGCGGTCAGCGGTCTGAGAAAAGCAGTCTGACCCTAAGCAGAGAGAGAAGGTCAGAACTAAAAGAAAGGAAAGTATTGTTTCTGGCTTTCCCTATCAGCACCTCACTGCGTACTGGTTAACCAGCTGCTGACTGACAACAGACCAAGCTTAGCCTTCATTTCTTTAGTGCGTGTTTGTTTAGTTTCAAAACTTGCAAAAATAGAAAACTTGAAAACAAAGAGAGAAAAAAAAAAACACCCTCACAACGGCCAAAAACATTCATGGAGGATAAATTACAACCCAAAAAATGAAAATTGTTTACCTTTAACGCAACACGTTATTTGTGCTAATGTTGCAGCATGTGTATTTGTATAACACAAACGTGCCTGGGTTTTCTTTGTTTATGCAAAAGTAGCAGAGTGTACAAACATATTTGCCTAATCTCCTGTGTAAACCATTAAATATCTAATCCCCATTCTGACCCCTATAACTTCTCTTTATTGCTTTTCCACATGGCCTCCGACGAACTCGTGGGGGCTTTATTTTGGACCGCTCCTTGTTTGTTCTGGGGGCTCTGACGCCTTGCTGCTCCCGCTGTATCCCAAACCGCAGCTCACTGGGAACCAACGAGCGCCATGTCAGGTCTGACAGTGGTGACCGTGGTCAGTCCAGTTCAGATGAGGTCATATCACAACTGGTCTGCACTGGTTAGGACTCATCAATACAGGCCAGGGATTTGAGTTAGGTTGATAATTAGTGGTCAGCAGGATACAACAGGAACTGTTTGAAAATGTATTATGCAAATGCACCATTGTCAATTTTCTCCGAATGGACAGAGGGGAAGACAGATGATAAGACAATGAGGGCAGATGGAGGCAGAGAGCATGAAGAAAGAGAAAACATGAAAGGTGGGGGCAAAAGGGAACGAGCCAGAAAGAAAGAGAGAGAGTAAGATCAGCAAGAGGAGAGTGCAGGGAGGAGTGTAACCAGGTTGAGACCACATCTTTCCTTCGCCTCACTACCTTTATGAACCATTAATCAGTAAAGAACAAGGAAAGATCAACAAAAATAGTCCAACAGGGACCACAGCACAACGTACCATCGCATCACTCACTGACAAAAGCCCACAGCCCTCAACATCCATCAAAAGTCTCCATTCTCTCACTTCTCACTTCCTCCTGTCGATCCGTCTTTCCTTCAATGTTTCCTTCTCCCACTCCAGATGCTTCTTTATTTTCATCTTATTTTGCCTATTCATCAATGTCATGATGGTTAATGTTAGCAAGCTCTTTTTGAGTCATTTATATCTTCTTCAAGTCATTACACCTTAACCTCAAAATCACAACTCAGCGGAGGTCTTCTGGCAGGCTCGCTGCAAATGCTGGTGATGAAAGAGAGCACGATAAACCGCAGAACGTTCTGAGTAAACACGGACATGTTGCCATATGGTGAAGCCTGTATCAAAGACCGGCTGCTACCAACACTTCTGTTGGCATTAAGAGAGGAATACATATCAAATGTTCAACTTCTGGGTTATGTATCAGGCTGATTCCAGACTTTGACATAATCACCTTGGACCTACTTTTCCGGCCTGGATTCTTCTCGTGTGAGCAAGTGGTCACCTGCAAAGTGCTCTTTTACAGAGAGGAATATATCAATCAAAGCATATTGGCCTTTACAAAATAAAAGCCTTTACCAATTTGAGCCAAAGACATTAAATACAAAGTGATTTGTTGCATCAAAAATAGAAATTAATGAGTCATTAAGTGACTCTCATGAATTTAGGGTTACCACTGGAGAGAAGAGCAGACACAGTAATAACAGGTCACACAAAGAAGGCCAAGAAACTATTTATGTAGGCATAATAGGAGAATTCATCCGCCAAAGTCATATTTATACTATCAATCAATGTTTAAATTAAGTTTGTTGTTAGAGTCCCTGAAGCCAAAATACATCATTTATGCACATTGATAGAATTTTTTTCTGAAAGTTTGACTTTTTTCTAAATGTTCATTCATTTTGTATTTGTTGTTTTTACTCCTAAATATGCAACCATGATCTCAAAGCAATCAAATCTAAATGTAAATTTGTCCAAGATCCATAAAGTAGTTCAGATCACACTCTAACCAAGTCTGTTCTGCCCATGGACAGTGAATATGTATTAGTACTTGTGCACCTTAGCATGTCATCTCAGAGACCAAGAGAAGCTCAATCTTAAACCCTGTTTCCACCGAGCAGTCCGGTTTAAGTTCGGTTAGTAGGGATGTTACACATTTATTGGTGTTTCCACTGTCAAAAGTTGAGATTGGGTACTCAAATAAATTATCCGTACCATGCTACTTTTTTGGTACACTTCTGTTGCTATACCGCTCCAACCTTAAAGGTTTGAGCGAGACACTGCAGTCCGTTGATTGGTCGAAAGAATCTTTGCTTCTTGTGTGACAGCGATAATAAAGGACAAACACAAAACACAATATGCTGAAATATCCTGCAGATTTGGGGGGAAGTATTTCAAGACTGTTTTTGTTCTTTGCCTCAAAGATGCAAACCTTCCCAGGAAACATTGATCTTTGTTTACTGTGTCAAGTTCTTCTTGTTTGTTGAATCTGACTGTGTCACGTCTCAAGTGTAAGGCTACGGTTGGCTGTGGAAACGCAAGCAAGCCCAGTGTTTACTGTACCAAACCGTACCAAACTTTACGGAACCAAACCGGGCCGCTTGGTGGAAATGGAGCTAAATAAACAGGCCCAAATATTGTAATGCAGTCTGACCTCTTTTAAAGTAGTTTAATAGTTTTTATAGTACACTTTCAGTGTATGACTTTATGTATCCTATGGATACTTTTCCATGTTTTCGTGGAAATAGCAACGGAATGCTAATGCTAACTGCACAGGTTTAACTTGTAATTATGTTTACTCTTAGTCACATAGGGGCTCCTAAATCTTGTTTGGGGGATTATTGTATACAGAGGGGAGGGGGGGGGCAGCGGGTGTGTATTGTAACTAATGTCTTGTGTCCTGCCTGTATACTGCTACTGAATGCCTTGAATTTCCCTCGGGATCAATAAAGTATCTATCTATCTATCTATCTATCTATCTATCTATCTATCTATCTATCTATCTATCTATCTATCTATCTAAAGATCCAAGACTCTCAAAGGAAATGTTACATAGTCAAAGCACATGCCAACCAGCCTCTTTTCCTCTGAGGTTGTGGCCTCTTCCTTATTCTCTGGCTGGTTAAATATGCAGGAAGGTCTCTGATAGGTTACCTGATCTGCTGGAGTATAGTTACAGCCCTACTTTGTCCTGATCAGGGGCTAGAAAGACACATACTGTATTAAAGGATTACGTTTCCACCGACATGAGCAGTGGTAGCACAGTCACAATTCTTATACACAAGGCCTTCACTCATTATTTCCACAATTTTCAGTTATCTGAAGACATATTCACTCAGGCCCATTTGGAAGCTGTCCTTAACTTTGACTGACAAATAAATACACTTCCATTTTTTCGTTCCCACACTCACAGTGCCTGCTCTGTTCAGCCCTCTCTTGGTCCTATCCTGATGTCAATTGCTTTTAGAGACAAGTTTCTGTGAGAGGAATCTGCTCCCGGTGTCTGGGGAAAAAAGAACAGTCTTTCTCAGTGGGACTGGACTACAGACAAAATAACTGTCGTTTGTAATGCCTCCAATCTGGCACGCATGCAGGTCTTTGTAGAAAAGTACGATGGTCAACTGTTCATTGTGGAAGCAGAGGGAAGCAGAGGGAATATCTGAGATATCGGTGAATCAAACTGCCAAGTACTATGAAATTACAATATGAGCTGGATGAATGAGTCTGGAAGGATGATCCTGTGAGAATGGTTGTGCATCCTGGCTAGATGACTGACTGTCACCAAAGGAATGCAGGGCCAACGGTTGCCTAAAGCACACTCAATATCTTTAATCATCCTCTGGTTTGCCCACTTAGGCCGGGAAACCCAAGCCTTTCCTAAGAGAGGGCAACTGCCACTTCAAAAGGCTGGACAAAAATACACAAGACCAGAGATGAGAGTCCAGCAATCAGGACTGACAGCGTACCTGTTCTTGTACTAGTGTCTGTGTGAGGCCGCTTTATAATCATGCAAACATATCTGTGTCACATAAACACACACCACCTCCAACAAGACGGCATCAGCCTCTTGATCTCTGGCAGAGTCAGTCACTGGAGTCCTGAAACTAAAACGTTAGTTTGAACCAACAAGACTTATATGTAGACTGGAAACAGTTCGTCTCACTTCATTTGCTGACCCTGTTAGCACACGTCGTTGTGATGATACCAGAAATGAAAAGATGAATGGCCCTACGTCCAGACTAGCTAACATATAATAATGTTGACTGGAGATAGGCTTCAGTTAAGCCATGTGAATGAGAAACCTTCCTCGAGCTGATGGCATTTGTCTGGCCAGAGCACAAGCAACACTCGTGGAGCAGGAAAGCTGCAGAGGAAAAGCTCACAGAGTCTTATGTTAGCATCATTTATCATTTCATTCAGACCTGGGATTTGAGGACCATTGTCCCACAGACACACACTGCTATTGAGCAATACAGCACAGCAAACATAGTGGACCGATAAGAGAGGTCTGTATCCAAAGTGAAGTCCAGTTGTAAGTCCGATACGATATTGTCAACGTAAAGTTATCAAATGTGTGACTCCGTTCTACATCTCTGTATTTCTGAAGTGACATTTCAATACAGGACACACAAACAAAAACTACACACACGTTAAAAAAAAACACTTAAAACAAATTCCTTTAAGTATGATGTATTCAGCCAACTGCAAGGACCAAAATTCTTTGCACATGTACGTACAATTAGGCCTAATTTTGTCCCAAATTGCTTCCTGTAATGATGAGTGGACATAGTTAGCAGGCTGCTCTCAACTGCCTTATACAAAGACATCTAAAGTATCAGTTCCAAGTCGAGAGAGTGATGGAGAAAAATACTACACCCCCCCCCTCTCCTGTACCACACACACACACACACACACACACACACACACTCCTTCATTTGTCTACATTCAACCTGCCTCCATCCCTAACAGCAGTGATAAAATCATTAGAACTATGAAGCAGAGAAAGTTAAAAGATGTAGACCAAAAGCTGCAAGCACTCTCCTGCCTTCTGCGATACTGACCCGCCCACACGCACAAGCCCACTGGTGAGACTACAACAGCCACACGCGTCGACATTTTTCCACCTACATTGTTAGAAAGAAGGAAAAAAAAAAAAAAAAAACAAGGCGGAGAAAGAAAGGATTGTTTGCTCCAGCATGGTTTCTTCCTAAAGTTACTTTATGTGAGGTGATTGCACTTGTGTGGTTGCAATGACCCCTGTCAGCTCCTAAGTATCTGCAGGTAAACTGGTCACTAATTGTATTTTTCCTGGAACAGCATAGATTCATTTTCATCACTTGAAACGTGATAGCATTTCTCGGCTGTCCCTGAACGACAAAATAACTTTTTTCTTTCTTCTTCTTCTTTTTTTTTTTTAATGAATCTGTTAAACACAAAAGTAAGCACGCAAAAGACTAAAGGTCAAATAAAGAGAAATACAACTGGAAGCTTCAACACTAAAATATAATATGTGTCCCTGTTAAAACCACAGGAAGCGGAAAAAACAGCCTAAACATATTGCAACCCTTGGTTTTGTTATTACTGAGGTGATGTACTGACATCTTCACTGCCAGACAGCCACATCCAGCTGAGACTGTGTGTATCTTTACAAGTGGTTCTTAGGAAGTTGGGGTGGCTTCATGGTAAGTGTTTGCATCTGTGCAGATACATGTCTGTGTGTTTGTACATCTGATGATTTCTGTATATGTGTGTGTACTGACCTCAGTCTGTAGCGTATTGGCGCGTTGCTCCTTGGCGCTGAGCGACTCCTTTAGCACCTCAATGTGTTGCTTGCAGTCCGAGTTCTGATTGGTCAGGGTTTCTAGTTTGGTCTGCAGGGCCTGCATCTCTGTCTCCTTCCTGTTCTGCTCCTGCTTCAGCTGCTCTATCTGACAAGCACAGAATCACAAGCACACATCGGTTATGTAAACCTTTTTAGTCATCATTGAGTGAACTGATAAACTTACGACAGACACAAAGTTACAGCATAGTTTGAAAGCAAACACACACACACACACACACACACACACACACACACGCACATCAACCATATGCAAGCTTGCTGAAAAAACCTTTGTGTTGCTGTTGCATAAGAATGAAATGTTCTAAACAGTTCTTTTTAACACTTTGTTCTCCTTTATCAGCAACTTCAGAAGTGTTTCAAAGGCACACATTCTTTTGAATCCAACAAACACATGCTTTTAAAATCAAGGACAGGGCAATGTGGAGACAATTAATAGTGTGATAGCCATCTCGGTTTTTTTTCCGAAACACATAGAAGAAAGGAAGGATTTTATCTTTTTTCCTGATAAATCAAAAATTTTAATATCATGGGATTCCAGAATGTTTAAAAAATTGACACCTTTTTGGAAAAGAGAACAATTCTGTATCCTATAGAATTTAAACCTTTGAACAAAAAATGATACAAAGCAATCTTGAATTATTACCCAGCCCAATATATTCAGTCTGCACTCGGGGGAGAGCCAGGCCCACAGTTCACTCTGTAGACTCTCTGAGCCAAACAGCCAAGGCGTCAAAACTACATGCAGGCACACAGCATTATGGGATGCAGGATGACACACTCACAGGTTTACAGACTGTTTTAAGGTAAGACAAAAAGAGCAGGACAAAAAAAACCCACAAAGGAAATCCAATCCACGAACAAAGGGTGGCCTTTGTGCTGAAGTTAGCTATAAGCAGAAGATTGTCATCTGTCTACTGTTGCCAAAAATGCACAAAGCTGATTCAGAGTGAGATTTCTTTAAACGTCTGAGCAAGGTTCAGCTCATAACAGGGGGGGAAATGCTGACTGGGGCAGTGCTTGACCTATCAACCTCTTATTCATGGAGAGAAAGAGCCAAAGAGAGCGAGGCGGCAAAAGCTGTGCTACAGTCAGAAGTTGAAAAGCTCAATCAAACGTTGAAAGTCCCAGAACAAACCGTCTGAGCTTGCTGTAACGGCTTATATCGAGTTCCTTTTCCATATCGGTGTTCACAAAGCTGCATGCCTCACAGAGCTTTGACAGCATCAGTCATGACGTGCGCAGCATCTTTGCAGATATTGCGAGTGTACGTAGAACTTGTTGGCCTTTCAAGCTTGGAATAATACCTTTGTCTGACAGGAACCCCCCCCCCCCCCTGCGTATTTCAGGAAAAATCCCTCCACAGTTTGTTAAGAATGAATGATGTAGCATGAGCACAAAAAACACATAAACTAAAGGAAAAGCTCTGCCCTATAGTCACCCTCACTAAGCCAGATCTTTAAGTCAGAATCAAGCAAAATCAAATATCATGTATGGGATAGAGGCATTGGTCTTTAAAAAAGGATTTAAAAGGATTGTGTGAGACATGTTAAGAAAGGTGAGAAATGGAGAAGACAGCATGACAGAGAGAAAAAGAAGTCCAAAAATGGGAACAAATTGGAAAAGTTATATGATTAAGAGATGAGCACTATAGATAAAAAGTGAAACAAGTGATTTAAAGAATACTGGGTTGAATGAATTCCGTAATGAGAGAGGAGAGAGTCTAATGAGAGGGGTACTTCTGCTTGTTCTGTAATCCTGGGCTGTTAAGTGGGGAGGAGGAATGTGGGAGCTGTTCTGATGGGAGGCACACATGGCGACAAGGCCTGCTCCTACAAAGGCAAAGAGACAAGAAAAGAGCAAGCCACTAAAGACAGAACAAAGCCAGCTGGAGAGTTGCACATGGAATTCTGGACTAATTCCCAGCTGGCATGGTGCTCCTCCACACTCCTCCGTACTCTACGCTCCGCCACCACACAGTTTAGTCTTCAGAAAGGTTGAGGTTGGTGCGATTCTACTTAAACTTCCACATTGTTCTTGTTCTCAGGGGCCACTCTCCGGTTTATCAAAGCCACAGGAGGACAGCAGAAGGACAGGGAGGCTGTCCTCTATGGTTTCTCTTATCGCAGTGTCACTTCAACACTAGTCGCCACCACTGCTGAAAGACTAGCATCCTAAACACTTCAAGGATATAGAATGAATGTGTGTGCCTCTGCATCTCCCTGTGCGTTTTGTCTCTCTGTGTTTAGCGCAGACAAGGGAGAGGGAGCCAGGCCCATCACTGGGATGTATCTCATCTCAGGTCAGTACGGGTGAAGAGAGAGCTTTCCTCTGTCGATGCAAGCTCACATTCATCTGTCAGGTTTCCATTCATAAAAAAACATCTCTTTTATGATTGGATCAGGAACTTCCCTGACGCAATGACAAATGGGCCCTACAAAGAGCCCCATTAATGGACCAAAGAGAATTCGTTTCACATGGAGCGCTGCTCGTGGGACTCATGCGTCATGGACTCTCAGCTAGAAACCTGAAACTAACAAATCTGTATTTTCTTTAAGTGAAGAGATTACATATTTCTACTTGAGTTTTACAAATTCACCAGTGTGTCACAGTTGTTTTACTATCAAGTCATGACATCATAAAGACAAAAGGACACTTCGCCTGTGTGATCTGACCTGTTATAATCACTTCAAAAAGAAAAGAAAGCAAAGAAAAATGAAAGTCAGGCCAGTCCTTCTCATCCTCCACTCAGAGTAGCCGTGATAATCGCATTCCAAAGTTAGTTTCAAGTTCTATTAGCTAAACATAGTAATCCAATGTTGAAATGTTTGTTGAAATCCCCAGGATGAAAACTTCATAGCTAACTGAACAAGGTGATATAGTTTACAGAATGTGTTCAACGTTGGCTCTGTGAAAGGACTATCTGGGCAAGGTAAAGAAAAAAACACCACCATGATGTGTTCAAATGTAACGTGAAGAAAAAGAAAAGTTTTTTTGTTGTTGCTAGAAACGTGAATGAATACAGTTGTTTCCTTTCTGACAAAAGAATAGAAACGTTTTGAGGGTGGTATCAGTAAAGACTCGGATCACTGAGGAGTATCGATAAGAGTACCGGGAATATATCTCCATTCTATTGTGACATCAGCAGGACTGTGTTGGAGACTTTTTAAGGTAAGGAAGTATTTGTGTCTAAACAAAGAAACATAATGTATTTTAAGCAGTGAAGGTTTGAGATGGCCATCGAAAAAGTCAACTGTAACAAACAGACAGCAGCACAATTCATGGTAACCACACAGAGCAGGTAGGTAAGATGTACGAGCGTGTCGTGCCTTTAAGAAAGAGAAGAAAAAAACGCAGCACTTGTTAAAGTGTCTTACTCTTAGCATTTGCATACATTAGAGTTACCCCATCAATGTATAAGACACAGCAAGCCGAACCATGCAGTCGTTCTCTATGGGCATGCAATGAGCTGTACTTGATGCTACAACACAAACATGCATCTCTCAGGACATGCAGGTGAAGTTGTCTCAGGTGGCATGCTCGGACGTTCTACCTTTGTCTTCATGAATTTGGAATGGCTCTTGTAGACATCCACCTGCTTGAGCTCATCCTGCCTGTCAGCAGGGTGGATCAGGCCGCTGGTCCTCAACATCTGGACCTCATCCTCTAAGTCTCTCATGTTCCTCTCCAGGGAAGAGATCTTGGTGTCCTGCACCAGCAACAGTAAGCAGGCACACAAGTCAGCAAAGATTGGACTTTGATATTAGGCTCTGGTATTCATGGGTGTTAAAAGTGTCACATGCTACTCCATGTACAATCGTCTAGTAAATGAGTCTAAGCATTTGTATAATTTTCAGAATGTAGAACAGGAATAGAAAGAGTAAAACAAAAAAGGATCTGCCCCCCCCCCCCCAAAAGTTAAAGAGTTATCTGCTAGTCAGACAAAGCCCACCTTCCACCTCAGGCTCTGCCCCAAACACTTTTTATCAGGCCTAATGGCTACTTAAACCAATAGAAAAAGACTGGCACACTCAAAAAGTACTTTACAAACAGAGTCAGCATATCATAGAAGACTTCAAAGTACCTTCTATTTGATTACAGCCTCAAATTGTATATTTATTTTGACTATAAAACAGGGCAAAAATGTCCAGGTAGTTGGCAGTTGTGTGTGCGGCTGAGCCATGGTTGTATCTATGAGGGAATGGAAGGATCTGTCAGGGACAGGTCTTGAGGTTGTTTAGATGCATGGGCTCAGACATACGTTAAAAGCTCAACCTTGGAAGAGATGAGAAAGGTAATTGAATAAATGGAAGCAGCTTGCATGATGCCATCAACCTAAACCACAGGCATCATGTAAGCATATGACCTCTATTACCGCCACTGGATTCAGCCCTGGATACCACACGGCGTTGGTTATGCTATCCCATACACACGTAACGCCGAGCACACAGGAATGCATAAAGGTGCATTTAACAAACACAAACAGGCAAAAACTGTATACAAGGATAGAGATGTTCAAACTGTACTGAGATAAAAGTCAAGGCTGGGCATCTAGGTTATCTCCTCACCTTACGCAAATCAAAAGCATACACACACAGAATATGGTATTGTATGATTTATCTTAGTGAAATAACTGAGTGCTATCTGGTTCCACTCTGGATCAAAAAGAAGAAACAACACCCAGAGGAAGAGAAACAAAGCAAAACCAGGAAAAACACAAAGGAAATGTCAAAAACAACATTCCTACAACAGGAATGAATCTAAGAGAAGCTGGTCACCAAAAGGCCCGAAACCTTCTGAACTTCTGACAAGACGGTGCTGCATTTCAAGCATGAAGAATCTGTGATAGAGTAAAATACGAATACTGCACGCAAGTAGCTATGGAGTGGACAGAAGGGAAAAAAGGTTTGACTGCTCATTACTGTACCTGCCAGACAATGTCAGGATCAAAACAGAAAGTGGGGTTGGTGTTCTGTAATTCCAAAGCATACATAAAGGTGACTTAGAGAGAGGCCGAACACTACAAGTACAAACACTGGTCATCAAACACTCACAGGACAAGAGCATACAGCATTAACATGGTTGCATTTATTCCAAAAAATAATAATAATAAATCAAAAATCCACAATGCAGGAGAGTCAGCAACAAGTGTAACAAATGTGTAGCTCATGTGGAAGAATACATTTGGCTTTTTTTTTTTTTTTAATTGACAGTCATATTTAATTCAGCCTCAGTCATGATTTGTGACACACGGTTTGCATTTCAGGCTAGCACATGTGCTTGTTGTTAACAGGCAGACAAATCACAAAGTATGTGTGAAAAATAACTGTGGTTTTGCCATAAAGAAGTCAGTATTGGAGAAAGCGTTCGCCGAATGAACATTCAATGTGCGTGCGTGGGTGGGTGTGCAGGCAGACACATGTGGAGTCAACTGCATTTTCACAGCCCTGAAGACTTCAAAGGGATGAGAAGAGAGTGAAAGCTTCCATATGTGACATTTGAAACAAATTGAATAAGTGCTCAACTCTGCATGGGACAACAATGGCCACTTGGGGCATGGTCCGCCACGGAAGAGTGAGGCAACGGTAAGACGGGATTGTTCGATCAGGTCTGCATATACAGGCCATCGCGATCTTCTGCTACTGTCCATGTTTGAAAAGTATGAAGCTGATATCAGAGTGGATCAGAAGACACAGCTGCAACTGAACAGAAAACAACACGGCTCAAACAAGATCACACAAGACTGTCTTCATTTGTTATCACAGCACCGACACAATGTTAGCTCCCTTTAGTCACGTTTTCTTCAGCTGCTCATGGTAACAGTAAAACAAAAAAGCAAAACACATGTATCTGCATGAACCTAAAATGATATCCGTAACAGAAATGTGAAGCATATCATAATTCAATATATCTTCTCTCGTTTGTACCACATCTGCCTTTAAGTCCTACCTTCATGTCAATGACAGTCTGCAGAGCCCTGGTCTTGGCCGGATCAGCCTGGAGCTGGTTTCGGCGATGAAGCTCCTGGGGAGGGACCCGGTAAAAATAAGCCTGGCGACTCATCATCTTTGGCACTTTGTATCACCCACGACTACAGCTCAAATGCACTGAGAAGTTAGACCAATCCCAGTCTTTTTTATATATATATATATATATATCTTTAGGCAAATGCAGCAAGGGAATGTACATCCATAAAAAAGTATTGTTTTGCAATATAAAATAGAAATATCCTGTGATCCCTCAGCTGATTGTTGCTCCTCTGAGGACTTTTTTCCGTCTATTTTTTAAGCTCTCTTTCTGTCTCTTTTTGTTAGCAGGTTGGAGGCAGACTCAGCTACAGGTCAAAAGAATCAGTCTCTAACACTCTCTCTGTCTCCATCTTTCTATTTCTCACTTGGTATCTCTCTCTCTCTCTCTCTCTCACAGATGTCACTGGCATGCTAAAGCTCTTGCTTAGCAACACTGTCTGCCAGCACATGCGCTACTCTTCTTCCATCAATAATTAAGGGTAACTGAACTACAAGTAGGCCTTCACTAAAGGACACAAACACACACCAACATAAAACTAGTTTATCATACTTGTTGAGAGCCATGTTTTTAACCGACCACGACACACACAAATTCACAACCAGGAGCCATCCAGCAAAAATCGATGTCAGGTCAGCAGCTCCATTGGAGCAGTTGAGGGTAAGGGTCCTCTATGTTGCATCATGAGGGAGGGTACTTTCTCAAAGTAACCTCAATGGGGGTTTAATCCCATTTCATCTTGATTGAACCTTGTGTTGGTGAACCCCAGGCTCGAAGAAGCTTTGAAGCTTCATCACTTTCAGCTTCACAGAGGATTCAAAGCTATTGCATTGGATTGTATGCTGCTGTTGCTAATAGTGAGCTAGCATGGAAACAAGAAAGGCCATCGTGGCTGCGGCCTTCTAATCAAGTTTAAGCTTTAGAAGAATCAAAGAACTGAAGCACACTGCCTAATGACTATTGCTTCATATATGGACTATATAATGTAGCACATGTAGTTGTAAGGATTAAAAAAAAAAAAGATGACAATAAAGATCAGTTTAAAAAGAGAGAAGCTGTAATGCCATCAGAACAAAACAAAAAAAACAGAAAAAAAAAAACAGTAGGTCACGAAAATCCATCAAAACAAAGAGAAACCACGTGCAGCATCAGTCATTCAGAGGAGAAAGAGGAGGTGGGCATGATTTTTCATTGCTCTCATTCTTCCCACTTCTCCCAGAGATTGGAAATGAGAGGAGAATTCCATATTGGTTGAGGAAAGGAAGGATTACTGCTGTCGGAGACACTACTGCTCCATTCCTAGTCACTATGAGAGTGTCATGAGGACATCCGAGCGTTAATCTGTTCCACTGAGAGGGTGTGTATCGGCTCCTTATCAACAACAGTTACAGTACAATGGGGGGGGGGGAAATTAAGTCATGCAAGAGAGCATGTCATCAAAGAGCGTCTTTGCTGCTCCACATGTGTCAGAGGACAGAGCATATGGAATGAATAGGATCAAACGTAACACTATAGCAATAAGTGCCGGCATCCTGAATGAAGGATACGGTCAGAAGGTTCAATTCTAGCCTAGAGGCAATAGTTTCATATGTGCGGTGCATAGGCAGGGACAAGCACAGATACATCCACACACACACACACACACACACACACACACACACATTCATCAATCACATTCCCATCCCTTCTTCATCAGTGAGAGAAAAGAGAAACCGATTTCCTTTGCCACAAATTGTAAAATGTTTCTGCTTAACCGCTCAATGGTTTTGTGACACGTTTGACAAAAAAGTTAAATATAAGGGAAAGACTTGTCGAGACATGGGGGTGGGGGGGGTGGGGGGGGTAGGTAAAGGTTTGAGGGGTGTAATTTTTGTCCTGATAAACTTTTTTTCCACTCAAGCATTCTGGGAGATCACCAGAGCGTGGTGGGTGTGAGGCACCCAGGGTGTGGTGGGGAGAAAGGAGAATTAGTGTGTGTGTGTGTGTGTGTGTGTGTGTGTGTGTGTGTGTGTGTGTGTGTGTGTGTGTGTGTGTGTGTGTTAGTGTTTGCTAACAGTGTTTACAGTGGACCTGGAACGTCAGTGGAGAAGGGCTTCATTAGTGGTGGCTGAAATGGCCAATCATGAAGGGAGCCCTGAAAGGCTGAACACGTGACAGACTTTTTACCGATTAATCTAACCACAAGCGATATCGTTAGAGGAGAGAAAAGAGAGAGTGGGAAGAGTCAAATGAGAGACAAATAAACACAGGCAGGAATGCAGATGAGAAAAGATGGAGAAAGAGAAAACACTATAGTGCAGCTAAAAGGCTGATGGCATAAAAAACAAATGTACATAAAGGAAAGTCACTAAGATCGACTTCCACTTTGCCTCTACTGTTTGGCATCTCGTTTTTTTTTCCTCTTTTTTTTTTTGAAGGTTGAATTTCTGAAGTTTCATCTAGGTTTTTGAAAGAATGTGGGGGCAGACAGAGAGAGCGAGCCAAAAATATCAATAGGAGTTCTGAAGCTAGTCATTGCATAGAAAAGTGTGGAGCCATAAGTGCCTTTCCCTTCTATTGTCAACAATAGAGCAATGCTAAATACTCAGTTCCACTGATCCAATACTGTGAGAAAACATCTCATCTTACTGTACGGGCCCTGACTCTATAGAGAATCCTAAAAACCACATAAAATCTGCATTACAATGTGTATGAAAGCAGATATGCCATCTTCAAGTGAAATTCTCACAGTGAGAGTGTGCATGTGTGTGTGTGCACGCCCTTGGCAGCAGGTCAGGGCTAGGCAAGAACAGACCAGTGGTGCAGCTGTTATTACTGGGTCTACAGGGACCTGGCGGCTGGGGAGAGCAGATTAGGCCCAGATTTATGCCTCACAGCGTGCGTGTGTGTGTGTGTGTGCGTGTGTGTGTGTGTGTGTGTGTGTGTGTGTGTGTGTGTGTGTGCGTGTGTGTTCCATCGCACATAAGCACACAACTTCAACTTGCAGTTCATGTAAACTCCAGAGAAGTTCAATTTTAATGGGACACTGCCACTTTGTGGATAGTGCTTGTAGTGCAAAAAAAAGTACATTCTGCCAGTTAGTATTTTGGCGTGTAGAACACATAATTCTTCTCACAATAACAAAGGCAAAAAATGGAGAGATGGTAGTGTTTCTAATTCTGATAGCTGAGAAAGTTGAACACAATTTAGAGAGAACCGGCACACACACTTACAACACACAATAAAAGGTGAAGTACCAATGCCTTCCAGAATAATCTTATTTGCAATATACAATCATTCTCACACGGGTTGTCAAGCAATTATTCGTTGTAATTGTTAATTTTCATTTAACTTTAATTAGTTAAACGTGATTATTCCCATGCTTGAAGTCCAATTGTTCAGCTTTTATTTTGAATGTGTGTTGTTTTTAACTGTACTTCATTGCTATTTGAATTAAGTCCTGCTTTTATTTTTAAACAAACTCAGGAAATTCTGGTAGAAGAAAGGTTTTGATTTTAACTTAAACAGAAAAAGAAACTATGGATACAAAACTAAATGAAAACAGCGAAAAGAAAAACTAAATAATGTCCAAGGTCATAGGGTGGATAAAACTTTTGACTCGTCAACTGACCTGTCGGAGAGCTTCTTTAAAATGAAGTCAGACATTCAAAGGTTCAGCAGTGTTGTTCTTTCTCATCAGTGACTACAGGGAGACACTGTGGAGGTTTATCTTTGCCCTCGTCTCAGACCTTCAAGTGTGATTGACAAGTTCACAGCTGACAGCTCTAGTTTAAACATTTCCACACTCCTCTCTTAAACCTTGTTTTCAAGAAATCAAAGTGTGATCACATAAAACAAAAAATGTGTGGTGATTATTTTCAGCTGGGTTTGCTGTGTTTAGGAACAAGTAACAGCAGAGGTGAGCTAAAAAAAAAAAAAAATAGAGGCATTTATAATGACGGTTCTGAAAAGCAGCCGGGCAGGTTTCCTTTGGATCTTTGTCTTGAACGAAGAGCAGTGAGCCCCCAATACAGGCATCATCGCACGATCATCGGCCTTAGCTCACGACAAGTGCAACAAGTGTAAGACCAAATGTAATCTACCACAAGATCAAGCTTAAAAAAATCGCACTAGGCCCTCGGCTGCTGTCATTTTATATAACTACAATAAGTTTGGTGTATGTAAAACGTGGAAGATGGATACTGCATTTAAGCATCACAACCTTTTTTTTTTAGTTCTCATGACTTTACATTCCAATGCAATGAATTTGAGACCCAACAATTATGCAATGACAATATAAAGACATTTACATTTGAAGTCTTTTACTCAAACTAATGAAATGGATGATGTGTAGAGTTATACAGAAATCTTATCATCTGATGTACTAGAGTCCATATGGTAAAATACTTTTGCTTTTTGGTCAGCCTTAAATACAATTCAAAACACACTCAAGTAGAAATCTCTTAATATAAATATGAATCAACACAAACAGACATAAATGCAGCCACACACACTCAGACACACACACACGTCATAACCACCATCTCACCCTCTGAGGAGAGAAGGTAAAAAGGAAAGAAATACACAAGGGGGGGAAAAAAAAAAAACAAGGGAACAACAATCTTCCCTCTTTTCAATCAGGGCAGCCGGGTGTTTTCCCTCATTAATCATACATTAATATTCAGGAAAGCACAGCTTGTTTTTCTACCAAAGAAAAACACTCCTTTCACCCATCACTCCCTCTCTCCCTCTAACCTTACCTCTCAGATCCAGACACCCCCTCCTCCCCCTTACACCCGCAGCATGTGTTAAGCTGTCAAGCAGTTAAAAATAGCACAGCACTCAGAGTGTGTGCAAACAGGTACTCACCTCTTACACACAAAGCATGAGTAGGTCCCATACATTAAACACATTCACACACAGCTACACACAGCTTGCTGCATTAGCATGGGCTAAAACAACCCATGCTCCTCTCTGTCAAAATCATCACGGTGACGCCCAGCATGGGTGGATATCCCATCAGCCACCGGTGAAAGCCCAGTGAGGGAGTGTCCTCGCTTGAGACACTAAGCCTGACAAGTCCCAGATGTGCACGCATGCTCACAGACACACACACACACACACACACATACACACAATCACACTTGCAATCATTGTGACCGGGCCTCACAGACAGACAAACAACAGATAGACAGAAGAACATGAACATAATTACACAAACAATAGCAGAGGCATGCACCGACATAAACACGCACACAAAGACACACACTGACAGAGAGGAGGAGAAATTAAAGGCTAAGAAGATTTAGGAGTTAAAAATAAACAAGGCAGGAGTGAAGAGCACAGAGCAGCCGACTGCTGAGCTGGCACATAGAGACACCTATGCCACACCTCTGCTAACCTGAGGGCAGATTATTTTAAATATCATATAATAAAAACAGTCTCTGAGTAAACACAGCATAAGAAGAGAGAGTAAAAAAATAAAAACAAATATTTTTGCATTTTTCCACAAGGATTTTTGATTGGCTGCAATAAATTTCTATCCTTATTTAACTCTTCTTTTAAAAGAAAATTGGAATGTGAGCATGCTGTGAATGCATAGGAACACGTGCACACAAACACGCACACACACACACACACACACAAACGCATGCACACAACCACACAAACACACACACACACACACACACACACACACACACACACACACACACACACACACACACAACCTAAAGGAGTCAGATTGTAAAACGGCATGGCTGTACACAGGCTTAGAGCTCGCCGTATGTTAATCTGGCCCATTGATAAGACCTGCTGAGCTGCTTTCTGCTGCAACTGTGTGTCCACACATACATAATATGAACACACACACACACACACACACACACACACACACATACACTGCAGATAAAATATTTCAGCTAAATTTGATAAATTAAAGTTGTATCTATTAACATTCTCTTAAAATAAATACAACAAAAGGTGTATTATTGATAATAAAATTGAAAAAGTCCCCATGAAAAATCTAATATAATTAAAGGGATACTTCACCCATTTACATGAAGCTTTGTATCATTAGAAACATGGTAGTAGTGTTGAATGGTCGTGAATCCAACCCTCATTTTGCCCTGAGACAAGAAAAATATGTTTTTCTTTGCCTGGAAGTTTTCTTCATGTGATGCAATATGACGCTTTTTGCATCACATGAAGAAAACTTTCAAGCAAAGAAAAACATATTTTTCTCGTCTCAGGGCAAAATGAGGGTTGGATTCACGACCATTCAACACTACTACCATGTTTCTAATGATACACAGCTTCATGTAAATGGGTGAAGTATCCCTTTAATAAAACCATCATACTCAATAATCTACCTGTTAAAATCACTTTGAAACTACTGGACTGGTTCAGATACATTGAAATAACGAAAAAAACATAACACACCTCTCTCACATGCATGTTCTCCAGCTGGGCTTCAGCTTCCTGTGCCGCCATGGTGATGATGCCCGTCCGCTGTCCCCGACCCCAGGGTCCCTGACTCTGACCTTGTCCTTGAAGCATCTCCAGCAGCCTCTGAATGCTCTCATCCCTGGCGCCCAACGTCTGCTTCTGAGAGTCTATTCTCATCTCCATCTCCTCCATGGTCTTCCTCAACAGGTAAAGCTCTTTCGCCTGCCGCTCGTGCTCAGACTGCAGTCTGAAGACATTCTCCTCCGATGGATCGAGAGGAGGAGGAGTAGTTGAGAAGCCGTCACATCCGGGTACCTGGCAGGGGCTGCAGGGCCGAAGTGAGCCAGTGCTGGGCGCTAACTGGGGGCCTTGACTGTAGAGAGGCTGACTTGGGCTGTTCCTCTGCCCCAGCTGAAGGGTGTTGGCAGGACTGATTCTTTGCACAGCTACAGCAGCGTTACAGCCATAACCCGGGCTGTGAATGATGACGTCAGCCTCTTGTTGCCTTGGATTGTAGGTGTTGGATGGGCTGGCTCTTAAGCTGTTCTTTTGCCCGGGACTGTGAAGGTTACTGGGGCTTTGTCTGGGACTGTGGCCAGGGCTTAGCCCCCCTCTGTGGTCCAGGTCTGTATGGAGTTCTCGGTATGAGCCAGCGTTACCCTGCTGTCGTTGTTGCTGTAAGCGACTGTTCATCTCCCTGTGAGCCCTCAGCTCCTCCTGAAGTTCCTGAACTGTCAATGGAATCTGCTACAAAGACAGATTAATAAGCACACATCAGTTCATTTAGTTAGGAAACAAATATGCCAAACACAGAAATATTGATAATTCCTTGATATTACACCTTTTAAAAATAGACATTTATCGATACATAAAACAGACCTTGTTCCTTCTGATATCTCCAGGCTGCATCAGAGATGTGAAAAAGACACACACATGCATAATGCAAAAAAAGAACACAAAAAAAGTAGACATCAAAGACTCATTTGGATTTTATCAACCTGCTGGCTGATGATTGTTTGCTTCGGCCACTAGAGGGCGATACATCTCTTTAAAAATACAGGGAGAATACAAAGAGGTTACTGCAAGTACAGTGACATGACTTGGAGTGCAGGTAGATGAAAATCAAAGGTAGAAAGGATGATAAGGGGTTGAACACTTATTTGCAATATGTTAAAAAAAAAAAATACTGAAAATAATAATTGCAGCAGTTTAAATGTCTAATTAATCAATTAGCAGTGGATTCAAAGTGACGATTCAATCATTCATTTAAAACAATAGATGACAATGAGCAAACTTACAAAACAAAGTCGTCAAAATGCTGAATGGTTGTTCAGTTTTCTAGTAGCAGGTTGGGTTTTCCACATTGTTTCTAAGCTGGAGTAATATATAGAAGAGAAAACTTCAGATGTCATTCGCCTTGTCATTAAACGTTTCATCGAAGGGTTCTGCTGCTTTGTAACACTGGAGTCACTGAGCAAGTGTGGGGAGGTTTAAAGATCCCATGACTGATTGAAAGGTCAATACATGTATCACTTGAACAATTGACTAGTAAGTGACACAAATGGGCTCTGAGGATAACACAGTTCTCTCTACTTTCCTGCTTCCTCTGAATATTGAATTGCAAAGTGATGATAAATACAATCTTCTAATTTATACAGCTGTCCGAATTCCTGTCTGGTAAAAAAATAAAAAAATCATTCTGTGCTTGAACCCCTTGACTTCATCATGATGACTGATGAAGAAGGGTATGAAAAGACTGTAAGGAAGAAAAAAAAGAAAAACACAGAAGATACAAAAAAAAAAAAAAAAAAAAATCAATCTGACTCATCAGAGAGGATGACTAATACTCATTGACACAAACACTGAGCGGAAGGTAAATTACTAATCTCTCAATCTGTGGGAAGATATTACACATTTTTCCTGAAGTGTTCTTACTCCTCTGCTCGAGTCCAGAAGGTGGGGAGCGCCAAGGACACAGAGTTGGGATGTAGGAGGCAAAGCAAGGGTGAACACGGATAATCAATGCAACAAGCTAGCACTGAATATCAAGTCTGAGTGGGTGGACACTCCTCTGCACAAACACACACACACACCACCATGACTGAAGACACAAATACATATGTGCACGTGTACACAAACACATACAAGCACTCTCACGTACATACACACACAAACAGATGGTCAGGGGACAACTTTGTTCATTGCGGCTGAGGGAAAAGGTGACATTCCTTATGCTAATTACAAATATGTCTCGACAGGCTCCACTCTCCCTAGAGAGGCTCAAAGGGCAAAACAGGGAAGGAAGTGAGGGGAGAAAAGGAAAAGTGGTAATCTGAAGGAAAGATGAAGGATGAAGGTGATAAGAGGAGTATGGTGGCGACAGATAAGAGTTGTTAGCATTAGTTTAGCTCGCTTAAAGGTTAGGATTCCGTTCATCACTCTGACAGATTTATACAGGAGCCGAATCATCTGCAGAAATCTCTTGTTGTCAGACTACGAGATTCTCGGTGGAATCGAATCCATGTCAAACTAGAAAGCTCAGGGGCGACACTCGTTCGGCTCAGTTGGTAGAGCACCTCATGTACAGAGGCTACAGTCCCCATCGCACCGGTCACAGGTTTGTCTCCTGATCCTCATGTTTCATGGTGCATGTCCTCCCTCACTCTCTCTCTCTTGAGCTGTCCTATCTAATCCTATCTCTATCTAAAAAAGGCCCCAAAACAATTTAAAGGGAAGTTCTGTTATATTCTCTTTTTCAATCTCAGTGTATACTCAACAATAGGTTTCACCTGGGACAGGTCATATAACAATGACTGGCATCATATCACATCTATACAGGGTTCGTAGTAAGTGGCCCGTGTCTTCTGCACTGGGATCTGATTCGTCGGTAGCGCCTAAATAGCCAATTCAGGTGTTTTCATTTTTGTTGTTAAACAAAAAAAAAACACTACAGAGAACATCTAACCAGCTACATTTGTTACTCGTAGAGGTGTATAAAGCTCTCCTTAAAGATATATGGAGTAATACAATTGTACATCTACAGATAATGTACCATTACAGGTTTCACAAGACAAAAGAGGAAATGGGTGAATGGAAGAAGACAGTTCACAAGAGTGTGGGAGGTACAAATGAGTCAACGCTTGACAAAAAAAAAAAAAAAACCAGTAATACACGGGTGTATGGGTCTGACGCCTGAAGGAACAGAACAGAGACAAACACATACATCTATCAGAGACGGGGCCAAGGCGCGACCAGCCTGCAAATACACAGGCGCTGGTTGTATTGACCGTCCCTGCTCCTTTTAATACAGCAGACATGAGAATCATAACGTCAGTAGTTAGGTTGTAAACACATCTATGGCCTATAAAGCTGACTGAACTACCTCTGGTGAAACCGACACCTTGTAGGCGATAAAAGTTGTGTACATATTTATGTGTACCTGTAGGACAGTTATCTGTGCATGTGGTCTTTCTTAAACGAGTAGAGAAGAGATAAATGCAGATTTTTATGCAATTTACACATTTTATAGTGTTTGTTTAGAAAGATTTTGATATTCATTTCTTAAAATCAACTCATACAGCCATGGATAAGAAACTGGAGAACAGTATGGGGAATTTTCCGAACTCAATTTTTATTCTTGAGGTTTTAATATCTCAGGTGTGTGAACAGTACGTGGATGTTGGTGTCACTGAATGGCAATGTGAGATGAAAAAGCTATAAATACAAATGCAGAGGTGGCTCCTTGGTAACTAAAGGAAGGAGTCTCATGGATGAGTGCAGGTGTGATTGAAGTTTTTGCAAGCTTGTGTGAGGTAAAGGATTAGCAGTGGAGGGTATGGAGCGCAAGCTCATACACTGTAAAGTGGGAATGATTATCTGAACAGGACAGCACACTTTATAATACACATTGTATTTGGGAGAAACATTACATGACACCAGACAAATCCAGAAGAAGTAAAATCCCACCCAGACAAATAGAAATCACAAGGCTCCCATTGTAGGGAACAGAGGGAAGCAGGGGGGGGGGGGGAGCATGTAAAGTTTTAGCAATGCAGTGAAAAAGACGAAGAATGTCTTGGACTCAGTAGGAAAGAGAAATGGTGCAGGACAGACTGGTCACTGTCCCTTAAGGAGTAGCTGTGAGCTCATCTAGAAACTGGCTTACACTGAGAATGGCTGCCGCTGGGGCATGTTCCCATGGAAACACAGTCAGCACCAATCTTGGCAAACATCTTTACAAATAAACTGCACTGTAGCATAACTATGCAACCTTGAAGATAGAAACAAAAGGTCTGATGTGCGGAGTGTGACATGCAGAGGAGATGGGATGACAAATAGTTCAGATGTGATGTTTGATGAAGAAGGGTTTTGAATTGTCTTCATTTTTTAACAAACTCCCACTTTGTTATTTTTTTCTCACCTGTGCATCTTCGTGGTTGGTCCTGTACTGGTCCCTGAGAACAGAGGCCCTTCCTCCCTCTTCTTGCCTTATCCCCTTGTCCTTTTTCACATCTGGGCTCCAGAAGTTAACATTGTTCATACTGTGGCCCATCCTTCCTTCCCTTTCTCCATCCAGTTCTTTTCTCAGGTTGTCATTCTGCCTCTGAAGCTCCCTAAGCTGAGATTGTAGATCAAACGTTGAGACCTCCCCCCGTCCCGTGGAGTCCTGTGCCTGGGGATGCCTTGCAGACTGATTCCGCAAACCGGAACTCCCTGCAGGATGCAAAGTTTGGTCTCCATAGGGGTCTGACGGGTGATGCAGCCCATAGGAGGTGATGTTTGGGCTGCTTCCCATGGCTGTTGTCCGATTAGTGTAAGAGGAGCGACTTGTGCTTCTACCAAGTGTCATGGTACCCTTGGGGTACCCACCAGAGGGCTCCAAGGAATCCCGCTCATGAGGGTACATGGTGCCTGAAGTGGCATAGGCAGCACTCAACGACTGGATGTTCTCCATAGACAGGGTTTTACCCCCCGGAGCTGTTGCTGAACCACGAGTTACTCCTTTATCTGTTGACGAGCTAGGTTTGGTCTTTGAACCTGGTCTGGAGACCGAGCATTGACCTCCAGCCTGTTTGGACGCAGGGGCAGGCCCACCCCCAGACACAGAGCCAGGTTCTAGCCCAGATCGAAAGCCTGGTGCAGAACTTGGAGCCTGTTTCCCCTTCCCTTGTTTGGGGGATCTGGAAAAGCGTGAATGAGATGTGTTGCCATCTGTGTGCCCCCCACTCTTTGAGGCAGCAGACAGCTTGCCCTGTGCGGGTTTTGCTCGAATGTTCAAAGGCATTTCTTTTCATATGGCAGAAGTAGACTTCTGAGAGGAAACAGTTAAGGTCGGGTTCACTTTCATGTCCCTTAACTGAACAAGATAGATAATAGGTGTTTAAATAAAGGCCACTTCTGGGCCTTTTAGTTTTCGTCTGTCCATCCCTGATAGTGCAGGTGTTGAGGATGAGTCTTATTTGGTCCCATTAGAAGAAAGTTGCAGTGATTGTTGGCTAGAGGGATCCTAGACACATGGGCCAGAGGTCTTGCAGTTTCAGCTACAGTGTGGGACATTATGGATTCTGTACCAGTAAAGAGGGACAAAGGGATTAAAAGAAAATGTGACACAAGCACTATAGGTTCATTTACCAATAAAAAAAAACCTTATTCTAACTAAAATAAACTCAGCTTCCCTGATCTAAAAATACATATACAGTGTCTTCAGCAATCCCCTGGATATTAGATAGTATGGGTAGTGAAAGTAGGACATAAAAGATTCTGAGTTAACTACCATACGACAGATGAGTGGTTTGGTGTACTAATAGCTGTTTGCTCATTATTATGAAAACCTGAGTCACAGTCACCACAATAAATAGTGAAAGAAGAACAGCAGAGAGATGGACCAGGTTTATCATTTCAGCACCATGGACAGCACTCAATACAAAGAACAGGGAGTGTAATGCATGCTCAGGTCTTAAGGAAACAGTGACATTATAATGCAATTGGCTGTAACATGGGACACTGTGGAGGCACACGGAAGATCAGCCCTTATTATCTTTTCCCCACTTGGACACTTGCAAAGCTCATCTGTTGGCAGACTGCATCAGGGCGGAAGACATGTCTGTACCTGAGGCTTCAAATAAAAACAGACACCTGTGCTACTTGTAAAGTACAGGATTATAAGTGTGCCATCGTTACATTAGATTCAGTTATTAGGCACTATTCCCATTTATTGGGTGATTAGTTGTGTTTGAGGCAAAAACAATAAATAAGTTAAAATACACATTTAACAGGAAATCTAAGTAAGTATGCAGTCCAATATGGGCCAGATATTGGTCACTCTCTCAGTAAAGCAGGGGCAAATCCAAACCATAATCCCTCCTCTAATCCAAGAGGATTGGGTGCTGGGAGTCCCTGCATAGGATGCAACAGAGGGATTGGTTAAATCTACTTGTCAGTCATAATGCTGATGTCAATCCTTTATCCATCATTGTTTGACACAATACATTTAGCCTTCTGTGCCAGCAATGGAGCCTTTGGAGGCTATACTTTTGGGGCAACAGTGGTGCTTCTATATCCAAATTAACCCTGAAAATTAAACTGTAAGAAAGAAAACAAAACCTGATACATAAGTTGCTCTCATTTTTTTCAAAACAAGCAAGCAGCAAAGATGATATTTGGCTGCTGGGAAGGATTAGCCTGCCGGTTATTTGAAATAAAATGGAGGTATACAACTGTTTAACTGATAAGTTTACACAGCTGTATCGCTCCATCCTTGTTAAACCCTCCTGACCGGATGAAAGAACAGAGAGAGACGTGACTGTTGAAATTGAAAACATTTTTTTAAAAATGCCACAAGTCTATAAAACACCAAATGTCTTACCTGCCCCAAACCTCTGTACTTTCTTCTGAGTCGGCAGCCAGCTGTTGCCGCAAACAGAAAACTCGAGTCACCATCTACACTGAGGAAATGTTAGCTTTGCTCGTACATTTGCTTTGCTGACACTTATCCGCAGAAACTCCTCTTTTTTTAAGCTGGGCATTCAACAGAGATGTCGTTAACTATGAAGAACGCTGCCTTGTATTTCAAGTTTGGCTCGAGAAAAAGGGTCGATGGGCATGTGCTTACGCAGCCTGGAAACAGACGCCCAAATAACTCTACTACGACCACGGCATGAAGGATTAGTTTCTTGCTCATATGCAATAGGCTACATGAATTCGAGCTAGTGCCTTACATAATAATTAATCTGCCACATAAACTGGTAGCACAGTTTCATTTGTTTAAATAATGTTGCCAAATAATTCCGCGAAACCCCAAATGTGGACGCAACGGGCGCGCTATCTTACCTGACAGGCACCTCTCCATCACCACCGTGAAGTCCTAAACGTACTCTGTCCGACCTCGGCGCAGGCTTCATGATCTCATCGGCTCAATTCTCTCACGATGACCTGTCCTGCCTTCGGGTCCTCGTGGGCGCGCTCTCCCAAGCTGGCGCGTGCGCGACCTACGCGGCGTGGTTGATTCGGCAGCACGAACATGAAGGCTTTTTATTCATATATAGGCAACCTACACACAGCTGCGTGTGCATGACTACTTTTCCCGGTTTAACTTTCAAAGCCTGAAGTGAAAATATAATAGTAGGCCTAGGCCTAAATAAAAAAGATATTATGTCCATACACACAGAGACCCTCAGTCAACGTTTATTTAATCCTATCAAAGTAAGATGTGTTCGTTATATTAGTTGAGACACGTGATTGCATAAAGCAAGGGAGGGTGGGGGGCTGCAGCTGTTCAGTTCACTGCTCGGTATAACTCTTCCAGAACATTAAAAAGAATAAACCAACTACAATAAAAAAACATTTTGTGGCAGTTTTACTTGGCTTGGTTTTACTAATACCAAATGTAAAATCGTTTGTTATTTACAGGTTAACACAGATGTTATCTTATCTGTTGCTACCTTTAGTGTATTGCTTGCACTTATCTCAAATAGCTTTGATCTAGTGAACTGGTGAGCAGCCTCCATAGACAATGTAAACAATTCTTAACTTAAATGGATGAGGAAATTGTCACACCTATGCTGTAAAACAATCATTCTCAATTCCTCATAATATATAAGTAAGGGGAACTGAAATTTAACAAGGAATGTGGGGGTATTTATATATCCTATACAATACAGGTGTGATGTTCATTTTCAGTACTTAATGTAATCAATATAGTTAACTGAAATAGAGTTAGTATGTAGGTATAATGTGATGTCTATAAACAATGTACAGTTCCTTAGTTTAGCCTACCCTCTAGGGTAGGCTAAACTAAACATCTCTTTGCCCGAAACATACTCTTTTCAAAGAGGATTTAAGGTCGGTAAAAGGCAAAAGAAAAAAGAAAGAAAGGTGAAGACCAGTTAAGAGAGGAATTCAAATAATGAATGTTTAATTTTGATAAAACAGATCTTTAAATTTAGAAATTAACATGCATTAGTTACTCTGTTAATAAAAAAAATGCTATTATTAACATCAGCAATATCTCTATGACACAACCTAGGTTAAGTCTCAAAGTGAGGTAATGGCAAGACTTTACATTTTAAGTACTTGTATGTCTCTGTGCGTTTCATCAGCTGTTAAAAGGCAGTCATATAAAACCTTCACTCATGTCTTTGTCATACAAGTTGAGGTTATCTGATGACAATGCCATTCTCACTTGGTTCCAGAAAAGGGGTTGTGCCCTCGGGTTTCTTGGCCATGACAACACAGACTTTCTGCACAGCCTTCTTCTCAGCTGAAGGTACTTCAGTTTGGGAAACAGCTCATCCAATAGAACAAGCACAGCTACATCAACCTTCAGAAAAACAGGAGATAAATCAGTGTTACGAAAAAGTTGTTGACAACATATGGTTCAGTTGTACTTTCAAAAATGCATATGAGAAATAAAAAGTGTCTTTCACAAACCTTCTCATCCAGAAGTCGCTGCTGAACCATGAAGAAAGCCTGGCGAATCACGCCATTCACTGTGTCATCACCACTAAAGCCACTGGACAGCACAAACACTGTCTTCACACTGCCATAGACAGCATTGTATAAATTTTCAATACATGAAAGACCAGGAATCCAGTCCCTCTCCTCCAGACAGAGACAAAATGTCCTGTGACCTGAATTCTCCAGATTGTAAATTAACTCATTGTAGACCCAATCCCTCACAGCATGGTTCCTGGTGTCAAACACCACGAATGCATCATAGTGATAAGGTGAATCACTTCTAACCAGCTGGGAGTAGCCCTTGTGTCCAGCCCAGAGTACCTGTAGGCAATACCACAGATCCCAGCCATAGAGATGCTTAAGCAGAGGTAGAACGGTGAATGTCACAGTCAGGAAGGAGCAGACGAAGGATGCTAAGCTACCATAAATGTCCTGGCAGGAATGTTGATCCATGCGGAGTATGCTCTCCCCTTGTTGGGACTCCGGATATTCACAGTGTACACCCGTAAATAGATAAGGAATGTGTATTGGAGTTGTACGCAAGAATTCTGCAAACCATGATGTATCACAGTCACATTTAAATGGGTTTGCATGCAGGGTGAGCTTCTGAAGGGCACTACCATTTTGAAAAGGGGCAGGGAGAAACTGACGATTCAACTCTTTGATGTGATTGTGGTTCAGATACAGATATTGCAAGGACTTTGCCTTACTTAAGAAATCCTCAGGAATGCAACTTAGGTGATTGTGACTGAGGTCCAAGTGAGAAAAATCATCTCCAAATTCAATGACTTCAGCGGGCAAGTTAGTGAGGTTGTTTTGACTGAGGTCTAGGAAACGTAAATTTCTGAGCGCTGAGATGTTAAGCCATGGGAAATACTTTAATTGATTGTTGCTAATGCTAAGGTGAGTAATGCTTACTGGGAGGCTACACAAGACATCTGGTGAGATAGAAATCAGTGCATTGTTAGAGATGTCTAAGTAGGCAAGGTTTGTTAGGTTTTGGAAGAAATGAGTATATCTGTTGTTATCAAAATTCCACATTATGTCCAAGTGGTTTCCATTAAAGTAGAGGAATTTCAAAGAGTTGCTGATCAGCCTTTGATCAATTCGCATCCCAATGCCATTATTTGCCAGACTTAACACTTCTAGGTTGGTCAGATACTGGAGAAACTCTAAGCGATGGCCCATTCCCCTCATATTGAAGTGATAATCATTGTAACTAACGTCCAACACCTTCAGTGTGGCATTTAGCTCACTGAAAGCTTCTTTATAATAAAAATCAAGTCTATTGTACGACATGTCAAGAAAAACTAATTTTTCCATGCTATCAAACAGCCCTGGCTTCAGTGTTTGACTCATGTAATTGTAGGAAAGGTCTAAACAAACAGCATTTTCCATGCCCTCAAACACCCTTTTGTTTAAAGACAGGATGTCATTTTGCGAGAGGTCGAATGTGAGACTATCTCTGCACAATTGGTTTCTGAAGTCCCATAGCGATGGAAACCCAGACACATTGTCCCCAGACATTTCCAACCTTGGTGACTGATTCGAATCCCAAATGCCATCTCCAGATGCTTCTTCTCGGTCAAATAGCATGAGTGATGGATAAGGAAAATTCTGTGTGAGCAATTTTTGGTTTTGACATGTTTCCTGTGCCACGTTCTCTGATGACAGACTCAGACAACATGGAAGGAAATCAAGCATGTTTTGGGAGAGGTCAATTTTGATGAGAGACGGTAACTGTCTTAGAGCTTTCAAATTGCAAGTATTGATGAAATTCATTCTCATTTCTAGTTTTCTTAGATTATGTAGTTTGGAGAGAACGCTAAAGCTCTCATTCGAAACCTTGTGGAAGAAGTTACCACTGAGAAGAAGATATTGTAGCCCAGATATGTTGCCAATATGTGGAGAAAGGACCAGTTCAGGAAATGTTTTCAGTGGTTTATAGTTATAGATAAGGCTAATCCAAGTGAGGCCCTTCAGCTCCGAAAAGAAGGTGCCATTACGTATTGCAAATGCCAGGAGATTGTCAGAGAGGTCTAATCTATGTAAATTTTTCAAAGGTTGGAAAAGACCCTCTGGGAATGTTGTTAAAGAGTTCCCTCTTAAGCTTAAAAAAGTGATGGAGCTGTTTTCAGCGTAGAGTGAGTTTGGATGGAGGTTAAGTGATTGGTTATGTGGGCAAGGGAAGCAGGGTCTGGCTGCGTGGTCACAACGCTGGCAATTCCACTCTAAATTTAAATACTCGAGGACAGTCAAGTTAGCAAAAGCTCTGTCTAAGATCTCTGTGATTGTGTTCTCCCTTAAATCCAGGCTCTCTAGAGAGGGTGGCAACTCTTTAGGTACAGCAGTCAAATTATTATAACCCAGGGTAAGGTTTTTAAGTTTAGGGAGCTCTCTGAAAACCCTCTCACTGATGTAAAAAGACTGTTTGCAAGGGTTTGCATAATAGCAGTTCTTTGCTAGTAGCAGCTGTTCGAGAAAAGGCGTTTTCAAGGGGTCAGCAATGTGGAAGATATGATTATTCTGTAGATCAAGTAACTTCAGGCTTTTAGGTAACAGGGGGATAGAAGTGAGGCTGTTTCCTGACAGATACAAAAATTCAAGCTTCAGTAGTTCCTTTAAGGCGTAGTTGTCGATCCTCATCTCACATAAGTGGTCATCCAAAGGTCTCAGCTGACCTGGTTCGCAGTTTCCCATTATTTTCAGAGTGCGTAGGTTTGGAACACCTAAAAAAGCATCCTGCTCCACTCGCTGTATCTTAGTCCGACTTAAATAGAGTGAAATGACAGCTTTAGACTTGATGGGAGGGATATGCGTGATGGGTCTGTAGTCGCAGTCCACTGTGGTATAGTTAACATCTGTGTCACACGGGAAGAATTTTGTAATTACACTCCTCACTGATGGGAGAAGTAGACAAAGGATCAGGATCTTCTTTAACACAGCCTAAAAGAAAAGAAGTCAAGCATTACCAATTTTTTCTCAGACAAGTCATTATTCAAGGTAAATGATATCAATCTTCAGCACAATCCGGAAAAAGTCACTTTGCTTCGTCAGCTGTTTCCAAACACACACACAATGGATTCAGAAAGTAATCATACTCCTTCACTTTTTTCTAGTCTTATGTTGCAGCCTTATGGTTAAATCAATCTAATTATTTTTTCCCTAACCAGTCGATACTCAATACACCATAATGACAAAGTGGAAACAGAATTTTAGAAATGTTTTGAAAAGGAAAAACTGAAATTTCACATATTCACACCCTTTACTTACTATGTAGTTGAAGCTCTTTTGTTAGCAATTACAGCATCGAGTTTTCTTGGGAATGACACAACAAGCTCTGTACAACTGGATTTGTGGATTTTTCGGCCATTCTTCTCTACAGATCCTCTCAACCATCGAACATTGCTGTACAGCCATTTTAAGGTCTCTCAAGAGATGTTAAATTGGGGTAAAGTCAGAGGTCTGGCTGGGCTACTCAAGGAAACTAACAGTTGTATGAGGTCATTGACGATAATCCTTCAGGCCAGTCTGAAGTCCTGAGCGCTCTGGGCCAGGTTTTCATTAAGCATAGCTCCATTCAGCGTTCCCTGAATCATGGTCAGTTGCCTCATGATTCCCTGCTGCTGAAAAACACCCTCAAAGCATGATTTTTTAACCACCATGCTTCACTGTTAGCATGTTGTTGACTGGGGCCTGGTTTCCACCTGACCTGATGCCAACAGTAGAATGGAGGCCAAGCAGTTCAATATTGATTTCATCAGAACAGAGAATCTCGTTTCTGACCGTCTGAGTGTGTCTTCCACTGATGAGAGGCTTCCATCTGGCCAATCTGCCATAAAGTCTCCACACAGGATCATAGAGCTAAGCCATAGTGACCATCATGTTCCTGTTCACCAAAGCTTTTCTCCCCTGATCGCTTAGTTGGGTTAAGCAGCTAGCTATAGGAAGAGTCCTGGTTGTTTCAAACTTTTACCTTTTAAGGAGACTGCTGTGCTGTTGGGTACCTTGACTACAGCAAACATTTTTTGTAACCATCCCCAGATCTTTTGCACACCCCCAAAAAAAATCATGACTCTAAACTCTGCAGTTTCTTATGATATGCATAGATAATCGGTTGTTAAACTGACAGTATTATTTTATTATTAGACCCATGCAGGCATGATCAGAAAAACCTACAAATCCTTGTCAGTTGAGAGTTTCTCAAAATAATAAAGTAGAGGACAACAGTGGGCGAAGAACCTCTCTGAGCAACCACTAAGAGCATTTAATCTTCTCTAATTTAAGAAGAAACAGAATTTCATGCAGCCGAGCCTGAAAGGGGGAGGCTGCGATGACTTCCATAAGAGAAGAATTAACTGACAGTAATATTGACAGGCATGTGACTTTCTGAATCAAGTCCTTACAATTGAATTTAAATGGATACCAGTTAACATAACATCTCAAAGATCATGATAAATGGAAGGCACCTGATCTAAAAATGCAAAGGGTCTAAAAACAGTGTTATATTAGTTTTTCCTTTCCAATAAATTAGCAAACATCTCTAAAAGTCAGTTTCCACTGTTTCATGATGGTGTATTACAGTGTACTGTAGATTTATGAGAACACAATTTTATTTCATTAATTTTACCATAAGGTTGCCACACAACAATATAAGATAAAGTGAAGGGGTCAGAATACTTTCTAGATGTACTCTACATTTATTATGCAACAATGTACGATGTAATAAATCTGTAAAAATGTAGCACTTACCATCATAGGTACAGAGTGCATCTTAAACGCTTCACTGGGATCAAGATGAAGCCAGCTTTAGTCCAGGTGTGGAGACGAAAATGACATACAAAAGTCTGTCATGGCAAGAAACTGGACGAGTTAATGCAGAAGTGAAAGCGTGTGGTCAAATTTTACCCTTATGCAAATCTGACCTTTTCCAAAGAGCATCAGATAAACAGCAGTATCTTTGGTCACAACTGCTTAAGAATATATAATGGGTCACAGACACTAAAATCCTACTTACTGACTGTAACGACAGAACCATAAAAAGGGAGGGAATCAAAACGTTTTTTTTTCCCTCCAACAAGTTAACACAGTAGGATGACTTCCTTAAATCCCTAAGAGTTCTAAAGAAAAGGTAGAAGGAAGTGACGCAAAACTTCCACACCCAGTTCAGTTTCAACCTGCTGAAACCCTCATCAGCGACACAAGCAGTATTTGAATCTTTAATCTAAACTCAAACACAATTTACAGACAAAAAAGCCCTTTATTTTCTTTTGTTATGCAAAATTAACAAACTTTGCAGATTAAACAAACACGTTTTTATTCAAGTGCTGTGTTAAAACTATCGCTCCTTCATCACTTTCAATCAAGCAACCATGGAAACACCATACAGTAGTTACTGTACTCATAGATTACAGGTAGTGTATATATTTACAGGGAATCTTAATGTTGGAAAGCACTTTAAATTCTTTGGCGTAGATTATCCCTCACACGGTCACTTGCTGTTATCTGATATAGACCATCACTGACACATATGTTGAATTATCCATAGAGCGACATTCATAAAGCCGTCAGACTCAGCATCCACCTTGGACAGAGCATGATTGTTGCCTTGGTACCACAACAACCTAAAAAGAAAAAAAAAACTGAATGATCAACAAAAGCCATGTTGTGCATCACATACCTGACAATAAATAGTGTGTGGCTGCTTACCGCACTGGGACCTGCTTTGCTTTTAGAGCTCTGTAATATTCAATTCCTTGCTTGCTTGGTACACGCTTGTCATCTTCCCCTAACAGAAGCAACACTGGTGTCTGTACCTAAATGGGAGACAGTTGGTAGTTACCATAGTGGTCATCAACGCAGATGCAAAAAGTAGACTCATATGCAGAGATACTCTTACCTGTGGAACGTGTTTAATGGGAGACTTGTTTAACATCTGTTCCCAAACAGCTGGATCGGGTAGACAGTCTGTGCTGTAGTCGAAGCCGGCCTCAAACATGCACCTGCAAAAGTCATGGTTAAACATCAAGCAGCAGTGGGGGCAAAGTAGATCACATAACGGCGTTGAGGTCCTTTATTCCCACAGTATTTGTGTTTGTACATAATTGAAGATTCCCGTCTCTAACAGGGGTGTCAGGTGTGCAATAAACGAAAACAAGAAATGAGTGGTTGTGGCGAGCTGGTGTAAAAAAAATAAAACAATGTGACATTCTTACCAGTCTGGGATATCCGTGCAGCCAATCATAGATGCCAGATTGATGACGGGGTTGCGAGCCACACAGGCCTTGTAGAACCCTGGGTACTGGCCAATGAGATGACAGGCCAGGAAACCACCGTGGGAGCCCCCAGAAACTGACACCTTCTGTGTGTCGAACTCGCCACCTTTCAGAACACTTTCCACAGCGAACTGACGGTGGAGGGGATGGGTTGTGAGAGAAAAAGGCAGACAAGGCTAGATTTGAGAAAAACTTTAAGGACTTTGACTTTTCCTTCTGTTGTTGTGTATTCATTTGATTTGTTTTCTACTTATTTTTATCCACAGCTATTGTGAAATAACTCAATCAATAAATCAACACGTTAGCAATAAGCTTAAAGAAACTCCTTAACTCTGTTTTACCAGCTTAAGCAAAAGACACCTTTAATGTTAAACAGTGTCATGAATTGAAAATGTAATGATCATGTTGTCTATGAGCATCTTTTTTTATTCTTACTTGAACATCTTTCACATCCTGGGTGCCGACATTTCCAGGTAATGAGAGGATGTTGTCCTGCCCGAACCCGATGGAGCCACGATAGTTTACTGCATGATGAAAAAATACACACTGACAAGACTGACATGGATGTTTCAGCGCTGATGATGAAGATGTCTAATTATAGTTACTCATTACGTTTTAGACAGATTTTGTACATCTGATAGTACCCTGGAAAAGCAGGTGAGCCTAAGACTTTTTTTTTTTAGACTCAAATAAAAAAATAAAAAAATTCTTTAATTATTTTTTTTTTTAAACAGCCCCCCCCCCTGCCCTTTTTGGTTTCCATGACAGCGTGATCGAGACTGTGTCAACAGACGATGGACATGCTGAGCAGCTGCAACTTCCCCAGTGAAACAAAACGAATGTATCTATTAGAACAGAAAAGAGCAATAGAGAAGTAAGGCCAGTTTCGAGTCCTTATCAGCAGTCTACTAGTTTGAAGACATTCAAATTAAAAACTTTTTTCCCCTCTATTGTAAAAGTACCAGGTAACACCATGCCGAGACCTGTTATGCAAAAACAGCAGGCTCCAGAGAGATTTTTAGCATCTGAAAAGGTACAGTAGGAAAAAAAAAACTCAAGTGTCTAATGACTTAGGAAGAAAAGTACAATCAATGTACTTTTCTGGTCTTGGAGCACGCAGACTAACTGGAATATGCACCAGGCTTCTGTTACTGGAAGGAGGCAGCTTGTGAAACTTGCTTGAGCACATTTCCCTATAAATGATGGTGATGATAAACCTCTGCAAAAAAACTCACACAACCAACTACACACTACCCTTTTAACTTACCCAGTAATATGCCAAAGCCCATCCGGCACATCACAGATGATGACAGCATCCAGCTGGCCACAATCACAGAGTGAGGACCCCCTTTGAAAAAGACAATCAAATGCATTTACCATCTCTGTGTCTTTATGTGATCAGTCTAGAAGGACTAAATACTTCAAAGAACAAACATTTTGCTTGAAGAATGAATATATGCTGACATTACATGCTTTTTGATAAAACATTTTTTATTAAGGCCACCATTGTCATAGCAACCATTGCTGGCGATGCCAACCTTGTCTGCAGCAGCAGCAGCAGCTCATGACTGAAAGGAACAAATCACTAAACAGGTTGAGAGATTTCAACCTGAAAATAAATTTCTACTTAGCACACTCTGAACATACATTTGTTTTGTTTTTTTAAAAACCTGTATCTGTATAACACGCTTCAATGGATGTAATACTTCCTGACTGTTGGTTCTGTTTGCACAAAATGGAACCATAATGAGAGTAACCTACCATGAGGACTGACGATAAGAGGCAGCTTCACTCCGTCTTTAACCTCCTTCGGTTTGATCAGCAAAGCTTCAAAATCAAGGCCAGCTGGAAGAATATATATAGAATATTAATGAGATAGTCCCCCTAAGATTACAAACACAGCTTTTGTGTGTCATACAGTCAGTCATCTTTTTAACCCTCTATTTACTGAAAGACAGAATTATTCTTCCTGACATTAAGAGTCACAGAGGCTTCCTACTTTAACAAACCTGTCACAGCAAAGTCAAAGTCAAGTTGGTAACTTTGCGATAAATCTCATCTATGTGACCTTGCAGTTTAGATTTTCCGCCAACATCATCGTTGAGAGGTTTAATACTTTAAGATGTTTGTGTTGTTGATGTGTGTGAAACAAATTGAAGGGCAATTATTTTCCTGCAAAACATGTCTTCTGAGCTGTTCAATTTCAAAAGTGAATTCTTACGGTATTGACTGTTGTCTTGCTCTGGAGGAGGGGTAAAAGTCAAGATCTGCCAATCAATATCCGGCAACGTCTGAGAGTCTTCCAAAGTAACCCACGCCACTTCCTCCTGAGAGTCGCTTGGGAGAAGGAAAGCCACCCTCTGAAACACAGAAATTACAATAGACTATATGACATATACCGGTAATACTTCTCCATCACGTGATAGGTTCTTTTTTTTTTTCTTTTTTGAGTAAAGAACATTGCTCAGAAAAGTAAGGAGCCTACCAGACTCGGGGGGCAGTTTGGAGAGCAGCAGCTGACCACCATCAGATCTCTCTCTATGTTGAGCAGACACCAGTTTCCCACATCCGATTCTTCAGGGAAACACAGAACATAATTAGACAATGAACAGGTTCTATGGCTGCAACCAAAGAAATGAAATAGGTTAACGTGTTGTAAGAGATGGAGGCAACCGAAAAAACAGGGAGGACAGACTAAATCTGAGCAACTCCACGGGTTATAAATCCGTCTTTCGACTCACTTGAAGTCAGAGAGGAGATGCTCCCAGTGCTTGTATCCACAACCAACAGCTCCTACATGAGAGACCACAAACTATTTGTACACTATTCTCCAGCTTCACATGTAAAAAAAAATAATAATAATTTTTGTCTTAACATTTGTTATAGTAACAGTCGATTTCCCAAAGCTTTTCTGTACCTTGCGGCTGCGCTGAGGACAAGCAACAATTATACGCTGACTGTCAGCGGACCAGCACTGAGGGGACAACTGAGAAGTGTAGATACCAGCAAAGCCATCTGTAAAGAGACACACAAGCACAATCCAAATTTGATATGGCATTAAACTGGTTTTATTTGTGTCACTGCCAAGAGTTTCTCACCCTCTCGAGGCCTCTTCACCACGTCCACCACCACAGAGGTCTTCTTAGTGTACCAGTCATACTGGATGTGCAACATGCAAGCAGAAACAAGTGCAAATGCTTGAGAATAACAAACATTATTCCACATTATTATTCCATATTTTGATAGGACAGAGAATAGAGTAGAATATCAGGGAGAGAGTGTATAAGAGCTGCAGGATGGACTCGCACCCGGGCCCACCGCCTCAAGGACTATAGACGCTGTGCATGGCGCGCAACCTGCCAGCTTGGCCATCTGCGCCCCTTGTTACCCAGTCTTTTAAGATAGGAGAGGGCCTTTTGTACAGAAGGGAAGTGTCAATGTGTAAATGGTGAAAGAGGCGTTTCTAACCATACAGAGGCGGCTGCATTGCATGTGTGGTCCAAACACAGAACATTCCAGGTAAACAATCCGACACTGATCTGGGCTCAGTCTGGGGGAGTACACTGCACTGGTGCCTGATGACAGCTGTTCTAAAGAAACAAAAATGGCAACAGTAACATTTACAGTAGCGCCTCACTTCATATGCACCTGTAATTGTTCTGTACACAACATTTAAAATGAGCTAAAACAAGAACAATTTTACAATTTTCTTGAATATAAATGACTGATAACTCACGGGAGATTAAAAGCAAAAGACCTTGTGTGAAATATCACAGGTGCAGGAGGGGGCTTGTATTCATCTAGATCGTGTTTATGACTGAGGTAGTACAGTTCTAATAACAGGGGAGAGTCAGCAACTTACCACATTTCCCACCAGTGAGATCCACATAGAACAAAGACGACCTGACAGAGAAAACATGACATTAATAGCAGTATGAGCACGAACACACTTCTGATCAGCGAGAGTTCATTCTTCTCAGTCAGGAAAAGGTTATTACCTCCTGTTTGGGCAGTACTTGAGGCCAAGTCTGAAAGGCTCATGCCACCAGCCTACAAACACCACACCCGTGTCCCCTGGAGCCCAAAATGCCTTCAGAGTAAGAAACAGAGTTCATGAAAAAAAATTCAACACAGAGAGTCTTGAACTGTCACACAGACTGCTGTACCTACCTGTCCAGGTGAGATACTTTCAGGCACTCCCTCCAACACAGAGACGTTGTCACCATCGATATCCAAAACACAAAGCACTGGACAGCTCTTACTAACCAGTGCCTCTCCCCAGTCCTCACGGAAGACAAACTGCTCCCCCTGCAGGGATAAAAAAAACAAAAAACACTTTCACTAAAGCTGGAGGATAATCTAGACAGATTACTCAACGACACAAGAAAATCGTATATGTTTCTGAAAGGGTTCATTGCGTTTACTTTAACAGAGTCCTTTTTCTCCACCCTCGAGGTCTCCTCCTCATCTCCAGCGGACGACAACACAGACGAGTCCGTCTACAAAAATAAAGAGAAAAAATAAGTCATAACAAAAGGTGTAATAGCGACTAGTCTGACTAGTCTCTAGTGCTTTTTTTAATGCACTGCAGGTTTGCACTGTGGGTTGAGGGGAATGCAATTTCATCTGTGCTGTATGTTTAACATGGAGCATATTTGACAATAAAGCCTACGAACGAACAAATTATCTCACAAACAAATGTCACACTCGCACAATAAATTAAGTGGTTGTTAGGGCAACACCCCTATCAGTGTTCATTTGTCAAAGCATTTGGATTTTGAAAAGCAATGGAAAATACCCAGAGGTTATTCAACTGCAATTTTTACAATGTCTAAGCTGGCGTTGCAGTGATTCGCTTACTTTAAATGAAGTGTTTAAAACTGCTGAGATAAATGTGATCCAGTCTGGTGTGGTGTAAATCTCTCCTTTACAGGATTGAAAAGGCAGACATTGTAAACCAATGAAGAACACCACAGCTGTTCTCTGCTCTTCGTAGTTTATTCATGATTAACACTGAATTACAGACCTGGAAGAAAGATTCTGCCTTCGGCCTCTTCCTCTCTGCCACGTACAGGAGGTGGGTCTCAGAGTGGGACCAAACCAAGCAGCCAAACTGGTCTATGGAAGTCAAGCAAAGTGTTATGGGCTCCTGAACGGCAAATTTAAAAGGCGACATTTTTATACAAATAGGTCATCTGAAGTGCAAAGAACTCACCATCTTCAAAGACTTTGCCGTGCTTTTTTAAAGCCGTTAGGTTGATGCTCTTCATCTTTATGTTTTTACTCCAAATCTAAAAGATCACAGAGAGTCAAGACATTTTACACCCAGGCTTTAGGTGCAGATGAGTAAAAGATAACTGTAGATGAACACCCAACAGAGGTCATTTACAAGTCAAAAGAAGACATGATTCAGGTCAGAAAGGACTCAGTGTTGAGCCTGTGTCCGATTGAAAGACCACACACCTCCAGAAACTGTATGTCCTCCCCTTTGACTTTGCACTCTCTGACAACAGCTTTCATTTCACCTGAAGGGGAATCCTTACTTAGCAATCTGCCAGGAGGAACACAATTGATGGGTCAGTGGGTTTAGGTCTACATGTAAGAACTTCTTCAACCTCTCAGAGACAAGACGTGAACAGGATTACATACTCTCCTCTGATCTCAGTGCTGTTTCCAGAGGCCCCAGAAAAGACCACCGACTTGTCATCGTGGAATACGATGTACTGTCTGCAGAACTTGACATTCTCATTCCTCTCCAGATCACACTGGCTCCATTCTGCGGAGGAAAATTAACACACATCAATTCATTTCCATGCAGATAGACACAGAAAAATATTGTCATAGGCAAAGTTTAAGTCTACCTGTGTAGATGTTGCTGTATTTGCCTCCATACTGAGAAGTGATGACAGGTCCCAAATCTGCTTTCCTTAAGGAGGGGAAGAGGCTGAGTTCTCTGTAGAGTCGCACAATGTCCTCAGGGTTGGTAATCACCTGATAACAAGCGGCAGAATAACTCAAATTACGCCTCAGTGATCCAAACACGGTCAACAATGTCCTATTCATTCCCTAGCTAGTAAGCTAACCAGCCGTATATAAGTTTGTACAGTACATAGTTTCACACCAAAACCAAGGAAAGCAACTGCTGAGATAAAGTAAGCAAGGTTGTCCTTTTCTAACGATCTCTCGTGGATTTAATTTGACCAGGAAGTTCACCGGAGCACTGTCAGTATGCTAGCTTGACTTTTGAGCTCGTGGCTAACGTCATTAATGTAGCTTTTTTTTTTTCCTTCCAAAAATGACATGACAACATAATGACCAGCAGCAACACGCCTGCACCTTTATTCTTATTTATTTTGAAAATCGGTATCTGTTCAGAATCAAAGGAAAAGTCAGTTTAGTCCCATCATACCTGCGACTCCATAATTGAGACGGTGTGTGTCGCTAGTCAACAAATACCGAGCAGTTAACGACAATGGACTTTTTCTTCGTCTTCTTCGCCTGTAAGGTATCATGGCGGTTGGCAAACAACAAATTAGTGAATTTCCGCCACCTACTGGTAAGGAGCGTGGATCAAAATATTCTAACGCGTACTATTTTATATAAAGGATAATTACATGCATTGTATTTGCTGTCTGTATGTTGTGAATGTAATTTCTGCAGGACTCTCTTGAAATGGTTTTTCCTGGATAAATAAATGTGAAAGAAATAATTATGAAAAAAGGGGGAACGCTCAGTTTGTTTAAGGAAATCGAATAAATACCTATATTCTGCATTTTCTGAGTGCTTGTGTAAGATATCTATTACATCTAATTGTATGTCTTCTTTTTAAAGGCGAGACGCAACGAACATAACAACTTCACCTGTCAACTAAAAGTTAAATCCCTGGTAAACAGTTTGAGTAAAAACTGTTTAAGGTGAGTTTAAAAGCGTCACTTCAAACGAGATTTTATTTTTAGATTTACACGGCTAGTTTTATTTTGAAGGCATATCAACTTCACAACTCTCAACCGGAAGCAGACGACAAATTAAATTACATTTATATCAACGCCCTCTTGCATAGTCTATGGAATATTTTAAAATGTGTTTATTTAGATGTTTTTCGAATTAACTGATGTGTCGTTCTGTCAAAGTTAAACATATATATATTACTTGATAAAAAAAATACGTTATAGCTCAAATTACACGTATATGTCAAGGAGTGCAGTTTCTGTCAGTCAGACCGGGTAGGTGGGGTCACAAAGAGCCAAGATGGCGGACTTTGAGGAGCCGCTGTCAGAAGAAGAGAAGGTTGGGAGCCTTAAATTCTTTCCTCAAGGCATTTGTTTCTTATTATTTTTAAGGAGTTGCTATTGTTACATTTTCACTTGGTTTGATGCTGAAGTTTTAAACAGAGAATGTCGTTTTTTTGTTCATATATTAAAATGAAAAAGTTGTGTCTGTATGCTACCACTAGCCAACTATCCAATGCTAGCAAAAGCTTCGTTCATTAGCGGCGTAATCAAATTAAAACCCTGGTTACTAATGTAAGGACTTTTCAGGAGTTGTACATGAACACAAATGATTTGCTATGAACAAACCAGCAACCGTTCTCAGCAGTCGCGTTGCAATGTTAATGGTAGCCTGAAATAATTATTACAGTGTGAGCCACTCCTCCCTTATAACCTAAGCTAACATTAGCGGCTAACGTTACTTTGCTCTGGATTTCTGGGTCAACCAGATTCAGTTTCAGCTCAAATAGTTCTCCCCTGTCACATGGCTTCAGATCAGACTATGGGGGTATCTAATATGTAGCTGCAGTCTGATAGCGACACCATCTGTAACACTAGTGTCAGCTGGCCATATTACCACTTTGAGAAGAAGTTGAATTGCTCTGAACTACAGACTGCTGTCAGACTGTTTTATTTACCTAAACTTTAGGTAAATAAAACAGGTCCTGTTAGGTCCTAAAGCAACAAGTCAATCATTAAAAAACCTCATAGGTTGAGTTACAGCTAGAAACAAGACTTTGGCTAATCTCCCAACATGGAAACACATTACATTTAAAAATATTTGCTGGTCAACAGAGAAAATGAGGACATGGTTTAATGCCACAAAATCTACACAAACAGGTTTTTTTTGCTTATATTTTATGTTTCTGTAATCGTGAAGTGTATTGAAGTACTGCTTATCCTCTGTTTAGGTTAGTTAATCTGTCTCCTTATTACAGTCATTTGTATTGAATATATTATCATGCTCTAACGTGGTTATTGAAAACACATGCTTGCAGTTTTATATGCATTGTTGTCACACCTACAAAAAAAATCGTCCATACAAATGTTCAGATCGTAGTCTTGTTAAAGAGCTTTGGTTTGTGGTAACTTTATTTTACAGTTCCAGTATGTTAAGTGTATTATATTTTGTCTTTGTGCTGAGTGAATCAGCAGGCACATATTATCATGAAGGCTGAATTGATCACTTGCATTATTTCTTTCGTTAGGTCCGCATTGCAGCCAACTTTGTGACTCATGCCCCGCCAGGAGAGTTCAATGAAGTCTTCAATGGTAAGAAGTGGCCAATTGAAACAGATGCAAATGAAATGATACAGTATAAAAAACGGCTTTATGTTGCCTCTAACAATACAATCGTATTCTATATTCTATAAAGACCCGTGCAAATGGCGATTTGTTGAGTCTTTTTTTCCCTGTGGGTTACTTCTTTTTTTTTTTTGGCTTTGTAGATGTGCGGCTTCTTCTCAACAATGACAACCTCCTTAGGGAGGGGGCATCACAGTAAGTAATACTTATTTCAGAAATGTACAAGTATTTCGGACTTCTCATAGGGCAAGTATTGGCAAATTGTAGCTTATTACATTGATAGATCTTTAGCACAGCCAATGTTCCTAATTTGTCAAAGAAAACCTATTTTGTGTTGAATCATGGATGCTTATTCTACCTCTGTCTGTTGTCCAGCTCCTTCGCCCAATATAACATGGATCAGTTTACTCCTGCCAAACTAGAGGGCTATGACGAGCCGGTATTATTCATCCTTCAGTTTTTTTTGTTTGTTTTTTTTAAATTAGTTCCAGATGAGCACTTTTTTTCAGCCAGAGTTTGCCCAACTTCTGATCTTTTTGTGTTTTTGTAGGTCCTGATCACAGAGCATGGTGACCTTGGTCAGGGACGTTTCCTTGACCCCCGTAACTGCTTGTCTTTTCGCTTTGACCACCTAAGAAAAGAAGTGAGTGACGTGCAGCCATGTGAAGGAGAGACGACCCTGAGTAGCTGGAGAGATGCCTGTGATACTTCTCTTAGTGCCTATGTCAAAGAGCACTACCCCTCTGGAGTTTGCACTGTAAGGCACTCAAAATAACTGTGATTTGTGTCAATATCAAATACAATTTACCCATACCACCTCTGTATGGCAGGTATATGGAAAAACGGTTGATGGTCAGCAAACAATCATTGCCTGCATTGAAGGACATCAGTTTCAACCCAAAAACTTCTGGTATATTTACTTTCCTACAAAAGTTCCTACAAAACAACAGAATTGTTTAAAATCAAAAAAATGTTCTCTCACTTTCAGTAATGGTAAAGTCTCATTAAAATAAAAGGACTTCTCTTCATATCTCGAACACAGGAATGGGCGCTGTCGGTCAGAGTGGAAGCTCACCCTCGGTCAATCCACTGCACAGGTGGTGGGAGTGTTAAAAATCCAGGTGAAAGGAATTCAGTGATCTCAACTGCATAAATGACACAATCATCCATCCATCCATCCATCCATCCATCCACACAATCAATGTGGATTATTATTTGTCTTTATTTAACTTTAGCTTTCTAATAGAGTTCTTCTGTCTCCAGGTGCACTACTATGAGGATGGGAATGTGCAGCTGGTTAGCCATAAAGAGGTAGAAGAGTCAATACCAGTGACTGTAAGTAACATCGCTTGGAGACCTTTAGTAGGGGTTTCCACCTCAGGTTACGCGTTAAGACGGAATAATTCAACTTCAGGTGAAAACACTGATGGTCATCTTGTTTGTTTTTGTAACAGAATGAAAGCCAGACAGCCAAGGAATTTGTTGATATCATTGAGAATGCAGAAAATGACTACCAGGTAAGCTACCATGTAATGAGAGGAATTTATTTTTGATTTAACAGGATGATGTAATTCTACAAAGTGCACAGAGTTTAACGCCATCGCTAATTTTCTAACTCTGGGCCCTGTTTGTGCCTTTAGGTAAACGTGTGTAAAATATACAGCATTCAGTAACATTTAATCACGTAAAACATGAGGAGATGATAAATACATATACTACAATATAACTACCGTAAATTCCGTACTATAAGCCGCTACTTTTTTCTCACACTTCGAGCACTGCGGCTTCTACTCCGGTGCGGCTAATGCATGGATTTTTTATGGGGGACAATGAGCTTGTGCCGCAAAAACATTTGACTTCGTCACGTCGGATCTTAATATCAGTCATTTTGCGCTTCATGCACGCACCCTCATCATGGAAAACACACGGAGAAATGCATATGATGTAGCTTTCAAGTTAAAGGCGATTGACCTGGCTGTCAAAGAAGCTAACAGAGCTGCTGCACGTTAAGATGACTCTGACAGCGACAACAGAGACTGAGGAAGTGAGTAATGAAGTCATTCTGAGGCAGTGAATGGATGGACTTTTTCTTGTGAAATATATTATGGTCATCTTTTTCATCAGCCGTGTTACAGACACCGTCGGCTAGGCTTCGTATTGTAACGGTTCATGTTGTAAAGTCAGTAGTTGATAATGTGTTCATAATTCCGATTATGTGGAGAGTCAGTGAATGCACCAGCGAGAACGCTTTGAGTGGCTGTATGAGAGAATGCTGGGGGAGAGAGTTGGATTGTTACGGCAAGTTATGTGTTGCTCTCTGCTGTAAACGGCGTGGTCACGGCCGACAGTGATCGGGTTATTTAAGTTATTATTTGAACGCTCTCGTCGTCCTTTAACGTCCGTACGGACGCTACAGTATTTGCGGATGTTACCGGTAGCCTACGTCTGTGTAAATAGCTCTTGTTATAGCGTGGACACCTGCGGCTTATAATCAAGTGCGGCTTATATATGTACAAATACATTTATTTACTTATTTTTAGCCGGTGCGGCTTATATCCAGGTGCGCTCAATAGTACGGAATTTACGGTATATGAACATTATATTAAATATAAAAACATTTCCCTTTGAGGGATTAATAAAGTGTAAATTATTATGAATAACCAAACTCAATTTGAAAATTCCAATACAACAGTTAGGTCAATACACATTCTATTGATCTGACTTAAATGATACATGTTAGTTATATTATATAAGCATACCATACTGGACGATTTAAATGAAAAAGCAAATTAAGTTTTGTACTGAATAATTGTTTCTTTTCACTTTTTCCCCCCTTAAGACTGCGATCAGTGAGAACTACCAGACCATGTCGGACACCACCTTCAAGGCCCTGCGTCGCCAGCTGCCTGTCACGCGCACTAAGATTGACTGGAATAAGATTCTTAGTTACAAAATTGGCAAGGAGATGCAGAATGTGTAGAGGAAGGCCAGGGACTGACCAGGGAGATGCACATACTGGCCCCAAACTGGCTTATACATGTGAAGGACTAACCAAAGCAAAACTATATCAGTATGGGGCAAGAAATAATTTAAAAAAAATCATAACTGAAGATTTGAAGGCTGTTAGGCACAGATATCCATCTGCTGTAAGGAAGATGTGGTCATGGAGATAATGAAGGTTTCTTCTGGACTTGTGTTGTGTTGGGTCAGTGTGTAGGGCTGTGCTCAAGGCTGCTACTTTACAGAAGCAAATCTTCCTTTGGCTATCTAATAAATCACAGACCTCCATAGGACAAGGTTTCACAAGTAACATTACTTGTTTATTTGTTTTTTTAAACTGTTGCAGAATATCTCAGCACACGGGGGAAAGAAACAGACCTGCACAAGGCAGCTGATCGCAGAAATAAAGCACACCATCCCAATATCAGGGTTTGATTTCAGACTGGAAAAATATCAAGTTTATGAATGTTTTGGTCTCATTGTTTATTCCAAATTTGCTGCATTAAAAAAAAAAAAAAATCAAGAAATGTTAAGTAGTAACCTGGTTTTGTAGCTGGTAAGAATGGCACATTGTGATATGTTGCCAGTGATTTGGACTATATTTCTACCTGTCTTAACATTTCAGAGTAGCAGGATCCTCAGCATAGCTCTCTTCCTGCACGTTTAGACTTCTCTGTTTGTCAGTGTCTGTCAGAGGTGAAGGAATATCAACGTGTTTTCTGTTGTGCGTCGCTAATGTATACGTCTCTTTGCCCATGCAAGCTACTATGACTGAAATGAAGATAAAGCGACTTTGACACTGCTGCATCGAGAATGCATTTTTCTCTTACTTTGACAACCCCACCTCCATTGCTGTACAGCTTTTCCTTTGCGAAAGGAAAAACAAACTCGTATTATCCCAGATTTATTTGCCAAAATCTCTTTCCTATGGTAAAGATCTCCATCCTTCTACCCATGTATGCAAATTTCTATTTTAATACGCTGGTTTTTGTTTGAGTCTTAGGATATTGCACTCTTCACTGTAAACGACCGTTTGTGTATTGGTCAATGCCAAGTGAACGCAAAGCAGTTGCTGTGTAAGCAACATCATATACTGTATGTGTTACGTAACTTCTGTAAGGCCACATCATACTGTAAGTGTTACATGACTTTGAAGAAGGCTGACTCTTGATCAGTTACTTGTTAGCTATACTATGTGCAGTGTTAAACCCTCACACTAAACTACAACTGTGTGCCGATCAGTTCTTAAGACTGTACTGCCCCATTCTGTTGTAACAAATAAATGGATCGAACATCTTGAATCGTTTTGGGTTTTTTTCAACAAGCAACCTTGCAGATAGCGATTTAAAGGGTCGACAAAGATCCGATTTTTATAGAAAAAGGTTGACACCACTTTAAGGCATGAACAGTTTATTTGAAATTGCATTAGATGGTGCAGGGGTTCATGGTTCATATTTAGTAGAGACAGCTGAGGAACAATGCCCTTCAGGAGTACAGTGTATAAATCTACAGATATTGGTTGAAATAAATACTTCAGATCAAGTATTGGATTTCACGCCAAATAAACATTAAACAAACTTCTGATCGGTGGATGTAACACAATAAAAAAGCACGACAAACAGCTGCAGTAAAAAGAGTTACAACCCTGTCATGGGCATGATCATGATTGGAATATCCTAAAGACTCACTATAGTCTTTCTTGGTTTGGGAGAAGCAGAAATTAATTTTCCCTGAAAAACGTTCAACATTGTAGATAGAAAGTATCTTAAGGTGTAGTATAATAAGGTGTCCATTTGTAAGAGAAGATTCAGTGTATCCAAGACAAAGATAGTGGACAAAAAACAGCACATGCATGAGTTCATTCATAGAAAATCAACTTCTAATTCCATAGAAACTATTTACATCATCATATTGTTTGAGTGGACCATCTCCAGAAGAATTTTCTGGAAAAAAGTGGAAAGCGTGTCAAAAAAAGACACTTTTTTTGTGAACTGGTGAAGCTACATATTTGCTATGACCTACTTGTATATACAGTATGGGACTTGTAAAACTAGTTCTTTAATTTCCCTTCTGACCTTAACCTCCAGCAGGACCGAAAATTTGAGCATCAAGAGGAAAAAAAGGAGTCGTATATGATCAATTCTCACCTCATAAGCAAACTGAGTTTCTTTCTTTCTTTTTTCTTTAACATAGTGTTTAGTAAAAACAGCATAAATATTTTCATTCTTAAACCAAAGACTTAACAAATAATTCATACAAAAGAATACAGAATAGAAACACAAAAATCATAATTTGACAAACTGTTATTTCCGATTGTTTTTTTTTTTTCAGTTGTGGTTTAAAAGAAGCTGGGTTTCAACAAACTCCTCAATCCATTAGTTTGGATCATTCCAACTTTAAAGTGTCTAAACTTCTGTTCATGAGCTTTATGATGTGCCTTAAAGGCTGCTTAGATTACATATAAATGTTGAGTTAGGCCAGACACAATTTAGGAGTTAGTATAATATGATCTGGCTGTTAGCTGCTAGAAGATAATAGCAGGTCTGGCTCCTTGTTCCCTTCTTGCCCAGTGCTGCTGTGCCCACAGTTCCCCGTCAGCTCAGGGAAGCGGCTGCTCCGAGAAGAGTGAATCGGAGAACCTGGAGTCGGACTCATGCCAGGCTTCTTGGGAGGGATCGGGGGAGGATTGGTTTTCTCTGAGCGAGGAGTGAGGGGAGAGCGGATGCCCGGAGACAAAGGCCCTGAAGATGGCGACCTCCCTCCTGGTGGAGTTGCCGTTACGTTACGGTAGTCTGTGCCAAATGGGGAGCTGCTGATTGGTGCCAGCTTGACACCCGCCTGCTGGCTGGTGAAGCGGGACAGCACCTGAGTGACTGTGTTGCGAGCCAGTTGCTTGGCTGCGCTGTGCTCTGCTGGGGGAAGGACGGAGGAGGTGGTGGTGGTGGTGGGGGAGAGGTCCCTGGGGGAAAGGGGGCCACTGTGCAGCTGCTGCTCCATCTCGGCCTGGCTCTGGAACTTGTGTCTGGCGGCCTGGAAACGCTGGTTCACTCCGACCTGGTAGGAGGACTGATGGAAGCCGGGGCTGCCCAAACGCTTGGCAAGAACAGGGGAGGAGATGGGCGAGGAAGAGAGGGAAGAGGAGGCTGTGCTGGACGGAGAGGGAGGATGAGGGTGAAGGTGAGGTTGAAGAGGGGAATGCAAGTGCACTCCTCCCCCGTTTTCCACAACTCCTCCATTTTCTGCCCCTTTCCCTTCCAGCTCTGTCTCTTTTTGAGTGTGAAAGCCGTTGACCTTTGACACTGATGTAGATTTTGGCGCTTTCTTTCCATCCGTCTCAGTCAGAACGGAGTCAGACACCACCATCACCTTGGAAACTGACTCAGTCACCTCTGCCACAGCCTCCTTTACCTCTTCCTTACATCCTTCAGTCTCAGCCAACCTCTTCCTCAGCTCCTTCAGCTGCTTCTCAAGCTCCCGACTCCTCTCCTCCTCTATGCTGAGCCTTGCCGTCAGCTGATCTCTCTCTGTGTGAAGCTCGGCCAGCTGCCTCTCAGACTTAGCCTCGAGCTGGGTTGCCCTGCTCTTCTCTTCCTGAAGAACGTCCCGGAGCTTCTCAGCGGCGGCGGTTTGTTCTTGGAGCGAGGTGCGAAGCTGGGAGACCTTCTGGGTCTCCTCCTGAGCCAAGCTGCTGGCCTTCTGCAACTCCAGACTTAGAGATGAGGAGAGCTGCTGCTGCTGGGAGAGTGACTCCTCCACCTGGCTCACTGCCTGTGCCTGCTCCTCTTCTAACCTCCGCACCATGGTACGCTCGACTTCCAACTAAAAAGAGAGAGATTTGCAAGAGTTAAGGCAAGGCAGCGTTTTCAGGTTTGACCACAAGGAGGCAAGAGAACACTGTTTTCATATCCTAGCTTCAGCAGGATAGAAATGTTCCGTTTCTCAATCATCCAAATGTTTCCAGTGAGCTATCGTTGAATATTGCTGAATTGGTAGGAACTGATGATACTTTTTATTCTTTCTTTTGGCCTTTTTGGAACTATTCAGTGTCCATTACAATCTTCTATCAGTTGCTAACATTTCATAAAGTGTTTCAAGTGACTTCATTGAATTTGCCACTTTGTATCAAGTGACATTTTTATATTTTGCTCTATTAAAAGAAAAAAAAAAAAAAGGCCCACACAACAAGTTTGTGTTCATTCAGAGTTAGAGGGGAAAGAAGCGGTTGCTCATTCTGTGACAGGACAATTCGCTTGCTTGGCGTGTTTATGGAAAGTTCATTTAAGCGTGAGGTCATCAGAAGGTGACTGCTGCTTAAAGGCTTTGATGAGTAACAGAGGGAAACATGAGGTGATGAAATACAATGTGGTGTGTATTTTTACTGTACAAAAAACACACACAACACTGTCGGGAAGGTCTAAGGATGACCAGGAGACACTCAGGAAGCCTTCCTTACATAAGGCCCCTGGGTGAACTTTATAAAGTCGCTGACTGTGATCCCACAGTGTGAGTGTGTGCGTGAGCTGACCTTGCATTACACACGGACATCCATTATCTCAGGTTTCCTGGGGTCATAAAGCCCCGTGGCTTCTGGACAGCTAAACAATGGCCTCTTTCCTCCTCTGTTTCCTATGGAACAGCCCTGAGCATATGTGCGTCTGTACTTTAACAGGGCAAGCCCACCTCCATCCTACTAAGTTACACAATAGAGTACGGTAACACTGATGTTCCCCTGCAGTGCTCTAAGATACCACAGAGAAGAGGGCCAGGCAAAAGATACAGTGCTTTTTTTTTATCAGCAACTTAAAATTGTGAGAACACCATTTTTTTCTCACATTTTGTCATCTTTACTAATCATAAACATCTTTTACCAAACATGTATTCATACCTGTTGCAGCAATTTCTCTTTTTCTTTCTGCAGCTTGAAGGTGAAGTCATCACTGTGTGCAGAGTCCTGGGCGTGACGTCTTTTCTCCTCCTCCAGATCAGCTATCATCTATCAAACATACAGCCTTATGAAACATTTATTGGACATTGTTCCTTCTGAGACAAGCTTATTACGCTCCTTTGATTTATTTATTTTTACTTATAAGAAGTTTCCTGCCACACACAGTGCAGCTGTGAAACTTCTCCCTTGACAAATCAGCCTCCAAACCAGAACCTGCCCTTCATTCCAAGGTTTTGTCAGTTTCATTAACTCAGAAAAGTTCCCCCTGAAAAGTGTTTATGGCTTCCATAAACTCCCAGACATTGAGCTGTGATAAAGCCCTGTATCAGCCTTTTAAACCCTGGGTGGGGCTGCCGTCTGTTTGCCTAACTCGCAAAAAGCCAGGGTCTAAAGGAGAAACATGGAAACAAATAGACATGTACATTTGCACACACAACAAGCCCATTGTGCAAGTGGGAGCCCCAGTGTGACACTGCTGAAGGCCTGAACATGCACATCTGAAATGCAGACGGAAGGGCTGGTGAACACACTGTATGTGAGAGAGATTGTGTGACTCGTATCTCACCCTCCTGTGTCGACTCTCAGCAGCAGCCAACTGTCCCATCATCCTCTCCTGCATGCTCTTACAGTGAGCCATGACCAGTTTAAGCACAGCCAGGGGGTTGGTGGTCACCGCACGGCCCTGGAGGTGCGTGTGTTGCTGGGTGAGGGTGCTTTGGCGCTCCTCAGACTCACTGTCCCGCTGCAGGGCAAGGAAGGGATCGCTGAGGTCATACTGGCCGTAACGCTCTTGGACGAAGGCTTCTCTGTGCTCAGCCTGATGAAAACACACGTAAAAACAAAATGATGCATGATGAGTTTTTGATCTGTGAATAAAACTTGCTTTGCTTAATTTTAATGAAGTATCCTAAAAGTGTGATAAGATGGAGCTAAGATGTTATAGGCATGACACAAACATCTACAAACAGAGAGGGTGTGTATGTGTGTGTATGTGTGTGTGTGTGTGTGTGTGTGTGTGTGTGTGTGTGTGTGTGTGTGTGTGTGTGTGTGTTTTCAGGAAATCTGCATGTCGTCGTGTTTTGTCAGTGTGAGCATTAGCAGATGGTCTTTCCCCTCAACCAAAACACAAAGAGATGAGGCACGGCTGTCCCACCCCCACAAGGGGCAGATGTTAACTGCTCCCCAGGGATTCAGGGGTGAAGGACTGGGCCATGAAATCTCCCACATACACCATTTCTTCTAATATAGAGGTAGTAAGATGATACCTTAACATAAAAGAGAATCATTTAATAGTAGTTTACAAACTAAGTTTTTTTTTAAGTGAGCAAATGGACACGAAGGACAGTGAAAGGAGATTAGGCCTTGTTGACCTCCCTCCAGGTCACCCTGATAGATCATCAGGAGGTCTCATTAACTACATGCGCAGAGTCGCTTGGCGTTTCAGAGGCATGCAGGGTCAGCTGGCAGCGCTAGTGATGTCAGCACATGCCATAGAGTTCCCTCCACGTGCCTTCAGAACACCCGTCACTGTCTCCCCACGCCATCCTCATCAGACACCCTGCTTCTCATGGCTCCCCTTGTCTCCCTCTGCCCAAACATGCACGGCAAAGCATTCCTCTACCACTTCATCATCGTCATTTCTCCGAAAAAAATGCCTCTTTCTACATCCGCCTCTCTGTCAGCCTCTTTTTTTCTCACATTCTCGGAGATACACACTCACACACAAACCCTGAGGGCATCAGTAAGGAGGCTGCATTTGAGGCCTGAACAAAGAATGTGACCCTCAGTGAGGAGATTACAGGACTCCAACAAAGACACTGTCTCAATGCCTTCAGTCTCGTGCATTGTCTCCATGGCTGGCCTGTTAGGCTTGGTTGTGCAAGAGTCGGTACAAGTTTGTGTATGTGTAGCATTTGGTGTCTCTTTTACCCCTTTTTATTTAAATATAAAATGTGCATGTGTGTGTAAAAGCCATTGTGTTTACCTGTGGCTGTGAGCCTGTGTTTTTGTGCCAGGCTTTAGAGTAAAGCTGTAAAGCTCCTTCGTCTAGCAGGAGACAAATCTGCAGCTTCCTGAGGTAAATAACAGTTTAAGAGATCATTAAGAGCCGGAGTGAGATTGGATTGTGTGTGGGTGTGTGTGTGTGTGTGTGTGTGTGGAAGTCCAAGCTTAGGGTCTAGTCTCCCATGGTTTTCTCAGGATCGTTCTGATCATAATGAAAGAGTATGCTTTTCTTATATAATATGTTCGGTTGGCTATTTATTACACATTTTGGCCAATAACTTAACAATCATGTATTTATTTATTTTTTTAATTTGGATGAAATAAATGAGGATTTACCTAAAATATGATACAAAATTGTATTTATAAACAAATGGGTGTGCTGCAACTTGTTCTTTTTCCTTTGCTGCATTCCTGCAGCTGTAACAAGGTGTGAAAGACAACCCAATGTTTTTCACCTGGAATAGTCTCTGTCAGTCAGTTACCCACAGCCTAAGGGCACAATCACGTCCTTGTGTGAGCTGAAAAGAGCCAGGGAGTCCAGTTTCCTCACTGAGCCTAACACAATTACGTTGGGAACCAGCATAGACAAAATTGCATCTCTGAATGGTATTGAGTGCAGATCTCCAGTTACAAATTCAAGATTTAGCCCTTAATCTAATTCCCATGGAAGACAGCACATGAAAGACAAATGTTATTTCTACAAATGCTTGCACATATATGTATGCAGAGGCATCTATCAGCCTGCAGCTGGTACGTGTACCCCACTGTGTGCACCATGCTGCATAAGGTTCTTAGCATAACTGGCTGTCTCCAGGGTAACATCCCAAATCCAGAAGCTTTGCAGTGGGGGGTTATGGGAAAAGTATGCATTGCTCTTGAATTAGCCCACTGCTTTTCAGAGGAACCTTAGACACCCAGAAGACAAAAGGACAGCATGACCAAACTTGTCAGATATGAAAAGTTTCTTTCAAGAAACTAAAATGTCTTCAGAAAACAGGAGGGCAGAAGACAATGATGCTCCAACATTTTATTTTGGATAAAACAAAAAAACTGTCATCTTATGTCGGGGTATTTATCTCTTCAGTTTTTGCAAAACAAATAAAATGCAGTTTAAAAACAAGGACAACAAAGAGGAAAGTAGGTCAGCTGCAGAATTTACGCTGGGATGATGCTGCTTATCAGGCTTATGAAGTTGACTTTAGTGCTTTTTGATCAATTATCAATTGGGGATTGTTACTACTCTGCTCTACGTGATAGTGAAGAAGTAAGTAATGATGTAATGACCACTTGTCAGCCATGTTGACTGACGGGCCTTGGCAGGTGTTAAGTATCAATCCACTGACTGTCAGATCTGGTTTAATAGAGCTACTGAAGCTGCAAACTCAAACGGACACAAAGGACTCTGACCCATTTTGTTGGGACTTGGTCATTAGGGCATACGAAATTACAGAGCAGTCTAACAGGGACATTCCGACCAAATGGTAAATGGAAACAAGACAGTGTTCATAGCTATTAAAAAAAAAAAAATGTTTTTGAATATATATATATTAAAGTGCCTGCTTGAAATTTGTTAACTTTTAATTAAGTCCTCACAATACACACAATCATGTAGTCCTATTACATCAATGAAGCAGAAAAAACAGCCAAAAACACACACTTTTGAGGAATCAAAATAGTCTTTGCCAATATGTACTACTTACACCTTGCCTTAAGGTGCATCATTAACACTTCAGGAAGGATTCATTAATTTATTATTTGTTTTTATCACTAATTTGCAGAGTATTTTTAAACAAGCTAAAAGATAACTAGGCTAACAATAAAAGCTAAGTGTTAGCTAATGTGCTAGCAAACAACACACATCTACAAGACACACCTTCGAGACAAAGAGAAATGAATTACTGCTCAGATGACACATTTATCTGGAACATTGACTCTTACGTTCACTCTGGATTGGTCTCTATGGAAGGAAAAAATATCAACCAGATTTTAAGTATTTTTATTAGTAGTTTTTATGTGCCTGAATGTTCTTAAAGTTCAGACTGCATCTTCACAGGCTAATACAGATCGAGTGCTTTTCTGATAAGCTACTTTGTGATTATTCATTGAATATTTCAAAATCAATATCAAAGTATTGCTTGAAATGAAAAATAATCCGAAATTCTCTAACACAGTAGAAAATAAATAACTTGCATTTTTCGTAAACACTTTTTCTGCAGCGTTTACATTTGACTTTTTTTTGTTCGATGTTGCTTCCCTAATGACAAAATATGTCCAAATGTTACGTCGGTTAGAGGTTCTGAATGTTGGTTTCGAATTAAGTGCCCAGCCCTACTTATGGCCCATTTTCTCCAGACAATATATGTAGGTTTAACTTTCCTTTCTTCTTAAAGAAAGGAAAAGGGTCCCACTCCAAACAACCACTGCAAAAAAGGGTCTTTTGATTCAAACAAATACAATTGGGACGCTGAGTGAGGGATTGACTATGATTGCAGGACAAAAGCTTGTGAAAAGATTTTGTCAACATCCTCAAATGGCTGAAATAAGGCACTACGGTGAGGGTTGAAGAATGGACTTGTTTGGGGCATTTGACCTTTGAGTTGGTGTAAAAGAGAGAGAGAGAGAGAGAGAGAGAGAGAGAGAGATATGAGATTTTAAGTGTTCATGCTTTCTGAAGACTAAACTAAGGTGTGTGCTTAAGGCTTAAACTGTATTCTCCACACCTCCCACTCACACATTAACCACAGACTGCACCAAGATAACTGGGAAGAAGCCAAAGAAAACCTCACTTTGCTTCATGGGCCATGCTGGGAGACAACCTCCACGAAATGTTTCACAGTGTCAGATGCTATTGTTAGTGGTTAGTGATGAAACAAGTTAGAACAAAGAAGTGCTCTGGTGTTTTTCAAAACTTGGTTAGAAATTTCACTGAATCACTTCATTGACCTTGACATAAACTTCAGTGTGAAAGAAGGTATTGTTCTTATCTCTGTGGCTGTTGCTGTTGTCTGGTAGAGCCTCCTCTATCAGGGTTTTATTTGTGGCAGTTAAATACACTCCTGTTCAGTGCAAATACCAGGGAGAGGTGGAGTTCTTTACCATTTCAAAGATCTTTCTCTCTACTTGGGTATAGGATAAGAGAGGCTGCCATAGAAGGGGACAAGCAACAGCCACACCATGCTGCTCTCGTGTACTAATCATTGCTGTTAACTGTGTGATTCTGTTGTGCATTCGCGTCTGAAACGTACAATTATATTTTACCATGACTGAAATAAGGTCACGTCAGGTACTTTGATGTCATCTGAACATTTTCAGGTCAGGGAGCTTTGCTCTGGCACTCCTCAGGCTCAGGCTATGATATTAAAGCACTGAACTGTCTGACATCAGAGGCCGATATGCATCACAGTGTTTGGTTAGGTATTACTTCACTTTTAAGGGCACCCTTCTGTGTTGTTTATGCTCTATTTTGTATTGGTGATCTCACCAACATTCCCAAATTGGGCAGTTTTCATTCTTGTAGAGGAGCAGAATACACAATGTTATCTGAACACAACACTCTGACCAGGCCCTATTGTTTTTACAGAGTCAGGAAAACACGTCAGTCTGCAAAAATAGACAAAGCATTTAAGCATTACAGGATATGGCATCATATTAAAAGCAAAACAGGGCATACAGAGCATACTAAGCACATTTTAAGCACAAAAAGTGAGTGGCCTGTAAAACAAAGTTAGAGAGACGCAGTGATGGCATAGACCTTTTTAAATCGTCCATGTTACAAAACAGTTCCCATCACTTAAGTTTATGAAAAACAAAAGTTCACAAAAAATCAAGGACTGCCTGGCTTCCGAGGCAGCAGGTTTTTGTCCCATACCATAGGTATGCTGTCTTATCTTTTATTGGCATTCCTATGATGTCTAGTCAATGCAGCTAAATACATACCATTTTTGCCTGACATAGAAAAGATAATAATGGCTGTGTTTCAGTGTAGATATAGACAATCATCAACTCAAATGATCTGCCACTCCCGTTGGAATGCAGAACCTGTTCCTGGTGTTGTTTTTAGGAATGTTTCCTCTAGTAATAACTGATGTCTCTGCTTTAAAGGATGAGAGCCAAAAACAACACAATCAAGAGTCTGTAAAGACAAGCCCCAAAGGTGAAGCCAGCTTGTCAGTGGGTCAGCAAACACTGATTGAGTTCCAAGTTTTCAGGGGTTTTCGGGTGAGGAAAGGGTTAAACGCATGAATGCAGTTGTCCCGAGCAATCTACAGGCATCCCAAGAGCTTGCTGCTGAGAACAGTTAGAAAGGAGCCAAGAGCTTTTGTACCTTCCCCAACGGTCCTAATGTGCAAGTTAATACAGATACACACACCTGACACTCCTCTCTGCAGCAACATGTCTACATGCAATTTTCGACAGTCAGTAAAAATGGTGTACTGGTCCCCAGTGGGGGCACGGGAAGTCAGTGATTTGAGGCTACAACTCTGTACATCCTCTCTGCAATAAACACTGAAGTCTCTAAGTGGCCCACCAGAGACCACCGGAGTGTGTATGAGTGAGCTAGTGGGCAGAGAGGACATGGGTCACGGTCAGACATGAAAGACCCCCTGTAATGTGGCTGTATGTGAGGAAGGGAGAGGAGGAAAAACAGGATAGTGAAACAAGTACAGACAAATAAGGCAACGGCACATTTCATTTGAAGGGGAGGACTGTGTGTGTGTGTGATGAATTTGAAATCAAACTCTGCATGCGTCACATCTGGATCGCTGCCATTTGAGCTTGTGTGGTTAGATCAGTTCACCCTCAAGCCCTTGGTGCTGAAATTCTCTCATGAATGCAGCTTCATTTTCTTACGAGATAAAATTCACTATCAAGTCCTGTTCATCACACCAAAACAATCATGGCTGCTTCTGGTGCTCATTACAACCTCAGTCACTGCTTCAGACAATGAGTCAGGCTGCCTCATGGAGCAGCTGCTGTGGTAATGATTGTGTGAAGCAGCCAGGGGTATGGAGACAATAAATCAGACGAGACAAAGCATCATGAATGCAGAGAAACTGCTATTTAACAAGTGCTAGAATAAGCCGCTCAAAAACTATGAACTTACACAACTGTGTAAAAAAGCCCTTACCTATACTACAAAGGGTACTGCCTTTTGTAGTCCCCTGAAATTAAAATAGATACTCTAGTAATGTTTGTATTGTCTAGTTTGAGTCTAGTCACCCAAATGTTTTGATTTAGTGGTATCCTTAAATTGATCACATTGAAAAGAAAAAATATCTACACACTACTTTTGATCGGCATCACCAATTTATTCGAAAAATCACAACGTTTCAGTCCCTTTGAACCTGATGCCGAGCAAGAGTAGTGTGCAGGATTTTTGCTTTTCATTGTGATACTTTCATGTCCTACGTGCTTTTACTTCACATGAGATAGCTGGATGTGTGAACACTTCCTTTTAATCCATAAAATGATAAAATGTCAATTATTCATCCTGCACCCAGTGCATTCACTCGTTTCCCCTCTTATATTTATGTCCCACTCTGATGACAACTGAAACACTGAATTTGTGTTTTAATGTTCTTATGTTTTGTGTTTTTGGCAAATCCATATCAATGCCCATCTACTTTTTTTTTTTTTTTAAGAACACATAAAGATTAAAGTAGCACTCTGCTTGCTTTTTTACTGGATGTTTAAAGATGGCCTAGTCGTCCTATAGTAGACTGTGTTTCATGTTCATCTCACAGTTGGATACATCGGAATTTGCTAGAGCCAACAAAATCTTAAAAAGGAAGCAAGTGAAGGTACTAAATAGCCACCAAAATCCTCCTCTCTTGAAAATCAACAGGAGTTTCTTTTGTTTGAAAGAAATGGTCAAGAAAGACTTATGTTGATCTGCAGACTGCCAAACTTGGTTTTACACTAAATGTGTACATCCAGGCCTGAATAAGTGCTGAAATCAAAGATAGGAAACAGAAAACCAACAGAACCAGATTCTGATTCAAACAGGTCTGATGAGCAATAATGTTTGTTTTGTAGTGGAAGTAAAGGCCCGGGAAACCAGAATGACTCCTGTGCCATTGTTTTTGCTTGCTCGGTTTCCTGATTACACGTCTCCTCCCTGTAAGCTCACATTCTTTTTCAGCTGTAGCGCTGAACCATGTTACTTTGACTGTCTAAAGTAGCAGCCAAACAAAATTGAACAGACCAAGTTTTGATGAAAAGGTTAGAAGAGTTTCTACCTTACTATGTTTAGTTATCATAATGTGTCTGTCCCTTTTGAAATGTATGTTGATGATGATGACGTACTGCACTGTGTATTTTTAAGTGTCCAGTATTACTCACCCTGAGGGCATGTATGACCACATCCTGAGCCTCCAGCTCTCCCTCCAAAATACTAAGGAGAGTCAACAGCTCTGCCCTGCTTAGAGCCTCCACATTCATCTTCTCATCCTAGGAAGACAAAGGGAGAATATGAGAAATATTCCCCCAATTCAAGAAACAAACAAACAGAATCTATTAAGTCAGGAATTAATAATATTGTGAGATTTTGGAGAAATCTCACAATATTAAAGCTGTTTTTTCTGAGTGTACTTTTTTATAGAGCCCCTATAAGATGGGACTTGGGGCCCTCACTTGGTTGTGCTCAGGGTTATAAACAGGAAGTCATTAGCATATCTGCATGTTAAGATGCTGATGGACTGAGGACAGCTGTCTTCTTTATGTAGTTTCAAGTGTCTGTGCAGCCAGTTTGCTCCAAGTAAATGAAGCTGTTTGAATATAATTTTGAGGTATTAGCCATGAGCCATCCTCTGAACCTTTAATTCATGAGCTATTATGCAATAAACAAATCACTTCACACAGTTAATATCATTCTTAAAATTGAGAAAAGATAAAAACAGGGTGAAGGCACTCTTCAGGTTTTATAAATTGTAACGCCTTGTAATAATGTGGCCCTGTTTAAGTGTGTTAATGTGCTTGAAGGTTTGTAGCCATGCGACGTCAGGCACATGGCTTTTTACTTGGTTTTTACTTGAATGAGTCACTTGCGTGTATTAAAAGTGAATACACCAATCCTCACTTTAAACAAATCTCTCTTCACCGACTCATGCTCAGTGAAGGTTAAATCTCTCTTGAGCAGTTGACTTTCTTGCAGAAGTATCCAAATGCCTCTGTGCATTCTGTGGCTTACCACACATCCAAAGCAAAGCAACACAGCGTCAATATAATGACTTGACACGTATCATGAGGGTGGTTTCCAGTCCGGCACCACACACACACACGCATGCTGTAATAAAAGTTTAATTATTAGTCCGTTTATGGATTTTTGACTGCCAATGCAGGCCAGACTTGTTATGTGTCACCAGATATCTGGAAAAACACATCATGAAAAAATCAGTTCAACATTCCAGGGATGCCCACACCATGGGAATCATCACTTAAGAGTAAATTCTCAGAATCCCACTGGGTTTGGTTCGTTCAGTTTAGCTTTTAAAATAGCCTACTGATACTGAAGAAACTATCTTAACAGACTTGTCCTGAGGGTTTCACATATAAAGCAAAATAAACTACACGTTTCACTCAGCACAGAAGCAGTGAACAGCTAATTTGAGAGCACTATGGTATGTGTCAAAAATATCTAATTCACTGGTTCTTTCTGCCTGTCTATTTTTGCTCTCAATCTCTCATTACAGCCATATCTTTCAGCTATAGCAAACAAAGCCTCAGTTAAACTTTACTCAGCCTCATTCAGCCTGTGTACTAATCGTACAGAACAAGCTGCTCAGTGTGTTCATGCAGTAAATGTTGGTGGTTGCTGAGGAACAGCCGAGGATCCACCTGCCGTCCTGGGCCTTTGTTTGACACAAGGGAGTAGGGACTGTTATCATTTTCCATCAAGGCAAAATTTAGGCTGGCAGAAGTGTTAACAGGCATACAACAGCACCACATTAGCTATTATTTGTATAGATTGCCTGCTAAGATGATAGTAAAGTCAATACTACATCAATAAGAGAGAAGTACACACACCCATTAGCCTGTAAATGAACTCAACGGAAGACCCCTGGTTATCATCAATTGCCATATAATTATCATCAGAACATGTTATGGTTAAAGATTGCATTGATTTTTTTTCCAACAGACATTCAATCTTTTTTCTTTTACAGACTTTAAAGTTTAACTCAATATTAAATTGCAAGCCCCCCAAGATTTCGAGCCAATATGGGTTGGGTTAAAGAACTGTCTATGGACTTTCGCGTATCGCTTCCTTTCTATAAAGATGTACCAAATTGGAGGTGGAACTTCTTAAAGCTGCAAGCAAATGTTACCCACAACCGTCCCTGTAAAAACCTACCTTCATACGCTCTGTTACAGCTGCATTAATTGTTTTCCAAGTCCAAAGATGAGGCTTCACAGCAGCATGAATCAAAGCAGCCCACTGTCACAGGCGCTCTCTCGCTCTTGGCGAATGTGAACAACAGACGTTCAGTGACGAAGCCGCCAAGCCAATCAATGAGGCGCAGAGTAGCAATATGACCAATGGTTGGGGGGCTTTTTGGTAAGGGCGGGCATATGGGCGTTACCGGATCATGAGATAAACCCCTTTGTTTAGGACGTCCAGTGTGGATTTCTTGTTGATTTCTGCACGTTTGTGTCCAAGCTTGAATTTTCAGTGTTCGCAGATTCTGCACAGAGGATACTTGTAAAATATTTTAATTATTTTTTAACATTTTTTAATGCACTTGAGAATGAGTTCTGTGAGGTGAAGACACATTTATTTTTTTGTTCTCTTAAAAAGTAAATAAAATATGCGCGCGTACAAACGATAAATCAACTTTAACGTGCACAACCTCTCGCATGGTACAATAAATTATCTTCGATCCAGGTAAAACTGACACCCTGTTTGTTTGGACTTGCATGATCTCACGTGGTGTTTTACCTCCCCTTAATGGCCAAAATGCAGAATCGCTACTCTTGTGTCCCCGTGTGTTGACTAGCCGGTGAGCATGCAGCCATGACATATTATCTTCGACGATTCCAAGTTTCCACAGTGTGGGCGGTTTTAATGCAGGGCTGACTCATCAGGTTTTGCAGCTTAATTAATCAATCATTATTTTTATTGGACTTTACCGCAATTTCACTGAAGTGAAATGTATGAAATATTTTCGACATTCACAAAAGATAATGATTAGAATTGTGAGGTTAGTGTTGGTTTCATCTGACAATTTAAGAGTGTTAGGTCATGGTGGGATTCATCAGCACTCTAAACAATGTCCTGACATTTAAAAGTAGGCCAGTTATTCAGTGAAGTGGAATAGAGAGTGGGTAGGCATTGAGTAGTCTAATCTACCTCTCCTTTTGTTCCCCTACTGCCTTTTTGTAAACCTAGTGTTGTTGAAACACAGAACCAGAAACCTGATCGACAACATGTTTAAGGATCTGCTCCAGACTTTGCTCAGTCTTTGTTGCTGAGAGATTAAAAAATAATCTTGACCTAAGTAGCCCGTTCTCATAGTGCAGCCCTCACACCCTCATGTTATCCTCACTTCAAACTTCTCTGCATTAGCTTTTGGCCAAATCTAGTACATGTCATTATGCATGTTAAGAGTTATTTGTCTTGTTTCATTGGAATTATTATTAGTTCAATATTAAATACCTGTAACAACCGTCACAAAAATGCAGGAACAATCTTTCTGTTCAGCACATTTTATTTGTGTAAATGCTGATAGGCATTTATATTTGTGACTAAATCAAACAGGTCTTTTGTCAAAAAATTAGTTTGTGAATGTTATTAAAGCTGATTTTTTTTTCTAAATTAAGCTATAGCCTGTTGTATTATAAATGCATTTGATACATTAGATGCTGGGACCTTTAATGGATTTAGTAGTATTTGGTAAGGGTGTAAAAACATTGTAACTATAATATTAATTGGGTCAATAACTTAACATTGAGTCATTCCCTATAGATTGAAGCCTCTTTTTTTTTAGAAAGTATTACGCAAAATAGCCAAAGCTTCATGACATTATCGTCAGAAAAAGTGAATTTGATAAAAAATTGACACTATTATTTACTTTAAGTGAAGGTTGTTGCATTATGAATGGATGAAGTGGTGATCATATAAAAGGCCAGATGTAAAGATTAATCGTAAAATCGTGAAAAATCGTTTCATAGGTGTCATGGTTTATTTTGGTACTGAAAAATGAATCGCAACAATATGGTGAGCTTCAGCAGCTGTAGAGCAGAGGTGGTTGGAAAGCTGCAGAGAAAGATTCTGAACTTGAGGATTGCATCCCCGTCTTTCAAATCGGAGGTGGGGAAGCATTTTGGCCTCCCCAAGACAGAAAATGAAAAAGGTGAAAAGATAACAGACAAGGCAAAAACTGTGTTCAACTATTGCAAGAAGACAGGGAACTACACAAATTGCACAACCAACATGATGCAGAATTTAATCAACACCACAATGAGAATCTCAAACCCTCTCCCCCCATTCAGAGAAGAGAAAAAACTTTAAAAGGTCCAACACACTGACAAGCAGGGTTTCAGTCCCTAAAGAAATCTTTTTCAGTCATAATTTGTCTACAGTCTCATTTTGTGAAATAGTTCTTGAAAAGATCGTATCGTGAGTTATGTTAATCGTTACATTCCTAAAGGCCACAGGAGGGAACTTTCCAAAAGGATGTTAGTCATGGGATATGTATAAACTCCTTAATGGTGATCAATCATCTTAAAGACATACAAAAGACAGCTGTATAGTGCATTGAAATTAAAACAAGCTCATAATTATGTTGAGAAAAAAAAGTTCACATACACATAATTGAATAACTGTATGGCTTCCCTCTGATTCTAGCTTCCCTGTCCCAGTGTACATAAGACTTTTTTTTTTTCTCGCCACCATTTGCTGTGGTTTACTCCTTTGCCCAGGTGAGCAGGTGACTTTACAGCAGTAGCACTGATAACATGCAGTATTTATCAGACTTGAACACACTATATGACACGTCAAACTGACGACAATAATGGATAAAGATCAAAAACTGTCTTAAGACTGTGACAAATATAGATAAAGTTAAAAATTAGAACCTTTACAAAAAAGAAAATAAAAGCCTAAATGTGATGTTATTCTGAGTATAACATACATACATCAAATGTTGGTTAAAAGTGGTTAAAAGGCCAGGGAGAGGGAGAACGAGTTAATCTACTGTTGGAGTCCCACCCATTCAGTTGCACACAGCCTCACCCTCCATGACTTTTGAAATGTGGAGCAAAGAGCACATCCAACCAGACCACTTTACATCATGGTACCAAACCAAGCAGTACAGTGTAGGATTTGATCAAATTAAACATAAACGTTAAAACGTGCAGCACGTCAAGCGAGTGTTGCCAGGTCATGTCAGTAAAAGTTAGCTTTAGGAAGAATTAGCTGCAGTTGATCTTGGCTCCAGCTTCAATTTGATTGGATTCTTGGGTGTAGTAAATCCATCAACTGCCAGCTCCATTGGAACCTGGAAAAACAAAGAAATCAGAAGCTCTACCGACGCTCAGAACTATAAATTGCTCATTTTAAGACCACAAATATAAAAAATGTGTCCCTACATCTGTCTCCTTGCATGTGACAAAGCTGAAGTCCTGCAAGATTTGCACCATGGCCAACTTCATCATCACAAGTGCAAATCGCATACCAATACAGTTTCTTGGCCCTGCTCCAAAGGGTAGGAAGGAATATGGATCGATGTTGTCTTTGTTCTCTTTGCTGAACCTGAAAAAGATAAAGCATGACTCAGCCAAATGAAAATTTTCTAAATTTTGGTTAAATCTCCCCTTAACCTGCAATTAATCCAGGATGTATACCTTTCAGGTTTAAAGGCGTCCGGCTCAGGCCACAAAGAAGGGTCACGCTGGAGAGTGTAAACTGGCACCATGACGGTAGTTCCTTTGGGGATGGTCATACCGTTCACTTCCACAGAGGCCTTTGCCATCCGCTCTAAACGGTTAGCAATGGGGTACAGCCTCATGGACTCGTTTATCACCATGTCCAGGTATTCCATCTGCATCAGGTCCTCATACGTTGGTTTACCCTAATGTAGTACAAAAGTCATTCTTAGTTTCTAGCTGTAAACCAGCTGTTTTTCTGATGAAAAACAAAATGTGCTAAAACAAAAATAATATCTAACAAAAGGAACCTTATTTGGGAATGTTTCATCAATCTCCTCTTGAAGTCTCTTTTGAGTCTGAGGATTGGTTGCCAGGTTGTAGGCTGTGAATCCCAGTGTGCTGCTGCTAGTTTCATAGCCAGCAAAGATGAATATCATGGCCTGAGAAAGGATCTCATTATCAGTCAACCCTACAACACAAACACACCATGATTAAACAATTATGACAATTAAAGTTAAAAAAAACCTTGAACTTTTGGTTTGGAATGGCTAATAAGTCAATGAGCTTGTGACTGACCGTTGTACAGTTAAAAACGTTTTATTCTTTTTAATATCTGACTGGATTGTCACTAGATTTTGACTCAAGCTAGAAAATTCATAGCAGTGGAACAATCTCTAAATTTATCTAAACCATAAGAAAAACAAAAAATGGAAAAAAGCACAAAAGATAAAAAGAAAAACTGCCCTTAGATCAATACATTTATCCAAAACCTTTGAACAAGACGATGCCTTAAGAAGTGAGCATTTATGTAAAATGTTAAAAATGTACATCTTACTTCCTTTGAAGATACAATTTAGAAACAGTAGTAATTGGTAGTAGGAAAAATCTTGCTTCATGCATACACAATGAAAATGTTCTTCAAATGAAAAAAAAATCACATTAAAAAAGCAATAGCCTTTGTCTTTAGGGAGACCCAGATATCTTGACAGTGGTCCTTCAGCAATGACTGAATGAAAATCAGGAGCTTTAATTCTTCTCTGTCTCTACCTTTTTTTTCAGAGTCTGTGTCCTCCTTGTTCTCAGAAGCTTGTGCATCTACCATCAGCTGCATAAAGTCCACACGGTTCTGTAAGACAAAGAAAGTACGGCATTTCATTTTGATTGTCTAACCTGTGTTCAAGGAAAGGTTTAGGGAAATATTAACTAGTTTACGTTGTGGTCATTCTTGCTGCGGTCTGATTTGATCTGCTTTAGGAAGCTGTAGAAAAACTCCAACACCGAAGCAGGGAATAATGTAATATTCATCTTGTCAAAAACTGGCCCCAAGAATGGAAACAGAACTGAAATGACAAGAAATGAAAAGATGAAGTTTTTTATAAGCTCAAGGGAAAAGAAACACGGATCTTGTGGTTACGACATCAAGTATGACTCACCCAAAAGTACAAGCAAGGGATTCAGAAAGTTGAACTTGACCATTTTCTTAATGTTTGTTACAAACGGATCGGTGGGATGGTTGATAGAATCAATGTCCACACTGAAGGCAGTGCTGGTCACAACATCCATGCTGTAAGGTCCAAATACTCTGCAAAAATATCAACAACATTGTTCCAAATGAGTCATTCTGGAATTAAAAACAAAGGCCAAGACAAAAGTGAAACCAACCACATCTTTGTGCTCAGAAATCTTTAACGAACAAGCAACTAAACATCGCAGATACAGCGCGAAGAGATAGAGAACATTACATACTCTTTGACTTCTATGACTTCATCTGCCTCGACTTTCTTGTGAAGACTCTTGAGCAGGTTAGTTGAGTGTTGCTCCATTATCTTGTACATCTGCGTCAAAGTGAAAAAAACATTAAAACCATCGAGCACTAACAGTCAGTAAGGATCTACATGTTTGAGTGCATATATGATAAAAGCGTTTTAGTTTTTTTCTTTGCTTCTATGGCATTTGCTCTTGTCGCATTATCTTTACTCAATTGTCACATTTTAATTTATACTAAAAAAACAAACAAATACAATGAATGAACCTCTTTCAGTCGACCACTGGTGAATGATGGAGACAGTACACTGCGAATCCTCCTCCACTCCTCATCTTCTACTATTGATACAGCATCACGTAAGGGTCCATTTAGGCCAAAATCCTAAACACACACACACACACACACACAATACATTCTTTATAGTATTCATTTTATTGGTATTTGGAAAATTAAATGGAAATCCTCCCTGAATTGTTTCCTCTTTACCCGTCTGTTGGTGAAGACTGAATAACACTCCTTGACAAGGATGGTTTTGATCATAGCGGTGTCCATGATAGCCAACACTGGCTGCCTGCCATCGTAGCTTCTTTAAATGCAGAAGCAAATAATTATTTAAAGCCTTGCATGGGGCAATACATGCATATCATTGTTTTTATCAATCAGTATAACTCAAATCCCAACACTTACCCCCACACTTTTCCATATTTCTTATAGCAGTCGGTGTCAAAATTGTGGATGCCCTGAGGAATAAAATGAATAATCATTACAAGAAGAAATAGGTATAGCTACTTAATAACCCCATGGGGGTAAATTCTATGTTACCCTCTGTTGTTGATTATGCAACACACATGCTGAAATACACACGTGCACTAACAGGACCCTATGGACATGCACTGAAGGAAGGTTGTCAGAGTGACAGGGCTGAACACAGCTTGCAATCCTGAGCCGGTAGTCTCTACATTCTGAGCTACTGCCACCCAATTATCAGTTAAGGGAGCACTCTGATAGCACTAGAACCAATCATGAAAACATGTCTCACCTTTCTGTACTCCAAAAATGTTCCAATAAAGGGCAGAGGTTTGGGTCCAGGGATGCCTAGTTTCTTGAAAAAGCCATATGGAGCATATCCATATCTGAGGATTCAAAGTTGAAAGAGTACCAAGAATAAATCATGTTATTATGAGAGCCCTTTCATCGATTATCTCAAGTTATTAGATAAAACTACTTTTTTATGTCTTTGAAAAGATTTGATATTGCCCATATAATATAATATAAAAACTCAAAAGTAAACATTTCAATCAATATTTTTTTACAAAGACTGTGAACCTGTGATTATTCCATTTTACTTTGGGCTGGAACTTTTTCTATTTTCTTTCTTCAACATTCTCAACTGCAGATTCTAAGTTCTAAGTAGATTCACCTCTACCTGGCATTGTCTAGCAGTGCTAAAAAACTGATTGAAACGTCTCCCTCTTTTCTGGAATATTTGCTGAACCTCTAAGGGTGGGATGATGTTTATTTAGGCCTAACCCAGGCTTAATTTCAGGCTTTTTCTTTGTAGTATAGTTGTTGGCAGACACAAGGTGAAACCTGGGTAGAGGCTTTAAAAACAAGAAAGATTGGTGGCACCTTTAAACATATTTACAGAATAATAATGTTTGAAGTGAATATAAGTTATGCTCTTTTTCTATAAAAATCCTAAATACAATCATCCCCTAGCAAATGCTAATTACTTCCTTGTATGTGTAGCCTTGTCCAGTATAGTGACCATGTTTGGCCACCGCCTTAATGGTGTTACCATCAATTATATAACAAAGGGGCTGTTATCAACAATCAATGTAAAGGCTAACAGATACAGCAGAATAAGGTTAACCCTTGAAGCCTGAAATTACAGTGAACGTGTATAAGTCTATTTAGTGGTCAATTAATTTCTCTTTATATCAGGTTATTCGTTATTAAGCAGAACAGCTTCACAGACGATTCGACTCGCTGCTTGAAGTGAAATGACAGCCTCTCGAAAGTGTAACAAAAACCTTAAAACTGCTTGTGATTTCATACCTCACTCAAGTAAAACTCGTCGTATGTTGGTTAACTTTATCTGCAAGCGTTTGAAATAAAAGAGAACACGACTTACATTCCGATCAGAGTTATGACAAACACTATTAAAGTCCAGGTCTCGATGGAAAAGTCCGGAATGAAGCCCATCTTTCCTCCAACTCACACTACGATGAACTGTGACTTACTTACTTCGCACCTCGGAGTTCATCAGCTGTGCTGAGAGGCGGTCCCACAAACCAGGAAAACAACAGAGGCTACAAGTTATGCAATCGGTCAATGCTTGTCCAGTCCAAAATACTTAGACTTTATTGTTAGTCTCGTAAGGTGTTTAATGTGGTTGAAAAAAAATCTTCTTCATTCTATTCATTGTCATAGAACAGAAAAGGAAAGCAAAAATAAGACAAACACTAATTAAACAGACTACCTATAGTCATCTTTTCCAAGCTTTACAAAGCTCTAACACACATCTGTCCACCCCGATAATACAGGTTAGCTATTAATGACAATAATTATCTTAATCGTTGTGTTATCATATTTTAAGATAAGATAAGACTGTCCTAGGGAAATTTACAGGGTTACAACAGCAAAGAGCAAAGATTGCAATAAAAAGAAAAACACAAAGTGCACAATTTAAATAAAAAATAACTGTTATATAAAAAGTGTACAAAATATAGACAACAGATTTTGATTAAAAATTAGATCAGCTGAGAGCTGCCCAGTGCTCAGACAGTGTCATGCAGGAGGTGGGAAATGTTCTTCATTAGAGAAACCTTTGCCATCATCCTTCTGTCTCCCACCACCTCCACGGGGTCCCTCTATTCCTATATGCAGCCATGACGCTGCTGTTGTTTATTTGTAATTATATAGCAGTTTGCTAATTTCATCTGCAGTTCCCGGGCAGGTCGAACCATGTTTCTTTGCAACTTTACTTTGTGGTAGACTCTCTGCCAGACCTCCAAGTATTCCATGTTGATCTGATGACATTTTTTCACCATTTTCACTTGTGTCACTTTGACGCGTGATTATTTCCTCAATCCATTAGGTCTGCATTTCCAACATCTCCAATGACTGCAGGTTCACCTACGTTTTTCCGAAGAGCTCCTCCCTGTTTTCAGTCTGCAAAGAGAGGCGCTGTGAGGAGGATGCAGCACGAGCTGAGGGAGATGCTGAGAGAATGCAAGGATTCAGCCAAGAGAAATGAAAGACTCACTGCTTGGGAAAGAAAAAGCAACATTCAGGCACCCTGGAGAGGGCGAACGAGCTAAACCTGTTCTTAACCTGTTCTGCTCATTTAAATTATGCAAATAATCCCTGCCCCCATCTATCTATCTATCTATCTATCTGACACAACGACAGGTGATATGGAGGCAAACGCAGACCCAGAGGGTAGTTCAATAATCAGTCCTTTAATAGATAGATAGATAGATAGATAGATACTTTATTGATCCTGAGGGAAATTCAAGGCATTCAGTAGCAGTATACAGACAGGCAGGACACAAGACATTAGTTACAATACACACCTGCTGTCCCCCCTCCCCTCTGTGTACAATAAACCCCAAACAAGATTTAGCAGCCCCTATGTGACTAAGAGTAAACATAATTACAGATTGAACCTGTGCAGTTAACATTAGCATTAGACTTAAACTTATATAGCATAAATGTACATAACCTGTGAGGAGAGAAAACACGTGCTGATTAAAAGAGACCTGTAAACAGTTAAAGAGCCTGAGAAACAAAGTGCTGACCTTCTAGAAACTAGTGTTGTTTGTGCATGTACAGTGGTTGAGGTAGTGCCAGAGGTGTGAGTACAGTTGTTAAACAGTCAAATGCAGACAGTTAGGGATGCAGATTAAAGTGCAGGTTGAGCCAATTAAAATGCTCAGCAACATAACGGAGCAGTGATTAGCATTAAGTATCCTACGACAGGGACGGAGCTACTGAATGCCACTCGCGTCAGCGCACGGGTGAGAAGATGAATGGTTTTAAAATGGGTTCGGTACACAGGTGGTCAGAAGAGCAAAGAATTCCAGAGGAGCAGACTAAGGTCGTTAACGAGGGACAGGCAGAGGTTAAACACAAGATCAGACACGAAAACCAATCAGACACCAAAAACCGCTCGGACCTGGTACACAAGGCTTGTACACACTACAAACTGGAAACATGAGGGAGGAAACACAGTGCTTAAGTAGCACAGACAATCAGGGAGCAACGAGACACAGGTGTGAGTAATCAGGGCCGGACTTGACACACAAGGTGGAGACGAGAGGAGGATCTGAAACACAGAGACAAGGGTAAGTAACACATGATCAGAATAAATCATCTATCATCTATCTATCATCTATCTATCTATCTAGATCATAGAGATTCTTTGACATGTTGGAGTCACTGTTGAATAATAAATCTGGTTGTATTGTATCTGTAATTCATTTGTATGGCCATGGATGTCAATATAAATTTGTCTTAGTTCAATTTAAGGACATAACTTGAACATGTTTGACCCATGTGAACATAGCTGTATAGTTCTGAACCAAAAACCATGTAGTTAACAGTATACAGTAATATGTTCTCAAACATTAAATGGGAGCAAAAGTCCAGAGAATCACATCAATACAACCAAACCAAGTTCAGGATCCCAACACTCCCCATATTAGACCAAACCAGCCTCAAGATCCAGACTGCAACCTGATCAAAATCAAAACATTAGAAATAACATTTACTCATGTATAACAATAAAATAACACAATGAAATAACACACTGAAAGAACAGACTATCAATTATCTGGTTGTAAAAGAACATGGTAAGTGGACTTGGGCTTATTGTTTTTTTTGTTTTTGTTTTTTTTTACCAGTTTTCTGACTGTGTGTCTAATGTTGTGCAATGCAAATATGACTATACCTCAAGTCACACCTAGCCATTCACACTCTGTGTTCAGTGATAGCCGTGTAATGAGACCATCCCTGTAACTAATGCCATTATCTTGTCTAACAAAACGTCAACATCTCTTAAGCTTGTGTTAAACACAGACCTTATTTCAGGCGTTTAACCACAAACTTATTCAAAATCCCCATTGACTTTTAGAGTTAAGAACTCATGGCGCTAAAACTCTAACTCAATTCTGGGTTTTAGGACTCATTCCTGTGCCAGTCTACTGAGATTATATTTAAAAAATAAAAAAAAGTACATAAAAATGCTATTTGGACCTAAACAGAGACTACACATTGGTAGACTGCAAAAAAAAAAAATTTACAGACTCAGCAAGGTTACATAGTCTTATGTATGTTATTCCTCATATTATGTTTTTGTTGGCTAAAATATGTTTGGTTGTTAAATACAAAGACTCCATTTACATACATTTATTATTTGCAATATTATCATTTAGCTATGTCATGGCTCAAGCTAAATAGCCAAAATGGTTGTGTGTTTGTACCATCGATGTAGAAGTCAAGGCTCAAGTTTTGCTACTACAGTCAGAAATGTGTGTTCTGTCCCTGGTTGGTCTTAGTATAAAAGGTAATATTTCAGAATGCCAGTAAAGTCAGTGTCCTGTCACCCACACAAACCTTGCATGCCTCTTACTTGTGGAGCATTTTTGTTTCATCCTTGAATATAAAAATGATAAATGAAGCAAAGGGGGAAAAACAAATAAACAAGCAGGCTAAAAACAGAGAAAAGTGAACCTCGCCGCCTTCGGCTGTGACAGGGTCAGCTGAGAATAGATAGAGTTAAATTTCTCAGTTCTTCTATTATAATTCTGTGATCCCATGTGAATGCATCATGTCAACAATGCTGCAAATGTCTACTGCCAGCAGCACTGTACTGGCAATAATTCTACTGCTCTCTGTTTGGTTCAATTCAATCTTGTACATAAAAATGCTTTTTTGTTGTAGTGAGAGAAGGCCATGACAGACAGACAATGATGGTCATGATGGAAAAATATGTGCACAGAAAACTTTGTATGAAAATGGATAAAAGCTTTGTCCAGATTTAAAAGATAACACTTACACTTTTTTAAGATGCTCTTGAGTACTTTGCCAAACACTGTTCAATTAGACACTTTATTGCAGTTAAACATTTAGTACAAGTCGTAGTTGATGTCATTAGTAGGCAGTTACACAGTTATTTATGCTATTCTGGGAAAAGGGAAATTAGGAGGTGTGTAATAGCAGCTGGCTGGCCAGTGCGTCCTCCAGATGTTGTCTGGGAAATGTTAATTGACCTGCTAATGAAGTCTGGGCTCTGTCTGTCAGCTTGGAGCTGTGGAGAGTTTTTGACATTGGAAGAGACACCTGCCTACTGTATCTGACAGCAAACCTGAGTGAGTCACAGTCCCTACGTATCTCCCTGTCTCCATCTCTTACTCACACAGACTGACAAACTTTCATTCTACAAATGTACTGAAATGTATAGGAGCAGGAGGCTCCCACAGTTCATTTCATTCTCGTTGGGTCGGCTGTTGTTATTTGGTGGGCGGCCTGGTAAATGTCACCTTCTGTAGCCAGTTAGGTCTGTGCATGTGAGTGGATGTTTATGTATCCTTAGAGAGGAGCTTGTGTAAGCAGTGCATGGTGAGTCATGCTGGGGAGTGCTGGGAATGTCTGGCCGAAGCTGGCAAAACAGAAGCAAGAGATGTTTAAATTGAAGCATAGGTGACAGGAAGCCTGTTGATTTAAACAAGAAACTAACTAAACTAACTATTGCTAAATCACTAACTCAGAGGTGCAGCCATAAACCATCCAGCTCTGTCTTGATAACAAATATATTTTATTTTACCGCTTTCAACTAATGCATAATTTGAACCATCTCCTGTCCAAACAAGGCTTGATCTTGGCTGGATCACCAGCAGAGGGCAGTGCAGGGCAGTACTTGTAATGGAAAGGTCATACTATGGAGTCATTGGCAGTAAACCTCTCGATGCATTTTAAAACTCTATCGCAACTTGCGTCTCATGAAATGAAATGATGAGCCACATCCTTCCTTATATATATCTTTAGGTTTAAGATATTGATTGCTGCTTTCTGAACCTTTTCCAATGTTAAATGACTTGTGAAGGGCTTTTAGTCTTTTAAATGAAGTACATGTGATGTTAACCCATTCACTCCACATTTACACAGATGGCAGAGACTACTACCTAATGCCCAATTACCAATCACAACTATCCAAACTCATTAACATATCGCATCAGTATTAATTAATTTGTATTAACAGACTGAAAGACCAGCTAAAAAATTTACTGGAGCTTTAATTACAGGAATTTTACTTCATGTATGAGTATTTCACATAGTGGTATTGTTACTTTTACTTAAGTCAATGGTCTGTATCTCTTCTACCACTGCTGGTATCTCTCAGGAGGAGTACTACGGCAGAGTTGAGTCATAGGGGGTAGTCATACAGGCTGGTGCAATAGGTCTCTGTGAAGCAATGGATACAGGGACCCCTCCACCAAACCCCCACCCCAGGGAGCTGAGTAACATTGTAACTGTGTCCCAAGCTACTGAGCTATGCTGCAAAGTCATACACCTGCATTACCGTGACAGGACAAGGCAGGTATTGGACCCTCTGTGTCTTTTTATCTCACTTTTCAGCTGGGAAATGCAGGTGCAGTTTCTTTCCCCTGTTACGGAGAGATGTGAGTGGAGAATGGAAATCTGTATGCCAGGATGATAGAAACACTGATGCAAGCTTATGAGGGTGTGTGTGTAATGTTTACTTGTTCGATGCCAACTCCGGTGTCCAATCTATCCCATTAATTCAGACAGGAAATCATGTCCTCCGTCTGGCGGCCACTTTCGATGAGTTATGGCTGCTCTTCCAAGCAAGCGGTTGTGTTGAAAGGCAACTTTGCTTGCGGAAGGCCCACCAAGAAACAAGAACCCACATACACACACATTCTGTACAGTGACAGGGTGATTTAGTGGCTTTTAATCATTCCTAAATTGCCTGTCATTCCCTCTCTCACAGCAGCACTTGATTACACACACCGGCATGCTACATGAAACAAGATCCTATTCTAGCCAGGCTGTGGGAGAACCCCAGATTAGACTTTTATGGGTGTTGGGTCTAGATCACTCAAGGGTCTATTACATTGTTTGTTTTCTGGCATGTGGAGTTGCAAGAAAGTGCAGAGTGCGCAGGGAAACGCAGTGAAGCCTTTACAGACCTCCACTGTGAAAACCAAGACTCTTATCAGTGCCATCAGTGTTGTGCGCTGAATCCACTAAATCCACTTGCTCCACATCTGCTTGCCTTTCCAAAGGATTTCTGAGAGTTACAGAGCCAGTTAGTTGAGATTTTAAATCCCAGCCCTATGTAGTGCCAAGTTGAAACAGCCTGTGGGTAGAAAGCTTTGGCCAGAGCAGTGTCCTTAACTGACTGCTATCTTAATGCACTGGGACCATTAATTCTGCAAATGCGTGACTGTTTATCAAGTAATTATTTAACCACTCCCACACAGCTTTTGCAGTAATGCAAAGTAATGAATGTTCAAAATTGAATAATTATTTATTTCTTAAAGGCCTAAAAAGGTCACTTTATAGGAAACAATTCAAATGTAATTTGTAATTTGTATATTCTTACCATATCATATCCCATTTGCCCCAAATCACTGAATATAAATCAACCTTGAATGTTCATCTTAAAATAACCATGGAATATACACATGAAGTCTCCTCAGAGCAGCGCTACGTAGATAATGAGCATGAATAGCCAAAACAACATATGTGTTTTGGCTGCAGTTACAGCTGTATACACCCAAGGCTTTTTAGGGTTATGTTTGCAGATTGCTCTTTAATACGAGGGAAGTCTGGAATGTGTCAAAGCTGCCTGGAGATGAGAATCTGTAATCTCTCAATCCAACTCTGGGTTACTTTGAAGGGTTTAGAGTTTTGCTGTTTTGTTGGAAACATGCCCAGGTTCAAGATGTGTGACCCCTGTCTGACTACTAAGTGACCCAGCTTACTAGCAGTGCAGAGATTAGCATACATACACACAGAGACACACAGCCAACATGTGAATTGCATAATCCTTGTTACACAGGCACACAGAGAGGGAAAAAAAGTACATAGTCATTTATTATATTTTCTCCTTTGGAACTAACATAGTCTGAATTTAATTCTGATAATGCACCAAAAAGGTTAAACCTCCCTCTTTTTTTTTCTTTTTTCTTTTTTAAGGTTACTTCACATTTAAGATACTTTATGGAAGTCTGATTTTGGATAATAGGGAGGTCTAAGTTATGAAGCACATACAGCATTCAGATAGATGTTCATTTCTGAAGGATTAATTTCGGATTTTGGGACATTTTGATAATAAAAAATGCAACTGGAATTTATCCTAAGCAGAGTGATCAGCAACAGAACTAGGGCATCTTTTTTCACTTGAAAAAATAGATATAGGAAGTATATATATAGTTAAATCTCCACCTGATTCTAAGAAAATATTTGCTCATAAAGTACATCACTCAAGCCCAAAAGTTTAAAATATTATTACAGTACTTACATCAATTGTCTTTGCATAATACACATTTCAGGTTATCAGGTTATATGTTTCATTTAATTGTTCCTATAATCCTATTCAGAAGCTCTTATTTTGTCTTTATTTCTGAAACAAACTGCCTAAAGTACACATGCAACTGGATCAGAGAAATGAAGCCAATCCTTGTTCATAATGTTTTTTAATAAGCGTCCTTTTTTGGTTGCAATATAAATAAAGTGTGGTTCTATTAAAGCAAAAAGAAACCTTACCCATGCTTCTAAATAATGTTAATGAAGGCTTAAACACCAAAAGAAGAGACTTCACAGTTGGTGATGTGAATTTTGGTTCCTTTGAGTGAGCCAGATCATTTGGCTCAGTTTACCAAGACTCTTTCAGCTCCCAAACAGCTCTTCATTTTTACCACTTATACCTTTTATTATTCTGCCATATTTAGCACTGTTTTGACTTGATGACTTTTACATGTACACATACATCACTTACATTATTCAAGACATCCTTTACTGAAGTATTCTAAAGTAAAAATGACAATTTCTCATATCAATAAATTGCTGTAGCCAATTGATTTCATTGAATTTATACAGACCCTTGTAACTCTCTGAAAACACCCAACGACAGACAGAAGCAGGCATGCTGAACTGCTGGATGCACTGTTCTCATGTATCTGTGAAGGTTGTTTGTAGATCCAGCTCGACCGCTTCATTTTGCAAATAATGCATTCTGCCTTTGTATTTTCACAAGCCTCGTATGCCTTGTATTATTTTCCAAAAAATAATAATCTTTGTGGATCTTACATACATGCATACATCCTCCAGTGCATATGCAGGTTAAGTTCTGCTTTATCCTACAGTCCAACATGTTTTAGGTAAATACTGTAGATGGTTTTGAAGTCATCTTAGGTATGAGTGTAACTTCTTGTCTGTCCCTTTTTCTTGGCCATGCCAGTGACTGGCAAACATTCTTGGGTGTGCCCCGCCTCTCACCCAATGACAGCTAGGATCGACTCAAGCCCCCCCTCCACCTCCACGTGACATTTAACAGGACAAGTGCTAAAGATAAAATGGATGAATACTACTTGTTGCATTGGCTTTAAAGAAATAATCTAAGCAGGGTAAGCATTTTGTTTAAACTTTAGACCTACTATTGTATTTTGTCTTAAAGCTGCTTGACAGTATAGTGATGCAATTAACCCTTTACAGGGCACTCATTGAAATACTTTGAAATTCAAAAATTCAACCTCATAATGTTATTCAGGGACATAATAGCACTTTATTTCTGTTATAACATTTTTCAAAAATTGTATTTGTAATAAACATTGACAAAGTTACCATATTTGGTTCAAATGCCACAATAGCAGGATTAGTGACGTAGGGTGATCTCTTCTGATTGGCTGATGCTTCTCGAGCTTACTGAGGTGCAGAAGGGTGGCCATATGTAATGTTTTTGGAAATTACCAAAAATAGTCACTTGCCCTATAAAGGGTTAAGGTGACACTTCTATTCCCATGTGTTCTCTGCAGTATCATTAGAAACAATCAGCAAGAGGTGTGTTTTGTCTGGATTGCCAGAGAAGAGTAGACAGCATCACCAGCGTCCATCCTCCTCCTCCCCATTCATAGCGCTATTGAATCCCATACAACACAAAATCTATTTATGTGTCCGAGTCTCATGCTGTTACAATGTGCTTCTTTCCCTCTTTCTCCCTGCATCTCTATGGGTTTTTTTTTTTGCGTCTGTGTGTGTGTGTTTGACTTTAAATCACCCTTGCAGCTCTACAGTTTTGGGCTTATTGAGATGTATAGGACTACACAGCTATTATCATACTAAAGCCCCCAACAGTTCTACGTTTCATCCCTGTTTGAAATTTTTAGAAAAAGACATCTAATATCAAATACACACACGTCCAGACTGTTTTCATCAAATTATGGGGGCACAAATTTGTTTGTGTGTATGTTTGTTTTGCCCGTCACATTCCTTTTACTTTGCCCTCAAGAGATACACTCTTTAATCCCCACAGGAGGGGACAAAAAGGTCCTACAATGTGCATTAGTTAGTTTGTTCAAACCAGACATGGCTTTACAGGTGAAACATGTAATTGTCTCTTTTTTTATATTCACAATCAACTAATTAAATACAGTTTAAATCAACCTGTCTTACTGTGTAAACTTTCTATGTCTTTCTCTGTCAAAATGCATTTTCTGTGAGGGTGGTTTCACGATGCGCTTGACGATAAAGTCCCATTCATTTGATCAGTGTGAACAATAATGTACTGTACTGAGGTGATCTTGGGCACATTTAATGTGTAATCATGTATACGCTCTGCAGGGGAAGTGAACGCAACTGTGCTCAAACAAGAAAGTGGAATTTGATGCAACGTTAATCTGGACACTTTTGCTGAATCCACATATTTCCTGTGTAATTAGGAGATTTTACACAGTTTCAATACACTTGCCTCAAAAACATTTAAGGCAATATGGCTTTATGTTTTGCCACTTGTCATAGCGATTTGAAAAATCACTGTTAGCAATTGATGGAAAAATTAGACCTCAATTTGTAACAAACAGAAATAAAACAATATATTCCAAGATATAACTGCCGAGTGATCTGCACAACATTCCCAGCAAATAGCCTTTTTTGGTAAGCATGCACGCAAGTACATTGTGGAAAAAGCATATACTGTACATCTACGCTTCATGCCCAAAGGAAGTGGAGATTAATCATACTCCAGCCTTGCCTGCCAGTGTAGTGATGGACTCACACCGCTCATGGATCACACAGCCTCCCATGCTGGCCCACCATCCATTAAAACCATTGCCACATTGTAGCAACACATGAGTGGAATGGTATACACACGTAAACAGTGGTTCTTGAGCATTTGGTTTTGATTAATATCTCACATTTCAAATTGAGGCAAGTGATCACAAGTTCAGGGTTTTTTGCATTTAAATGTTACACAAAAACACTTTCTGTTTAACTATAGTAAGCCAACATGTTCAGCATTAATACAAGTTCATTATAAGCTTGATACAAGTCGATAAGTGTTTTCTGTGGTACCCTGTTCTGCCATATTTTCTCAGTTTCTGAACAGTGATGCAGCAATAACACTGAGTCTTGTTTCTGTGCACTAGTTTGCTTTTATTTTCCTTTGTGTTTGTTCCTTGCTGCTGTTGGTTGAACACACAACACTTCTTCAAGTTCTGACATGTGTGGCTTTGTGTCAGATATAATGCTGTTATTGACTTATTTATGCCTCACTGTCACCTCCACTGCCTGTTCGACAGAACACACATATAGATAACAATAGAGTGTTGCAACACTTGTCAAACACAAAACAATTAGAAAATATCAATACAAGCAACTAACTAGAAAAAAAGGAAAAAAATCCAGTTAGAATAATTTCATCAGCTAATTCTCAAAAACAAATGTTTTAGGGCATATGAGTGCCAGAAAGGTCAATACAACCTTTATCACTGTCTAGAAAACATATGGCTGCAGTTGGCCTCTGGTTTGCTTAGCTAAGCTAAATTTGTCTGGCTTTGTCTGAAAGTAGCAACATGTATCACAGTATTAAATTACAAATATTGTTCAGCTAATATTCAACTATTCAATAAAATATAATGGAGGCCCCATGATCAGCTTCAGCAGATATAATACTGTATCTGTGATTGTCATATATGTTATGCTCTAAACATCTATTTTACTGCAGTTATAGCAATCAGATGAGCAGAGGAGGGGTAACATTTTTGAGCTTTGTCAAAGAACCACCCGCTTACTTCAATTATTATATACACTTTACCCAGGAATAACTGTCAGTAAGCAAAACATAGCATTTGTTTAGCTACAAATCAAGTTTATCTGTTTTGTTGTCTCTGTATTCTAACCTTTGCTCTATACTTCTTGGTCCAGGATAATCTCATGAACTAGGACACTTGAATGCACCTTGCTTCATCAGGTGATTTTCATTGTGGAAGGTACCAAGTGGAACTTTGGGATGGGGAAGAATGTAATGATTGTTTGCATTGAGTTTCCAACTAGTATAATTAACTGAATTTGAATGACTATTGTCTACAGTTTGTGCTTTTAATGCCGTCATGGAAAGATTGATGTTACCAATATTTTAAATACCTCTGTGATTGTACCAATCGTTTGAACTAAAACCCTGCAAATAGTAAGGTGGTTTGACCAGGAAGTATTTAAAGATTTGTTCAAGGCATGTGGGTACATCCATGGGCTTGACACTCCCTCTTTCCTGTGAGTTTCCTTTGTTTTCTATCAATGACACATTTTTAATGCATGTATTTAAGCGATGAAAGAAGAAGAAAATAGTGAAAATCTAGACCTAACAGGTGGATTATTGTATACATGTGCTCAGAAACTATTGCACAAAAATATGCCTGTGCATTATTAAAAAAAGACGATTAAGCTAATCATATTAGCTCCTAGCTCTCCTAACTGTGCTGTTGTCACAGGAATAGTGTTCTTCGAGATGCCATATCCTTGTGTAGGTTATTCTGTATCTTTGTTGAAATGTAAACACTGATATATTATCTTAAGTATCTTGCACAATGATACTTTTTAAATCTCAATTTTAAATCTGGCAACAGACCCATAGTTTTTTTTAACTCTTGTCTTTGAGACCCTAAAAATTCCTTTTGTCTGATCTAACTCTGTTTAAATGCCAAGTGTGTCATACTTTGTTAAATCAGAGAAAAGAGCACATTTGTTACTCCAGCTAAATTGACAAAAGCATGTGGTACAGTGTTGCGAAAATAACAAACTTGTCTTTAATTGTGAGTACTTCAGTTGAAACCTCTCAGAATTTAAAAAAAACCTTCCGCGGCAGGCTGGCTCATGTTTGGTTGTTGTCTTTCTTTTGGGGGGGCAGGGGAGTTTGCAATAAGTCTCTGCTGAGGTGACTCATTCTGACGTTTTGGATTTCCTGTTCTGTTTGACAGTTAATCAGTCAGTCTGCTGTCTCTAATTTGCAAAAATTGAGCAAGCAAACGTGCAGCTATTTCAATATCCTTGTTTCATGTTGATTCCTGAGTTTCAGTTTGGCAGTTAACGTTGTATGAAATATATGAACCCTCGATGATTATTCTAACCCTATTGATGACCAATAGCATAAATATCTGGTGGAAATTATAACATCTGTTCTGCATATCATGTCAGATATGACACTCTTAAAAAGACAATACCCAGCACCCATCTGTAATTTACATGATTTTATATTTAAGTTTTCTTCATAAACATTTTTAGTCTTTAACTACAGCACAGACATTTAAATAACATCTTTATTCAATGTGACTCTTAAAGAAATGTTTTTTTCTATAGCAGCTGCTTATGTAGTCCTACCACGTTCCTTGGCTGTTTCTCTCTTTTCTTTTGCGTCACTCCATAGCTGTCACTGCAGGCAAACACAGCCCTGTATGGAACATACGGCGAGATGATTACTAATTACTGAGCTCCCTGCTTAGCAAAACCTCTCTAATACAAACGCACATGCATTGACTTTTCACACAGAGCATTTCAGAATGTATCACTTTGCAGCCAGCAGAGTTTTTTCCAAGTTTAATCTGAACACACAGTGTCAGAACAGTCTCCGGTCTTCTCCGTCTAGGTTGTCAATAAATAAGATCAAGTGTAAAAAAGTGTTTTCTCTATAAAGACATCAGTCTCTCACAGCCTAGGGCAAAGTCTGTTCTTCTGTGACCAAAATAAACGATATGGAATTATAATGAGCGAATGACCCAGAGCCATCTTTTTGTAATTATCTCACAGTAACCCAAATTTTCACAATCTGTCCTACTTCTTGTGTAAACAAAGGCACATGTGGGACACAGTCTTTCATACTAATAATCATTAGTCAATTTGAAATATTTGTGTTGCTGTATTTAACATAAGGAAATTGGGTAGATATTCTTTTAAGGATGGATGATACTACACATTCAAATTCATGAACAACACTAAGGCAGTGGTTACAAAAAAATATGATGTCCTGTCCTTTGAAATTGGAGAAAATAAAGTCCTCTCTAGTGAGAAAATACAAAAGAGCACAATAGTTCAAGGTTAGTTCCTTTCCACTTACAAGTATGAATGTGATACTTTAGAAGAACATTCAGGATTTACATTTTTTTAAATTGTAGTATTAACTTATAGAAAGAGAGCATGTTGTCATATCAATAAACTCCTTTTTAAATTGTTGGTGAGGTACCAGGGCCAAACAGTGACATGAAGAAAACAAATGAGACAATTGATGGAAATAGAAAGGATAAGAAATCAGAAACTTATGATTGGTGTAAAACAAGTCTCAGGGTAGAGGAATCAATTTTAATGATAACCAAATGGAATGGGGGGTGGGAAGAGAGCGAACTAAATAATTGAAACAAGGCACTTGTGCATGTAAAACAAAATGTTAGTGTTCTTATGGTTCACATAATCCTTAAAATTATATGGAACTTGTGGTTTTTCAAGAGAATATTATCCACACTGTTGATTTATTTCCTCCATGTATGAGAGGAGAAGGATACAAATCTGTCCATTCATGATGATGGCATCATGAGAGAAAGTACTAGTACGAGAGAAAAGTGGGAGAGACTGTAGATCTGAGACTATAGATCGCTATTCTGTGTCACTCTCATCTCTCCATGACCAAATCTATTTCCTCAAAGGAGCCTGGAAAAGCTTTTAGCTGCTGCTCGAAAATGTACAGCACAAAAGACACAGTCATGCTGCGATCGAAGGTCATGCTATGAAGTGTCGTGTGGAGAGCTGAGCCTTTGTAAGGTGCTCTAAACCCACTGTTCTGCCACCAACACCTTTCAACCTTCCAGCCTCCCCCCCTCCCCTGCTCACCATCAGGCTGTATTTGTGAGGCAGCCACATCAGCGCTGATATGGTCTATATGTCTTTCCCTGTAACTTCGAAGTGATGTATTGCCCACAGTTGAGGTTGTAAATCACATTAAATGATTTATGGAACCTGGTCTTTGGGCTTAAAATGGTTTTAAAGTAATAAAATACTACAAATTCGTATAAGCCAGTCTACATAGGATAAGCAATCTACCACAATGTAATGTTTAATTGAAAGTTGTTTCAACAAAAACGAGTACAATATTGCTTTCTGTGACAATATATTGATACTGTAAAAGTAATTGGTTGGGTGAACCTATTGTTTACTGTACATTTGGACATCACACTGCTGTTAAATATAAATTGATTAAATTATACATTTAAATATTTGAATGAGCATTATTGAGAATACTGTTTTAGTTCACCAACTTTATTTCAGCATACATAACATTTATTGCAAATGACTCTAACAGTTTTAAAGTTTAGATGAACTATAGACTAAAGCAACAGTGGCTGAGTAACAGTTCTCCTATTCAGATGTTATCAGCTCATTAATTGGCTGTTATGATTATAGCTTAAGTTACCTGATTCTTGTAAAGGTCATTACCATCTATCAGTAAACTGGTACAGCCTATATCTGCATCAAGGTAGCAACAGGTGGCTGTAATACTTATAAAAAGTTAGCAAATGAGTATAAGGGTTGAGACATTGGGGTCAATAGATAGTTGGTTAATCAAAGTACTTTACTCATGAAGCATGAGTTTGTGTCCTGCGCTAGACAAAAAAGTTATTTTAAGTGCAACATTACTTCACTTCTGTTTCATCCGATTTATCATGAAGTATCCCATTGCAACCACAAAACCACAATCTTTTTCTTTCTTAACCATTGACAAATTCGCATTACTATCACATAATATTAATGTAACGATTCTGCTTGTTCGCCACATGTTGATAATGATAAATGATGCCACATTCTCTGTGGTACTGGTAATTGCAGTTGACCCCATCTGATGCATTCAAATGGGAGTGATCACAACTGACAATTGGTTATTTAGTGGTCTGATGATATTCAAAGTGGTTTGACTTTCTTCATGCAGTATTTATTTAAAACGTTTTTACCAGGAAAACCTTACTGAGATCTCATTTACAAGAACACCTTGGCTAAGACAGACATCAGCTCAATGAACAAGATACAAAAATAAAACAGAGCAATTACAGACACATATCAGCAGTTATTGAGTCACAGAGCAGAAGTCATTATCTACAATCCTACGCATCTTTCTCCAACACCTTTAATCTACTTTTGAAAAGACTTAAAAAGACCAGCTCCCCACAGATCATCCTGCAGGAAATTGCAGCCCATTGGAGCAGCATACCTCAAACTACTTTTCCCCTTTTTAAGACACCTTTTGAGAACATTTTACAAAAATAAGTTGGGTGGCAAGTTGAAGACTGTGGCTTCCAGCACTTTTCATATGAATTCAATTACACAAGTATGAGGGAACGCAGACTAAAGACATGATCATACAATGTACTAGCCGTGACTTTTGCTTCTTTACAAGTTGCTGAATATGTGAAACACACGAATTAGCTGTTGTATGGCCTATGAAGTTTTCAAAGAACCCTAAACAGCCAATTCAACAAAATTTCAGGGATAACCCTATAGTTTTAAGAAACACAACAACCTTAACCAATAACAAGGGTAGACATGCTTTGAGGGATATGTTGAACTCATGGGAAATCACAGTAAGAGTACAGAGAAGGCAAAGTCATTCACGCTGATTTAAAGAAAAGCAATCAGCCCAGTGTGGAGATCTGGACAGCCCTACAGTCTGCTCAAGGTCTCATTATGGAAACAGGGCAGATAAAGTGCTGCTATTCCGAATGTTCCTTCAGTGTTTAGTGAGGACGAGGAAGAAGATACAAATGAGTTAAAACTGGTCTAATCTGTTAAAGTAATTTCATTTTAAATCAATTCAATTGAACTTGTCTACCAAGAATTCCCCAAGTCCCTAAAGTCTGTCAATCCGCAGTTTTGACAAAAAGGCAGAGAAAGATTAAACTGTGCACAAGAGCTAATATTTTTACTCGCCCTGCAGAAAATGCACAGGTGTTTCTAAAATCATGAACTGTGGCTCAGTTCCATAATATGTCTAAGTTATCTATCCAATTCATGCACAATGAGGTCCCAGAAAATTGGCTCACCTGGATGAAAATGTTATTTATTACACCTATCCTTTCAAAGTATGGCATATTAACATAACTGCCATAGAAATTGCTATTTTTTGTGTCCTTGACACCTGATGTAGATCAGTCAAAGAATATGCAACCTTTGGAGTTCATGTAACTTAACACAATATATATTGCTTTGTTTGTGATCCAACTTTCCAGCTGCTGTGCAAAAAAATAATGTCAAACAAGATCAAACAGCTTTATGAAACTGAAAAGCAAGTAAAATTGGATGCACTGCATTCAGTCATTGAACAAAATCCATTTAGATTGAGAAGTGTTGCTGTTTAGGGCAAATATTGTGATGCACTTGAAATGTGATTAATTTCGATTAATTCATCAGAAAGAAATGAGTTAATTAGATTTTTTTTTTATCAAGTCCCACCCCTAGTTTCTGGCCATTGGAGGCTGTGAAGAAGGTTTTAAGCAACAAAGTTAAAGTGTAAAATATATGTCTTTGCTCCTTTAAATGACTTAAATCAATCTACTTAAAAGATTAGTATTCAGTGATTATACAGGTTAACTGTTTAACTTATTAACTGAACTCAGCACTAATATTGACACTTGTCGGATCATTGAATTCAAAATTGTGTAATGTATTCAAATCCATAACAGTTAAAAACAATTACATTTTCTGAAGAGATGAGCAACAATGCTGCGTATTTAAGGACATCACCCTATCACAGGCAGCAATGACACTGTCAAGCCAGCCACCACCTCTGTCAGTAAATCAAACATCATGCTTTATCTGACTAATGAGAACATGGCATGTGTTGTCCCAGTCAGGCCATTCATTTCCTCTCCCAGAGAAAGGAAAAAGCAGATAAACCGTCACGGCACTCGAAGAGCACAGACAGACCAAACCTGTTAGCTGCTTCATCAGCGCCACGGCAACAAGATCACACAGTCCTGATTGAGATAGTGATGACCTGTCTCTTTTAATCCAGCATGCTTCCATAGCCTTCGGTTAATGTAATATTTGTTAGCAGTGGCCGCTTTTGACTCTGTCAATTTACTCCAATTTTAGCTTGTTTGTAAATGTAAGTTGAGCCTGGTTTTGTCTCTAAAGAAAGTGACAGCTGCGTTGTAATCAAATCAGCAACATTATCATTCAGTTTGTGTAGCTGGAGATAATTGTTGTAACATTTAGCGAAAGGTCTCCACACTTACCTCAGTGAAAAGATAATGTTGATTGTGGAGTGGAAATTTACTAACGGTGAAATGGTGTGATGATGGAAAAAACTCTGAAAAGTACGGATACAGAATGAAGTGAAAACACATCCCTCTGTTAGATTAAAAAGGCTTATAATCAGCTACTAAGGATTGGTTGCTCATATTAGCTTGGAACAGTGGGAGATTTGCCTCAGCACTGTTTTCGTAAGGGCTGAATCACTGCAAGCTTTCACAGGAGTATAAAGGGAACTCTAATGTCGTTTCCAGTTGTAAAGCAATTCATATCCCTACAAACAATAAGAGAGAGTAATGCTGTACTCTTTGTATAAAGTATTAAGACTACAACACGCACTAAGATTTTACACCCCTGAGAACATCTCTTTGAAGTGATGAATATTGAGGATTTTAAAGATCAAGTCAAGTAATGATAACACAGACTCTGTAGTAGGAATTAGATATTTAGCAAGCAAGGCACACTTAATACATTATGTGTCAGCTGAGGCTACACTTTCTAGGCTACAGTTAAGATGACAACATGGGCCACTGGATATTCAGAGGCTTTCCATGAGGAAGATTTTATTGTATACTTCAAGTACCATGCTTAATGGATATTTGCAGTGTCTGATGTAAAACACCATTCAATATGTTCTTGTGTGTGGTCGCTCTGTATGTATTCATAAGATGCCATTTTTCCGACTTGTGTGTTGTCTTTGTACTTGAGAAGAGAACCTGAGTCGTGTGTGACTTATAATGCAGCATGTTGGTCCTTTCTGCCATCTGAATGATTAATATACTGATGGATGTCCAAAGAGCGAGAAGGTGAAGGCTACTTTGTCTTAATAACACAACATGAGAAAATGTACACCGGAATCTACACAAGAACACACATATGAGTTTCAACTCGTGCAAACAGACATTAGCAAATATCACCTTTCACTTAAAAGTTCATTTACAAAAGAAGAACTCACAGTCAATAATTGCTTCTGCATTTTCAGTTCCACTCAATTTCACCTGTTTGGCATCCCTCTCTTGTTTTTCTACCTTTTTTATTCTCTGTCTCTGAACTTCTCTTTCGCTCTGAATTAGGAGGAATGATGAAGACGTTGCAGCAGTTTAGAATTATTTGTCTATTGTGTTGGCAAAGGCCTGAAAAGACAATTAGCAGACAGTTCATGTTGGATAAAGAGATGATTAAGAATGCTTTGTGTGTTTAAAAAAAAATCTTTTTTTACAATCCAGTCCTGTGTTTTAGATATATATTTTTTAAAGTATGTTTTAAAGGGATATATCGACAAATTCTGTACATCTAAACAGAAACAATCTTATGATGTAATATGATGCAATGTGATGGGATTTAATGTGATGCAATACAATTGAATTGGAAGTCTTTGCCTCATATGTTTAGCAGTTTTGTGTTTACAATTGACTTGCAATAAATGAATAATAAATAATTCAAAATCACCTTATAAGCAGTTTAACAGGAACACTTCAACACAACATTGACATGAATATAAAATGTGTAGCTAGTGTCCAACTTTATAACCTCAAGATTAGTGTTTAATGTATACAATCTATTGAGACTGTCTTTCTTGCTGATTATCATTTGAGACAGGATGGTAGGTCTTGTTCTTTTCCTGTCAATCAACAGCAAAGCAATCATTAGCTCCAACCTACAGATGACAGGAGTGAGTCATTTTCTCCTCTTGGCACTGATTTAAGGACTGTACCTGTTTATAATGGCTGGCAGCTTGTTGATTTCACCATGAGAGAGACAGGGATAAGATTGAAAAAGCAAGCCTGCCGTCAGAGAACGCCTCCCTCTGTGCAGCCAACTTCTGTCAATCCAGCGAGGGGGACAAATCAAAGGGGTTTCTAAATTTAGCTCTGACATAGAATTAGTGAGACGCTCTGTAGTAGAAAGCAATGGACTGGATGGTGGTTACTTAGCAACTGGTGCTAGGCAACCTTGTTGGTAAGCATCGATTGTGCTGTAGGGGATGTTGGGGACTGATGGAGGGAGAGAGGGTTCCTTTTAAAAAGAAAAATCTCTCGGCACTCTGAATAATCTGTGTTTCCTTGTGCTTTTCAGGGAAAATTGGGTGGATGTGAAAGCTTCAGATTGCATGGTGAGCTCCTAATAGCTGTTTTCCTTGAAGAGCTGTGAGGACATGGTGTCTCTGACAGAAAATAACGTGTCTTCAAACAGACAGGAGAATAATAACTGAATTGCTATGTTCCAGCTGAATGAGTGCTTTCAGTAATGGCATTCATCATCATGTGCCTCTGCGGAACTGATAACGTCATCAATTACCAACCTGTTTCCTAAGTAGAAACTGACTACATTGCCTTCTAATGAGAGTGTGAAGCTTTAATGTGGGACTGAATGTGTTGCATCTTGTAGGTGTGTGCGTGTATGTTGGAATAAGCTGTGTGTATGTCCCCAGAGAAGCCAATCAAACCATTGATTTTTGTGAGTTTTGACAATGATTAATGGGAAAGACAGACAGTTGCTCTCTCTATCTAAAATTAGAGTTTGGAACTTTATTTTTTACAGAAGATTGTTTATGCTCAAAAATATTGAATTAACTGTCAAAGACTCTAAGAATAACAAATGTGAAATCCAAAATCTTGTTTTAGCCAAGACAACCAATGCCTTTTTATAGACTGGAAAGTTTCATGGAAGTTAAAGCCACATATTGTGGAGGCGTGTGGTATGAAACGCTGCCACCGACAGGAAGATATGGTTAAGAACATTATTGCTACATTTATGAATAATACAGAGCATTAGCAAGATGACATGATAGGCCAATTTTATTCCCATTAAAAATGCACATTGCTCTGAGAAGGTCATATACTGTATATGTTGAGAACTAATGCTATTTGAAACTAACACTGGCCGGGTAAAACCTCACATGAGGGACTGATGTGTCAATGAAATTCATTTTTCCATGAGCTAAAATTGCATACGAGTTTAAAACACACATAACCGAACGCTCAAGCGTAACTGGACTTCTTCTGCTATATAATATAGAAAGTGCAAATTCATACTTGAAACAGCTCCAAGGGACAGAAATTGAATCAGTAGTTTTCATTAGCTTACCATTGGCAATTTTTGCTATACTTACTAGGTGCATCTGGCTGTTTGAACTGGATTTCTATTTTCACCTTGTATTGTGTGGGACACATGATTAATATGACCTCCAATTGTATGACTGTTGCCAACAGCACACCACCTGGATGCAACCTTTTTCTCCATAAGAGGTTACATCTAGATGGATGCCCCAGTCATATGTGTTTATGTTCGCATTGACCATATTGTTTTTCATTTAATTTCGAGCAAAGAGAGGGAGATGATGTAACGGCTAATGGTTTATTTAACACAATATAGGAAAATTATAATGGAAATGGTTATCCTTACAATGTTTGAATGAAAAGTGAATGGAGGATTATGATTTACTATAACAGAAATGTTTGAGCTTCTACAAACAGACACACATACTCACAAATCACATACTAGTTTATTGTGTATACTGTGAATGTGGCATGCTCTGTACAAGAATAGTCATTACAGTAAGATTAGTCTCTCATCCCTTGTAAAATAGGTTATTTCCACGATTGTAGCACACACTCAAAAACACACGCACATCACTTTGTGGTTTAAATCTGACTGCACCAAAACAGAGGTCACAAGCCTGTCTTTTTTGTTAGAGGTGCAGGTTTTTAGTAGGCTAGTGGCAGAATCTTGTTATGAAGGGGACCCTTGCTCTGGACTAAAGGGCTTCTAATTCACACATATGACCATGGTCCTCCATTTACTTAGTGAACTGCTTTGTTTGGAGGTTAATTATGTGTCAGAAGGAGAAGCACAAAACATCAGACACAAAGCTGCACATATTGTACTGTTAAAGTACAATCATTTATTTTTAGTACAGTAGCCTTTGACCTTGCTTAAATAACAGAAACCAAGTGAGCAACATTCCCTTTTCAAAAAAGTCTTTCAGGTGAGCAAAGCCAATAAAAAAATCCCTTTCCTTTTAAAAAAATACAATAATCAGCCCATTTAATCTATCTTTAAGCTATAGTTTGTGCTGTTGTAAAGCTCTGCATTGTTACTGTTGTTGTCTTTCACAGGCAAAACAATATGTGTTATAATTGGCTACAGTAGCTCCTTTCTCGCTCTGCTTGCAGAGTAGCAATATGTAACAGCAAACAAAGTTTTGTTTTTCTTTAGCTCTGCATTTGATTGGATGACTGGATTCATTATAAACATTTCTTGAATGCTTTGTGATAGTTGGGCATGCTGGCATCATCAAATAAAAAGCAATGATAAAAAATGTGAGACCTGGGCCCAATTAAGTCTATGTTCATATCTGCACATCATTCCATGCTGTGATATTCTCTTAATTAAATGCAGTTGAGCAGTTTGACATCACATTTTCCCCTATTTTGTCAGCCCCTGCATGAACGACTGTCCATTTATTTAAGCAAACTACCAAGCCATTGCTATCAAAACTCTCTCAAATACTTTTCCAGAGTTCTGCTGCTATCTTCAAATGTCTATATGTTATGTAGATGACACAAACACAACCATTAAAAAGAAATGAGTCTGTGAAAAAGATAAACAAAATCAATATCGAGGCTTTTAGCCTTAAGGTTCGTACATCAGCAGTGTTATGTCATATCTTTACATACGTGATTTGCTGTTTATTCAAGTGTTGGAAGAGATTAGACTGGCTACATTTCACATCAATGAAAGCTATTTTCATGAGCATTATCTATAATTCATATTTCCAGAACAAAATTACCCTGGAGGTAAAAGAAAACCTTTGTCCCAGCTGCGCAAACATGAATAAGACCAACTTTGAACCACAGATTCCTCAACATCAAAGCAATTCATTCTCCTTGCATTCAAATGATGACAGCACATCTACTTATGATCCCAGTAATGGATGTGGTTTATTTCTGCTGTTTCCCATTCAGAGCTGTACCATTGTGATTCATAAAGCTACTGTTTGCTTTTGAGTTAAAAAAAAAAAAAAAAAAAAAGAGTTGTGAAGCGCAACAGAATGCTATCCATCCTCATTAGAGTGACGGGAAGATCAGTCATCTATCTGCCTGAGAAAGCTGCAGTACACTGTTTTCTATTCTGCTTTGTTGAAAAGCTCAGAAAGAAGCTGCAGAGCACTCAACACAATGCACTGACATATGCTGTAATCACTGAACACCTGTTTCATCTTTCCAAATAAGTGAAGATAGCTGCTTTCACTCAAACTAATTATATTCGATTGTACAGGCAACAGAGTGATATGACGTATTTTTGTTGAGTCGAATTAAAGAAAGAAAAGATTTAAAATCATTTTTAAATGCCTGGTGACACCAGTAAAAGTGTTTTTCAAATATGTTGTTTGGAAAAAAAAATGCAATGCCACATATGTTCTCCTATTATCTGTATTATAAACAATGAATGTGATGTATGTGTGTTAGGAGATCACCCAAGCTTTAGCCTGCGATACAGTGAATGTCAATTGGCGTTGATATCCAGTGTCAGACAGAGACAGATGAGGGGGGATTTTTGGATTAAAGTGGTCCGTCTTCATACATGTGCTCACGCATACACAGTATCACTCGACCAGAGTCCAGAGATAAAGCGATTTAAAGTTGAATATGGCTATGCGCTCATCCATCCTCCGATAAGTACAAAGGCAAATTCAGGTGACCTTCAGGGGAAAAGATGTTCATACGTTACTGGTCTTCTTCTACTGAAGGGTTGTAATGACTTGGAATCTGTTACATCCATACAATAATAAGAATAACATTGAGAATGTTATATAAGGCCTTTTTATTCTATTTATTATATACATCATATATGTAAGTGCTTTACCTTAGGTCAGGACTGCCCCTTGTGAAGTCCAGAGTGTCGCTCCTTATGCTAACCAAATCACACATCGGACTTAATAAATCTGCTAACAACTGATGAAATTCATGATTAGGAAAAGTTCAATGACTCACGTATTAGTATTAAGTACTGAACTATCAAACGGCATCCTTTTCTCGCATCACATAACAACATAAAACTGTAGTTTTGAGCAAAATGAACACTAGGACATACATGAGATTTATAACAACTAAATATAATTATAATTACAGAAGTAATCCTTGAGAAAAATGGACTGGTTATTTGATTTTGCAGTATGATCCATGTCCCATCTGTTGTCATTGATGAGGCGACTTTATGACTTCCACTGCAATCAGTCAGTAGGGGATCTCCAAATGTTTTGGTTTCGCTCATGGGAAGCTGTCATATTGTACATTATTATTATTGTTTTTTTTTTACTGTTTATGGCTCGGAGTGGTCTGAAGTCCCTGGATGAGGATTTAAGGATGCACACTGGCTGGATAAAAGACAGTAGCAGCTCAGATAAATATTCTGGGCCAAGGCCATGAAATGCTTTAAAAGTATCAAGTCAAACACTAAAATAAAAGGACAGCCAGTGTAAGGTCAGTAAAACAGGTGTGATGTGTTCTCTTTTCTATAGTTTAACTATGTTTTCTAGCTGTTTTTATGCTTTAATGAGATTATTGATTTATATACTGTTCAAAGAACAAAATCTGGGTTACAGGTAAACTCAGAAAACTGCATACTTTGAAATAATCTATTGTCATTTTGTATTTAAATAATATGGGATGATGAAAAACTTAATAAAACATGGTCATTTTTAAGACCTATAACTTCCTTAATATTTACTTTATCCTCTTACCTTAGCAACACACGCACATAGATAAAGGATGCATGTATGCACACACATAATGACTTAAACAAAACATATAGATTTATTAATGACCTATGGGGCATCTCTCAGAGGCCCACACCATTTTCCTATCAACACGTAGGAATGTTGCAGAATTAACTTGAAGATCTTTAAAATGCAAGTGAGTAAACAAGGCAGTGTATCATTAACCATCATTCTCTTGAGGATTAAGTCAAAGGGCTCCTTTCGCAAACATGGTCTATCGGATAATTACGTACCAGAAGCAGTTTTATTAAGCTTGACAATGATTAATGTCTCATGTTTATTGTGTACTGTATTGTGTTGATAAAACATTTCACATCTTCTGGCAGATTATGTCAGGTCATTATGAGAAGCCGTAGGATGTGGGCTGAATGGATCGTACCTGTCTTTTTATGTTTGGTGCAGTGATCAGACATCTTTATTGCCTCCATGACCTTGCACTTATCCCTGATATTAATCACTGTCAAGAAGGAAGATGGTAACAAAATATTCAAGGTCAAAAGTCTCTTATCTCAAATATTTAGCTCCTGTGGGGTACTTGTGGAGAACGTACAAGCTAGTAATGTTAAGGGACAATACCATGGGCTGGGATTTACAGGGAACCTTACCCAACACAGACTAGGCAAGACCAGTAGGTGAATCTGTGTCCGTCGGGAAAATAAGACTCTGAAGTCAGGGACTTCTCTTTGTATCCTTGTTGTGATGCTTTTGATTTGGTGTCTTAAGCACTTTAAATTGCCTTTTTGCTGAAATGTGCTATGGAAATAAAATAGACATGACCCTCATCCCAGCCCACTCGGCTACAAAACGCACCAATAACTGCTGGAGGCCCCCAATAAAGGAAGCTAAAAAAACACCTGCAAAAGGCCATAGCTCCTACTTTGGTTATTCAGGGACAGGGTAGCTCAAGTCATGTAGATTGGAGTAGCAAATTCATATGTCCCGAAAGATTCCCTGAGAGGGTAAGGAGCTGTTCCACTGGTGGATTAATACAAGTTTTGGAAATGTCCAGTCCATGTGGCCACGTTTTCTGAAAACAACAATAGTGGCTGTGATCCTTTAGATAAACCAGCAGAAACAGGCAACATTTTGAAAGTATCATTTTGAAAGTATCAAAGAACAATCAAAGAATGTCAAAGCTATTTAAATTGTCTGAAAATTGTCTGTAGAAAAATAACCTGAACATACAACTTGAACAACTATGTCTTGAAGCCACTCAGGTGAGCAGAATTTTTCCTGATGGCATTCAAGGTTGCTCCTCCAATTTGTAGTTCTTGCTGCACACAGAAAAAAACAGGACAAACAAAACAAACAACAGAGATTTAAAAGTCTTATAATCTCTGGTTTGCTGGTCACTGGTGAATGAAGTATGGTAATGCTTATTGGTTTATGAAGTTTTAAAAGAATCGACTAATAATGATTGTTTTAAAGACTTAAAAATGGTTATATTATTGGAAGCTGTTGTCCCCATTGGATTTTAGCAACAAATGCTATTGTTGTAAACTGAATGTACCAAGTTTACAATGTTTATGAAGTATGAAGTTCCTTGTATAAATACTGAAATACTTTGTCTAAGCTGGCATAAATAAGTCGCGAATTATGCAACCGCTCCATTAAATCAATACCTACATTCAATCTTGTTGCACCTATCTTAAAAAGGGGGGGCATTTGCTCACACAACTGCTGCTGTGTTTCTCTGGAGGACAGTCGTGTATACAGTAAATATAAATTCCATACAATACCTGATAGTTGTCCTTCATGTGATAATACAGATACATCATTATACTGTTGAAGAAACAGGCCAACCGTAGACTTAAGGTTTAACACTTGTCAGGACTCCAGCTTAGCTCTGTTATACTGCTGTTCTTTGGAAAAACATGAAAAGCTCAAAAGCAATCTCTCTAAAAAGGCCTTTCCAGGACTATGGTGTAACATTGTGAAATAGGGTCCTGAGTTATCTTTTTGAAAATGTTCCCGCCCCCCCCCCCCCCCTCTCAAAATGTCTCAAAAAAAATGCATGAAGAGATTAAAGATATTTTTTTCTGGATTGTGAAGGTTCTAATTCCTGTTTGACAGAATGTATATAATCTGCTGTAGTTTAGTTACAAATGTTGTTTGAACAAGTTAAGTAACCATGTTACAAGGTTTCAAACCATTGAAAACCATGTACAACAGAACGAGAAGAAAAAGAGGTAAACATTGCAGAGAGAGAGAGAGAGAGAGAGAGAGAATGTAAGAGGAGGCAGTTGGTAACAAAGAGTATAAGTAAAATGAAGTCAGACAGAATAAGAGAATATAGAGGACCATTTAGGAAAAACTGGAATGAAAACTTGTCAGGGGAGAAAACTAAAAAAGCTATTTAAAAATGAGGCTAGAGAAGAGACCAAAAGAAAAGTGGTGAAAGACATACGGATTGTATGAATGATCAGGAGTCAGTATGTAAGCAGTTGGCATGTCAAATACAACAATATTTTTCATGTGAATCTGATGATCCTTGCAAGAACTGCCATGTTATAGTGTTTGTAAAAAAAAAATGTTTGCAATGGCGAGTTCCTGGATTACTTTGATCAAAAGTTATAGAATTATTCTTTTTGTATTAAAACCCAATTGTTTTAAGTTAAATGTAAGGATGAGTTAACTTACCAATTTCTTTTAGAGTTGTCCTTCAAAGCAACAACAGATGTTTCCATTAAAAGTTAGCATCAAGATCTAGCTCGGTAACGAGGCTTACTGGATTGTTGTGTTTTATGTTCACTGTTGAACAGTAATGTTCGCAGTGACCTCCATGAACTGTAAACTGTCTTGTCTTGCAATGTATATCATAAATGACACAGACAGAGGAGGATGCGGGTCCATTTAATAATGTTTTTTTTTTGTTTTTTTTTTTAAGATTTATTTTTGGCCTTTTTGCCTTTATTGATAGAGAGGAAAGTGGATAGAGCTGGAAATCAGGGAGAAAGCAGGGAGAGACATGCGGGAAAGGAGCCGCAGGCCGGACGCGAACCCGGGCAGCCCGCGCGAGGAGCATAGCCTCGCTACATGGGATGTGCGCGCTGCCGCTGCGCCACCAGCGCCCCTTTAATAATGGTTTTTGACCAAGGTTGAGTCTTGTGTTCACCATTGCTCTGTAATATTTAGCTCACTTGAGTTATTGTATTATTTTACTTTGCTGGTCCTGTTCTGTGATGTGAGGCAAAACAACTTCTTCATGTTCAAGAAAAACTCTTAAGAGCCATTCATCTTGCTGATGGCCGAGTTTGCTTTAGAAATGTAAAGAGGGATCGATATCCAACACTTCTTTTAGCTGGGGAAAAGAGTTAGCCAAGAACATTTTAAAGAGCATAAATGCACAAGAATACAAGATGCTGTCAGTTGTTGAAAAGGCTGAAATCAATTTAAATTTGTTTTTGAATAATAAATCCTCTGGGGAAAAGTACAGATTTGTTCACCATGGTGAGTGTCTGCTTGAATCAAAAGATGTTTATTTGCAGGGTAGACCAGCTTGTCAGACCTGATTTCACATTTCTGCTATTTTTCTGTTCCCACAGACAGAAACAGATGACACAAAAGTGAAGCCACTCGATAATTCAACAGTTTCAATGAAAAAGTCATTATGCAGCCTGAGCCTCTCCGAGGAGTACCTAAATCTAAAAAGAAATGATCCTTAGATGTACACAATATTGGCTTACATCCTTAAATAAGAAGTTGTCATAGTATACCAATGGCAACTGAAACATTTGGTTTAATTCTCAATCTTTATTTTATTCAATCCTGAGACCACACTTGACCACCATTCAGTGTTTGGCATATCACTTACCAGGAAGGCCTAAAGTGACCTTTGGGTTTGCCAGACATTCCATTTTTACCTTGCCAGTTGGCTTTGGTTGATAAAACCATTGACATTTGTATTATACAGACCCAACCTCCTAATCTAAAGCCTTCTTCTAACTATTTTTCATGCTCTAGCACCTGCCATTACAAGTAGCCTACAAACCCAAGTTCATTCAGCAGTAAAGTATTACTCAATCACACAATTTCAAAAACATTTTCAAGCTTACAGTTCTTTTAACAAATAACACTGGTTGGCAGGTTATCAGAACAAAATTTAAAAATGTTTATATGTAAGATAGATCAAATCTGACTATGCTTGTCTTTGGGTTAACTGTGTAAGGTTGTGCAACTTTCTTTCTGAAGAGGCAGGTAGCAGTATTGATATTCATGAATATCAATACTGGAGTGTGGAGTGCAAATTTACCTCTTACAATGCCTAAATAATTTGCCAAAAACTGTTTTTAACCCAGGATGTGTGGTTTTATAACTAACAGCTAAAAGATTCCTCAGGAGAAGCTAAAGATTAGTCCCAGTTTCCATTACAGGATTCATTATATGGTACTGATTTACATTGTAGTATCAATGGTTGTTGAAAGGCTGCCTGTGAACGAACAGTTCCTTGGCTTTTCTCATTTCTCTTCTTATGTCACATCCGTCAATACAGTACATCAATGTGTAACTCTAAGGTGGCCATATAGAATGGACATAGATTGTCGTACATATAACTGAAAGTAAATTGATGCTTGTGCTGCTTGCTGTTGTCAACTTTTTTCCACCTTTAGCATCTCCTCAGTATAATTTTCATCTAATCCCAATTGTGAAAATGCACAATTTCCTATTAAATACTGTAGCAAACTGTGGAAAACATGATGTGTGAAAACAGTGTGAATAATGCCACTTTGATTGTGGACATCAACTTTAAACTTTTAAGAAGTCAGGCAGAACTGGCTTTATGGTAGATTTCTCAATCTTCTCTTAATTTCATTTATAAATTGTAGCTGTAGCTGACCTAGATGTTGTTCTTTTTTGTAGGAGTAAACAAGCTGTGAGTTTCACAGAAACATTGCTGATTCGTCTGTGTTAGATGTTTATGTAACAAAAGTGGACAATTAAAGAGAAATCACCCAAGACAGAGCTCGGAACAAAGCAGAGCAATATATGGAGAAAGATACTAATGAACTGTATTCCATTTCAATATGTTTAGTGATATATATTTTACAGCTACAGGTATGTTTTTGTACTTGCTTCAGTTTGTGCATGTTAAAAGGCTGGTTGTTGGGGTTGCCGGTGGCGCAGCGGCAGTGCGTGCGATCCCATGCATTGAGGCTCAGTCCTCGCGCGCGGGCGGCCCGGGTTCGCGTCCGGCCTGTGGCCCGTCTCCCGCATGTCTCTCCCCCTTTCCGACTCTATCCACTTTCCTCCCTCTATAATAAAAGCATAAAAACGGCAAAAATAAATCTTAAAAAAAAAAAAAAGGCTGTTTGTTATTTGAAGTATTAAAATGACACCCGCGCCCAGGTGTATCTGCTTTACTTTTGGCTGGTTATCCTGGAGTAACTGAGACTTTCTTACACCTTTAATTGTGTAGATTCTGATCTTACCAGTATCAGTTTCCCTTAACACAATTCCTCATCAAGCTCTGGTGTAGATTGCCACTGTTTTAGTTACCTTGTTGTATCCAGTGTCAGTAGGACCATGATCTCACACATGTACATGTTGGTTTTGCCAGGCTACAGTTTCAGCCTTGGCAAACTTTGATGCTTTGATGCCAGATGTGTGTATGTTCTTGGCTTGCATCATTACATACCACTCAGAAATAGACAATCATTTCACATGTTCATTTCCATTTATAGACGCATACTATATACTGTACTTGCACAAATACACAACCTGAGTCCAGACTCCAAAGTAATAAGAAGAGGCCTCAATTAGACCCCCTCGACCCTGTTTAGAAAACGAAAACAAATGTCCAAATAAAACATTTAAGAATCTAGGTTACTGGCACGCATTAATATTTTATGCAGCTCTTTTCATGTGGGAGGGTGACACAGTGATTTGAAGCTGGGGGAGAGCTGTTGCCCGCCTCTGCATAGAATAACCTGATTTCTACCTTCTGCTAGATATTCGTAAGCAGAGATCTCCAACTAATCTCACATGAAATGTTGTCATAATGGGGCTGCTTTCATTAAGTAGTATTGTGCCAATGGGACTTTACAACAGATGTCTATGAGACATGTTTGAAAATTTAATCAATTAAGGGTGTTTTTACATGAGGCACGATTGTTTTGCACTGTGCCGAGGACATTTGCTCCCCCCTACCCTCTCCCGTGCTGGTCTATGTTTGCATTAGTTACATTGTTCCTAGTACACTTGCATATGTCCAGAGTTTGATACAGCATATGACAGTTTGCACATTTGGTTTGCAAATCTGCCATATGCAGATAAAACAGCAACTATCGCAGTCACCCAGAGGACTGTGGATGTTTTAGATATTTCTGAGACGCCAAAAACGATGCCCTGCTACTTCCACATCCACCATGCAGCTCAGAGGATAGAACAGGCCTGTGCTGCGCGTATATGACGGGTTTTTGAAGCGTCAGTAGTCGATCAGAATTACGTCATATAGCGGCCACTTCCCTGTTTGAGCATGGACTTGTTTACGCAGACTGTAATCAAGCACTTTCTGGAGACCACCTCTTCAAGCGGACTCGTATGGGCACAGTACCAGTAGTCAGATTTGTGTTTGTATTCCGATCAAAGTCAGCAGACTTTGGGATCAAGCCTGCTGTGATCCAGGATCAGGTCCCTCGTCTGAAACCATCCTTAATGTATTTTAAAACTCTTCAGCGAAACATGTTTTTGGCCTGCAGTATGTCAGACTGGATGAGGTCGTTTAGACCACAATGCTGGCAAAACTGCAGACCGTCAACATTTTTCTCACCATCTTCTCAACATGCTCCAGTCTGAGGAGCAGTTTCAGCGAGAGACTGATTAAGAAAAAAAAAGTGATCCTATTTGTGGCAATACTACATTGTGAGAACCAGACTTTTGAGATGGGAAACAATTGAGGAATTTAAGCCATTTTTGTTGTATTCAAAAAAATTATGGCGGACTTCCTGTTTGGTTATGACTATGGGTGTAAGAGGCTTTTATGTTGCTCCTGACATACTTAATGTGCATGTAGGAGAAAAAAACCTCTATGGGTAGGCCATTTTGGAAATTTTAAGGGGGCGCCACTGAGTCATGAGGTGATATCTTAACCACTGATTTACTGTACCAGTGTGTGTTGTGATTGCTTTGGAGTGTTTTTAATTGGATTAAATGCTATTTATTTGAGATTGACCAGGGATCCAGTATTATGTATCAAATAATAACCATGGTTGTGTGGCTCTGTGTGTGAGTATTTAAGCTTAAATTTTACTTATCAGTTAAATCCAAAGGTCATTTACAGATAGTCAATATTCCTGTCTTCCTATTTTGAGTAATGCGACTGTTTGGGGGATTGTATGCTGTACTTCTTTGACTTGAGGCTGGGCTAACATTATAAAGGTTTTGTTTGTAAGCCACATTGCCATCACCTCCATTATTTAACCATCTGAAAAACTGTTCAGGAATTCCTTTAGCTTTTGGGATTCCTTCCTAACATAATCCTTAATGTGACACTGAAACAATTTTTTGAAAATATAAATTCAGATTCAAATAAATATCTTAATTTCATGGTATTTTCTTCACGTTTTATTATTGTGAGTGCCAATATTTGTGTGGGGACAAACCGGAGGACCCTGAGAAAACCCCTTACATGGAAAGACAGAGGAGAAGGAGTTAGGAGAAGTGGACAATGTCGAGGAATGTTGGAGCAGGAAGATGAAGGGTAAACTGTGAGGACCAGAAGAAAGACGAAAAGATTTCTCCAGTTTACTTGAACAACTGGATGAATCTTTTCCACAGGGATTTCTTCTTTGGTACACTTGTCAGCTCTCTCATCTTCTCCTCCAGTTGGACAAGCTTTTTCATCCCCGCTTCCAGAGTTTTGTCTCTCTCCTGCATGGTTTGCTGCAGAGTGCTGAGGGACTGGAGGAGGTTGGACCTCTCTTTCTCCCATTGCAGCTGCTGATTCTCCAGCTCCGTCATAGTTTGGGACAGTGCAGCCCTCAGCTGGTCATTCTCTTGTTGCTTCTGCTCCTGGAGAACTTCAAACTCAAGATGACTCTTCTTCTGGTCACACAGATTGTCCTCTAACTTTTGGACTTTCTGTAGAGCCACCGATTCAGAAGCCTTCTTCTCCGTTAGCTGTAGCTCGAGGTCCTTGATCTTCATGTCCCTGTTCAGCTTTTCTTTGTCCTGCTGCTCGGTGTTCTTTTTGAGGGCTTCTGTTAGCTGCTTCACCTCTGAAGCTAAATCTGCATTATTCTTCAGGAGCTTTGTGGTTTTCTCCTCCTCTATGGCTTTGAATTGCTCATGCTCAATCTCAGAAACAAAAATCATGGAGGGCTGGAGCTTGGCCTCTTTGTCATCATTGGCTGGAGTTTCCTTCAACTGCTTCAGTAAATTTGCTAGAGCCTTGTTGTCTGGGATTGGCTCGTTGGGTCTCTCTTTCATACTCATCGCAAACTCTGGAAAAGGTTTGAAATTGCTGAAGTCCAAATCCATCAATGCAGGGATTTTCACCTTGCCTCCATCAGCCTGCAGCGGTTTGGCTGCTGCTGGCTGCTGGTTGCTGATGTGCGTGTTGCCCTCCTTAGCCTCTTGTTTTTGACCCTTCTCCTGGTTTGGGGACTGGACAGACTGGTGACAGGCAGGTTTATAATCCAGGCAGACAGCTCTCTTTTTCTGCCAACAGGGAGAGGAAATCCTCTCATCCCAGAAACTTTGCTTGACTTTGTTTTCTTCCATTGCGAGAACTTGTGTTTTGTTCGCTCTGTTCATCTGTATGTATGTCAGACTGCTCTGAATCTGTTTGTGAGTGTGAAGTCAGGTCTGGGGCTTGTTTCAGGTTTTAGTATGACATCATAATGACATTATCAAATGACCTTAGAATGGAATGGTCGGCCTTAGATTATTATTTTTTTTCTAAATGATTACCACGGCAACAATCACTATGGCAATGTTTATTGAGCCAGAATTCTTGATGTCCATCAGAGCAAGTCACTCTAAATACATGCTTGTTGAAAACTCATCAATGATCTTATTGGGAAAAAAGGGGTTTTAAATTGGGACTGCAGCTCCAATCAATTAGTCATCCAGTCAGGAAACTGTTTCTAACAAACCCGAGGGCAGATTTAAAATGGTAATGCTGTTTATCTGGCAATCAATCACTTGTGAGGGCCAATCTGTTAGAGTTGATCTTTTCTGCTTCCCTTTGGAGACTTGTTCGCCAACATCATTCACTGCTGGGGATGAACACTGCGATTCAGGCTTTAGCAGAAGATTACATTTCCTTGAACCAGGAGCAAGTGTTTGGTCGAAGCACACATGGGATGTTATCACCAAACAGTGTGTTAAAAACCTTTTCGCCCAGACACAGGGTATTAAAGAAGAAGAAATGCAGTCTTTGCAGGCATGGGAGATAAACAGGTGATATGTGCTGTACATGGGAAATAACACTTTTGATCAGCTGGAACCAAATATTTATTTGACTCAATTAAAAGAAATCTTGCAGAGTACTATCTTCTGAAGAAATCAATACAATCTCCTTGCAAGGGAAATCTGCTCCAAAGGTAAATATCTGGTTTATATGGACTTGGCATAAATAAATTTAATTTAATGCAAATTTATAACAAATATTTTCTACATGAGTGAAAGAAAATAATGAAGTTCTATGATTCTGGCATTTCATGATATATTTTTTTCTAAAAAAGTTCAAATAATTTGACCCAACCACATACAGTATCTATAATATAGCATTTTTTCTATTCCATACTGGACAAAGTGCTTTACATTTTGCATTACAATTTTTCTATCATTCAACAAACATCAACACACATTTCACTTGAACATACATAGAATAGTCACTCCTCCTATAGTGAATTAAATGAGTTGTTGTATTTTACAGGCTCATAAAACCCCTGTGATGAATGTAGGCTTAGAAGCTACTTTACAGCTAGTGTCTTAATAAAGTGTGGGAGGAGAGGGCTGGCCTTTAAGATAATGTAGACGTTCTCTTTGATCCCTCAAGGTGGGAGACAGGCATGTGTTGAGCAACACAACTCAACCTCAGTTTTATGGTAATGTAAGTCTTTATTCCCATGACCTTGAGGCCCTAATGCGGCGCCGGTTGTGCATGCAAAAATATGTTTGCTCACATGTGCAAGCATCAGAAACTGTGGTTGCTTACATGTCTATAGCTCATTTGAGGTATTTTGCGGTTACACTGCAGCTCTTGGCATTTTGAATCCGGGATTATATACCCCACCTCTGTGTTACGAGTTATTAGGCTTTCTTTTCGACTTATCACTACCTTCTGCACTAGAAGTCATTCAGCATGTCCCTTTGTCTTTTGCTCTCCCTCTGCTGTGTTTTCACTGTCCCCGCATGCATCAATGTCAGCCACCCTCCCCACAGGCTCTTGATTTATGAATCCTATCCTGGTCTGTCATTACCACCAGAAGGGAGCATTGATGGACCAATATGTCGAGTCTGTCACCAGCAGAATCGCCTCATGTCCACAAACATCATGAATATTCTTCTGACAACATGTGACCTGCAGCGTCTCAGATTTAGATGATACTGTATATAAGAAGATGATTTATTAAGATGTCATTTTTGGGGGGTTATTTCATTTAGTAGGTATAACATTTTGTTGGCAGACGTCACCCCTTAACAAGCAATGTTATATTAGATTTTTTTTCTGTTGCTGTCACAGCCCCTCTGTGAATTGTTTTCAATCCACCTTAGGTCTGTACACAACACAACATTCACTAATTCTGACGCAATACACTTTTCTCACTCACTAAGACTATTTTAAATAAGAGAAGGCTGGCAGAACACAAGGCATCTTCCCCTTTAACACACGCTGTTTCACTCTGTCTAGCATCTCGTCCTGGACAAACATTTTTTTCACAGACAGTTTCAGCTACCAGCTGCCGATGTCAACCATCACCCCCTGAGAAGTGGGAATATAGACAAAAGGGCAACCTGATCTCTAAAAATACAGCAAGCTCTGTCAGTGTTAAAGAAGGAGCAGCATCTGAAAAGACTCCATAAACCATGTATCGTTCTATTTATCTGTGCACTGTTTTCATATTCTAACCATCGTTTTATAGTTAGTTCCTTCCATAATCTGTTTTAGTATACTTCGTACACCAATGTTATTAGTTGGTTCCATTTATTGCAATTACTGTATATGGTTTTGTGGTTTGTTTGTTTTTTCTGTCATACCTTCTATAGTTAGATTTGCCCTTCTGTCGTTCTTTTTTCAGCCTGTTGGTTAATCTGTAATCTATTGTATATCATGCATTTAATAGTTTGGTACTTGTTTGGCCTGCTCTAATGTAAGTTAGCCTTCTACTGTCTGTTCCATTGTAAGTCACCTCTTTCCTGTCAATGTTCCCTTTAAAGTTATCCAGGTCCTTGTATTGTAAGTTGGTAATTGTCATTCTTCAGTCAAGTGGTTAGTTAGTGCTGCCATTATATTCTATCGTACTTCCTACATTAACTTTTGTCTGTTCCTTATATCACCCATTCTATAGCTAGTTGTTTTATGTGCTCCATAATTTGTCAGACAAATCAGTCTTTTTATGCCTTATCTTCTGTTATGTTTATTTATTAGATTGCTAGTGTTCCATATTTGGCTCAATAGTCTTTCTATATTTCCATCCATCAGTTATTCTTTTTTTCCCCCATCATATGGTTTTATAGTTCCATTGGTACTATGATAGTTAACTCTATTCCTCTACTTTGTCACCATGCCGAGTTTAATGATTTGGGCACTGAAATTGTGTGAAGACTTAAAAAATGTGTGGAGTTGTAATATTTTGCTTCTTAAAATTCTTTCTTTTGTCAATACTAAAAAATGACTCTCACTCTATATCTCCTAATATGTGTGTGCGTATGTGTACTGTCCCAAGGACAAATTACAGCAGATTTATACTCACTATCTGTGTGTGGAGTTGACTTGTGGCTGCTCAGTTCCAGGTAGTTGGCCTTTTGTTGCTTGGATGTCCTTGATCAGACTGTGACTTTTACTTCTCTGTGGCTGATATTCTTTGGAGGTCTAGGTGAAAGAGAATTATATTTTTATTTTTATGAAGTACTAATTTGGAAACTTTCTTACACACTTTTTTTTTTTCGTTTTATCTAAAAAGCCTAAGGCTACAAAAGGTAACAACTAAACAACATATGCCTGGTAGAACCCGGCACCACCACCAATGATGAAATATTTAAAAGCTCAACAAAGCCCTGGCGAGAAATAGAGGAGACAGATAACCGCAGGTTTGGTATTTTTGTGTCACCTTGCATTCACATGCATGCACACATGTTTAAAAGCACACACCACTGAGATCACACACAGTGAAATCTCAATAAAAGACAGACAAATACTTAACGCAGACAGTCCCAAGATCATTTCTTCTGTAGCTTCTGTACACACAAACTACGTCAGTATTTACTGTCTGGTTCTCTCCCACTGTGGTATCAGCTGTCATTCAGAGATAATGCCTCAGATGTTTCCATACCTGTCCCTATTCACAAGCATTCACCACACAGAAGCAGGTACAATAGCCGAAAAGATAGAACCAAAGATATCCTGGCTTCCCTATTCAGCCTCTGTTCTCCTCTCACAGACTCCATTATGTGTAACCAAATGCCCTGGCACAACACCATGGGCTTGGACCCATTCACCACTGGTTCAAACGACTAAAGCCTGGTGTACTGCAACAAGCCTATGCCAGGCTTTTTTTTTTTTTCCAACCCTAGCACCTATTGTGGGTGTCATAGGCAAGATGGTGTAATTTATCTGTCAAAAGCCTCATGCCAGAGTCTTGCATTTGGGAACAGACTCAGTTTTCTTAGTCGCTCTCAGCAGCACGGCCCTTGATCAGGAATCAAGCTGGCTATTATCTGTAACAGCAGAGATGGGATTGCCTGCAAAGTCATGTTGTGTCCCTGACAGCCAAGGAGAGATGAAGTCATCACCTCCTTCAAAAGCAATGTATTTGAAGAGGCATCTTCTACTTTGCCCTTCAAGTAGTCCCTTTTCAAAAAACACATTGACAAATGTCACAGGACCTTTTTTTCCGTAGCAGCAGGGAGTGGAGAGGGACCGGCGAGACAAAGGCCTATTGAAGTGTCTCAATCCCTGGAATTGAAACATGTTGTTTATCCAAAGCTTTAGGCCACCTTGTATTTGTAGTCAGCACCACTAACTGTACAGTGAACACAGCGGTCTGCCTGAAACGCTCTAATTTCTATAACTTACATAATGACTCTGACTCCATTTTAAATTGTGTTAAGATAATTTTATGTGATGTTTTCCTTAAATTATATTTATTCCTTACATAAGACTTTACAAAATGTACCTACTACTCAGTGGAGAGCCCAAAAGTGAACCTTGGTATTTGACATTCAAATAATCATGAAATAATGTTTTGAATAATATATTCAGAAGGGAATGGAATAATAACTGCAATCTTCGAATGGAAGATAACTGCAATTCTGCAGCGCTAGTTTGAACCCTTTGTTGCCTATAGTTACAATAATCCCTTTAAAAAAAAATGAATAAGAAAAACGGCAATAAAGGTGGTTAGCAGTCGAAATAATATCCAGTTATTCTATCTCTTTGAGAGGATAACACTTAGGTTAGATATAAATCAGGAACATGTTACTGTCTGTTATGGACCTATTAGAATTTTACTTTCAACATGAAGCTGATAGCAGTATTAAAATTCACTCTTCAAATATGGCAGTTGGAAGCTTGTACATTTTTGCAGATCTTTAGATGGTTGAGATGAACAAAGCTGATATTTTATGTGACTAATTGATTTTTTATCAGGGTTTTTATCAGATTGCACAGGCATTCAAACTTCTTTTTTTTCTTTGCTTCCATCTTCCAGCTCCAGTCCCCTGTAGCTCAACCCCCTTCCAGCCTAGAATTAACTATTCTTCATTGTTTATAGAATTGAACGTTTATTATAAGGCACATTTCCTCTCACTCACTGTGCTTTACAATGAGGATAAAAAAGACAGGAATACAAAAAAAAAGATCCTTAAAAAATTGTGAATAAATCAAATCCATAAAACATGCATGTGCATCAGACACACCACATGACAATGAAACACCAAAATATCAATTCAAATCACTTAATATTCATGCTGGTTTGCAGAGCCTCAGAGGACCTCCCACTTGCCCGTTCGGCTTTTTGAGCAGATAAAAAAAAAAACCCTGGAATATCAGCTGAATATTAATGGGAAAAAGTGATTTCAGACTTGAGTTGCTGAATAGATTTGGCAGAAAGACGTGAGTGATGACTATCATGCTTTTTTCTCATGCCCTTATTAAATTTTATCTGTCCTCACTGTTCTCTGTTTTGGCTGTTTGCTACTTTGCAATTGGGATTCACTCAAATCTCTTTGTAAACCCAAATAACAATTATGTAAAAGTATTTATTAGTATTAACTTAATAGACCGATTGCCTAACTCCTTGGGAATCTTTAGCATTCACCCAGAAATATCTTACAAGGTGTGGGGAACTGAAAAAGAGAGGAAGAAATGTACTATGTAAATTGCTGAGTGAGTGGTCAGAAAAGTTATTCAGAGCATGGCTCTGTCATTATTTGCCTATTTGGAGGTCCCTCAAGGGAAATATGGGAAACACTGATACTGTGTGGAGAGCTGAGATTAAAGTTACTGGCAAGGGCTGAAATAGGAAACCTAAATCGACCATGCATAAGTGAGTTGAGTCCATATCTTTTATTTCATTAAGTCTGTGTTAGTTTTATTTTACACGAATACTTTCTGCACCAATCTTGACCACTGATCATCAAGTCAGTCCCATTCTTTGGAGTCAGATGTGTCAAATCTAGAGCGAGATTATATTTTTTTCACATTCACAGATAATATTGGCCATGCACATTATGAAACGCTTCGCTCAAAAATTCAACAACCTCAATCACAAATGAATTACCAGAGAGCTGAGTGAAATAAAACACAGGTGAGGGCAAAAATGTTCACTTTCTGCTCTACGAGCACAAAATTCTCTCTCTCTCTCTCTCTCTCTCTCTCTCTCTCCTCGCTCAGTGATGCTCTGCTCGCTTGAGGTGAAGGTGGATGAATGAGCTGAGTGGCTGGCTAAGTCGCTAACACAACCCTTGTCCTTAGAACCAGGTAGATGAAACACCCAGCTGATAGTACCGCTAGCTGGAGGAAGTTACATTAAGCAGCTCTTAACTTAAGCTTTCTTACTCTCCCCGGTGAATGGCTCTGGACACAGGGGTTGATGTTGATATGGCCTACAACCCAATAGGCTAATATGCAGCTAACAAGGCAACTAAAGACCTGAAATATGGAGACCGTGTGTGTACGTAAATATTCCTAAATTCATCAGACTCACAACAACAAGAAAAACAAGACTGGTTTAAAATATTTGATTTTAGAATATGAGTTTTTGAAACAAGTCACCATTGTTTGCCTTGGTATGAACAGACAACAGTCAAGTCACTTTCATCTGTTTCCTAATACGACTCGGCAGACTATTCTTAGTAACACCAATAGCTTTGCTTTCCTCTGTAAATATTATAAACTTCTGTTTTTGCACAGTAGATAGAGGGGCAATGGTCATTGAAGATACTCTGCTCCAGCGGTGTTAATCATTTTGTGATCTGATAAAAAACAAACATAATCCTGTTAAAGTTAATCAATCAATCTCAATCAATCTTTATTTGTATTGCATCAATTCATAGCAGGTGTTATCTGGAGACACTTTACAAAAAGCAGGTAAAGGACCTTACTATTTATCGTTATAAACATTAAACATATAAACATTGTTATAAACATTAGAAAACATATATACCACTATCATTGTTGTTGTCAGTTTGATGGATTTGTGAATACTTGAATGTACATAGAGTCTGAGACAGACACTGTCACCATTTTATTTCAGCTGCTTAGTTAGAAAACAACAACAAAAAAAACGTACATGCAGCCGTAATGGACTGGAGTTGAAATGCAATGCACACGTATTTGGTGAAAGTTCTGGGTAAAACTTGAGCAAAACTTCTTGTGAACATTGGTTTCACAATGAAGTTAAAGCTAGTTAAACATTTTAAAAGAACTTATTGAAGGGTTCAATTATAGTGTAAATGTAGGTAACTTTGTAACTGTTATCCCAATCCACAAAAGTCATTGCAATTCTATGTTTGATCCATGGCAATTGAAAATCAAGCTGCAGCTTTTTCGTTTTCTTTTTATTAGTTCTTACAACTACAATTTGTCAAACTGTATCTCCGTTTACAAAGTTCATAGTCACTGATTCTTAGCTAGAAAAAAAAGTTTATCAACTTTCTGGCTTAAGGGTTGCCCTTTGACATATCTTATTGCCATCAGGCCTGAAGACTCATTCTGAGTTAACACTTAATATTGGACAAATACTTTGAGTTAGCTGGTGAGCCCTTTGTCAACCCTTTACTGTCTGCATTTGGTTTTGACAAGTAGGCCTTCACTTTCCCAACTATTGTCTCTTTCAGAGATGGGGAAGCAGATGTAGCAGCTGGAGGTACAGCTCCTGAGGATTTTAAAAAGCTGGCAACTGTTGTCCTTACTTTCTTTGGTTATTTTAGTTATTATGCCTCAGGACTCTGTGGTGTAGAGGGAAATGCTGCTGGGTGCTGTTGTTGTGCTTGTAAAGTCAGCAGGGACTCCAGCTCAGACAAAGCTCTGGCTTGTATTCCCTCCTTTTGTACTGTCAGAATAGTTGGAGCTTTAAACCTTGGATCAACAAGAGAAGCAATATCCAGCAGGGCATTAGTGATGGAATCCTGGTAGTTTTCAGTGAGGTAGTCGAGGATAATTGTCTTTATAGTTTTTGTTAGTTTTAGCATCATCATTCAAGTTTAGGAGATTGACTTTTATCAGGTCCGTAGAGGTTCTGCACTGGTCTGATCTGATCTGATGGTCTTGGTCAGATTATTAAAAACGCAAACCCTGCTTACTACAATTATATGCAGACAACACTTATATCTATATCTAATTCTACTTGCTACCTTATTACTAATAAATTAATATTACGAAGGCACATTAAAGGGATACTTCACCCATTTGCATGAAGCTTTGTATCATTAGAAACATGGTAGTAGTGTTGAATGGTCATGAATCCAACCCTCATTTTGCCCTGAAACGAGAAAAATATATTTTTCCTTGCCTGGAAGTTTTCTTCATGTGATGCAATATGACGCTTTTTGCATGGGTGAAGTATCCCTTTAAATAATATTTTTGATATTGAACATTTTTCAACTAATTTTAATTAACTAAATTTTTTTCAACAGAATCTTACCCTCTTCCCTCTCTTATTTTTTTTCTTGACCTAGGCACTCTGTTAATCTGTATGATATCCAAAGAATTTTTGCTACTTTATTATGCATATATAATTGAAATAAATGTACAGGTGGAATACTTGCTAGGAATTGCTGCCAGTTGCACCTCCTCCAGTACCCGCAGGTCAGCTGCAGGGTCATCAGCCAACATTTTGATCCTTTTACACAGGGTGTGACCACACGTTTTGCACAAGTGCACTTTGGGTTGCCGTAATTAGTGTTTCCATACCCTGTTCCGCTGGTACTGTGAGCTCAATAAGGAACACAGATTTTGCTTTGGTCGACCACACCACTATCTCGGGGCGGAGGGTTGCAGTGACGATCTCGACCGGGAATCAGAGTTGCTTGTCAAGGTCGACTCTCATGTCACACTTCTGACACTCCCAAACCACTGGTAAAGGTTCTGACCACAGAGAAGCATTTCGTAGGATAAGTGGATGAGCAAGCTGAGTCTTGCCTGTGGGATCTTCCACGGGTCTGATCAGGTGATGTTTCGGTCGACAACTCCCTCCCAGGTTGTCCATCTTCCCTGTCGGACCTGTGACATAGCCTTGATTTTGTAGCGCTTTTTCTCTGTCCTTGTCACTTCCGCCACCACCATCTCCTTCCTTTCTTTGTGACTGGCCTTAGACCAGAACTGTGACACCTCTCCCCACCCTAGTCTTTCTTTTCCTGTCTGGACTCTGCCAACAATCTCTCGGTGTTGCAGACAACTGACGGCCTCAGTTTGGGCATTCCACTTCTGGCCTGTCAGAACCTTGGGGTTTGCTTTCCATACAGTCTGGTCTGCGGACTCTGTCAACTGTAGGACAAGCCTGGTCTTTTCCTGCTTGTATCCCAAACTGATGGATTGAAAGAGCTTGAGGCTGTTTCTTCTGATGATTTTTTCAGAGAGGCAGAGAGCCCCAACCACTTTCGGGTGAATGAGTTGGCTTTTCCATCCATCCACTCATGGTGGATGAGGGGATCTTGCTCATTTTTAGTGGCCACATCACCCTCCTGAATAGCATGAATTCGTAGGACCAGACCTTGTACTTCCCTGGAGTTGGCTTTCATCGATCTTTGTCAGGCCTTCTGAGAGCTGTTTCATCATGGTTCTCCCCGTCTGTTCGTCTTTTAATGGGTGGCTCAGAGAAGAGTGGGAATTTCTCTTCCCCTACAGAAAAAATGATGCTATCGTTTCTGACTCCTCTTCTGAGAGACAGGCTCTGAGATTTTGATTGCTTGATCTCCATTCGTGCCCACAACATCAACTCGTCCATCCTTTTCAGCAGTCTTAATGTGCATGCTGCTATCTGAAGGAGGCTGGTGATGTCGTCCATGCCCTCAGTGGGGGTAGACTCTGCCCAGCTGGTAGCTTGAGCCCATCTATCTTGCTCCACAAACAGGATTGGTTAAGCCACCAACAGGATCGGAGAGATGGCACAACCCATAGCGATTCCTACTTCTACCTGTTGCCACCCGGTGCTCACTAATGTTTATATTAAATGCGAGCCTCAACATTATCTTTTGTTGTTGTTTTGATAGCCCACTAGCGGATTCTACATACTGTATGTTTAATGAAGAAACCACAGGAGTTAAGTTTCAATCAGAATTCAGATTATCTATCGGATTACCACTGATATGCATTTTTTGGGGGGCTTTTTGTGCCTTTTATTGGATAGGACATAAGACAGTGGACAGAGATCAAATCAGAGAGACAGAGTGGGGATTGACATGCGGGAAAGGAGCCATTGGCTGGAGTCGAATCCGGGCCATCCACGTTGAGGACTATGGCCTCCATATATGGGGATACATGCACTAACCACTGCGCCACCAGCTGTGCCAGACTTTGCCTTCCTTTTTTGTTTTCTTTGAGAGCAGATAAGTACTAAGAAGCACATTGGATTTACTGTGTTCTGTGTGAAGAGCTTTATAAAGAAAGAAAAAAACAAAACAAATCCCCAAATAAACTTAGAACTGTATGTTGAGTTTCAGTGCAAAGATGTTAACAGCTGAGCTATCGAATGCCCAGGTGATGTGGTTTATTTTCAACCCACTGACTGGCATCAAAAACGATTAAAGAAAGGGCAGGTTCAACGAGCACTTCTCATCTGCATGTGGCGATGAAACGACACATTTCATATCCTGCTCATCCTTGTATAGCAGATGCACAGCTTCACCTCGTGCACTGGCTGCCACAGAGAGTGTGGCTGAGATCCAATAAGACAAAGAAGTTTCATTTGAGGGAGACAGCAATATAACCAGGACATTGTAAAAACTTGTACAAACAACTCGTTTACTAAATGACAATGAAAAGCAAACTGTCACATGATGTCTGAAGCCAGGGAAACTGCAGCCTTCATTCAGAGTGATATAGTGGCTTAATATCCACTGTGTCTGGGCCGCTCTATTCAGTGGTGCCAAGAACAATTACCGTCATCAATAAATGATAAATGCCAGAACTGAGGAGAGGCGATTTCTCCAGTGAAGAGCCGATTCTCGTAACTGATGGATACAGGACTTTCTCTCTTTTCCTCTAAGTGATAAGTGGAAATGCAGAGGTTGAAACATTTAAGGAAAATAGAAAACCATAATTGCCTTTTCGCCAGCTTTAGCTTGCATGTAAACACAATATAGTATTAGCAAAGGTTTTCATATTCTGTACCAAAGTATTTTCAAAAGAGCTGAAATCAGTGCTATGACCTTGCCTTAGATGTAACAACAGTGTCAACAGAGCTGCTGCATCATGTTTTAATTGCCAGTGTTAAGATTTATGGTCTTGCAGAAGATGTTTTCAATCTTACCAATTTATGACAAGCTCTATCATAAATATATTAGCTTAGTACAGTGTTTTATTTTCATCTCTCTGAATTCTTTTCTGCTTCCACTGAGGTAGAGATGACTATCCTTTAACATTGTAGATGTTTTTGGTAGTATGGGAAATGCAGTCTAGCGTTTTGACAGCTATGAGCTTAGTCCAACAATTAGTGTGCTCACGTAACACAGCAGTGGAACCAGTGAAGAACAAGTATAAACTTTTATTGAACATAGGTCTGTGAGGGTCCACAGTGAGTACAAAATAAGCATAAGTCTAATTGTTACAATGCTTTTGTCTCTCTTTATATTTATTTTAACACAATGTTGCATAACTAAATGGCTTTGCTTTAATTAAGTTGTAACTTTCTTTAAATTTAGAAAGGGGAAAAAACCTGCAGTCATAGCTTCAATAGTTCATACTGACATTGATTCATCAGGATGAGTAGTGTTCCGATCTCTACAGATTGGACAAGTGTCTTTAATTATAGTCAGAGATGGCGTAGTGATAGTGAGGGGGGTGGATGATGTGTCCACGGATCCCAGTGGTGAAGAGTACGCTCGGTCCGAGTGTGACGAGTGTCCCAAAATCCCAACATGTAGTTCCTTCGAGTTTCTAGAGTAGCTGAAGCAGGCGGGTGAGCAGACAAGCTGGCAGTTGAGCAAGTGAGTGGAATGAAGCGACGATCTGAAGTACAAGAACACACAAGAAGGTAACACCGAATAAACCAGCTTTACCAAGTTATAAACCACTATGGCCACGATCCAAAGTTACCACAAGTTACCTGGTGTGACAGAATGATCTGGCACCAAGGCAGAGGAAATCTGGTATTAAATCCTTCCAGGGTTGATGAAATGAGATGAGAAACACCTGGTGCAGCCTGCACACAGGTAGCCAAGCCCACTGCCACACAGAGACGAACAAGAGAAGGAAACATGAGGATCACAGACAGGGAACACAGACAACACATAAAAGGAAAGGAAGGCCCTGCCATGATATGAATCATGAAAAGTAGGTTTTTTTTTTAAAGATGATTGAAATTCAGAAAATATGGGAATGATTTGTACCGTAAATTCCGGACTATAAGCCGCTGAACGTCATCCGTTCTTAAATTGCTATGTGCCCATGCGTGATACACGTCACCATACCAGACCTAAAGCACATCATGCTGCCACTTTCGTGTTGTTTGAAGCAAATCTAAACAATAAAGTCGGTCTGAAATCACCATCAGTAAAAAGATAATCACTGTGCAAACAGACTCTGAGCCTCCCCTGCATCTAAAAATGTACAGGCTACAGGGGTGAGGTGTTGTATGAGTCACAAACAGCTCAAGACAGTGAGCTTTCATTTAAGTTACACTCACAGGGCTGGTCAGGACAAACGTGAACATTTTTAAAAAAGATTGATGACAATTAAGTAAGTCAGTTGCAATCCTTAAGTTTATAAGGTGTAAGGTTTGTTTTTTGTTTTTTTAACAAATAACAATATATCACAATATTGCTAAACTCTACTACAGAGACTAAAAAAAGGTTATTATAACTGGCTGTTTACAAAATCAATTCATTTGCTTTTGCATTCTATATTTTAGGTGTTGCATGGCCACAAAGAAACCACAGAAATTTTTGGAACTCGAGCTAATGCACAAAATTGTCACCTTAGTAGGCCTCCACATATAACTGAGTTGTTATTGCAGTATAAACGTGGACTAAAGGCAGTAATAGTGTATGTGTCACAGACATGTGATTTGCACTTTGACATTTTCTGCAATCTACCTCATTTGTGCATGAGCATCCACATCGACCAATAGAGCTTTCTGTCTTTTCAGTTCTTGAAATGTTGCAATATATGTCATCTCGCTGACTCTGCGAGTTAATGAGAACTGTCAGCCATGTGCTAACTCTCTCCTCATCTTTCATTGTCACACACATACAATACCGTACATACACAGCAGACACACCACTGAACACTGCTGAGCCCTCACACACACGCATGTGTGCGAGAGCAGAGTCTCAACTCTTTTCTAGGTAACTTTTCAGACCTGGACGTCATGTAGCTCAGCAGCCTGCTGCTGTTATATGGCCTGGCTACATTTCCGCTACACTGAGGTTTTGAAAATTAGATCTGACACACTTTAATATTTGATAACACTTGCTTACGACTGTGCTGCTGGACCTTGACTCTGATATAATGACTGAAAGCTAGTTCCTTGATGAAAACTTGCTGTTGTTCTGCAATGGCCCTCTCAAGTTGTAAATCAACCAACGGACTGTCAACTGCCTTTATTGACCAAGACCATTTTTCCTCTCATTAATTTTAAATGAGGCTTTACTCACTTTATAGCCTGCTCTGGGAACCTGGCTTCATATTGTTTTCAACATTGTCATATTCAGACACATGGGTTTTAGCACACATTATTCTTTTTTAAAGCCAACCTGCAGAGCTCTATTTCACAAACTACTTTTACCTCTAGTTTTAAAGGAGAACAAGTGTACTTGTTTCAAATATTGGATTGCCATTTTATGTCTGAAAACATTTCCCAAGCCTGCAGATCGATGCAGTTGAGTGTCACTGCTGGCTATGATGTGAATAACACTTGGGCAATAGTGGCTGCCTTGCAGCTTTACACCACTGTTTCCTTCTCAAAACCATTTTCCCAACATACATGCCAATTGAATTCATCCCCTGTCTCACATGTGCCGGTACACCACTACTTTTATACTTTAAAGGATGCACATATATTGTTGGTTACTGAAGTGGCAGGCTATTATTGTAAGTTTCCCAGCTCATGACAAACCACACAATGATCTATGCTGGCAGTTTAATGTGGTTTGTGGTAACCAGAGAGCAAAGTCAGGGGAGACAACATAAGCATACAAACAAATAGGCAAAACAGACAAATGATCAGTGATGTAACATTGATTTTTGCACTCAGCTGGGAAAAAAATAACGATTGTGGTTTTGGTCCTGTAATCCACATGTTGTCCAAGCAATTAATACAAATTGCAGAGTTTTTGCCTGAACTTGATTTGAGGGTAGTAAGTATAACTTGTAAAGTTCACATCTTTAACAGATAAAAATAAACCTTGGCACAAATACATTTTACAGACTTGTCAGCCTCAGTAGGTACAAAACTCAGAACAACTCTCAAACATGCAAGCGAACCGGTCATACCCATGAATATGGAAAATATTTTACTAGTGCAATCAGTTCTACTTTCTTTTCCCAATTTACTTTCACCTTTGCAGTAGTATTTTTTCATTATTACAGAGGCTGTCAAGCTTGCTTTCTCATCTATGTTTGTGTGTGTATGCATATAGTATTTACATCGTATAACACCCATGACTCTGCATTGAATTTAAATCATTGTTTAAATAAAATTTAACAAGTTTCCAATAAATAATTGACAAATTCAAGAAGAGACGCCTGCAGTTGATGCGATGTGGATCATAATTTAATTTCCCCAAGGTCTAAACCGAAGTCCTTGGAGACTGCTTTGATGGACAACCACATATAAGTTGTTTATTCTCCAATGAAATATATTTCATTAGCAGACTTAATAAAGCTGTAAAATAAGAATATAAAACAGTTCCTGGCTCCAGTGGAGGAAGCCAACAGGTCAGAATGATTGCTGTGACAGTGTTCCACTTTGTTCTGCTCTGAATGCTGGGACATGTTCCAAAACCCCTCTGAATATTCACTAGCATACTATAGCCCTTTAAGGCCAAGCAAGACCCTGTTTTGCTGTCAGTGTGAAGGACAGTATCTCGATCCATCTTCATCCCTGGTGCAAGGTGATTATCAAATGGAAATGATATGTATTTGCTCAATTTCCAATCATTTGAAAAACTGTACAAATGAGAAAATGTAAATAATTTTCGTTTAGTTTTATATATTACAGAAGGAATTACAGTATTTGCATTTAGCACACATTTGCAAACATTGAACAGTAAAAGAAAAGCAGCTGTCATGGTTTGGTTTTGTGTATGTTGTATTTCTGAGTTTTGAGTTCTGTTTTACTTATTCTCGAGGGTTTTTCCTTGTTACTTTGTTTCCTTATGTCCTTCTATGTTGTCTTTAATATTGTTGCCCGTTTTACTTGTGCATTAATGTTTCTTAGTTCAGTCTATAGTGTTCCCTGTTTTAAGTTGTAGTTCTGGTCTTCAGTGTTCCCTGTTTCTTGTCTGCTGTGTTTCCCACCTGTCTTGATTACCCTGATTGTCCTCACCTGTCTTATTAGTCTCACCTGTGTCTGATTACCCTTTGTCTCTGTGTTCTTTCCCTCGTGTTGTCAGTTCATTGTTGTTTGTCTTCTCTGCCGTCGGGTTATTTGGATGTTCTCTGTACCTCATTTTTGGATTCAGTTTCTGATTAAGTTTTGCCTTTTCTTTAAATAAATCTTATGCACTTGGGTCCTCCTCCTTGTTTTCTACCCGTGATCCTGAGCAGCTACACTTGGGTAGTTACAGTATGTACTTTTTCCACATACAGGGCACATTTTCCATTCTACTCGTCTTTTTTTCCACAAACACGTGAAAGGCATTTCATTTAATACTCATTCACTGTGGGTGTTCTGCGCAGTTTGTGACCTAACTCAATAAATAGGAGAGTGAAGGGGGACAGATTCAATTTCACCTCTCTTATAACCTCCACACTTACATAGAAATGAGGACACAGATGACAAAAAAGGCATGATTAAAGAAAAAGAAAAAAAGTCTTTTTTTTTTCTTTTTTTTAAATTTTCATGTGGGCATGTATGTGGACTGCATGCGTTGAAAAATGGCCACTCAAAAAAAAATTGAAGCTATGGGTTTCCACTTAATTAGACGTGTGTTGTGTTGTCTTGGGACGAATCTCCCAGTGTAACCAGCATTTTTCAAGACTGACCCCCTGAGAAAAACAATTGATTTTGTGTGTTGTTTAACCAACTAATTCTATAAACCTAAGCAAATCACTTTTGGTGATCTGGTTTTAACCCAAACCACGCCTAAATTGTATCAATGTATCAGTGTAATTTTTTTTTCATTTAAAAGCTGGGCATGCTGGCCTGAGTCACTTTAGCATTGTTAAAACTATTTTTCTCAGCTAAACATTTTGTTGCATTTAGAGGAGTGATCACTGCTGTTTCTTGTTTTTTTAAAAGTGGGTTTAGAAAGTTTGACCAATCCCTTCATCTTTAATTTAATATATTACAGTAACAACCCCATTTGCTCCAATCCACAAACAGCCGTTTGATGAGAAATATACCCTATTAAAATAGCACCAATATTTACATGTAGATGTAACTGTGAAATATATCCAGGGTCCAGTTAAGCAAGCTACCCACCAGGTAAGAATTGTTTAATTTGACAATGAATGAAACACATATTATGATTTGTCGAAAAGGTTCTTATTTGGATAATGGCCCATACACGTTGTTCTTCTAAAGCAAAGTCAGTGAGTACTTTAAAAGTGTCCTTGTGGGGAAATGTTATTCAGAAAAAGGAATAAGGAGGAAAAGCACAGACTGAGAAAATGAGAGTAACACTATAAAAGACTTATTTGTAAGCCCGTCGTAGGTGTCTTTCTTATTTTATACCCGACACAGTTGGCATTATTTGGCCAAGTGTACGCGTTGTTTAAATAGCAAATTAACTGGCATCCAAGTTAGAGGGTGCTAATATTAGTATATATTAGTAAAGTGCCAAGGTGAAGTGTTTTTTTTCTTGAAGATGCAAAAAAATGACTGCATAGTAGTCAACCTACAACTGTCTGTGGCGTAGTATGTTCCTGCTTGGAATACTCCCATACCCCGCAAGCCTCGATGTCATTTTTTGTTGGTTTTGTCAGCAGATATTACATAGTGTACATTTAAGGAGACACTGTCTGAAGTTCCCTTCACACATAATTTATTTTGAACTACGAGATTGTTTCATACATTATCTGTTGCTTTTTCACAGAAAATTCATGCTGCAGTAATTAAGGATTCTTGTGGTTTCGTGCTCAAGCCATTTGGATTTCTCTGTGTGTAGGGTAACTGTTATTTGGTGTATAATGTCCAGATGCAGAGGCATGATCAGCTTTTTCATCAATCTCTATCACCCATCCAGTGTGATTTAGCCATTTTAAGCTCTTATTTCAAAAAAGAGTAGGGCGTAATAACCACATCCTTAAACAACGGCTATCACCCAGAAATGGACTAATATAGAATCTCAATGTTTTGATAATTGTGGCAGAACTAGCTCATCATTCACATCAAGTATTGTAATTTTGCCTGAAATTTTACTCTATCATTACTAGAACCCCTCTCCATAATATTATAACAATTTTCCAGAGAGAGAACCAGTTTCTCACTGCCCTAAGATCTGTATTCCTAAGAAGTCTCTTCACTTTAATATTCACCAAACATTTTGAATATACCATGAGGCTTGTGCTGCTGCCCGGCTGCTCTAATTGCAGAGATATAATGTTCTTCATAAGATTTATGAGCTATTAATCTGTTCATGCGGAATGATTCATGAGTCTCAGAGTTGGGAGACATATGATTAGAGTTATTCATTTGTCATGGCTGCTGCAGACATAAGGCTTTAAGCTAGATATATTCATTCAAACTGCAGTGAGGTTGGGTCCCATGCAAAGTGTCCTCAGTATTATTTTTGAGCATGTCAAGTTATGAAAAAGAGACATCTGGGAAATATACGAAGATGCTCATTATAATATTTTCATTTGAATGTACTGTGTATTTATGAATCCATTTCAACAAGATAAATTCAGATAATCAATTAATCAACATTTTTATTAAAACACCCAAATCCCAAACATGAATCAAAGTTAAAAGGCCAGTCCAGGTAGCGAGCTCACCAAAGACACAAAACCTGAAAGCAGTTTAAGTAGTCCCTTGCGCTTAACTTATACTCGGCATCTTATTCATTTCATGCAACCCTTTATCGCTATGGTGCTCTTTAGCACTTAGTTCTTTTCTGAATTTTTGCTTAACAGTTAAATTAGTGATTTAGAGGGTTTTTTTCTCCAAAAACAACATTAAGCCCTTTGTCATGGTTTGCTTTTGTTTGTTTTTCTTCAGAGTTTTGAGTTCTGTTTTTATTCCCTAGTGTTGCCTGTTTTCTCTTGTGTGGTTTCTCAGTTCAGTTTTTAGTGTTTCCTGTTTTAATTTTGTTGTTCTGGTCCTCAGTGTTGTCTGTTTTCCTGAGTCTTGATTACACTCACCTCACCTGTCTCATTAGTCTCACCTGTGCCTGATAACCCTGTTTATTTAGTCTCAGTGTTTCTTACCCTCTGTGTCGGTTCATTGCCTTCTGTAGTTTGTCGGTGTTGGAAACACGGAAAACATGGGTTTCCTCATGGCTCCCAATATTTTCCTTATGGACTTTGTTTTTTTGATAATGACTTTGTTTTGCCTTTTTTTTAGTTGAAATAAGTCATTTTTTTGTTTCTGTGCTTGTCCCGTGACAGCCTTCATGTTCCTTTTTCAACAGGTTTGGTTAAGGTTCAGCTAAAACAGATTTTTCTTTGGTTGCAGTCCAAAAAGGTTTAGTTTAAAATTGGTTATGAAGATTTTTTTATTGCTTGAAAATTAACCACTGTATTGTACAAGGCTAAACTCATGAATGGCGGTTGATGGAAGAAAATGGAAAGCAAAAGTATTGTCCTGCCATTAATTTGTTGACCAAGCTGTCAACTGTGACCTTTAGTCATTGTCAGAAGTGTCATTGTAATGCCAGAATTTTAATTTCAACAAATGTATGATTTGTTTGGGGATTTGCAGAAACCAATAATTTCTTTAGGAGGGATATTTTCCTTCTGTGTTTTCTTGTGCTGGAAGAAATCAAACGGCAATGCTGCATATAGTCAACAATATTTTTTTCCAGATAGTTAGTTGACTGATTTGACAGAACAAACAGAGCATACAGATTATTCAAAATCTAGCACTCTACCTAATGTAGCTTTAAATGGCCCCACCATCACTTTAGATCCAACCATAGGTTTTTAAACTTGTCACTCTTGGGGTATTTTTTTTTCTTCAATTTCATCTCTACATTTCACTTGTTGCTGAGTTTGCATTGAGTCTCAAGGCCAGAGACTAGACACCAAACAGTCTTCACGTATTAATATATTTTCCCATCATTGCTGACTGTATTCATGACTTTTCAATCTGAAAGCTGGATATGCCTCCTGATCTCGTTTATTTAAAGGCAGGGTAGGTAGTTTTCTCCAGATAAACTTTTTAAGATTTTGTTTGAAATTGTCTTCAGGTCCTGACAGTAACCGTCATCTGTAGCCGTTGTAAACATGTAAAAACTTCGACTAATGTCTGCTGTGGGGCCACACATTTAATAAACAGATCAAGCCTCCCTACCCCGTGCGTGCATGAGAAAACCCTCATAAGCCGACACTTTGATAAGATCTACTCATACTGTAAAAGAAAACCAGGACCTGGAAACATATCAGAAAATTCCTACTATACCTTTGCTCTGATTTGTAGAGGTCATCAATTTGACAGGTATTGCCGTATGAGATCCAAAAACTTCTGGCAGTGTGCAGTATATTATGTTAAGATGGTAACATTAAGTAGGGCCATTAAAAATCAAATAGGACATGGTATATGAGACTTAAATACATTCCTCATTAAACAGTGCAAATTCAGTGAAAGATTTAAAAAGGTTAAGATTTTCATTCAGTTCGTTGAACGGCTGGGAAAACACTGTCCAATATGACCTGATTTGACCACAGGAACCACTGCTACTTACATTCCTTCCTCTGACAGGTGGGAAGGCTACACACACACAAACCCACATATTTCATAGCTCTACTTTTTACTTTACAGCATTGTTCACTCTAAAGTGTTGGTGGATTTCTCGTTGAATGGATTCCGGGTTTGTTTTTGCTCTTACTTATTCATCATACAAATCCATGCCAGTTGGTTTTCTGTATGTTTCAGACTTATATTAAGACTCATTTGTGACCTGAGCATTTTTCAGACTGGTTTTCGTGTTTAGTCCAAGTAGATAACCAGTGTAAAATGAATCTCCTAGACTTAATTTCATATCTCCAACTCCACTCTTAATTTTGAAGTTGCTAGTGGGTTACCTAGCAAAGGACATGTAATCTATAAATGTAGATCACTAAGTGCTAGTTATACTGGAAGATCCAATGATAATATAGCCTCTTTGTTCGACAATTGCTCGGAATTTACCAATTTGTTAATTAGGACAATGGTGTTAATATCTCTTACTTGCACACAATAGACACTCTGCAAAGACTTATTGGGATACTCATAGATGTCATCCTATGGGTTGTCAAGTAGGCGCCCTCCTTCCTTAGTGTTTAGCTGATTCGCCCATACCTGCAGAGGGTTCAGCAGTGTATCCCAGCAGCCTGAGTTCACTCCCTAGAACCACTCACCTGGAGGCCCAGATGGAATCCTTTCTCTTCAGCCAGAGCCACTGCCTCCCCTTTTCAGCAGATCTGGAGAGGTCTTTGAATGCCTGCCGATGACCGATCTCCTGCAGTTGATGTAACTATCAACCCTCTGCAGCCTAATTCAACTGGTTGGACTTTAACGTTCCAGCCTCTCTGTTGTAGGTCTGCTGCCAGGTCAATGTACCTCAGTTTCTTTCGCTCGTACGCCTATTCTACTGCGTTCTCCCAGGGCACTGTAAGCTCGACGATGTAGACAAACTGGGGTGAGGCAGACCAAAGTACAATGTCTGGTCTGAGGTTGGTTACTGCAATCTCAGACTAAAAGCACATCCTTTCTGCCAACATCATCTAGTCACACGCTCTGCTTAGCTGTCCAGCATCCGGCCTTTGGGTGGTGAGCCTGGCTTGACCCTCACCTTGTATTATGAAGGAAGAAGAAGGGCGGTGGTGTTTTTCTGCCGAATTTCCAACACAGCTGCAAGACACCGTGGCACCTGGTTTTGCCAGCTGAGATTCTAAATAAGATAATATTACATTATTACATATTATATGTGGATAACTACAGCTGATAGTCACATGTGCTGTCAATTCTTTGCGCATCAATTTTGTGTGTGTTTATTTCCTGGTTAAATGTAAGCAATAAAGGTTTTTGATAGACGGACAATAAAACAGACCAATGATCTGTTCATAGAATAAAACTGAATGTCCTAATTGAAATAAATAATGCTAAATCAGCTAATTTATTTCGTCATGTAAACGTTTAAAACAAAAGGGGGTTTTGACCCTGCTCTAAATAGAGAAATTTGACTGCACCCAAGAAATCTTTTCGATAATATTTAAAACAGTGTGAAAAGCAGTCTATAAAGAGGAGAGGATGTGAGTTAAAAGTGTGCTCAACTTTGCAAGAGAATGTCAGCACGGCTGCTTCATATCCTGTGGGTGAAACTGCCTGCTTCACTTAATTTTGCTCCAAAGCTTACAGTTAGCATTATAGTTCAAAATGAGGGGCGCTTTCATGCTGCGTTCAAACACTCAACACTGCAGTTTAAAGCTGCTCTCTCTCATCACCACCAAAAGATCAGTGCACAACTTTCAACTGCCTTCCCAAAACAGAAAATTTATAACTGAATAAATCTGTCAAGGCATTGATAGATTAAACTTTTTTTTAAAACTCACCTTCACATCCCATCAGTATTCCTATCTCTGCAGCTCCTTCACCTGCAGTTTACTTACTCAGACTGGTGCGAGTGCTGGTTTTTCTAGTGGTTAACATGGGTTACCTTTTGTGTAGACTGAATAGAACATCTGTGATCTAATAATACCCCTTTACCATGCATATTTCATGTGTTTTCGCAGCTATTTCTCAAACCTACTTTAGTGAGTCATTTAGTCATACATTTGGTTGTCACTACATACCTTCTCAAATCATGTTCCATTTCCTGCACAAATTACTGCTCATGTTTAATTCACAGGCGATACATACAGTCTAATTTGACCAGTGTAAATTATTCAACTAAAAGATGATGGATGATGGGAAACAGATTAATACTGTGACTTAATCATACGGAAAAACTGAATGCAAAATGTAAACTGATCATATTGCTATACTACATATGACTGAATGAATGATTCACTAATTCAATCGATTTGCTGACACATTATAAATGAAAGATGAACAATTACGCTTTCCAAAGTTACAGGACATTTAACTAAAGTGCTTTCTAGAACAATATCTACGGTACACAGTAATATTTGGCCTACTTCCAATCTCCACCCTAAAACTTAAGTACTAATATCCTCAAAGACTTTACAGATATCAGGTGTTCATTGTGTTTGTGAGTGTGTATCTGTAATAGGATCAAAATGGTAAAAAAAAAGTGAGATGTTGATAAACTATTGTAATATCAGGACATTAAGGAGATTCATTATTAGATGATAAGAGGAATAAGTTACTCTTGCAGTACATAATCATGTCTGTACATTTTATGAAACTATCAGTCACAAAAACCGTTAATGCAAATAGGGTTAGGGTTAGATGATGCAGATATTTGACTGAAAATAACTCTTTAACATGCAGTGAATAACTGCTTTAGTGATTAACTACCGTAAATTCCGTACTATTGAGCGCACCTGGATATAAGCCGCACCGGCTAAAAATAAGTAAATAAATGTATTTGTACATATATAAGCCGCACTTGATTATAAGCCGCAGGTGTCCACGCTATAACAAGAGCTATTTACACAGACGTAGGCTACCGGTAACATCCGCAAATACTGTAGCGTCCGTACGGACGTTAAATGACGACGAGAGCGTTCAAATAATAACTTTTAATAATCCGATCACTGTCGGCCGTGACCACGCCGTTTACAGCAGAGAGCAACACATAACTTGCCGTAACAATCCAACTCTCTCCCCCAGCGTTCTCTCATACAGCCACTCAACACGTCCTCGCTGGTGCATTCACTGACTCTCCACATAATCGGAATTATGAACACATTATCAACTACTGACTTTACAACATGAACCGTTACAATACGAAGCCTAGCCGACGGTGTCTGTAACACGGCTGATGAAAAAGATGACCGTAATATTTTTCACAAGAAAAAGTCCATCCATTCACTGCCTCAGAATGACTTCATTACTCACTTCCTCAGTCTCTGTTGTCGCTGTCAGTGTCATCTTAACGTGCAGCAGCTCTGTTAGCTTCTTTGACAGCCAGGTCGATCGCCTTTAACTTGAAAGCTGCATCATATGTATTTCTCCGTGTGTTTTCCATCATGAGGGTGAGTGCATGAAGCGCAAAATGACTGATATTAAGATCCGACGTGACGAAGTCAAATGTTTTTGCGGCAGAAGCTCATTGTCCCCCATAAAAAATCCATGCATTAGCCGCACCGGAGTAGAAGCCGCAGTGCTCGAAGTGTGAGAAAAAAGTAGCGGCTTATAGTCCGGAATTTACGGTACATGTTTTCATCTTCAAATAAACTCATTAGTTTTTCCTGTCGCTGTCCATGTGTGCCTTCTTTACAATTAGTCGGGGGTTGGACAACCTCGTTCCACACGTCACAAATTTGGCATTGAACTCCGGACACATCCCACAGGAAGGTCTGCAGAGAAGGAGACCAACAGAAAGTGCACCATACAGCTTCAAAACAGTTGGCATCAGAGTGCTCATGCACTTTATAATTCGTCAGTAGAAAAGCCTAGAGCCCTTGCAATTTCAGAAGGACCATGCCTCATATGGCAACCATTATCAATGATGCTCTATATAATATTCAAACACAAACATACACATACTGGTAATCCACATAGTGGCCAAGAGAAGTTATTTTGTTTTTGACTTTGTGGGGTGTTGTCTTTGGGACTATACCCCAATGACCATTGACCTGCAACAACAAGATCCCATTGACAACTTGCCACACACAGGTCTGACTACCTGCCGCTGTGTGCACAAACAAGTCGGTCAGGGTCACAACCTCCTTCATCCATTAATAGTGGAAAGGCAGCTAACCTCATGTTATGCCTGTCAGTACTTTCGCACCGAGATTCACAGTCATGGCTATTGCAGTGAACTTCTCTCAGGATCTCCTCGAACTGAGCTCACCTGATAATATACTTAGACAAGTCCCACAGATAAGTGATGAAATTTTGGAAAAGCTGTTACCAGACTGTTATACACACTAAAACAGGCCCACACACACTACATATCAGTCACACGTATAAATTACTCTTGATAATTGTGATATACTTTTTATTGCAGTATACTCTCACACTTCAACAGCTATACTGTATAGGGCCGGAGTCTCCAACCTTTCTTCATCTAAGAGCTAATTAGAATTTTTTTTTTAAGTGGCTAAGAGCTACTTGCATCACATTGTTTGCATTTATTTACATAGCACACATCAGCTGAATTAAGCTACTGTGTAAAATTGCAATAAGCCAATCAATATTATTATTATTTTTATTGTAGAGAGGAGGATGGGGGAGAGGGGGTGGGGAGGGACGTGAGCCCAGGCCGCCCGTGTCTCAATGCATGGGGACGCGCGCGGTGTCACTGTGCCACCGGAGCCCCCGCCAATCAATAATCTTCAATTCATATCAAGGTCCAAGAAAAAAACATAAACATTTTACACTTCTTTTTGTCAGTTATGTTACTGAAAATCAATAGGTGCATTTACAGTCGTTTGAATTATTATTTTTTTTTGTTACACAGTCAGCAAACCGATAGGCAAGCTACTGAACATGTGTCTCCCGAGCTACCTGTTGGAGACCCCTGGTATCAGGCAATTTATTCTTGAAAGGGACAAGTTATATTACTTGTTACCAGTAGAGCGACAAAAATATTTTTTAGTACACACACAGTCTGCCTCTGATATACATAAATCTTTTATCAACTATCACAAAGAGGCTATTTTTTTAATGTTGATGGTTTGGTAAGGTTTGAATTGCTTAGTTGTAACATATACAACAGTAAACAAAGTTAAAATTATGAAATAACAATGGTCATGGTTAAAAACTTGCAATGTTGTTATGTCTTTTACATTATTCTGGCTTTGAATACATAGGTTTCTTCTGGCACTTTCTTAAAAAACAGATTTTATTTCTGGGAGAAAAGTCTCCTCTAAAGGAAGCAGAGGTAGATGTACTTGGTATCGATGCTTGTTGAGCTTTTGGATTGTAAACAATGACACAAGTTGTAAACCAGCCATCTGCGTGGGTGTCTTGAAAGGGAGAACGGGCCCTATTCACTCTGAAAAACCTTTTTATTGGTTAGGGACAAGTAATGTCCCTTGCTTACAGAGCCATGCCAAAGAGCCCCAGTTTGCTGCTGACTGGCTGCCAGGTGAATAAGGTCTCCTTCTCCCTAATCAACTAGCAGAGCCAGGAACAATTAACAGCTAATTGCAGGATACGGGAATATGCTGTAGAAAGCTATTCTCAATGAACATACAGTATAACTTCAACAGGGTAATTGAATGTCCCATTATGTAGTTCAAGATCATAAGCTCTCTAATCTGAAATCTCTTGCTTGTGCTGCTTGAGATGTGATGGTGTGCAGCAGGAGGCAGAAAACCCACCTAGTGACTCTCATGACAGTTGGTTTCCTACGCCGCAGCAGCAGCTAGTCAAAGCTTTGGGGACCTGTCAGAATACTTTCAATGGAGCTTGTACCACCGAGCAGGTTAAGCCCACCAGTCTGTGCATTCCCAGCTGCTCTGTTACCCCCTGAGACTAATGCTCAGCACGGAGACTTTAAAGGTGTCGCTCATGGGAATTGACAACAGTGATCAGACTGCGTCACATCAAACGAAACCACCCTCGAGTAAGTTGTCAACACCGGCACTGAAGTCTGAGGCAGTGAGATAAAAGGGAGAGCAAACAAGTACAGGAGTCTTATCCTATTAGTCACTATGAATCAGAGTGGGGTTTTTAAAACAGCCACAGAACAACATCAGTGTGTTACGGGCAGGCACATGCAAATGAAATAGGTGGATGCTTTAGGACTATAAATTCAGATCATAATAATCATACACTGGTTATATTTACTTTTTACTTCAATGCAGTTATGTCAATTATCTTACACCATAGTTTATTATGTTTACATGGTGGTATTCAACTAAATGATGGAGTGTTTGAGGTAAGCAGAATGGTGTGGTTTCCAAAGGGCTTGCACATAACTCTGACAGGGAGGTGGGGAATACTGGGAATGAAGCGTGTGCAGTGAGAGAAAATAAAGGCAACATGGGGGATTTGTTTCTGTTTAACCTTTTGTCTGATAAACCAAAATCAGCCTTTAATTTTATGTTTATAATAGTGTCTTTATGAGGTTCTTTTTTTTTAATTTTTACTTTGAGCACATAATTGGAGAATATTGCCCCACATAAAAAAATAGGCTTTTTTTCTGCTAGGTCAATGAGCCCTGATCAATGGTTGCCTGAAAAACAGTTGTGACAGTGACATTGCCATAATTATTAATTATTTTTAAATAGGGATTTTTAACTTGTAGGACTTGCAGTGATCACTTACAAATAAGCAGCCACCTGTGTTACACATTCTTGACTTAGCAGTATGTATATGGTGGCTGGATAATTAGTAAGATAAGTGATGGCACAGGAGATGATGACTATCGTACAAATATGCAAAGCTCTCACTTGAGAGACACTCGCAGTGATTTAGGATAGGATTGTTTGCTTTTATACCATTATTTGGAAAGAAAAGTGGATCGAGTCAGAAACCAAGAAGAGTTAAAATGATGCAGGAACTCTGGAACAACTTGGATTTGAGTGGCACTGCCTTACAGTACTTTTTCTCAAATGCTTTTAAATTATTGCATGCAAACCTTGTTTTCCATTGATTGGGCCACTGACAAGCAGATTAAAAAAATGTGCCATAAAGAAGATCCAAACCACCATCTGCTATCCTGCCCGTTAATGACAGTTGACTAACTGTATAGAATGGGAATGGGCCCATTCATTTAAACGGACTCATGCAGTGAACATGTGGAGAGTCACTGTAATAACCTGCGGTCGTTCCCTTTGTAATGGAGTCATAATCGTTGCTTCCATGGCCATAAATCTCAATCAGAGCACTCAGGCACTGTTATACGTTCTAAACTGAGCAGTATGGATAAAGGTAGATAATGATGCAATGAATCCTGGAGATAATGATAATGATGATAGAAACAGGAGATGATGACTGTAGTACATGTTTGTGGACACATTACAGACAGATCTCACACAGAAATGTTTTTTTACCTGATTGATTTGATTGTTTCTTCTAAAGGGGGAAAACTAACCGATGTATTCTCTTAAGTGAACTCCTAAAATAGATTGGATAAAAGTGGCTGGAAAACCAGTCACATGATGTTCTAGACACATAGACGTGTGTGTGTGTGTGTGTGTGTGTGTGTGTGTGTGTGTGTGTGTGTGTGTGTGTGTGCGTGCGCACGTGTGTGTGTGTGTGTGTGTGTGTGTGTGTGTGTGTGTTAACTGGACTGTGTAGTAATCAAAAGCAACATATGGAGAGAGGCGTGTTGTGAGTGCTGTTAAGAGGAACATAAGGTTGCTGGAAGCATAATCAGATTATAAAAATTGAGACAAAAGATACGCTTTATGATTTTTCTTTACCACTTAATCTAAATGGTCGGCTGTGATTGTTGTTTTCTGCCTCCTACACTACATACTAATCAACAGGACCCAATAGAAACAGATGTACGAGTACAGGCATGTTCATACAAAATAGACAGGTGGCTAGCCTATATCACCAAATTTACATTTTGTTTCTGTTCGTTCTGCATATTGATAAGCAATGCACAGTCTCTAGATTTTTGTTTGGTTAGCAAAAAAAGTTGTTGTTTTTTTTTCTTTTAGATTTTGATTGTTTGCCCACAGTGAACCAAAATGGCGTTTAATTTAGTTAATTGTCCTTGTTTTTGTTGATAAAACTAACAGAAAAGATTTTATGTTAATGGTTACAATCAATTGGTGTGCTGTAAATCTTAGGTTTCAGCTTCTCTGTCACTCTTTGCCCTGCTATAGCAGCCACACGTTGTTCTCTACAAATGTTTTATTGTAAGGCTGTGTTAAAAGGCAAGGACATTTTAACACGTAATCATTTTTAATTCTAATTGTGTGTTTTAATGCTGACATGCCAGTTAATTCCAGGCCTTAGAAAGGGAGATTCACAAAACTGTCAGTGTGCTTTTAAATGTATCTGTACCTCTCCCTTTGTAGAAACAGCTTTGTTGTAGCGGGGGAATGGCACATACTTGGTCCTGGGTTTTTCAGAGTTGTTTCAATCTGTTTTAATATTGTTTGTTAATTCAGGATCTGTTTTTATTTCTCTTTAAAATCTTTTCCCCAATTTGAATGGACACACAAATGTGCACACCTTTCCAGGAACCTCTTTACATATTACATTTTTTTTTTTTTTGGGGGGGGGGTTGCTTTTAGATGTATAATCATGTTGTTGAGTTGTCACTGTGTTTGCTTGCCTTTTATTTAGAATTAAAACCAGATCTTCCTGTTTTGTTTTGTCAAATAGTCTGATGATTCTGACTTCTGATTTTATTGCAGATCAGAACTGATATGTATGACTGCTTCGATTTTTTCCAAGGAAAAACAGGATCAGATTCCCAAATTCAAAGTATTTAAAACTGCTTCTGAACAAGCAGAAAAGCAGGTTTTTTCAGACTGCAATACATCAAAGGAATATTAGATTTGTTGTTCAGATAAGAGTGAGAAAAGATCAGACTGCAGAGAGAATCTACAGAAATTAACCTTCATTAACCTGCATGCATCATACATGCTGGTATTTTTTCCTCTCGGAACACACACAAACATGCAGACAACATTCTTGGGAATTCATTATCCACACAGTGGTACTGAATGAAACTGGTGGATTTGCATGCATTATGTATATTTCCTACCCTGCCTTTTTCCCTCGCGGTGTTTTCATTGACAGAGACCCAAGAACATTGAATGAGAAGGCTAATTATCAGCTCTGTAGAGAAGGACAGGTGAAGAAAACCCGACCTGTTCCCATATAGACAGTAATTATGCTCAGTATGCCTTTTACTGCTGATCAGAGTAATGTACTATGATAATCCATTGCAGTGTGGTATCTATAGCAGTGTGACAAAGGTTTGTTGTGTCCTGCTTGTGCTGACATCGAAGTGCAGTTTTGGCTCTCGAGAAAGGGTCTTCAGTGATGGAACTATTCCTCTCCAAGGAGAAAGTCAAACCAATGTCACTATGCAGCTTATTGTAACAGATCCAGACTAATTTGCTGGTGCAAAATCTCATGAGCCGCTCGATTATTTGGGTGAGTACATATCTTTCTGTTCTGATGTATTCCACTGGAGAGGGATAGGGAGAATGAATAACTAGGGTGGAGCAACAGAAGCATGCTAGGATTGATGAAATGGAAAAAGAGAAGTCAATCCCCGACTGAGAGCTGGATCAGACGACTGTTTGTTTCTCAGCTTGGCGTCATGTTACACACGCCAAGGACACTGTTCATACTGCACAAAGTCACTCGGCAGGCTTTGGATGAAGACACATTTTGCTCAAAGGTTTAGACAAATTTGGAAAACATTTGAGCAGGACAATGACTGGGGACCACTTTCATACAGAGAACAGGGACTGGATTATTGACAGATTTGCATTGTTAATAGTTTGGAAAATTGAGAACTGGACAATGAATAGTATTTTCATTTGTACTCTATACTGTTCTGTGTATTTCTCTCTAAACTATAGCAACACTACCGAAGAAGAAAGTGGACTAGAAGATGGAAAAAAAGCCTTTCTGCTTGATGACTGAGAGCTGATACTTTCGCTTACTTCAGTGTTTTACTGCACGTATTCATGTTCTCATGTATGTGATGCAAAACAGAGGGAAACATTACATTTTATGGTAAAATTGGCTTTCTGCACAATCTATTATTCTTTGTAAGCTATACTGAGCAAACGCAATTCAGAAATTCAGGGTTTAATGTACCTTGTAGGCAGTCAGAATATCTATGTGAAAAAACTAATCTTCTGTACTGCTCGTCTCATCATTCAGTAGACTTTTGGATAAAAGTGAAATGCAGGTCACCTACATCTTCTAAAAGACCTCTTCTACAGAATAACAAAACATCATATTATCACCCTTTTTAGGTGGAAGTCTGGATCCTTTTAACCCAAATGTCTGCCTGCTACTAAAGCTTTTAATATGGTATCACTTACAAAAGTTCCAGGAGCCGACAACCCAAATACAGTCGGCAAAAATAAACACAGTACCCATGTAATAAGGAACACAGCAACACCAACAGAGCATCTAACTTTGTGAAAAACCCTTAGCCGTCATTAGTCATTTTCAAAGGTTTGGCTACATTATTTTTGACCCAAAATATCAGGACCTGGTTGAGGAAACCAGGTCAACCAGTTCACCCCACAGCAACAAGTTGCCACTGTAGTTTCAGATTGTTCATCACTCTGCTCCCAGTAAACTTTGCAATGCTGCATCTGTGGCATTCCACACATTTTGATCTACAGGGGTTGTAAGTAGGCGAATGATGTCATATAAATGCCTTTAACGGACATAGAATGTATATTGTCCCATTTATATGTACCTTATTTTGAAGTCAGTGTAAAAAGTTGAAGATTATTAGCAGGACAACATTTTAATTAATTAATGTTAGTGTTGCATTTGTGTTTTATTAAGTCAGAGTTGTTTTAGAAAATATATTGTGTGAACTTCAAGAGGATGTGGGTGGTCTTAACTATTTACAAGCAATCCAATTTTGGTAAATGCAAGTGCGTATTCTGGTCTAATAGGAAGTCTTGTATTTTTAGATGACACCTTTATATTAATGAATCCTCAGGGGTGCTATAATTTTTGGTATTAATTGAAACTGTTCTAAAAGTTTTTAATTTCATGTTATTGTTGTTTGTGGAAGCTATTTGTGTCTCTCCTAAACTAAAGCAACATTTCCTAGTATATTACCCAATACACTTCTATAGTAGTAGTAATAACCTAGAGAATTTTTCAATGGCTTTTGTGTTTGGTTTATCTTGTGTTATAGTCTGGTAACTTCAGGATGTACTTCCTGAAGTGTACTTGGATTGAATCGCTCTAACAGTCTCTCTTATCTTATAAAGATATCTCTATCTTCTAGGCATTTTTCCTCTAATGCAGTATTAATGGTAAGAATGCAAACATTGAGTAAGACTGATGAAGAAGTAACTTTGACTTTAACGTTATTCCCAAACAATAGTTTCTTATACAAGCCAATATGTTAAAAAAAAGAAAAAAGGTGTGACTTTGGATATGAAAGAAAAAGTGTATTGTATCCCATGAGAAAAACTCTTTGACAAGCCAAGATACATAGAACTGCTGTAGGGGATAATGTTCTCTGTTCTTGTTGGATGGTTGGGCAATGATCCCAAAACCATAAATTTGACAAGAACGGCTACTTCGTTCTGTGATTGACTGTATGTTGAGCTAAAAAAAAGGAGCATCTGGCTTTGTTCATTATTAGCAGAAAGTTAAACAACTATAAAATCTATTACACCTTTCCCCTAAACACGACGGCTGATTTATTCCCAGCCTGCAAAAATAGCTCCTAAGAGCGGGAAATATATCTGCATCTGAAGTTGTTGGACATCAGGTCATAGGAAGTAGTCTTTTAAGCATAACCAAGCCCTCAGGCTGAACTGAGTCTTCTCTCTGGCCTGTCAGCCTTTCCTTGCAACCCTCTTTCTTTAAAAGAAAAGTCATAGCCAATTTTCTCCATGCTATATTCCTATCACAGACCAAGTCTCCCAAATCATTTATGTGGGTCAATTCTTCTCTCGTGGCTGACAGTACTGGGCCAGCTGTGTATTGTGAGACCTGGGACAGGCTGCTGCATTGTGACAGATAGCACTCCCACTTCCCTAATATTAAACCGCAGGGGACACAAGCTATGGCAATGCATAATGGAAAACCTGTGTTTTGTCCACAGCCCTCGTGCGCCAGAAAGAGAACGAATGCACCCACTTCACCATAAAATCACAGCCAGATGACATCAGTGGTCTGGATACAGGAGGCCCTGGGGCAATAGTTAGGGAAAAAAAACCCTGTGCCACACGTCTGGTGTTTACATCAAACTGAAAAATGTAAAAACAGAAAATAGATCAGAGTCTTGAAGTATTGCATTTGCACCCAGATGTCAGTGCCCAATAATAAAGCTTTACCCTCGACAGGTTGCAAAAGATGTCATATTTCCTCTTCAGAGAGGAAGGTATTGCCTGCACCCTTACTCAATAGCACAGACAATGTTTTAAAATCCAAAAGTTTCAGCCTAAGGTTTCTTCAGGTGATAGTTTTTGAAAACATGGGCCCCCACACCCATATATTTATAGGTTTTTTATTCCAACATTCTGACAAGTACATATTCAATGCTTAAAGAAGCTTCAATGGTGAGGAGCTGACACTTGAAATCAGGGCTAGTACAAATCAACCAATAAGAGTAGTTTAGAGCAAACAGTTTTGTTCTTATTAACATTGAAAAATGCATTATTCTTTGGATTTGTTTTGAACTCTCCTTTGTACCAACCACATCATTTTAATGTGCACTTTTTGTTCCAAATAGCTCCTTATTTGTATGTTTCTCTCAGATTTGTCTGCATAAAGCTTAGTCCCTGAGACGTGATTCAAAAGAGCTTTCAGTAATAGGTGCACTAGCTCATCTGGACCCCTAACACATCCACATAACGAGCTTTCAGCATTTCTTACCTCAGTTGCAGAATTATATCAAAAGACTACTTTCAGGAGTTATATGAAGCAATGAAACCTCTCCTCTTTAATGTAACTATATGTGTTATCCTCCACTTAAACAGCACTGCAGAGGACTCTTGTTCCTTGATTTCTGTTTGCATATGGTTAATTAAAACAGACACCCTCTTGAAATGATCATTGGCTACACTTGTCTGACTAAAGTGGCCACAAAAAACCTGTGACCTTACAGCCACATGTTAGTGTCCATCAAGTTCTGCTAATAGGCTACTGCTAGGCTTGGCCAGACAGTGATTTTGCTCTCGCCAAAAAAAGCTTCATTAGTTCCATTCCATATCATGAGTCCTTCATTGACAGCCTTTAGTTCAACCCCATCTGTTAGTGACTGCTGGCTGAGGATGGGGTTGCTGTTTAACTGGAGGGTCCTGATACCCTTTTGGAGCAGCTGTTTAAAATTATTTTACAGATCTCGCTCAAGCTGTCGATTATTGGCGGTCCTTTGCGTGATTAAATGTAAGCTTAGCTTCAACTCATGTGGTTGCTGGACTGGACACTATGAGCAGGAAGGTCCAATTTCAGTGTAATATACTGTAAATAGAAAAGGCACCCTTGAATAGTAGAATGTTAGTGTTGAAGCATGTACTGTAACTCTGTTTGCTGTTTGTGAATGTACAAGCTTATTTTGTTGGGAACATCTTGTTTCATTGTGAATGTTTTTTTTTTCTTCAAATTAGTAATCAGTTTATCTGTTAATCACATTATATAGAATGGCTTTAAAATTAAAAGACAGTAGTATGATGATGTTCACAATCTCGGAAATTGTGTGAAGAAAATCAAAACTAAGTCCAAGTTATAACCAAGGACAAAGTCAAGACTGAGATTGGGCAAACACTTTAGGAGCTTATGGCAAGTTCAAGACAAAGACTGAGGCAGAAAGAGACTGAGATAAGACCAGTTGCAACTACGTATGATCATTAGCAAATGCTGATTTAACATTACTTCCTGTACATGAGCTCCATACCTTTAAATTGCCAGACTCGTTTTTATCGCAAGGAATACCATAACGCACAACAATTCTTCACCACACATACCCTTTCCCCTCAATCTACCCTGAAGTTAAAAATGCATCCCACAATAAACAAAGCCTTGTTGTAACTTTATAACTAGCTTGAATCTGTGGGCCTAATCACAGTAATGATTGTTTGATATCCATGCTTCTGCAGTTGTTGACTTGACTGTTCCTAAAATAAAATCTTGATTCATCTTTGAGAACAAGACAAGATGTCACGACCATTTCGTTCTTGGGAGGCCCAGCACAAAGGGAGTATGGAAGAAGTTGACGCACCACAGTTTGTTTACCTTTTAAATCCGTTGTTGAGTTTTATTGAAAGAATGTTGCAGAAAGTGTTTTTTAGAATAATCCTAGTATTTTATCTGAACGAAAAAGTTGATGAATGGTACAAAAAATAAGGGTTCAAACCGTCTGGTCAAAAACAATGTGGCCACCATACACCACCTCACACCGGCCTTCCCCCAAACCACAAAAGGCACGTCAGTATATGGCGCTCTGTTTACGTCATACCCCACGTCATTAGCACGTAAAGTAAAACATAAAGAGCCCCATAACTGTCATAAATACACCGAGTAATAATAATAACATAAACTCACTAAACAATCAACATAACTTGATATCAAAATAAACTATGAAGGCTTGAATTGGCTGTAACACAAGACCAAAAGAGAAAAAAGGACAAGTCAAGACCTTCATAGAGAATCACGTAAAAGCAGATTGTAAAAACCCTCGATACTATTGTAATTCTCCTCGTCTTATCTGTCCGACAGGTTCAGTCATTCAGGGCAAGAAAAAAGACGAGGACATGACTCTACATAAGTACAGTATAATCTTCTTGAAAAGAAACCAACTTTCAATATTTTTCGACATGGACTGCAGAGTATTTTAGAGGGGCAGGAACCCAAATTCCCCAATCTGTTTGTCTGAATGAAGTGTATAAAAGCAAAACTCGTGATCCCACAATAAGTGGGCGCTAATTAAACTGTAGTGCATGCAATCAGTATGAAGCTAAACATACGTAGTCTTAGTAGCTGTTGGAGAAAGTACAATACTTCAGGGTCTGACTGATTTCTTCCTGTTACTTCTATTTTTGAAAAGTCAGAGTGGACTGCGATGTGTTTTTCCACCAGGACATGAACCCTCTGAAATTTCTCCTACCTGTGCTGTACTGCCGGCGTGTCTGGGTATACGTTTATACGAGGGTGAATGCACTTGCAGCAGGCAGCAGCTGGTTCCTCACCTGATGTTCTTAGTTAACCAAATATCTGTTCCTTTGGCCAGTCTGTGACAAACAAGAAAATACTTATTATTTAACAAGGGTACTTTCTCTATAGAGGTCAAAACGGCAGGTGCTCAAGCCCCTTTTTTTGTTTCTTTTAATAATTTATACAGAACATACTCAGACAATTGCCTGCTATCCACAGTAAACATTGAGGGTCACACACAGAATCAACAGACTACAGCCTTCAGGGAGCAGCACTGCTTGATGTTGTGCAATGCTGAAATGCGAACAAAACTTACATTCAGTGATATTTCAACGCAGGAACTTTGAAAGAAAGTCATCTTTGAAACATGAGTCAGCTAGCAAACACAAATTATCGTACCTTTAAGCCTGAATGTTCTTACTGAGCTGAACTTCAAAGCTGCTTCACTCATGGCTTGTCACTGCCACTTTATCTAACAGGATCACTCGACAGACTAAGAAAATGTCAGTAACCACCACATTTAATTAGTTCTAACATGAATACAGTGGGGAATCATGTTTAATTAACTCAGATGAATTATTCCAATGACTAGAGTTAATTCATATTAAGCATTGCTATATTGTTTAGCACCTCATGTTTTGAAATTTAATTTGTTTATGACTGAATGAAGCCGATTGAGGGTGACATTTGAGCATTATGTTATTATTTATTGCAGCTTATCAGAGATATGACAAAAGAGCATGCACAATATACTTAATGTATAAATACACATAATTGTAATCATCTACTTATTAGTGTTGTGCTTTAGTAAATAAGACTGGATAATGAGATAAGTACTGGCCCAGGTTCAGAAAGTATCTTCAAAACTGAGAACTGGTTCTGTGAATATGTAATCTGATAATATGCAGAGTTGTACTTGCACTGCTGTCTTCTATCGTTATGATGTTTTTCAATTCAGAGAACATAACTACTTTTGCTTGCTCTCAGTACTTAATGTGACCTCATGAGACTTGCTTGTGTCCAGTTCGAGTAAGATCAAGGTAGTGTAAAAAATGATATCTTGCGATATGGAGAATACAGCCTCCATGGCCGAGCACATCAGATTTGTGAAAATAAAATCATCAACTCTGCTGCAGTAATCCTCCCCCTCCACTCAAAACAGCAGTGTTAATCACTCCCACACTTAACTAAGTCCTGTTAGTTAAATATACTAACCCAATGTTGAAATCTGTAAAAATCGGCAGCACACACTCACTACTAAAAGACGTAACATAAGGATACATGATGGCGTGCGCAAGGTCATGTCAGTAAATTACTGTAAAGCTAAATTAAAGGTCATCACAATGTGTTCAAATGTAATTCCAAGAAATTTTAAATTTAGGTTTTGCAAGAAATTTGAATTAATACGTTTTTTTTAAAAGGAGATATTCATTTGCTTTACCAGCAGTATAAAATGGATAAGCCAGTTTTGTTCAAACCTGTTATCGTCTTTCCAGCAAATAATAGAAAAGTATCGTCAGTCGTTTCTAAAATCAAGCCGATTGTCAAGGCAATACTGATATTAATATCAACACAAATGAACAATCCCTATCTCTAGGCACAGCCCATTCTAATGTTTCTATTCAGCTGTCGCTCTCCAGAGCAGGAAGTGTGCATTAATGTGCGATTCTTTGTGTGGCTGTGTGTGTGGTTTGTTGTCGTTCCTGAGAGTTTCACAGATGTTGACAGTGCTAGGGTAGAGGTCCATGGTGCTTCACAATGTGACGTAAATGCACAGTGCTGTCCAGGACCTGAAGCAATACACTGTATTGTAAAAGGTCGTGCGTGTGTGCGTGTGTGTGCGTGTGTGTGCGTGTGTGTGCGTGTGTGTGCGTGTGTGTGCGTGTGTGTGTGTGTGTGTGTGTGTGTGTGTGTGTGTGTGTGTGTGTGTGTGTGTGTGTGTGTGTGTGTGTGTGTGTGTGTGTGTGTGTGTGTGTGTGTGTGTGTGTGTGTGTGTGTGTGTGTGTGTGTGCATTCAAAGTTCTCTTCCTGCATTTTGGCAAAGATATACTAATTACGTTTATAAGGGTCAATAGATGTAAAACATGAATTTGTTGTGACATATTTCTGCAGGCACATACTCAACAAAACAATAAACTACTTACTATTGTGTATTATTGTATCTTCTTAAGTTTGTGTTCACTACTGTGTTCATAAAGATTATGCAAATACACAAGATACATTAACAAGCTGCCATGTTTATTTTATTTTTGGTTATTCATTTGCTATTAAAATCAAGTTATACTCTTATCAATGCAGACTAATTAAACAAAATGAAACGTGTCTTTGAAAACGTGTCTATTACATGTATTTTAAGTGTGTGTGTGTGTGTGTGTGTGTGTGTGTGTGTTTAAAATCCATCTCTTTTTTTTTTTTTTATTGCCACTGAAAAATATGCAAGGACCGCATTGTTGTAGTCAAACATCTAAAGACCTGAGAGGCAAATTACACTTTGGTTCTCAAGTCTAAACCTATACTGTCATCATGATGTAATCCTTAAAATAACACTGACCTTATTTGAATGGACACACTTCAGGGAAACATTGAAATATTAAGCCCTTAATCTTGCCTAAATCCTCATCATTACAATGTTTTTTTTATCTATACAGTTTGCAGGGCTTTATCTCTCATGATAGCACACCAAGTTGTGATGTCTTTGAATATACTGTAAATGCCTTTCTCTTCACCCTCTAGACTGGGATTAGGTTACTCCACTTTAGGCCTTCCTTTTAAACTTTATTAATTTACTTTGTGACCAGGGCCAAGCCAGGTAAGGGCTTCGGCTGGCAGGATCAGGCTTCTATCCAAGCATGGCTGCAGACAGCAAAGTCTCAACACAGCGAGCTGAAATTATGAAGGGGGGGGGGGGGGGTCGCAATCCTCTCCAGTATAAAGCTATGATAATGATGAAATCTCCCGGGGGGGAATGCAGGTTCTACCTGATCAACCTCTTCAGCCTATGAGCCTGTGAAATTGACACCAACCCAAGAGGTGGAGGTCTAGTTGGATGGAAAAACATGTCTTTCACCTTGAGAGTTGACAGGATGGGACAGAGCTGAGTTTTCCCTTTCATTAATGCTAAGGCAGAATAACTCCTCTGCAGTACATCTACTCCCTGTTTTGCACAACCCAGACATTAACTTTCCTGTAAAACCTACAGTACATGAGCTTTTTATGAATAAGGTATTTCAAGATTTATTATGAATCTCCAGGGGTTGGAAAGTGTAGACAGGATAAAGCATTCTGCTACTTACTGTAGTTGAACTGCCATAAAAGTTTTTGGACTTAACTCCTTCATTATTAAAGTGAATTGAAATGGAAAAGAGTTAGGTCAATTCTACTGTTGAGAAAAGGGTTAGGGTTACACATACATAAGATAAGCTTTGATTATTTATTGAGCCCTTTACACCATAAAGTAACCTAAAGCAGAGTTTAGGAAACAAATCTGACACAAGTCCCTCTTTAAACCAGCACTTGTCATTTTTAAACCTGTGATTTTGCTAATTAAAAGGTCACACATTAGAGATCCCCAAAACATGTATTTTAAGGTTCTTTAGCATGCCTGTTAACCACTCTATTTCAGCCCTGATCAGAACAGGCTATTTCTGTGCCTGTAGCTTTAAATGCAAATGAGCTGTTTGACCACACTCCTCTCTGGAAGGGGATGGGGCTCCGTCTTTTCCCACAATGCCTTCTCTTTTACGGTGGAAAGGGAGGGGTTACTGGTCTTTGTGATGTCATGAAAGGAAAATCTTTTCTGAAAGGGGAGCAGATGGACTTCTCATAACTGGGTTTTGTAGACAGCCTCAGACAGCACAAGTGTTACAAAACCATGGTAACATGTATTTTGCACAGAAGGTGCAAAACTTAAACAAAACTTGTATGATTAAAATGAACAAGCTAATTAGGTTTCAGATATTTTATGGATGTCCTTTCATATAAAGCAGAACATTAAATAGATCATTCTGTTGGACTCTCAGAAAGAAAGCTAACATATTTCAACAATATAATGCATTATGATGCAGTATGTAAGTGCCTAACTCAAATTTACATTAAGTAAATTTCCTGCAGCACAGGCAAATGTAAATGTGTGATATTTTCTTTATCAATAAGGTCTTTCTTGATATGAAACAGAACATCGCCAAAGGACATGAAAAGAATTTTCTGCAAAGTTATGAATTTTTCATTCTGGTTAGCCATTTAGATTGAATATCTAATTAAATCTCTCTGTCCCTGGGGGAATATACACAATGATTCTGCAATTAATTTGATACTTAAAGGCAATGGGCTGATAATCTGAGAGCACACCCACTGAAACAGCCTGTGATCAACACTCAATCTTGTATGTTTACATTGAGAAGCCAGTGAAGAGTGCAGCTTTGAAAGAAAAAGCTTCATCTAGACGACTCGATAAAACATTCATGTGACAGCAGAGATGAATAAAACATATAGGGATGATCCAGGGGTCAAGCAAGCGATAAATGTGGGCGTAGCTACTTGTCATAAAATGTAAATATTGCGAAGAGAGACAGCTCTCCGCCTGGTTTAGGCTTACGGAGCTGCCTGCTGGCTTGAAGAAATACAGAAGCCCTTAACTCTCTGTAAGAAACCAACCTGGGCCGTAATTCTTTATGATAAGAGTAATTCATTATGCATGCATTCAGCTTTGAACGCAGCCTTGAATAAATGATAGCCTACTATGCCATTACTTGGTAAAGAAAGCTAACGCGAGAGCGATGGAGTTTTCAACCAGTGGCGGCTGCTGCATTTTTCTCAGAGGGACTGGAGGGGGGGTTGCAATTTCTCATTGATGGACTTGGATGTCCATCGCGGGGCCTTTTACCTTTTTAGCTTACACATAATGACAATTGCCATTAACTGGCTGACAGAATCAGCAAAGTACATTACAGACAGCATAAGTTGCCCAATTAAAGGAAAAAACATTAGACAAATATCAATTCTCTGCCAATTGTAAGTGCCTGGAGAGCAAAAAGCTGCCCCTCGGGGGAATTACAGACCAACCAGAATAAGAGAAGCCTCAGGTCACCTGCTTGGCAAGAACATAAGGACTTACGGTCAGTTCTATTTGGTCAGCACCCCTCAACAAAGAAGTGTTTGTATTAACATAGAAGTTAACCAGTACAATGTAGATCCCATTTTTAATTATCTCAGACAGACAAAGAAAAGCTGGCCTGGGTGCATTATAATTTAAGTTTACCTTGTTTAAGTAGACTTTCATCCAATGATGTTTGGTAAGGGCAATACTCCATTAATTTTAAAAGCTGTCACTATTTAACTTGTTCCTGAAAACCTTGCATGACTTGGCCTTCAGAAGTGCATCAATATGTCTATTTTAACTAAGTATCTCAGTTTTTCCACATTCAGTCAGCATGTTGTCATATTGTCAAAACAAACACAGTTTAAAATAGCAGTCTATGGGTTGACCATTAATGACTAACGCAACTAATTAATGGCAATGTTTTATAAAGATAAACATAGTGAAAGCAACCAGTTTTCGAAAAGTCCTGTTCGGAGCTACCATAAAGTTCTTGCTCTTTAGCCTTTGATGGCATGCACATGCCTCTTATCGCATCATTTCAGAGCACTCGGTCTCTTTGTTTGTGAACTGTGACTGATTCTTAATATTCATGTGTGAACGAGAACAGAGTGATCAATGTGGCGAAGGGAGCAAAGCAACAACCTCCTTCCTCTTTTCTTCTCTCGCCGTTCTTCATGCTGCCGCTGTACCCTACAAGACACATTTATCACGCCTTTATGAGTTAACACCACATGAATGCATGAATTTTATCTCTCACATGCACATAACATGATGCAATTTATTACACTGTTAAGTTTGTTTGTGGATGAGTTCTAACAAGTACTCGGTAAGTCTTAAAAAGACTTCTCTTTCATGCTTAAAACGCCACTGACAAGGCTTGGGACTTGACCCTTAATCGATCACATTTAACTCAATGTAGAGAATCCTGCATTAATTATGAGCCTGGGAAATAAAACAAAAGAGTTCAGTTCAGTAGAGAACAGGAGAAACATACAGTCATTGAAGTTCACCCGCTCTCTCACATATACTGTATGCCCTCCTCATTTTCATTATGCAGACAATACCTGTCGGCTTGCTTGCTAAAAAGGAGGCCACTGTCTCCCTGATAGCCGCCACTTGCAGTATTTCCAGTTAATCTTACCCTTTTTTTAGTTGAACTACCGACTTTCTGCTTGGATTGCTTTACACTCTTGTGTTGAAAGAGCTGCTGGAAGTGATTGCTCCATGATTGTTCTGTAATTATCCAGGGAACGCTGCTGAGAAGCACGGCGAGAAAAGTAAGAATTATATCTTTAAGCTCTGAAATGCACAGGAAAAAGGAATCGAAGTCTCGAATTGTTTCATATTCCTTGATAATCCTTAAGAATATAACCTTCAAATCTGGCAACTGTGGAATGCGTGTGACAGGAATTTTCTCCTTCAGCTGTACCTACATTTCTTTGTTTCCATCTCTTTTATAGTTTTGTGACAATGCTTCCACATATATTTTTGATTCAGGTGCTACATATTCTATAGGAATGGCCTTCACAATACGGGATAGGCATCATAGTCTGAAAAGAGGCTGGGGATAATGTGTGAGGATAAATACAGTAAAGAGAGCTTAGTCAGTCGGGAATGAGAAATGTTTAGAACAAGGAAGAAATTGGAGAGATATTGCTGGAAGTAGGGAAAAAAGCATTCACTTTAAAAATCGGGGAGTCATAAGAGTGATGGGTCTCTAGAGTCACAGAGAACTTGAAGGACTGCTGTTGATGCAGCCCATGAATAAGGAATCAAGGCCCAAATGTCCAGCACGTAGTTGAGCGCTATCCCACAGAGCTACCCAGGTCTGAGCCCGAGGGAGGCCGGTCTCATTCATCATTAACTGTAGCTTAAGGTGAATGAAGGCATAGGGAGTAGAGAGATGAAGGGAAGGCTGAGATGAGGCGGGAAAAGGAAGGTGGCAGACGAAGGCAAAATTGAAAGGAAGATTGTTGAGGGGTTTGGGAAAGGGATCAAGCTGAGAGAGAGCATGATATGAAAGATGTATTAAAAAATCAAGATCTGGAAGGAAGACTGAAACAGAATGATGAATTAAAGGGTGGAAACAGATAAAAAACCTAGGAATTGATTTTTGGAGGTGAAGAATGAACAAGAGGAAGAAATGACAGCAGGAGAGGAAAGGGAGGAAAGATGAATAAGGATGGATGGGGAAAGTGAAATATCTCCTTTTAAAATTCCATGCTCATATTAGTCACAAATGAAGTGACATGACCCCACCTTTGGCAATATGATAATCACTTTAGCTCTGATTTACATACTTCCTATCATTACTGCAATTGTAAGAACAGATTGAATAGGTAACTAGAGTTCAAATATAAGTCCACGATAATAGTTTTGGTTACATTTAGTAGCTAATGAGACAAATAACCTTCTTAGACCCTTTTTATATGAGCAGAATACACTGAAGTATAAATTGTATTTTTAAACCATGGTGATTGACGATCTGTTTTCTAAAGTTCTTCATGCCTCAAGCTTTTTACTCTACTTAGGACATACCATTTTTACTTCCTCTTGTCTCTTTAACATCTCTGTATTATAAAAGCCTGAGAATAAAAATACTTGATATAATGTTTTTTATTAAACTGTCCATCATTCAAAGTTGTGCAACTTTTTAAACTTTTTTTGTAATTGCTATTTTTTGGTCTTTTCATGGCACAGATATACAGGATGTGAAATCTGTGTTTTACATGAGTCAAACTCAGACAAGATTCAGTTAATTGTATTGAATTGCCTATGGTTAGAAGGTGACAACATTTTCTGGGCATAAAAAAAGTTGAATTTCTTCAAATTTCATTCTAAATATTTAAACACATTTTGGAATATTTCAAAGTCCATTTGTCTGTCAAATGGGTTTCTCATAATGAAACAAAATCTTTTAAATTTTATCTGTTGTTCTCGTTTTTATCAGTCTGTACTGATGGATTCATCTTAAATGAAATAGCAAGCTGTCGGCAGACACCAGCTGTGGACTGACATGCTTGGCCAGCCTGTACACTTCTTCTTCTTGTCTTTTGTACATCTCTCTTGCTGTTTCTCTTTATCTCCGTTTGGACATACGTGGCTCAGCTAAATCAACAAACTGTGACAGCTCCTGTGATACCCGTCCCTGAATAAACAGCGCTTTCTGCTCAGATGTGCGCCTGTTATCGATTTCCAATGAAATGGGAATTGAGAGCATATACTGTTTCTGTATGCTGTTGGCGGGACTAATTATTTCTCCTAGTTTACATGCATCCTGGCAGATCTTTGCCTCTGCTTTCTAAAAGCCTCTCTATGGATTTTTTATGTATACCTGTAATATCAGCACCAGTGCCGATAGCATAGAAATGAAAGAAAAATGGCTTACTTGACATGTAAATTCTACACATGCAGCAGACTAAGAAGACAGCCATATAGGCTGTGCTAAAACTGTTCACTTAATACGACAGTGCTCAATGCAGGGATACAAACATCTATAGAATTCATACGGTTAGTACAATTTCTCTTACTTCTAAGGAGAGCTATGGCTTCATGGGTTTTTTTGTGTGTGTGTGGATTTTGGGAAGAACACAATGGATTTGTTTGAGAACACCTTGCTTTAATGTTTAAGAGGCTGAGCGTGTCTGTTCTCCAGCAAAGGGCAAATCCACTGATTATTAATGACCTCAGAATGTTTTAATCACTTGTCTTGTGTGAAGCACTTTGAATTGCTTGGTGCTGAAATGTGCTGTATAATAAACTTGCCCCGCCTTGCCTAATCACTTGGAACCAGTCACTAATAAAAGTCCTGCCGACCAGTTTAAGAGAAGCTGATTGAAACAAGATCACAAGTTTCCTCGACTCGAAGTCCCCTCCAAACTATCAGAGTGGCGGGGTGTTTTTATTCAGCTCTTTTTCACTAATGCATTGCACTCCCAAAAATGTATCAGCATTACCCTGATTGACTGTGATCGCCATTGAGGTTTTTCCCACCAGTCTCTGAGAAAAAAAAAAGTCTGTTCAAAGTCTGGGAGAGTCGCTGTGCGAACACAGCAGGTTATAGTAGGAGCAATTATCTAAGGGGAGTGGGTGATGTTTTGTGTTCCCCATAACGGAAGGTTCCTCCTCTGTCTTCGCTCAGATGCCACTTATCACCAGTGTTAGGCACTGAACTGAAAAGTAGTAACAAGTTACAGTTACTGCATTACAAAAGTAGCAAGTTACTTGGGAAAGTTACCTCAGTGTTTCTTCATTTGCTTCAGTCTTCAGTCCTAATGTTTACATTATGAAGTGTTGCTGTGGCAGAACTGAGCTGTGACTCGTACATTTCGAAAAAAAACTTTCTGATAATTGCAGACAAAGATTACGTTCCAGACGGAGACACAACTCGCAGATACAGCTCCATCATTCATCTGACACCAATTCAAGTTCTGTAGACAAAAGCATGGCCAATAGATCACTCTGTGTAACTTTTTAAAATCTTCTTGTAAAATGTCTTCATTTAGAGAAAGCAACAGAGGCGCATCAGCAATCAGAGCCTGTCATTGTTAGTTTCCATTCCATGTGATGAAGATCTAAAGCTCGGTGACACATCTTAATCATTGACATAATGACTTGAGGATAAGCCCCTGTGGTTTCCAGCCATGGTCTGACAGAGGTGATCAATAAGGGAATATCTCACCATCTTGTTAGGTTCCTCCTAGACTGTTATAGGAAGAAGCGTATTCACCAAGAGGCATCTAAATCAGGAAGCATTATTGGAATTTTTTGGGGCTGTGTAAAAAAAACAAAAAAAACTGTAGAGAAATGAAACAAAATGAACATTATGAGCACTGTCCGTTTATTTAACCCATACCAAAGAGGCATGTCAAACAAACAGTCAGATAGAGTAATACAGTCACTGACTGCACAACCACAAAGTCACTGATTTCTGCATTTGAAAAGAACATACACTTGACCCTTTGATGATGTGTGTTGGTTTCATCTGGGGATGGTCTCTTTCTTCATTTAATTCTGTCTTCCTTTGGAAAATCTACTTTTGCTCAATTAATTAGTTTTCAGGCATCCGTAGCCACAGCCTTAACATCCATGCAGACAAATGAGCTTTAATCCGACATATATTACCCAATATATATTAACCCAATATTTAGCAAGACACAGAAGATTAAAGCTTTTCAACCTTAATTTTTTAGAATACTGAATCATAGTACAAGATGATTCTTCCACTGATTCACCTTGTAAGAGTTTTTCAAGAAACTGTGAGTGAGATTTTCACCGCTCAATGTTTGCCAGAGATGTAAATACTGTAATTTAGTGTTAGAGCAGTAGGTAAAATAAAAAATATCACATTTTCTTATTCCTTATCTTCTAACAGCTATTTTTATTTTTAATAAAAGGAGTTGAGGCTGCAACATTTTTACTTTAAAAGTGAGGTTGACCTCTACTTGGCAGCATCAGAGTATGTCTTGTGTCCCTCCATCACACAACTAATGTAGCGAAGCACTGAATCAGCAAACAGCACATATCTAAGGATACACTTGCAATGTTGAATCTTTTTTTTTTTTTTTTTTTACTATGCCTGTCTGATTTATGGTAATAAGGTTTCAGAAGAGCCTACTGAATGCACCAGGCCACTCTCTTTTCAGGTTTTGGAGCAGAAATGCATTTTCAGCAAGAACACAACAGCAGCCTGGCAAACCAAACCATATGCCACTGAGTAAATGAGATTACATCTCATTATAAATGGATTCATCTGCTTTGAATACAGTCCAGCTCTCCCCGCTCTGGGACTTTCCATTACTAAATTACTATAACTCAGTACACACTATATGAATGGACTTTTAAGGAGCTTTTTAAATTCTGAATCACATGTTGCCTTTTTGTCCATTAACTTAGTTTACACCATATTTATGAAGAGAATAAAACTTAATGAAAAACCTTCTGTATATCACTTTTCTTGGAGTACACCTTTGACCATTTCTATTTCATAACATTTGAGAGTGAAGAAGAAAGATGTAATGAGATGTAATCTGAGCTTTGCTGTTCAAATCAGATATTACAGAAGTTTAAATGAAGTTTTTAATTATACAGTGATTATGATAAATTATAGACCAGATGTTGTCAGTTAAACAAAACAAATGTGTTAACTGAATCTGTAATAAGGTCACAGTTAATTGTTCATATACTTTGCTTGAAAAAAAGAAGACAGTGATTTGCTCTCTAGGATAAACTCATGTCTCAGAGTGAGTTAAATAATACCATCTGTTTGGAGCAGTGGCAAAAAATAAGGATATCTTTATCTGCAGTTCTGATTTTTTTTACCCTTTTTTTTAAACTAAGTGATTTTTATCTTAAGATTTACCAAGGATAAGCAACACAGGGCACACTTTGTCTCACTGAATATTTAAGTGAATCAAGTCCATGAATGGCGATGAACATTTAAACCGTTTGGCTTGACTCCTTCTCCTTGGGCTTGCCCCAAACTACTTCACTTGACACCATCTCAACAGTTTTTCTTTATAGTTATATAGTTACATGGTTAGCTTGTTTTTTGTTTTTTTTGTTGTTGTTTGAGCAATTACAGTGACTTTAATTAACTTTTTCTCTGTTGGTTTATTTAGAAAGACACAACATCAATGCAGTATCAAGGGCAGCAAAGAAGAACGCTCTTCAATCAGACAGAAAACTCAAGCAGAAGCAAACTTTTTAGTGTCGTCTGCCATGTCTAGATGGGCTGAGAAAGTATGTAACAGTATTCCAGTTCCCGCTGACCCTGCTGAAATCCTTTTTATGAATTGAATGGATGTAAGAAATGCATGAAAAAAGCATTTTAGTTTGGCTTTAGATAATGTGGTTTCAGGAGATTCAATCAAATTAGGTTAATATTTAGTTGCAACTAAATGAATTCCTCTACACACATTTCAACGTCAGGTTAATGCTTTAATAAAATTCCCAATCTCTAACTTTGTAAATCAAGTGATCAAGTCAATACATGCTTTTTAATTTCAGCCTGCCTTTTAACTTATTTGGACATATCTTTTTTCTGTTTTTTTTTTTTGTAGCCTTTGTAAATTGGCAGCATTTTACTGCCATTGCCATACTGAGATTGATGCATTCAGTTTGTATGGCACATCTTTATTGCTGATAATTAAAATAAACTGGATGACAGCAGGAGGGCTGTGCAGGCACACTATAGCTGGGCTGGGGGGACTTCACTCTGTTCTCATAATTAGAACGCTCCAAATCCCCATTTTCCTGTCAGCAAACTTTGACATAACCTACTCCAACTACTCACATGCACAGATGTGATAAATAATATTAGCTGTAGGATAAGGGGGGGGGGGGGGGGGGGGGGATTAGGATTCACTTCACGCATTGATCGGAACCTCAGGGGTGTTCAGTCGGAAACGTGGAAAATGTTTATGTGTGCGAGTAAGTTACTTCAGGGACGAGGTGTACATGGTGAGTTAAGTAATGCAGCATCAATAGGATATCGAACGAGGTGTTTCTGATGAGATTGGTAAAGTGCTCCAATCGCCTTGAACCCTGAATTCATAAACAGTACTACTGAATAACAGATTAGTGGAAACTAATTTAAAACAGATTTTAGTTTGCCATCCGTCAGTATGCCTCATGCCTTTGAATGATGGATCCAACCTATTTTTAATTATGAATGCTTTTCTAAGACTTTAAATATTTTATTTACTCACTTCTGAAGGTCATTGTAACTTTCTGTAAGTGGAGCATTCCATGTCTATAGACATGGGTCTATAGAAAGACCCATGTCTTTCTATAGGTTTCTTTTTCTATAGTACTATGTCAAGAGCATGACAACTATGTTTCCCTCCAGTTTCAGCCTAACTACAGCTCCAGCAAAGTGCAGCTACAAATAGAGTCCCCACTGAACCCCACTGACCTGGACACACACCGTGAGATGGCCATCAGCCAATCAGCACATAGGACAGTTGTCACACATGGCTGTGTTTGCCCAGCAAAATGGAAAAATGGGTCACATGCAACAGTAACATGAATCAATCCTTATGTTTTCAAGCCTTTTTCTGTACATCCATCTACCCATCCTGTCTGTCTGTCTGTCTGTCCGTCTGTCTGTCTGTCTGTCTGTCTGTCTGTCTGTCTGTCTGTCTGTCTGTCTGTCTGTCTGTCTGTCTGTCTGTCTGTCTGTCTGTCTGTCTGTCTGTCTGTCTGTCTGTCTGTCTGTCTGTCTGTCTGTCTGTCTGTTCAACCAGCCATACATCCAGCCATCTGTGCAGCCAGCCAGCCAGCAAGCGAGTCTTTCACTTTCCCAGGCCATGGTCGAGACAACAGTAACTTACTGTAAGGTTCACATCTTCAGAGGGCACACTGAAATTTGATGGATGGATTTTGACATTGACATTGTCCTCTCCATTAAAGTGTAAAAATTACTCCTACTGCTTATACTAAAATAGAATCGCTTTCCTTGGCCAGTATTCCCACTTGAATTCCCCACACTTAGTGTAATGTATTCATTAGTCCACGGCTCACTCATGGCAGGGTTATGTTCCGCCATATTAACTATGTATAAAATTTAATGAGTAATACATATGCAAAGGGGAAGCAATCTTAAACAACTGAATAAAAAAAGAAATGCAACTGTATCAAGCACAGTCAGAACCCACCTTCCAATGAATACATTCACTCGGAAACATCTGAAGAATTAATTTATGTCCACTCTATATCATAAATAATCACATAAACATGCATGGCCGAAAGTGACCATACACACAAACGCTAATTTATTTATGACCAGGTTATTAGATACACAACTTTCCCATGTTGCATGCACACAGAAAATAGAGATTAAACCATCTGTGCTTCTGCTCTTTAGGTCAGTGTTGCTGTGGTTACTGCATAAGCACTGGCCTTTTCCTGATTTTCTCTACCAAAAAGTGACAGTGCAAACAGCTCCATGCCTCTCATCATCACCCCATGACCAGTGCCCTGTGCACTTGGATCCTTAAAAGTCACCAGAACTCTCCTCTGCTACAACAGGAGAGCGAGCTCTCCCCACATTAGGTTTGATCTTGTCAAAGTCACTCCTCACATTGCCAATCCCGGTGAGTGGCTACAACCTCCATGGCAGAAAGCTGTCTCAACACCAGAGTGCTTTTTCCCCCTCCTTTGTGTTAGTGCGTGTTTCATGACCATGTCCTTCATTGTCTCGGTGGACTGTCTAAAGTGGGTTCCTGCACTCACATGTTTGACAGAGGTTGTGGCGACAGCACTACTTTCGTTTTCTTCCATGATTTTGTTGTGACTTGCAGGTTAATGCCTGATGGACTGGAGATCAGAGTGAGAAGAGGAAGAAATTACAGAGTTCTAAATGTGATAACAGAATGTGTCCATCCTCAGGCCTTTGCTCAGGGTGTTTCCAAAGAGTATAAGTTGCAAAGTTAAACCCCAGAGCAATACATGTACAGTTCTGACTGTCTGAGGAAAAACAACTACGGTATCTTCTTTCTTTTATCTGTCATCATTCACTCGTCAAAACTAAACTTGCCTGTCCTCTGTTTTGAAAATACATGAAAGATGGAGACAGCTAGAATATACCTTAAATATTGAATAATGTTTTTATAGGCCTTGATGGGAAATTTATTTTCACTGTAAAATGTGTGTTTCTGTTATTTATTTTGCCTAACAGATTCCCTGGATTCCCTTTATTCTACTTTCCTTAGGACTTTATTAATTAAAGGCAAGGAGGCAGCAACTGCTCTACCAGACAGACCTGCCCTGATTAGTGCTGTGCACCCTTATTAACCTTCAGTGATTACTTACCATCATCACCATTAGGATGCATTCGAGAACCAGGTACTGAAGTAATCACCCCAAAACATTTCCAACTTCTAATAAGAATTAAAGCAAAGACAACCACCCTTGAAAACAGATTGTTTTAATTAGGCAAAGAACAAGTGAATACCTAGTTTGTCATGCTCAGGTCTTAATGACTGCATAGATTGACAAAAATCAAATGGTTCTGTTCTTGTATTTTTTTCCCATCTAATGAATTTCCCCTTCAAAAAAGCAAAAAACAAAAAAACTGCATAATGACTATGTGTGATCCTGAATATTCCCCATGTTGGATTGTGTATTTTTTTTTGCATAATTGGATGCACAGGAGCCTTTGGAATGAGAACTGAATGCTCTATTAACCTCAATAAGAAGCATTAAAGGTGGGTCATAAAGAATCAAAAAGCATTGCATTGGAGAAACATACTACTGTTTAACCTTGGTCCAACCTGATGTTATATTACACAGAAAGGAATAAATCATTGAATGCATACTTGTGTTTATCATGAAGGTGCTGATGCCATTCAGAATTACATAACTTTGATTCTACAGCAAACCCGAGAGAGAAATCAGCCAATCTTATTTAGCATTCAAACTGAATTACCAGCTGAGGCTAGATGTGTTCATTTAACACATAAATACATCGTTTATATAGTATTAACACATAGTATAATGTTAATCCCTCTAACTGAGATGGCAAACCAAGGTTTATGCAACCTTTGCTAAAGAAGAGCCACTCTATTCTAGCATGGCTTACATTAAAGGAAATAAAACATGGTTAGGGGTCACTTCACATCTATGCATGTTTTTTTCCTGATATTATCTTTTAAAAAATATTTACATCGACATTGTAAACACAATAAAGACTCCTATTGCATTGTGCCAGGCCTACTTGAGGATGTTAACCTCATAGCTCTGTTTAAATCATTTATATACCTTTTGTTATCTGGTCCCTTCAAAGCACTTGTGTCAGTGATCTGTGAAAGGTGTTTAGATTAAAGCTACTAAAAGCCATCCTTTGTTTTTCATTCCTGGCCTTGTAGAGTAAAGTATGCTGCTGTATGGATGTGTGTGTGTGTGTGTGTGTGTGTGTGTGTGTGTGTGTGTGTGTGTGTGTGTGTGTGTGTGTGTGTGTGTGTGTGTGTGTGTGTGTGTGTGTGTGTGTGTGTGTGTGTGTGTGTGTGTGTGTGTGTGTGTGTGTGTGTGTGTGTGTCTGTGTCTGTGTCTGTGTCTGTGTCTGTGTGTGTGTCTGTGTGTGTCTGTGTGTGTTGCCCTGAAAAGGTTAGATTTGGAGTGTTTCCCTTTGGCTCTGTGTTCAATGCTGACAGTGAGTGATTAAGGAAAAGTGGGTCTGTTCAACGTAAATGTGGAGGTAGAACTCTGACAGGTAGATGTTACTAAGGTGCTGTTCTTTTGGAAAAACACTGAGTGAAATAGGTTTGTGTTTTATTTCATTACTGATCAGGTAGTACTTAAGACATTGGTTGGGTTGTAATGTTGATCCAAGTTTTTAAAGTGTTTTTTTGCATAAATTTTGAAAATGATGGATAAAGGACACTATTCTTACTTAATAAGAGACGCAGCCCCAAGTGCAAGATCTTAGTCATGAACTCATAGTCCTTAATGTTCTTAAATAAACATAAAACCATAGCCATAATCCACTTTAAATCATGTTTCTATTTCATTGTAATATACTCCTAATGCTCTAATGGGATACCAAGTAATGGTCTCTGAGCAACACTTCAAAATCAATTAAAACACTCTTCATTTCATAAAGTCTGCAGTTAGTCTCCAAAGTTTCAGGCAAAGCATGAAAAACAAAACAAAAGAGATTAGTCTCTCAGAGACGGAAGGAAAAATGATCCTGCACTCCAGTCTTCTGCTCTGTTTATCAGCAAAAGATGATGCTATAATTAATTTTCTTGCAAGAGGGACAAACAAACCTTTTCTCTTAGCAGGTTATTAAACCGCTCAGTTTCGTATGAGTTACCTTCCCTGAAGACCAGTTTAATAATGTATCTTGCAGTGCAAAACACTAAGACTCATTTGCACAATTATTTAAGATGTCATTGATGGTAAATGTGTTCAAAATGTAGACATTATACATGGTGTGTCTGTAAGTTATAAGGTGTCATACATGATGATGAATGATGAGCTTTAATAAGGCAATATTGCACATGCGACCCTTTTCACTGAAAATATCAAAACTTTGCTGTTATTTTTGCTGGCTTTTTTCCTGCCTGCCTTGTTTGAGTGAGAAAACATGGTCCTCAAGCTGTTTGCTCCATGCAAACTCAGTCTTAAAAGTTGATATGAGTCAGTGGAATTTGAGTACATGGTATTTCTTACCTTCATACACTATGTACATTATGTTGTTGTCCTTGATCTGTGAGCTTTAACAATCCAAAAAGTCTGCCACCCCATTGTGGAGGGAAAACTCATCAAAGCTCATTTTCCTAAAATGAGCACAGTGATGCAGAGTCAAATAAAAAGTTGATTTGAGGTAGTCTCCGGAGTCTGATCTGGCAGCTGTTATTCTGAACCCTTGGTGAGAGCCAACACAGTTTGGGCATCAGTAGACAAAGCGTGATATTTAACAGGTTTGGCATGGCTGCAGTATCTGCTGTCTTAGTCTCATTGTGTGCTGGAAGAAGGCCAATAGCACATCTATAACCCCCTATGCCACTAAACAGTACACCGGGGCTGCCAAGTCAGTGTTTGGCACACCAAGGGTAAACTCCACCACAGTCAGATACTAAATCCTCAAAGGATGGTTTTAGGTACCTAATGGGGATTAGACAAACTGAGAAGGAAGGTTGTTGAGAATTAATGAATATTGAACTCAAGGAAGCCAGCAAACAAATGTGCAGCGAGGGAAACGTCACAACAAAAGGTGGCAAGTTGAGTTCACTCATGTGAAGAAAGTGCACACAAGGTAAATAAGGGTTATGCATTTAAATAGTGTTGTTGCTGTGTTGGTGCCAGCCTTGAAGTGAACATTAGCAATCAGTCAGCAGAGACATCAAGGTAAAAGCATGAAAGAGGAGGGAAATAAGGACAGAAATATACATTAACTAGATTAAGTTGGAGGCAAACAGATAAAAAAGTAAAACCAAACTGTGGTTCCTGGAATGGCCACAAGGAGGTGGCTCAAAAAGTAAGTCAATCTTAATAGACCTCATATTATATCGCAAATGTTAATATATGTATACAAACTGGTAGAAAAAAAAAAACTTTTTTGTCTGACTCCCCCCCCCCCCCCAAAAAAGAGATGTGTAAATGGTCCCATGTAGTGAAGGCAAAATGGCCAATCTCAAGGCTAAAAATGGAAACAGCAAACCAGTAGGTGTTGTCAAACCAGCTACATGTCTTTTCTTTTCTTACTTTCAAGAAAAATAACTGCTATTATCAAAAACTTTTTTTTACAGTACCTCATTCATGGAGAGGTAAACCTTTCACATCAATCTTACATTAGCAGGCTTCTCAGTCAACTTTTCTGTTTAAGCTAAGGAAATTCCTGACACAAAATAAAAATAACTAGTAATAATTAAAGTAAGTGGAAAAGGGATTCATTTACATGGATGTGTCTCACTGCAGGGGATTACTTACCTCTACTATGACAACTATTTAGCATTTATTTTTTCACTGAAACTATAGCTTGCTTCACAAGGCACCTCAGGACAGAGGGGATTTATAATTTTAATGTCAGCACAGTGTCTTCAGATAATTACAGAGGGCAGTTGACCATGAAATTCAACCCACCTTGTTATTCAGTGACATTTGAATTATTGGAATCGCTCACAGACTCATCAGTTGAAAAGGCCAGCCACTGTGCTGTGCGTGTTTACGTGTCTTAGAGAATATGTGCGGTTTTTTTTGTAACTCCTATTCTATTGAAAGGCAGTGCAAGTTTAAGAAGTGGGGGCACAGTGAGGTCACACTTGCCATTCTGTATTTCATCAAATAATGTCAAGGTCAGGGACTTATAAACAAGCATGTTTGTTTGTGTATCTGTATGTATGTAATACAGTGTGTGTCCATTTGAATTAGTTGAGCTACGCGTCTAAATAACATCTACAAGCAATTTGTCATTTAAACAAGCATATTAACTTGCACTGATTTTATTGTGAGAAATATGGAATCTGCAGAAGCATTTGTTTTTTTACATCTATAACATGTAAATCAAAATAACCATTTCAAGACATCCACAAGTGTTTGAGCTGTATGGCCTGATCCTATTGATATTCCAGAGGACTATACGTATTGGTGGAATAAGATCCCTGTTGACTCAATTAAGGCTGCATATTGTTCTACAAAGCATTGAATAATGTGGGGACAAAGCCATTGAGTCTTACTGAGGCTGAATTTAAATGACCACGTTACTTGCACAAATGGTTCTCCTTCCTATTATAAGCCTTGACATCAATAGCTTATTTACATACTTCAGGGTTGATTGACATGTTTCAGTTCAACACTGAAAATGTCACACTGGATCAACTCCTGTAAATGCATCAGAATATGAACTAATGCTATAGTCAAGTCAAGGCCATAGAGCAAACCCACCTACTGCACCTACTTTAATACAGTGCAAACCATGATTGCTTCGAGCTTTTCCACTACAAACCGCTTGTTTTACTTTGATTTCATGATTTCAAGTTACTTGAAGAAATGATAACAAGACTCTGTAGACACCAAGGCCCCCTGAAAAGAATTAAAAGTGAAAATATCAAGGGCTGAGAAATACAGTTGCTTAAAGTACACTTGCTGAAGAGGTAAGATATTATAGGCAGATGATACTGTGTGGGTGGGCACACAGATGTATTCAGGTGTGCTACATCCATCAAAGACCAATCCTACTTGATAAGTGTGAAGAAACATGTTTATAATATAATCCATTACAACGAGGTCTGACATTTTGAACTGTCGAAGACCATTATTTTGGCTGTCTGTCATCACCAATGAGGTGGGGATGGTGCCCCATTTTTTGCACCCAACCAGCTGTTTTCAGTAGAAAAAAGCCAGTTGTGAAGTCGTAATGATGACATACACACTTTCAAGTGCTCTGGTCCCATAAAAAGCATTTTTTTCTTGCATGATGATTAATATGGTTTATGTCAAGTAGCACAGGGCTCATTTGTGGAGTGCTCATCAAATAAATGTTGTCAATGTTAATATATTCATCTGTCATGCATTATACTTAAAAAAAATCTATATACAGCCAAAATGAATTAAACTATAATGTGCTGCATAAAATAAAAGATATCACTATGAACAATACAACAAACTATATAATGGCATTTTTGCTGCCTCTAAAACATCACAACTCTGCAACTCTGTTGTTGTAATAATGATTTATGGGCACTGTTCATTTACCCAAAAGTCATGAATACCATATTTCAGAGTAGTACGTGAAGGCAGCATAAACAAATGGTCACCATGCCACAGATGATCACAGTAAGTTGCAGATAGCTATAAAAAAAAAGCTATAAGCATTTAGCCATTAAAGGTACAGATCTTCCCTATATAACCAAATCAGAACTAAGAAAGTCAAGATCAGACCTTTAATCAATATTGTGTTTTTTTCGGTAGGTCAACCGTCGGGGCCCTTTAAGTCTTAGCTACGCCCCTGCTGGGACCGAATCTGTATTTAACTCAGCTGCCAGTAGTTGCCTCTGATATGTAGAAAAACCAATTCAATTCCTCACAGGAGAAGAACATATTGTATGAATGGGAGGTTGCTTATCCATTTTTAGTAAGAAGGAAAGAGACAGTTTTGTCAATGAAATTTGAGTGAGGATGGAGGGTTGAATCGTTTTTTTTTTTTTCTCAGAGTGAGTAACCCAGTTTCTTCGCGTCAGCTCTCGACGAGGTTTTGTACAGCCCAAATGCAGTTTTCGTCCTGCGTAGAGAGAGAGAGAGAGAGAAAGAGAGAGAGCGCAGGAGAGAAAGAGAGCAAGGGAGAGGGAGAGCGCTCCTCCTTCCTCCTCCTCCTCTGTCTCTTCCCACCACTCATCCCGAAAAGCTAACGTTAAGTCGGTGTTCGCGCGCGGAGTCCTCTCATCATTTCTCCCTCGCGCATCATGGAAACTGAATTAAAACAGCTGTGGCACGTCCTTCTCCGGTACTTTTCCGCGCTCACTCCAGCAGAAGCGTTCGTCTAATGTGGTTGTCATCTTCGGTTTTATAACTTATTTCCTGTTTACCCCCCCCCCCCCCCCCCCCCTTCATCCCCCCTTCATCCCCAAACCTCCAGATACGCTTTGAGAAATAACCAAACCTACGACTAGTAGCCTAACTAATCTGCTCGAGGAGAAGGACGTGTTTCTTTGGAGGGAGAATTTTGCATCGGTGAGTAGGCTACTAATTGACGACGACAGTGACTAGAAACAATAATATTTTAGTTATCAACCTGTTAGCCGAATTGTAGGCTATTGGTTCTTCCTTATTGGACACGAATCCCTAGTTTGTCATCTAGATTCGTCAAAAAATGCTTGCAACCTGAAACTAAATGGTATTATATTTGTTTCAAATACCCTGCACTTCCTTACCTTTTACATTTGAAGGTGAGTCTTCTCTGTTGTAGTTTGAACTCAACAGGTTTTTGATCCCTTGCTATCTCTCTCTCTCTCTCTCTCTCTCCCTCTCTCTCTCCCTCTCTCTCTCTCTCTCTGTATCAGGATATAGCCTTCTGAATATGCATGTTTATATGAAAGAGTCCAACATATAAACTATCATTGTATCTTTTCTCTTTTCTTATCATGCTGTTCATTTGCTTGCCTTTGGTGAAACTGTAGGATTCTCTGGAGAGTGGCTCAGAGAAAGGATGCTTCTGGTCTGACCTGTAACTCAATAGTGGGGATGTGAGAAATACAGCCTTAAAGTAATTATAGGAAAGATGATGCTTAGTGGAAGTTGCAGTATGTCCCTGTAATCTCATTAAAGCTCACAATCTCATAAAAAATCTAATACCTTTTATAATGCACTGTAAAGCCTTTTCAAATTTAAGTTTGATTTTTAAATGATTTGTCCACTGGAGATACTTTATGCTTTCACAGCTAAACTGACTTCATTGCCTTATTAATTTCTAATTATATTTACCTTTCATGAAACAAGTCTTGCTTTCTCTCATTTCTTTTTTTAGTTGTCTTCCTCAGTTGAAAAATAAAATAAAAAATCACATCCCCTCTGTCAATACAAACCCCTGCACTCCTCTTTCTTCCCTTTTTTTTAGATGGTGAATGAGTTGAAGTCAAGCTGGTTGTGAAGGTGCTGGACTTGTTCCCCCCTACACCCCAAGCCGGACACAGCATGGCGGCGGGAGTAGCGGCATGGCTTCCATTTGCCCGGGCAGCAGCGATCGGCTGGATGCCTGTGGCCAACTTGCCTATGCCAGTGGCACCAACTGAGAAAAGCAGGCGTCAGGATGAGCTCATCATTCTCAACGTCAGCGGACGGCGATTCCAGACCTGGAAGAACACCTTGGACCGATATCCTGACACCCTGCTGGGGAGCTCAGAGAAGGAGTTCTTCTACAATGAGGAGACCAAAGAGTACTTCTTTGACCGGGACCCAGACGTATTTCGCAGCGTCCTTAACTTCTACCGCACGGGAAAGCTCCACTACCCGCGCTCTGAGTGCATCACCTCCTATGATGAGGAGCTGTCTTTCTTTGGCATCATCCCAGAGATCATTGGGGACTGCTGCTATGAAGAGTACAAGGATCGGAAGAGGGAGAATGCAGAGCGACTCATGGACGACCAGGAGGACAAGAAAGACGCTAAGCCGCCCAACATGACCTTAAGGGAGGCCATGTGGCGGGCCTTTGAGAACCCGCACACTTCCACGATGGCCCTCGTCTTCTACTACGTAACTGGTTTCTTCATCGCGGTCTCTGTTATAACCAACGTGGTCGAGACGGTGCCCTGTGGCTCATCACCCAATATGAAGGAAGTGCCCTGTGGTGAGCGCTACACTGTGGCCTTTTTCTGCATGGACACGGCTTGCGTCATGATCTTCACCGTGGAGTACCTGATGCGTTTGTTTGCTGCCCCAAGCCGCTATCGCTTCATGAGGTCGGTCATGAGCATCATTGACGTTGTGGCCATCTTGCCCTACTACATCGGCCTTGTGATGACCGACAATGAGGATGTGAGCGGCGCTTTTGTGACACTTCGGGTTTTCCGCGTGTTCCGTATCTTTAAGTTCTCCCGTCACTCGCAGGGCCTGCGCATCCTGGGCTACACGCTGAAGAGCTGTGCCTCGGAGCTGGGCTTCCTGCTCTTCTCCCTCACTATGGCCATAATTATCTTTGCTACCGTCATGTTCTACGCAGAGAAGGGTTCAAGCTCCAGCAAATTCACCAGCATCCCAGCCTCCTTCTGGTACACCATCGTTACTATGACAACACTCGGGTAAGAACAGAGCAGACACCTCTTTTATCTGGATGCACTGCTGTCTATGTCGGTGTGGGTGAATGTGCAAGTGCATACATGCGTCTCGCTCTTTGCTTGCAACTGTTCATTTATGATTTTGAAATATGTGTTTGATCTCGAGGCCTGAGACACCCTCAACTTCTCACAAATCGTCACCACCTTTTCCAAGAGGGTGTTCGGGAAACCTTCAGGTATTCACGTTACAAGAATTTTTTGGGGAAAAAAAGTGCACATTTCAGTCGCCTGTGTTCACTGTGTTGTCTGTATTTTTCTTGGGGCGCGAGCAGCCAACAATATATTCTCTCTCACTAATGGCTGGGATTGTCTTTGCCCTTTTATACATCAACCGATAAAAAGGGAAGCGAGAACGAGAGTGGGACATGTATAAGCTTGTGGAGAAAAAGAGGACAATTGAAAGCATCAGAGTGAAACAAAAGCATTGGGTAGGAAATGGAGAAACAAAGAATATAGGTTATTAGCTTTCCAACTCGCCCTGTGGATAGAGGGAATGTTTTCTTTTTTCTGTTCAGTACGAACCAAACAGTGACTTTGCATTTTGAGAGCTGTTCTCCTCCTCCTCCTCCTCCTTCACTAAGTCCTCATGAGTAACACTAGTTTCTGGCTTTGAAAATTGAGTGCCTCTTGTAACAAAGGCTGTGACGCTGAATGTCAAAAAGCTCTCAATTTTAAGAGAAGGATAGGCAGTTTACTTTTCTTTTGGGAACCATCAGTATGTTACAGTGTGTTATTAATGTAGACATGAACTCATAGTTAACCTGTTATTATTTTGACTTTATTAGGTCATGAAGTGGCGTAGATTGACTTTCACAAGAAGAACGTCAACCTGTTTTTTTCCATCCTTTTTTTAATGCCATCATATATTTCCAGGAGTCATTTTTATGGTATTGAGGGGAACCACAAATGCATCATTCATTTTTTTTTTTTGCTCTGCTGGTGATGTGTTTTCATGAACGTCCCCGGTTTGTGGATGTGTGAGTCAGACTGAGAGGGCTGACAAATTGCAGCTTCCTGCGAAATGTCAGAGTCACGGAGGGGCCATAAATGGCTTGAGCTCATCGCCGTGACACACTTGGCACCTTGTCATCGCGTTTCGCCCATTCACAACCTGTCGCCGCTGAAGATTGTGGTGTTAAGCAGATGTTTGATTCCAGATCAACTGTTTTGGTCTGTGTGCAGATGAACAGCCAGTACATTTATAGGGAAGCTGTCTATTAATGTTGTGAACAAGCAGCAGTATGTTTTGCTTCCCGTGCTAGCCGGTAAAGTGGCTTCCCAATGGAGTGAGACCTGAGACGCTGAAAAGACCTCCTGTTGCTTTTACAGTCGCGAAAGACTAGGATAATGTCAGCGCTTTTGTGTCTGCAGTATGTGCGTGTGAATGTCTGTGCATTAAGTAGGGTGTAGTTGTTGAGCTTGGCCTCATCAATAACGCAGGGGCCAGAAGTGGGTGTCAGAGTGACTAATGATGTGGCCCACTGCAAGTGCTGACTAATGTAAACCTGCCTGACATTCTGCTCTCTGTGGACGTCACGAACACACACAAAACCAATCACACACAAATACATTTGGCTTGTGCATGTCTTAACACCTACAGAAAAAAAAAAGATTTAGTACACTCGTCTGTGCCTCGAGATCTTGAATGTGGAGTCATCTTATGGTTTTGAAAAAAAACAAATCGTCTTGACTTCCTGTTACGCAGCAATTTATATTCGTCTGACTAAATAAGATAAAAGCAAGGTCCCTCTGCCGATGTTTTCCCTGACTTCTTGTCTTCCTGTCTAGGGGCCTCAGGGCTATGTGTTGTGCTGTCGTACTTTCCTCTTGAAAGTACTAGTATCATCTGCACACTCATGTTTAATTTACTAGCTGCTTGTGAGCTTTAGCCCCGCTGCACTGGGAACAAATGTTTGTGTGTTTTTGATTGTTTTCTTTTTTTTTTTTTTTTTTTTTGTCCATGTGTTAGGTAATGGCATGTCAGACTGTTGTTTGCAGACACACCTGTTTTCATGAGCACTTCCAATGCCACATCTATGTGTTTTTCTGCCTGCTGCCGCGTTTAAGTGTTTTGTTTATCTGAAAGTAATCCAACCTCAATCAAATCCATAATCCTCTGTCAACAATAGGCAGCGAAATACCAGGTGAATACAGCCTTCTGAAGTGCAGCTCTCCACGCTCCTGCTAGAAATGAAAGTTTCTTTATGACACATCTGAAGGAAAGTGGAATGAAGTCTGGGCTGAGAGTAGAGTGAGAAGATTAAGAGATGGAGGAAAAAGGAGGCTATATCTGATTTGCTTGTCTTCCTGTTATATCAAAAGGAAGTTTGCAGATAGACACAGTTTCAGAGTAAAGAAGGCTTTGGAACGTCATGAAACGGAGTTTAAAACCTGCGTCAACCTTTCAGGCTGGGTCTGGACAAAGAGATGTTTAACCAGCCATGCAAGTTACAAGCCACCAGCCAACAATGCCATCCTCAGAGCCCGGTGCTCACTCTCCGCTTGAGCTAAACAGCTTAGCTGAAATCCTGCAAATGAGGGCCAGGAAGCCATTCAGGCACACAGTGGTGAGGCTTTAGCTAAACAAAAACGAATTTAGGCAATAGGACCTTTGAGGGATTTGGTTTCCCAGGTTGTTAAACAAATTGATTTTGACCTCTGAGATAACTGTGAGCATTTCAAATATTATACGAACATGTATGATACAGAGAGGCAGTTTGTGTGTAAGAGAGAGAGAGAGAGAGAGAGAGAGTGAGAGAGAGAGAGAGGATGAGTGTTAAGTTCTCAGTAGTTTATGTCCCTTTTCATTAAACGAACACTTGTAGTCCTTATTTAGCAGTTTTTAAAAAAATAAATTAATTTGTAAACATTACTAAATGAGACGTTTGTTTTCTTACATCCATAAATCATGCTTTGTTTAGAAAATGTTTCACTTTATGACTAAGTCATGTAGTGGCTTCATTTGTAAACAAAGTATCACATATTGTAGATGAATTTAAGTTTAAAAGGCGTCTGCACATTTTTTTCATTGAGATTCCAGACCACTTTTTTGAAAATGATCACCAGTTACAAGTCTTGGACTTAGTGCTTATATTGAAGCTTGGCTTTAAACAGTTTATGAGCGTGGCTTAGTTTGTTTGAGCAGTCATTTCCACCTTGTTCTCGAGCTTTCTCAACATGCACCGTATTACACGAAACGTGTCCGCCGTTTTCACTGCCTCTCATCTTTGTAGACCCATCATGTTGTGTCCTGTGCACAGATCCAGATTGTTTAGTGATGTTTCATTCATTAGCATAGGCATGCCTGGCTATGATTAATATCCGTATCAAAGACAGGCTCCTTTTGATCGCTGCTCCTCGGAGATCAATGCTCCGCTCTCCGTCTCCCAGACAACCACAGGACCTTTCACGTACACTGATGTTTGCTGTGGTGCTGAGGTTACGTGTGCACATGAGCAATGGTTTTCTGCACTTGGGGGAACGTGCGTGCGTGCACGTTTGTGTGTACCTGCACGATTGTCCCCCCAGCCTCTTTCCCCAACTCTTTGTCACTGGGCTCTGATTAATAGAGAATTTATTTCAGAGCCAATAGCTTGTGAAAAACGATGATCAATGCAGATGAGCAAATATTGATTTTGGGCAGTAGTGAGACATGTGGCAGCCATTATTAGTGTTACTAATTGGAAAGGGTTAGGAGAGTATGGCTGACAGATAGCACCTCAATGTGATGTCACCAGCCTGTAATCTTGGATTTATGAGAGCGGTTAAAGGACTAATCTGTCCGTAGTGATTTTTAGCTCCACGTCTAGTCATAACCTTTTCTGTTTTAAGGAACCAACCTGCACCTATATCAATTAGGACTCAGAGTTTGCATGATGACAGGAGATAATATGGATGCAGTACATGCAGGGGTTGGAAGAGGTTTGTAATCGATAAATGAGTCTATAATGGAAATACCTTTTTTTTTTTTTTTTTAAGACAAAAGCATTCTTCTTCCTGGTAATTATAGAATCCGTCGAAATGCAAATATTACACCCGGTGTGCACAGTCAGATTACTCCAATGCATACACTGAGCCTAATCAAATAACACTCCACTTCCAATAGCCACAACTCTTCCTATGAGCCTGATGTGCTGTAGATGGTCCAGGGAGCGTTTACATTTACAGTAGCTGTACATGGCAGACACTCCCTCCATTACCTCTCACTAGTCAGTATTTATTTTAGACCACACCGTCAGATCGAGTAAAAGCTCAACATTTCAGAAGCAATCAGATCACCCCTGAGATTATCCAACTGTAAGTGCTTATGGTACTAAAGAGTGCGCTGAGCGTGTAGCATCAATTTCCTGTTTAAATAGAACATAACCATTCATGCTTCTTTACTGTACACTAGTTTATGAGCTGCACTAATTGCAGGAAAGAACATGTTATTGTACATTGGAGATGCAAACTACATTTACTTATAAGACTCTTTATAATACAATAAACAAGAACGCTGATTTACCCTGGCAGTTTATATTCAAAGGGCACTTAATGTTAGCGTACATAAAGAGGACCTACAGAGACGTCACATTTATAGCTCACCTCTGCCTTTACTAGTGTTGTTCTCTTCCCTAGAAAATGTTTCAGCATATATATTCTGGAGCCTAAATAAAAATAGAGCAGTCTCGTCAATCTTCAGGGTCAAAGGTGTTTATTAGGCTTGCACATGTTTCCTTTTGATGCAGCAGGAAACAGCCAATAAAAAGCTTTGCTACAATAGGCATATATCAAGCTCAGTCTGAATTTAAAATGTAAAACAATAGTTACTAGATTATATCATATCGTCGTATATCAATGCATGTCCTGATTGATGGATTTATTACTCCTCCTTAACAGCTCTGACAGACGGTGGGTGGGTGGAACCAAACGTCAAACAACGTAACAGAAATATAAATTCAGAATCAATTGTGTTTCTAAAGTGATAATCCTTTTTTCTTTTCTTTTTTTCATTCCTTTGGGATAAAAAAAATATTGAGTCAAACTAGATAAAGTGTCCTATGGCCTCTTGATGGATTCTGTACTAACACTGCCCTCCAGTTGAACTCACTGATATTAAAATAATTCTTTACGCTAGAGAGAAACACAATCACACGCGCACACACACCAAGAAAAAAAGAGTGTATCAGAAAATGTGATCTGAACTCTGACCTCCCAGCTGTTATTCTCCCTCAGTTTGTCTTTTCTACCCCTCCATCTTCCCTGCCCCAGCCTCCCATTCAGAATGAAGGGACATTGGGAGATACTGCTGCCTCTCACCGAGCTCGCTGACCTCTAATCTCCTTCCCTCTCTCTATTGAAGAAAAAGCAACAGAAAAGAGGTCACGTGTCTCTCACCCCCCCTTACCGTCTCTGGATCCTGCTCTGACATCATCACCCTGTCAGTTAGACTGTTGTTTGCTCAAGAGTGACTGTCCGGCGAAAATGACTGAAATTGAACCAGTATACCAAAATGACACTGTTGGAAACAAAGTGTCCATAACCAACTGTGTGTCATTTTCAGCAGAACTTTGAGAGGAGACTATTAAATGCAGATTACATTACACAGTGGAGATACGATCTCATTACAATCATCAAAGCAATATATTCTCTATTCTGATAAGAATCAGATGTATGGGAGATTATTTTAAAGAGTCCATTGATTGAAAGAATTGATTGAAGAATCCTTGAATAAAACATGAATATAAATTTATGATCAGCAATTCCCAACTCCCTTTTTAAAAATAGTTATATAAATGGTACGTTTGGTGTGTTCATGTTGCTCTCCCTACATCTATATTTACATGTTTAGTTCTTTAACATTCGGATGTAATTACTTGCCTCCACAGTTCGCTTGCGGCTCGTTGTCACAGCGGTAAACCGACATCGAAGATGAGTGCAGAACTAAACGGAGCAAAGATTTATTTGAGCAAAAAGACCAGAAGGTAAAACAAACGCCGGCTGGTTCACGGTCCAATGAAAATTTCCATTAAAGCTCAACGGAGAAGTCCGGGTAGTCACAAAGCTAAAAGCATAGCATTGAGGAAATATCCGGGAAAACACAGGAAGTACACGTGCAGTAAATTTCACGTGAATGGAGCATGTTAAGATGTATGAACGGACACAGATGGGAAGAAACACAGAGGCCGTTTTGGAAATACTCTTCATCTGTGTATACTTGTTTGACCACTTAAATGAAGAAAGCTGTTTGTGAGGAAATGTGTGATCCATAGGAGGCCAGAGTGTTAGGTTGTGCCTCCTCTTCTCTTGTGATGCATGTCGGTGTTTTAGGTGTGGCTGTCCATCAGTCTGAACAATACACTGTCACCCACTCACACTTTTGATCCTACTGGCATTCATACTTCACTCCTTTTACTTTTGTAAATAAGTCAGTTTGATGAAGTGATATTTCGGTGTCTCCCCTTCTGTTTCCCTCAATTCACCAGGGATCTAAATGACGGATAGCCATGGCCATCGTAACGGGAAATAATCACAATCAGACCAAACCACACAGAGATAACCACCAGTGATTCATCCTGCTTCTCGAAAACATGAACATCAAAATGAACCACGTGTCGGCTTTTTATGCGGACTGTAAGTGGATGCCACACGGTAGCCAGCGTCCAACTGACTGGCTAAGCTCATTTCTAAGACCGGAAACCAGCTTAGCCAGGCCTGGCCAACTGCTGAATAACCACCATACAACTTACTAACTGTCAAAGATATAGTGCAGTTCATATGACTATATTTAGTAGGCAGTTAAAACTCAGTAAGAGACTTAATACAGGTGGCAGTCAAATCAATCAAAAAGGGGAAAAAACAGAAATAGAGAAAATAACAATAGACAGAAAACATATGAAGCAATCAAACTTTTATTGAACATTCATCCTATTTATATTGAGAGAACCCATTTTGAATGATTATTAATGGACTCATTAAAAATATTGGGTCTATTCAGTAATAGGACTTGTGTTGTGTTGGTGTCATACAGGGATACTGTACACTAAAAGGCCTCCTTGTTTGTCTTTGATCACAACAGCTGCTCAAAAGTGAGCGAAGAACCTCAAAATTCAAATTAAAAAACATCTATGAGGGTATAAAACTCAGTTACATGTTGACAAAAATGAATGCACTTGTAAATAGAGCCGGTACCTTTTTTCTGTTCAAGGTCACAAGTCAATACGACACCCTGGTCTGCCTCCCAAAATCTACAGCTCTGCTAGATGCTTGCTCAGCCCCTCTTGCTCTGGTATATATTTTAGCCTCTTTTCATGTGGAGATCTGGATGGTTGCCCCCACCTACCCTTTTTTTTTTTTAAAGAGATATTGAACGCCAAGCCTTTTAAAGCTTTTGCAAAATGCATTTACCTGGCCACCTGTCAGCCAAAGGGGGGAGTTTGTTGTGGCCAATGTGACTGTGAAGGGTAATTGACAGGGAGGGTCTTTCACCGAGGTATTTCAAGCATGTGCTTTGTTTTGCCAACCCCCCCTTTTTTTTCATCACGGACGTGCCAGGCATGCAAACGCTGTCCTGTCATAGGACACTTTGTCCTGACTAACTTCATCCCAACCTAAACGTGCAAAAGTAATTGAAGTGATGCTCGAGGTATTGAACCAAAAAGGAAAAAAAAAAAGAAGAAGGTACGTCAGACTAGTGAACATTTCATTATAGAAACCGTCCCTGTCTTCCTCTCTCCCTTCCTCTCTTTCTCTCACTTTCTGTCACAGCTGATTGCTTTCGTCTATGATCCCTTTCAAGCCCACTACTCTTATGGCCGTTCCTCCAATTCAATTAGTTCAGTAGGGTTTAAGTGAGGATGCTGAGAAGGAAAGTTAAGTAGCATTCTTGATAACTGATGGCAACTGCCACCTATACTGAGCGGTTGAACGGTTGAAAGTAAACCCAAGTCAACAAACCCTGAACCCGTTTTCTGTTTACAGTGAGAAGAAGTGTGTTGCTTTGTATTGACGAGCTGTTGACTCGAAATCACACCCTTCGATGGCCTGTCGATAAACCTCTCACGTTGAGACGAATGACGTTTTTCTCTGCAGTCGACACGGAACGTTGCAACATTTCAACACGGATACGTATGTTATTAATGCACCGCTGTCTCCACTTTGTAAAACGAGCAAACAAGCTCTGTGGAGTGAGAGACAGCGATGACGAAGAAGAGCCCCCTCGTTCCACTTCTTCACCTGTGTGTACGCAAGCGACAGGAAGGAAAACAGACACGGGCCATCGGGATACGAGACGTTGACGCGACTTTTTGCGAGTTCCTCGCCGCGCTGTTGGGAGCCGAGCGGATTTCTTCACTTAACTGACGCTTGCTCGCGTTGCATGCTGGATGTGCTGTGAGTCAACATCAGAATAAGCCTCGCTTGAAGTAAAAAAAAAACAAAAACTTTAAATGTCTGTAAAAAATCAACTAACACTTACACTAACATAATTATGCTGCGTGATAGTTTTCTTTGCCCGTGAAATGAAACACTCTCATATGAGTTGTGTCGAACAACTGAACGGCCTCATGTGAGTGCGTGAATGAAGCCTGATTAAAGATGACAATCACTAAGGAACGCATTGTTGTAGATGTTTACTGGTGTAGTGGCTGATTGAGTTGGCTGTTAGCAAAACACTGTAATGTCAACAATTATGGATCAGACAGCATTGTGTCCACTTAGCAGACACACTCATTACTGAGTGCATAATGGGGGCTTGAAGTGAATGTGAGTGATCATTCTCCTCCATATATGTAGGCCAAGTTATAGAAATAAATCGCCTCTCATTTCCCTGTAGAGAATGTGATGAACGCTGTCTGAATGACTCTGATTAATCTTCCTGGATATGCAGCCAAGGCTTTTTGAAAAGGTAGACGTCATTGTTCTATTTTTTTCTTTTTTCTTTTTGTCAGTGATCTGACTCTTGCATTGACATACACATCAATTTACACAGACACAGGGACTGTGTGTGTGTGTGTGTGTGTGTGTGTGTGTGTGTGTGTGTGTGTGTGTGTGTGTGTGTGTGTGTGTGTGTGTGTGTGTGTGTGTGTGTGTGTGTGTGTGTGTGTGTGTGTGTGTGTGTGTGTGTGTGTGTGTGTGTGTGTGTGTGTGTGTGTGTGTGTCTCTCTCCCCTTCTGTCTTTGTCTTTCTGGGCTTACTGTAAATCATAAACAGTGTTCTGTGATGATTACCCAGGGTGACAAAAGCAATTGTTCTGCTACACTAAATCTGCGTGGATTAATGCTCGTCTCATGAGCTTTTCCTTCTGCATGTCTGTTTGCTGACGGACTTCAATTAGAATGATCTTCCCGACTCTTAATGGATCTTACTTATTAGGACATTTGTTTCCTGCAATTTATTGTGCGATCTGTGCGCCTGTCTATATACGAGTTCCCAATTGCCTAATTTCATCCTTTTGGTACATCATAACCTGGACGTATAGGACGTGCCCTTCATGAAGCCAGGACCCAAGCTTTTTTTTTTGTTGTTGATCCAGATGTCTTTCGGGGATTAACCATGCTGAGGGATTAACCCTGCAATGTGCCATCTGACAGGGCCAAGCACTGCGAAGAGCAGAAAAGTCAAGTCCTGGTCTAACACCATTAATAGATTTCAGTAAGCCTTCCCCCCCTCCCAATCAAAAGGTTGACTTCTGGCAATATTAATTTAATTTCCACACCCCTCTTTGAACAAACCCGTCTTCTATCTCTGGCCCTGTGAAGACGCTACGCTATGCTCCACTGCTGCTCAGTTAAAAGTCCCCTCTAAGGATTTCCTGCAAGGCTCATTTCACAGGAGACAATATACATTATGTTTTAATCTTATTAGCATTGAATTAACACCACATATGGCCTGCTCGAAACAGGCAGCTTATGAGTCTATCCAGTTTTCAGCTGATATGCAAAACAGATTAAGATGTACTTCCCAAGGCAAAGAAATGGTTTAAGCTATCGTTTTACGTTTAAAGCTGAACGCTGAGGGGAAAGCCTTCCTAACCTTGGTATCACATACAGGACGACACACTCTAATCTTACACGTGAGGGACAATCGAACACATGAGCAGCGTGGGTAAATGGATTTTGTCTCTCTGCAGAGGGTAGGACATAACCTCAACATCCAGACGCAGTGTTAGTATTATACAAGTGCTCTTTCCTGGAAAGATGATACTGCTAGATGCTCACATGGTTATTCTGAGTGTGAGGGAACGGGATAACAATAATGCTCAGTCGCCGTTTTCGCAGCCATTAAAAGTCATTTCCTTCTAGTATTTTAGCACGAGTATTTGTCAAAGGCTTAACGAAGTCATAGCATGAAATAAATAAGACGGTATTTCATTGAGAATCCAATCAGCCGAGGTTTCCGTTGAGAGAGCCAAAAACTGATCTCATCTATTTTTATACGTTATGTTGTTGTATGTTTGTTTTTGTGCCATAAATCATTGTTGGTTGAATGTCATTTTTGTAGATAAAGGCCTTTATCTAACTGGGTTTAGAGATTACATTTTGCTAGGAAACCCAAAAAAAAAAAATCCAGGTTGCATGAGTAATCTTAAATGGAATCTCGCTCACGCACTCTTTATCTTTTTGTCTTTTTTTTTTTTTGATAACATCCCGACTTATTTTACTCTCTTCATCGCTGACCTCGCCGTGCTCTTTTCTCACCAATAAAAAGTCATGTTGACTGCGTGCTTGAGACAAAGTTTTTCTATTTCACTCAATTATCTCTTTCTTCAGAGTGGAAAATATCCTAACAATTACATTTCCATGCCTGACAGTGTCTTAAACGCCTGCATGGACGCTTTTCTTGTTCTTTTGTTTCCCGCGTCCTCCCTCCTTTTTCATCCCCCCCCCCAGACTGTAAACCTGCTCTGCTGCAGTGTTCAGGCACAACATCCACTCTTACCAAGCTACATTACAATTAATTCATCCGAGTCTCTGCTCCACGCTCAACAGCCTTGGGCACATGTAGACACACAGCAGGGGAATCTCATCTCCTCAGCATGTTTATGAGGCCAAAGAGAAAATTATGTGCTGTTCATTATTAATACTACAAAGGCTACAAATGAAGACATTATGAAGCGTATGGGTCGGATCTCAGCTTCTGTGAAACAACAATAATGATACAAACACAACAAAGGCTTGAATGTATTCGATGGGATGTCACATGATTTCATAGAGTTTTGGGGTAATAAATAAATAAACTGTCAGAAAGAGAAGGTCCTGTGTCTGTTTGTACAAGGACTCAGGAAAAGCATTTCCCCAATGTTTGATCACTTTAACTGATAATACTCTGACTCATGCACGATAGTGTACTCATACTGATAAGACAGATTTCATAGAAGTTTAAAATGCAAGACGATGGCTACATGTCAAAGATTCGAAAGAGACGCTACAATCAGTCAGGTTACTTTAACACTCGCATGACGAGTCTTAATGTTCAAAGTTAATAACACTGAATCTTTACATGCAAGCATCTGGGGAATTCAAAAAGACTAACCCAAACCAAACCATATCCCTGATAGTACGAAAAATATTTTACCAAAAAAAGAATCGCACTATTGTCATGTTGGGGTGAAAAAAATCGTACTTTACTTTACTGCAAACTTTGTAAATAAGAGATTCCTACATCCTATTTCCCCGCTTCATCCCATGGCTTTATGAGTCTAAATGGAGACTCTAAAAGCTTTTCCCTGAGGCACGTTCACATTTATTCACATTACACTCTTTCTTCAGGACTTTTTCTGCCTCTGTCTTGTCATTTGTTCCAAGCTAAAAAAAAATAAATCTGTAGAAACTGCAGACGGTGAAATTCACAAAACATCCTGATGTCCATGTTACACCCTGCATCCAGCAGTAGAACCTGCCTCATAGACGTACGAATTTAACAACCCGTTTGGATAGAAAATGAAGCAAGCAAATACATATTCCACTATCTCTTTTCTTTACAGTTTCATAGCACTCCTCCTCTTTGATAACCAACACTTTTGCATGCTGAGTGAGTCGCCTGCATGACTAAAACACCCGCATTATCTATGCAGCGCAGGTTCCATTTCTCTCACATTACCAGTGTGGCTAATCAGTGTTGGACCGCGATGATAGCGGCGGCCTTAATGGGTGGATATAGATCAGACGGCAGTGATGGATGCGGTGGTCAAGTGCTTTGGACCATAATGAATATTCACAGGCCAGGTGGAGCGTACGCGCAGCAGGTGGCTGGAAGTGCAGCAACAGCTTTCCAACGGTTCCCCTTGGCCTGGCAGAATGTGGCTTTACACACCTCTGGACACCGGATCCAGTGTCCTTATTGGTGGGAAAGTTTCACGAGAACTGTTTGTTTTATTTATTTTTTTCGAACGTGTCAAAAGCTCCTCTCTGTGTCTCAATGAGCTAGCTGCAGTCACTCACCAGAGCTGATGAGTTTGCACGGATGGATGACCAAGAGAGAAGAGCAATTTGGAGAAGAGTTTTGAGACACAACAAATCACGTTGGTTTAGAAGTGTGGAGACAGAGTTTACAGCTGTACAAAAGCAGAGCTGTGACTTAAACAGATGCAGATGAGGCCTTAGCTGCTACGATTAGCAGAGGTTGGATTGTAACCCACATGTTTTCTTTTCTTGGTGTTAGCCGTTTGTTTCCAGTTGTGTGTTGCTTACACCTTCTTTGTTAGATGTCTTGTTGCTGTTCGTTATTTGCAAACTTGCCTTGAACGAGGTCACAGAAACGGCGATAGCAAACACAAAGTGGAGTTCAGTCAAACTAGGAGGCGGACAGCAGAACTAAAAGGGGGGAGGAAGAGGAGGAGGAGGAGGGGCGGGTCAAAGAGTAAGCTAAAGTATTTGGGAAAACAGTACAAAGATAGATGTGTGTTTGTGTTTTTAACTGCCGTCTCTGTGGGGTTTTCCCTTTTTTGTTTTCGAGCAGCTTTAAGTCATCAACTTGGCCTGAGCTCAGTTGTCCAGCCGTGAGGTCATTGATGTGGGTTCTATACAGAAGGCATGCTGGGAAACTGTATCAGATTTGAGCCCGGCCCCACAGACGAGCAGACCGATAGAAGAACGTGGCCAAACGCTTTTAGAAATTCACAGATGGCTGCTGTAAAGAGCTTTAATATTCCAAAAAATGTGTTTTTTTTGCAGAGTTGTCCGCGTGGTCCTTGTTTGGAGCATTGTTTGTCTAACGCTGCCATCACACACAGTCAAATAGCCTGTGCTTGTCATAAACTATCAGGTGATGTTTGTTACGGTTCAGACACTTTTATTTTCATTTTGGGGGGCTTTTACTTTTATTTGGAACCTGGCCCGCTCTCTTTGACGACTATTGCTTCCATACAGGGTGCGACCTGACCAGCAGGCTGTCTGCGCCTCAATAATTCATTTTAGTACATTTTTGGCATTTGTTATCATCCTTCTTTTTTCATAACCAGAGAGAAGAGACATCTTCTCTGTCTTTCACGTCGGCCTGTTTTTTTGTTTTTTTTCCCCCATTTGACTACAGGCAGTAATGTTGTGCTCTTGCTGGCACTATTTTTAGTTTCCTTGGTCATAATTGGCTCGCTCTCTTAATGTGCTTCCCCACTGGTATGGACACTTAATTAATGAGTGAAAACAAGGCTGCAGTTATGATACCAGGGATGTGCAAACCCAGCCTGAGCTCAACAAGACCCAAGGGTGATGAAATATTCTTGATGACTCCTTCTTTTTTTTTTTTTGGTCCACAGACGCAGGACTCACGTTTGAAAAAAAATAACTAACAGTTTCCAGCTTTACTGATAACAGCGAAGTGACTCTATAGCAATGTACAATTCTCGATGATCACTTTTCTCCTTCACTTCAATGTCTCAGCAAGTGTATTGCATGAAAGTTTATGGAGACATTTATTGTTCCCGGAGAATGAATCGTAGAGGCAGTGTTGAAACCTGGCTTTTCCCCCCCAACCCCGACATTTATGAGAAATGTCTGACCTTCTCAGAAGAAAAGGGAAAAAATGTGGTGATCCCTCAAAGCCCCATTTGGTGTGTCATTTTTATCACCTGTCATGAACAAGGCCAAACCTCTTATCTCTTTGGTACTTTTTTCCTGTTCATGTAAGTTGACCCTTTTTTGTTTAACACTCAAATTATTGTTTAAAATGTTAACAAAAAAAGGCTTTTGCAATGTGCAGTTCATCACCTTATCTGACACCGACCCTGTCGTCAGGTTCTAAAAATAATAACTATATAATCAGTCCTGTAAAAACGAAAAGTTTTTTCTTGGGTCATCATCAGTTCAATATTTGCTTAATGTGACTCATCCTGGACTGTTGTTGAGTTCACATCTTGTTCAAAGTGAATTAAAGAATATACCTACACACAAAACCAATGTGATGATGTCAGCAGTAGTTGATCATTTTCGAAAACTAGCATGATTTTGAAAGTAGCATTCTCTCCATGCTCCATCTTCACTCACCCCCCCCTCCCCTCTCTGCTCCCTCAAAAGCCCCGCCCCTCACTTACATGCACTGGCGTCATTGGTCCAGAGGTGGATTTCAGCTCATGCTTTGAGTGTGGGCTCGTGCATGCATGGGGTAGAGACCGAGCAGAGAGGCATGATTGGTTCATAAAACTCGTACCGAGTGCAGACATTGGTCGATTTTGAGTTGTTTTTTTTTACGTGTTTACAGCTGCTACACGTGACTGATTGTCTGTTTCTTTTTCAGAGTCTATTAATTTCTGTCAGGACCTAAAAACAATTTTAACCAAAATCTTAAAAAGTGGATCTGCAGGAATATACCCTTCCTTGCACAAGAACCTGTAAACGAGATTTTTTGCATTGTAAATGTGAGTTTGCTACTGATGATCGGTGAATCTTTCACCATCTCATGTTTCGATTTCAATTCTTGCGGTCATTATTGGATTCAATTTTTTTTTACATTTTTTTTATTCAGACTAAGCTGCAAGTTATTATTTAACTTTAAAAATTAAAACTAAAAAATGTTTTCAAGATAGTGCTTTTTTTTTTTTTTTTTTTGATTCACCTAAGTGTGTCGTTAAAAGCTTCTACTTACTCAGGGGAATGTAGAATCCAAAGTGCAGCCTAACATGACGGGACGAGCTGAATGCTGTGTTGCTCCACAGATAGGCAGGCAGGAGGCAAGCACAGACGTACATTAGCGATGGTGAGAGCTAGCTAATGGTAGCATTTAGGCGGAGATTCGACTCACCCCTTGCTGCGTCCGTGTAGTACGAAAGGTGAAATGAAAGGCTGTAGGAAAGTGTCACAACAGGTTTCTGCGCTCGAACTGGAAGCTGGTAAAAATGGACTGTGACTGAACTGAACTGAAAATTGACTGAATGAAAGCAGAGATGCTTTAAAAGAATATATTTATTTATTTTTAATAGATTATACATGAAAGTAAAGTAATAACAGGGGTTCTGCCTCAAGGCCCTAACTATCATGGTTTATTCTTTTTTTTTTTGCCTTGAATGCTTAAAATAATGCAGACAGACGATTCCGTCTATTCCCTCAAGCATAGTATCCTTTTTTTGCTCTGACCTTTTTTCACAGAAGAATTCAGCGAGACAGAAAGGGACAAGAAACAGTCTCCATTGGAGACAGATGCAATTATGATTAGACCAAAGTCAGAGAACGGCGCAATTCATCAGGCCATTTATGAGAGGCTGATCAGATAAATGCTTTAGTAAGTGGAGGCCAGTCACAGCACGGGGTGATTGATGTGATAGCAATATAATCCAATAAGTGATTGTGGTCCCTGCACTACAGCATTACAAACAAAAGATGGATCACAGAAAGGGACAAAATAGATCTGACTACACCTGGACGGGTTTATTGTGCCTATTGGAGAAATAGCCTCGATCTGTTACTGTTGCAATGGTTTTGATATTACTCCAGGATTGGGATTTATTGATTGATGTTGTTCAATCTCTTTCCTGTGTGTGTGTGTGTGTATGTGTGCGTGTGCGTGTGTGTGCACACTGCCAGCGTCTTTTTTTCTTCCCAAGCCCAATCATTTTGGGATTAACAAGTGATTGAATGGCTTTATGGATATAATCCTGATTTGATTTCATTATGATTTCTTTTTTTTTTTTTTTTCCCGCTTCCTGCCGCTTCCATAGTGCACTCAATTTAATTTCAGCACATTCAATTTTTGCAAGGTTTTATAGAGGCTTTCGACACCTTCCTCTCCTGGCAGGGGAAGGAAATTATTGGGGGCAAATGTTATCTTCAGTTGCCGATCGGAAAAATGGACTGTAATTATGATATTTATGGGAGTTTTATCTCCCCCTGGAATTGATATTTTATGGTTACAAAGCAAAGTTGGTATATCAGTTTCGAATTTCAGAAGTGAAAGTGCTCCAAAAAGCAGTTTAAGCCTCTCTTACTCTGTGCCATGAACACCTATTGGCATATATCACACATGCCGGCTAAAAATAGAAACTATCCACACTCCCATCACCCGCCCCTCCTTCTCCCTCACTTCTCCTCCCTCTTTTTATCTCCCCTTTCTCAACACATCCCTCTCCTCTTGTGTCCTCCCCCAACCCCCTCCACAGTGATAACACACAACTCGCACACTGTGCCGTGCACAAAAACACATACTGTGTTCTGTATATTCACACAGGCAGTCACACACAAGACCACAAAAACACACACACGCACACACACACACACACACACAGAGGTGTGGTGTTATCTTAGTTTTTTTTTCTTCTCCTGTGTCATATTTTTAAACATGTCATCTGCTGCCTGGCTGTTTGTGTTACCGTGGTAACCTTAGGTTGTAAATGAGAATGATGTGTGGAGTGCATATATATAGCGCACACACACACACACACACACACACAAATACATTCAGATCTGCAGCAGCATAGATTCTCAGCTAAGAGGATCAGTGTTGAAGTGTTAAGATCCCTCCTTCATTTTCAATCCTAAATTTGCACCCGAAACGTGTCTCCATCTGTTTCATTATTAGTCTCTGACTCTTTCTCTGTATCCTAACCACAGCTGCATGTGTGTCATTGTAGAAATGACCTGAAATGATCAAAACTGTTTTTTTTTAATTCAACCTTTTTTGAATCAGTCAAACATGATGCACCTGATTAATGACGCAGTGACTCCCTTTGCGTGCCCCGTGTCTACACCAGTCACCTGTTGTGCCTCTAATTGAACAGAGTGACTGTTTGTCGCGATGAGATGGTCAGAAGCGTGGCTGTATGTAAGATGCTGCCTCAGTGGAAAACACAGACAGGAAGCAGCTGTTGTGCAGAGAAGCTCTTGGCTTTCACGCGGTCCATCTGACAGTGTTTGGTTGAGGGTTTGGGTTGGTGTGTGTGGGAGACGAATTGGACGTCTCCTTGGTCCATTAGTTGTGAGTTTCCCCATTTATTTTCTCGGCGTCTTTGCCTCCTCTCCTCTGTGTCTTTAAAAGGAAGTGTTTGCGTTTGTATTTGTGTGTGCGAATGCTTCCCTAAAGACTCCTCTCTGCTGATTATACCGGCCATTTCCCTGCGAGGCTCTCCCCTGATGACAAATTCACACAACTGTTATCAGCCTCCTATTTTCCACAAAATCAATAGTCCTACCTGACTTTTCTCGGCAGGCGTATACGGTGTGCTGTTGCTGCAGCTTGCAGAGTTTGTGCAAGCATTGTTGGGGATGGTCATAAAAGACACACTCTCACACACGCACACGTACACAAAACATTGAAACCTGTAACTAGGTGTAACCAATGGCTGTACAGTAATTTTTCCATTATTTAACTATATTAATACTTAAAAAAAAATGTTTATCATAGAAAAAGCCTAAAGAAATCCAAAGGTGCGTTAGTTCAGCTGTTCATTTGCTTACCATGAGTTGTCAGTAGAATGTAGGAGCCAGATGTGTTCAAACATTTTCTTTGATTTATTTTTTATTCATTTTGTTTAAATAAAGATAACATATTAGCAGTTAAATGATTTAAATGAAAGAACTTTCAGGTTCTAAATGAGGCTCTTGACAGTAGTGGAAAGTGAAAGTAGCCCAAACTTCCACCTGATTTGTGTGTTGTGTGTCAGCTTTGAACCTAGGAGGCTTGACATAGAGTATATGGTGTATGGCTCTGGGCTCTCTGGTCCAGTCACACCCACAGGTTTGGTTTTCAGAGCGCAGAGCAGCACTGCTGGACAACTGAAGTCATGAGACCAAGGAGTGTAATTACAGAATCATGCGCAACAGTGATTTAATGCTGTTTTGGCTTGTGACTCCCTCCCTCTCGCGATCTGCTCTGTGTTAAATTGATGTGCAATGCAAAAGTTAACATTTTGGAATAGAGAACATAATGTTTTTTTTCTTCTTCCTTGCTGTTCCTGTAAAATAAAAGTATGTAATATCCCACTCCCCCCAAATAACTTTCAATCATAATTTGTCATTTTAAGACAATTGTTATCTGAAGACACTTTGATCCACCCTGAGCACTGAACAACATTCAGCACAGTTACAGAAGAAAAAACATCTTTTTAACGGGCAGAAACCTCGAGCTCCACCAGACTCATGTGGAACAGCCGTCTGCAGAAACCGTGTTGGGCTGAAAAAAGGGGGCTAGACAAAACCTTCAGTCACACATGGGTTTATACTCCATATATTATTTTTATTTTGACCATGTAAATAATGGAAGGTAGTGGAAAAGAACTGGCCAGCAGGAAAAAGTGATGTCATCTGGAAGGGAAAATTGACATGAAAGATGCACAGGATGTTGACAGAGGGCCATTGTTGCTGAAAGCTGCAGACAGGCTTGGAGATACGTCCGGCATTCATATAAAGAACGAATGGCAGCATGAAACATTCATCTATCATTGCTCTGTCTCTGATTCTTACTGTACTGCCACCATCCATTATTCATCGGCACAGAGGACGGGAAGGGACGGACATGATGAGTGAACTGTCAATGCAAGATGGGAGGCAATTGTGTTTATCATAACACACACACACGAACACAACTGCCTTTGAAATAGAAGTTTTTACTGGACATGTTTGGACATGTACATGTATTATTGACACAGTAGGCTATTTCCAGTACGTGGATGTTCATTGGCTATAAAATGCCTATTTCTATGTGAATTCAACTGAGACAGTTAGGAAAGCCAGTCCTGTGTATTCTTTTGTACAGAGTCGTTTTAACTTGTGTTGTGTGTGTGTGCTGCATGGGGGTTTTTCTTTGCCATTTCAAAACAGCCAACTCGTCATTTTTGCATCGTCACCCAACTCTCACAGCCAGAGTAATCCATTTCACACCAGTGATATTAAAGAAGACAGCGATAATGTGCCAAAGCTGACTTCCCCAGTTTGAGATTTTCACATCAACACATGGAACCAAAGACTGATTACCGATAATATTTACTGATTTCCTGCAGATATGCTAACTTAAAGCCGCACTCGTCTCAGCGGTCTGCTGCTGTGCAAAGCAATAATGTAGTGTCTTGATGGTTAGAACGTCTTCATATAATGTTTGCAAACGATCGTTTATTATGAGTTAGTGAAGTCGTGGTGTTCACGTCCGCGGTGAGTTTGTAAAGCTCAACAATGGCTCAACAACACTGCTGCAAGTCAGAGTTATTCCTGGATCAATATCTCCCTCTAATACTGCCTAAAATAAAGTGTCTTATGAGTATGAGCCATTGCATTGATCAGATATCCGAACCAATACCTCAAAAAATGTCAACACTTGATTGGTCAAAATAATGTCACTAAAAGAAGTCTAGCAAAATAGCTTCAGTGTTTCCCCACTGATAATATGCCCGTTTATCAATCATTAAATCAATCTGTGTTTATTTAGCACCAATTCATAACGCGTGTTATCTCCAGACACAAAAAGAACAGGGCCATTCTCTTTATTCTATTATTTACAAAGGCCCAATCCACAATGAGCACAACACTGTGAGGCCAAGAACAGTGGCAAGAAGAAACTTTGAGAAACCTTGATAATTACCAGGGAGGAAAAACAGTATTCAACCATCACAATCTACCATTCACATCACAAAGTTATTTTCTTTTTTTTTTTTTTTTTTTTTAGCATGCATCATTGCAACGGTGCATTAGCCTCCATGTTTTTTTTTTGTTTTTGTTTTTTTTTTTCCACTTTGACTTTTACAAAATGTCCACTTCAGTCATATCCCTTCAGACACACTGATTTCTGACGCTTCATTCAGTCTGGTCGCAGAGCCCATCAACTTATCCTCTCCTCCTCTTCCTTTTTTCACACTGTCTCTTTTCCTTCACCTGTCGTTCCTCCCACGCAGCCATCACTTATCTTTTTCATAGACTCTCTGTGTTATTTACCAAAAACTGTAATATAGGGTCGAGGGCCTCCCCCCGGACAGGAAGCAAGGCATGAGGAAAGGAAAGAGACAAAGGTGATAAAGATGAAGGGGTAGAGAAGGCTGTGGAATGACCTTGAGACAGGCCGTGTAATCAGTCCGTCTCCTTCCTTCACGGATGCTTCCAGGTAGCTATTGAGGGGTCACGAGAACTGAGCGTTTGATTGCTATGTGGTTGTCATATTAGAGTCATTTGGAGAGGGGCAGCACCAGCGGAGGAGTGGCTCCAGGCAACCCGCTGACAGAATCTTCCAGATTGAGGACTGACTTTCACCCCCCTTGACCCCCTTTCACATGAGCCCTTGTCTCGATCAAGGGTGTGGGAAGTAAATCAGGGTTCTCATGAGCGTTGAATAAAGACAAAATAACTGAGACATAAGAAAAGAGTGGTAGAAACATATCACCAAACGATCTGGAATAAAAACAACCACACAATCCATCTGTACTGTTATGGTTAAACAAAAAGCCATGCGTATTGGGCTCAGTGAATTACTCATGCTCTGTTGCTGCTGATTACTCATAAGTAAGCAGACAGCTATATATATATTGAACGTTGGCATATTAAAGCTTTGTTTCCCTCTCTCTCTCTCTCTCCTCCCTCCGCTCTGTGATTCCTGGACATAAAAGATGCAGAGTGTCGTAGGTGGTGGAGTTGTGTAAGCGAGGAGGCGCAGAAAGCGATGATAGGTCAAGTAGGCCTGATTATGTAAAAAAGGAGTTAGAGAGCTGCTCTACCTTTGAACAGATTAGATTATAGGAAGATCACACCGAGTGGGATACTGATCTACTTACTCAGACGTGTCACTTCTTCTAGGTTTCTAAACCCCATCTCAAGCCTCCTCAATTTCTCTTCATTATTTTTTTTCATCCATTTCTAGTATCTCCTCTCCTCACGCACACCCTCCTACTCTTTCCACACGCCCTTCCACAAGCCGCATCATTAACTTTCTCTTTTTTAGATGAGCTCGTGTGAAGGAGGTGGGCTGGCTTGAGCCCTGAGCTGCAAGTTTCACTTCAGTCTCACTGACATTACTTAACCCCTCAGGTAGCCTGAGATGGACACACAGATGTCAGACAGCTGTCTGTAACACATTCAGCAAATATTCACTGAAGTAACCCCTCCCCCTCCTTTCCACTCATTTTACAACGGAAATTTCAATCCATCTCGCAGGCTCACTCTGTTTCTTTAATTAAAAAAAAAAAGGATCAAAGAAGTCTGAAGTAGCTTGTAGAACATTTTGAATTCACTTCACATAGCCTATCCATAAGTATGGACGGGCTGCGGTCTCACTGGATTTCACTTCCCATTAATTGCTATGAAGAAACAGGATGAGCTGCATTAGACGCGATGCAGCACGCCTTGAATGTGAAGCGTTCCAGTGAAGGGCTCTGCTGGAGCGAAAATGAGAGGCGGCGTTTTGATCATCGCAACTTGAAGTCGAATTTTCAACTCATGAGACCGCTGCTAGAAGTGGCTGCTGTAGCCGTAGCTTCTGGAGTTTGTGCCTGCAACAGCAACGCACGCGCTGTTTTCCTTTCCTGCCAGCTTTTTTTTTTTCTATTTCTTTTTTTTTGCCTGACATGGAGGTAAATATTTAACAGAGTTATTGATTAATTACCTCACAAGTTGATGATGAAAACATAGGCCAGACTTTTAGACATGGCCTCTTGTTTGTTGTGCTTATACAAGGATTGTTTTATTTATTTATTTCATTTAACAAATAAGTACCAGAAGTCTTGTACTGTTGGTATTGCACAGCAACCCCATTAGCACATGTCCATGATGCTATTCATATTAAACACGTGTGTTTCCTTATAATGACAAATCAGTGTATTGATTATTCTTTATAAGTCTGAGGTCAAATTCAAAGAACTACAGCTGTTGCATGCAGCCGATTGAGAAGCATCCAAAACAGGGTCAGTATCACGGTGTTCTTGTCTTTTACTTGACGTCCTTTTTTTAAGAGTGTAAAAGAAACATCTGTAACATGCATAGCTGCCACTTGTCATGACTCTTCTTCACTCATTTACCCCCCCCCCCCCCCCCCCCCCCCCCCGTGGTGTTCTGCCCTGCTGAGAGCCCAGATATGGAGTGTAAAGGAAATGGAATTAACACATTCTTAAATCTGTGCTTTTCTTCTCCTCCCACAGCGTTGAACAGCAGACATCTGATCTGAGTGGGGAATTAGCCTATATGGCGGAAATGGGCTCTATATTCACAAAGATGTGTGTGTGTGCGTGTGTGTGTGTGTGTGTTCATGTGGGCATGAGGCTTAGTCAGACTTTTGAGTAGGAAGCTGCAGGTGTTTGTGTGCATAGTGTGTGTGTGCGTGTGTGTGTGTGTGTGTGTTAATAAAGAGTGGTAGGAGGAGAGTATAAGCCATCAGCTTGCACGCCTCGAGCTAACCCACCTTATTCATGACTTTGATCCAGCACTGCCTCAGAAGAGCACCCCAAAAGAGAGAAGTGAGGAGAACAAAACACATGCAAAGACAAATAGATGAAACAAATCGAGACACCTGTAAAGATATTAATAAAAACAAAAAAAAAGGATAAAAGGATATGTGGAAAGTGTAGCAGACTTATCAGGTGGCGAGGATTGATCGGTTAAGCAGAAAATGTTGATTTATAAACGTGTGATTGATTGTGAAGGCTGCAGTCTGCCTCAGAAGGACAGGGGGAATGGATGAATGGGGAGGAGAGTTGAAGGTGTTGGGTTTTGATGAAAGAAGGGATCACCTGTGATTTCCCGAAAGGGACAGAGAAGGATGAATGAAGAGCGAATAGTGGAGGAAGAACAGCGTAGGGGGAAACATGAAAAGACTGTATTAAATGCTCTTTACAGTTGTATCGGACATTTCCTCACGGGTAGCTGGTATAGAGGTTACAGCACTCTGACCTCTGTCAAAATATTTTTGGATATATTTTAGATTCCATACATCTTTCTGTATGGAGATTTGAGACATGTTTTTGGTCTGTAACGATTCACTCATGATACGATTCAGAGTATTGATGTGAACCGTAACAACCTTTGAATGGATTGTTTAACTGCCTCATCTTTACATCCCTATAAAATACCTCCGATTGTCTCGGTGATTCCTGTCTGTTTTCTTTTGGCATCGTGATATCAAGATTTAGCACTGCTAGCCATCTGTACGCCTGCTCCTTGACAATAGTCGGCTTTGCAGGAAAGTTCCCATTTCTCAAAGTGGGGGAGAATATTCAAAGACCCCCGGGTACTTAAGTTGACTCTAAGAAGAGGAAAGCGGCAAATGTTCACATTTGAGAAGCTACGATTTGGTCGTTTTCTTGAACTGATCAAACTCGTTTTTGATTCTATTACTGTAACTGCCACAGTAAGAGGAAACAGTGAAGAATTCAATAATGATGAGTGAATGATGATGATCACTGACACAGTGCTACATTTTCTGTGATTACAGACGTGGATAATAAATGAACAGGCCTTTTAATGCGGTGAAAAACAAAGAAAAGCCTGAAGCCTTGTGCTATGCTTCATTTCAGTATCTATGAATTACTACTCTGTCTCTTCCTCTCAGCCCTCCTGTCTTCAGATGGATGAATGAAATGCCTTGGGTTGAGTAAGTTATCTGGCAGCTGGGGCCTGTAATGATAAAACTGAGTGAGCCCCCCCCCCCTCCCCCCGGAGCAGACTCGCTGAGGTCCCGCTAACCTTGGAGCAACTAGAAAATAGCCTCATTCATCTGCTAGGAACCTTCCAGCTAATCCAAACCCGCTAAGAGTCGTCAACAGCAACTCATCTGATTCGAATGCCATCATCTGCAGCCTCAGAACGTGAGCGAAACTCGCTTTTTTTTTTTTTTTTTTAAGGCGCCGTTAGGCTTACGACTATAGAATACTAAAGAAAGGCACACAGTGCTCGGCCTTGTATGCAGGCTGTCACGTCTGCCGTTCAACCTCTCTCAAGGGAAGCGTCACAAGATTTACTTTGCTCTTCTTCCGTTTGTATTAGCGTCTCCCATGATCGTAACGTTTTTATACCAACGTTATACCGACGGATCAGACGGTTAAGCTCACGGGGCTGTAATCCAACACAAATCTTAAAGTGATAGTGTGTAATGCCGTGGTGAGAACATGAGATCCAACAAAGTGCGTCGAGGTAAACGTGAGAGACGTACTTAAAGAGTGAGGAAAGGAAAAAACAGGTGATGTGGATGGATGGTATTTGCAGTCAGGCCCCTTCGTCCTGCTCCCTGTGGACACCAGTGAAGAGCTGTCCAAGGCTGCTTGATCTTAGATTAGATGACCATGCGCTCACAGTGGTATTGCACAGCACTCAACATATGCTGACAAACCGAGGGCACAATCAAACATGCTTCTCTTAGTCTCATCAGGACATTCTTGAAAATACAAATTCATTCGAGTACATGTAAAATTTCTTCTCTGGAAGCAACAATTTGACACTTTCTTTTTTCTTTTTAAATTTTTTTTTAGAGCAGTTATCGTGAAGAGGTGTTTATCACTTTTAAAGGCTTCATTTCAATGCTACAATCCCAGTAGTTTCCACTTGGTTATTACCTTCCTGTGCTAAGGCTGATGATGTCATTTTTCCTTTTTGCACAGTTTTTGTAGCAATTATTTTTGATTAAAATACTGCTTGAGCATTTCAGGTTGAACGACCATTGGAGCCGTCACATCTCTGAATTCATGGACATGTACATTTGGTTTTGGCAAGCTTTTTCCATGACAGATGGACAGCAGACCTTATATTATCCTGGGAGTCCTGGACCACTGACTTCTAGCAGTGGGGTTTAGAAGGAGGGAGGATTGGATCACACCAGGAGGGAGTCAGAGGCAAACAGGAGAGGCTAGTCTCATGCTAAGACCCATAATGAACCTGGTGCTGGAGCCTGTCTCTCAGGTTGTTGTGAGCAGAAAACGCTAAGGATGTGAGGGTGGAAGGATGAAGGGGAAACGAAAAGGTGACGAAAGACGGTAGACGTTCAGACAGGAGTGGAGTTGAAATAAGTGGAAATGTGTATGTTGTGAGTGTCGTGTCATCGGCAAAAAAAACCAACAGGAAAACAAGTGGTTTGGCTGTTAAAAAAAATGCCCCAATGTTAAAAGCAAAATACAGGGTACACACAGACGTCATTCACAGCGATCAGTTCTTTGACTTATGATGGATATGTCTGACTGACTTTTGTCGCAGTGTCGTCGTGGAAACGAGAAGAATTACAGTGTCTGTTTACGTCAAGCAAAACACCAACGTGGCAGATGGGCTTGAGGTCAACATGTGCAACTACAATTCTCACGTTCGTCTGCGGCTGTTCTGAGATTAACACCATTATCAGCTTATTGCTATCTGCCCTTCTACGAGTCAATGCACCGACCCAACCCCATGAGTTTTAATTGCGTCAAAAATCGATGTTGAACTAAATTGTCACGTGATGATAAAAACAGCAGCAGTTGTGGCGCTAATGGAAAGATGGCATTTAACGGCAGCAAAATGTCAGCATCCTTCTTTCACATCCATAATATGTTCGATTTTGGCAGATGCACAGTTCCAGGTATGAGGGAGGGAAAAGTGATATTTGAACCCCCCCTGCCCCCCTCATCATTTTTCCTTACTGTCATCCTGTGCTGTGTTTTCCAATTTACGGGCATGTGTGAGGCCCTTTGCAGCTCTGTCATTTAGATATGGAATAAACAAAAGCTTCAACTTTGAGATGTTTAGAAGTCTGTGCCCTCGGTGACGCTTCGTGACCCGTTTTTTCTATTATTACGAAAAGGCAGAGTACACAAGTTTGCCTGACATCACCTTAGATCCCTATTGTTTACTGTTTATTTATTTACAGCCCAGAACAGAAAAGGAAAGGTTTTGTAAGTCAAGGCCTTTTCTCCTATCACGCAAAGCTTTACAATGCTTCTGTCAGCTTCAGAAATGTGGAGTTATGTACCTCGTCAAACTTCATGCTCAGTCCAACAAATCTTTGTCTGATGGGAATATGAAAACTGTTTGGATTCCCAGAGTGCAAAAAAATAAGATGGGGAGAAAGAGAGGACGTGCAAAACAGTGAGAGGAGAAGCAGTGTGAAGAGCCTGCTGTCAACGACTAATGTTGGGCCCAGTGATGTGGGGTAATCTGTCAGAGCTAACAGATAGTGCGATAGGGTAAATAGTGTTTGTTGTGATGGCTGGCTGGCTGGCCGTCTGCCTCGCTCTCCCTCTTTTTCCTCTTAGATATTCAAGGCCTGTAGAATAATGAATATGACGAATGATCCTGAATCTGTTGCCTCTGGTTGAGGGTCAGGGAGGAGCTTTCAAAGAGGGACATGTCTCGGAAGACATGCGCACAAATAGTCACATGCATAAACCAGACGAATGAACCCAGAAGCCAAAAGGTTTCAATAGTCCAAATCTGACACATTGGCTTTTTATGTGATCATAATTGGTATTCAGGGGTTTTAGCTATGCATGCATTTGTGTCTCATGTGTATCTTTGCACTCCTTACTTTAACACACTCGGCTGTGAGGACTCAGAAAAAAAAAAAGAAAAGAACTTTTGTCTGGGCATGTCTTGTAAAAAGTGAGGGAAAGCGAATGAACATTAAAAGTCCTTTATTCCTCTCTGCATGTTCTTCTCCTCCAAACACAAAACATGTGACGTACAACTGTCATTTTCTGCCGAATATTTGCGATTTGAAATGGGATGTTGTCGTTTGGCTTTCAAGCTCTTTTGCACAACGCTGCGATTTGTGTCCGTCCGTGACGGAGAATGTCGCTTCCTTTCTTTCATTATGCTGTTCAACAAAAGTGTTTCAGTCCTGCGGAGAGAAGTCATTACCGTTTCTCAAAGACAGGATGAACATTTTAGTGAGTGAAGTGCACTTTTCATGCAGATAAGGTTATATTGCATGAACAACTATTTGAATAATTTATTTATCTGTTGAATACAAGGGCAAATTACACTTTCATCACATAAAGCAAAATGCTAGCATTTCATTAAAGAACACTTGTTTTATGAGGTAATGCAGATTTTTTTAAATGTCTACACAAAAATACACTTTTCTAACATTTAAGCATCCCCATGATACATATAATAGACATCTAAATAACAAATAATAATTATAACTAATTCATAATAGTAAAAGCATCAGCAGAAGAATCTACTTATGCTGGACTTTTGGAAGAACAATATTTCTTTTAATCCTAAAAGCCTGGGATATTTGGATTAGAGCGACAGAGCCACAGACAGAACAACATCTGCAAACTCACTTTTGGAAAGTCTTGCTTGTAGCTTTTGCTTCTTGGGATGATTAACACTCCCCAGCCACCTTGTCCTCGTCAGATGCAGAGGACACTGCCAGGGCTTAATCCAGTTATTATCAATTACATAAAAGAAGGTGTATAAACTCAAGGACTGCTCTGTTATTTTCTGCCCTCTCCTTCTGTGCTGCTGCAGTCACTATGTAGCTCGCCAAACACACTTCCAACACAGTGGACTCAGTTGTATGCATGATTCTAGGTCGCGTGTCAGACAAGTAAGTTTGAATTACAGCAGTAAAATGAAGGCTGCGTTGTCACGGTAGAGCGTTTATTGTCTGACTTACGGCTTTTCCCCACCAGTTATCCAGGATGTTAGAGATCCACCAAAGTAAGGCATGATATAAGATGTATAATCCCCCAATGAACTCCCAGTGCTGGGGTCAGTGTCTCCATCAGTAAGTGTTATTGTTGGTGTTGCCCTCTGCAGTTAGACTCCACCCTGCCCTCGGGTCTGTGGGTGAAACAGATTCCAATCTACAGCTGTTGCTGTACATTGTTGACCCCCCGGCATCAGGCTACGAGGACAGCACAGTCTGCTGTGGGTGAGTTTATAAAACAAGCAGTCAGCAAAAATATATTAAAAAAAGATTCTAAATCGCTGCACCCATGAGAGATTGTTGAGCTTACACGCATTAACATGCACAAAAATATTAGGCTGATGGGTCGGGTAGGATGATGGATTAGCTTTGGACAGACAAATACACACAAACAAATGCACACTTGACTCTAAAACACAAAAAAAGGCACGATCCCCTCCAGGATTATGCTGGGCTTAGATAACAAAAGTTGAAGGCATGAGTTGTTACTTTTTTTTTTTTTCTGGATCGAATTGTGAACTGTTAAAAAAACACAACGGGATTAAATACAACACATTGAAAGATAGTTATTACAAGAAGAACAATAATCTGGCCATGAACCAAATGACACATTTTAAAAGAAAAAGTCAAGAATTATTCAGCAACTTTCCAGTTTGGCTCAATTTTGGGACAGATTCATTTTGAGCATGAGTCTTATGAAGCATATAAGTGGTGACCCCATATTATTGGATCTTTGAAGATTTGTCCGTCACACCTCAGTCGACAGTTTCACAGTCGAACACAATGGATCATTCCATTAAAGCTCTATGGGGGGCTGAATTTTATATTTGAAATAGATTTGCCCATTTTCTTCATATGAGTCAGAGGCTCATAGCCTATCTTAGTATTAAACTTACTAATACCTTTTTAATGCAGTTCTGGAAAAAACACTTTAATTTGATCACTTTAGTGTGCGCACAAAGAAATCACAAAAGTATAGAAGCAGCATATCCGTGTTTTGAGAATTTCATTGGCTTCTGGAAACGTCAGTCATTGGTACAGTCGCATTTGGCCATAGAACATGGACAGACACATTGTTTCACCTGAGGCTCTCATTGGCTGTTTAAGGTTGTAAGCTGTCAAGGCTGTGATTGGCTGATCGAAGCATCATTTAAAAGGTCAGCAAAACAGCAGCGCTGAATTAAAAGCAACCTGTGGATCTTTATGGACGTCAGGTGTTTGGATTCAATCTTTCTGTCGGATTTTGGACGTGGTGACTCATTTTTGAATATTGTGATCAGGAGAGGAGGCCCGCTGTAAATCTAACAACAGCAAGTTAACAGACAGAACACATTTGTTTGTCCGAGGTCTGAGAGAGGCACACACGCATTATTGATCCACGTGTGTAATATCATTATAAGGACATCTTCATGAGCGAGAAAGGCCTAAAGCAGATACTTGAAGTGTTGCCTTTGTGTCACTACATCACAACTTCTATCAAAATAAACTTAATACTACTTAACACAGCGTATCACACACTCACATCCCTCATCACACCTTTTTTTTTATTATCCTGTGTTCCATCTTGTTGTTTCCAGTTCAGCTGTCTGCTCTTTTCTCTTCTTAAAGGCCTTTTTAAAAACAACTTTGATCATGCATTTAGAGAAAAAAGTTTACTGTTCATCATCAAACTTGACTTCATTTAAAGGATAATATCTCTATTCTGCCTCAGAAGAGTTTTTACACGTTACACTCTTCTGTAAGTTTGATAACTAAAACAACCGAGGTCAGGGAAAAGAATCATAATTGCAAATAAAAAAAATAAAAAAATGTTGTTTATTGCCCGTGCTCCGACATTGACAAATGAGTCTGGGTGTTTGTGCATGAGTACGAGTCTGTTTGCAGTTTTCTTGTTGAGCTGATTTATAGACAAGCTCTGAGCACATTGCCTTGTTTAATTGTGAGTTAGCAGAAGTTCCAGCTCAGCACTTTCAGCCAGGGGAGAAGGGGGTTTGGTGCAAAGTGTGTCACGCAGTGAGAGCGGTCAGAGCATCAGGAACAACCATCAAACCGTCATCCCGTGGCAATTTATCACAATGTCTCTGCCTCTAATGCGAGCATAGTAAAACAGGAGAACTCCACGGGGGCCGTGCTTTTAATATTCCAGTCGATCAATACAAAAGGCTGCTTTGTTTAATAGCTTTGGCCCTCGAGGCAGTTTGGCCCTGTTTAGGCTTCTTTCGTCTTTCCCGTGTAAACATAAATTTGCTGTAATTGAACAAACCGTCACATTTGCATGCTTGAACGCGCCCCGCCGTGCGCTGCGTGCCGGCCAATCCTGACTCAGTTAATCCCCACACTTTCCTCCCTCCCTCCTAATCTGACTGTGACTTCCTCTCTCGCTGTCATCCATCCATGTTTCCGCCTCACTCATTTGCGTCTTTTTTGCATTAGATTTCATTAAGCATTTTAGTCGATTACCTGCCTGCTTTAGCATTATGGTACCACCCCCGTACGGTTTTTGTGTTTTATGGCGGCAAAGGCAGCCATCATTAACCTCCACTTTCTACGACGCGTTCGCTCTGCTGTTCTTTAACGGAGGCCCTTTCTCCGTGGAGAACTTCAAACAACCTACAGCTTTGAAATGTTTTGTTTTGTCTTTGTGTCCAGAATGTTTTGTATCAATGTTTTCTGTTCCTTTTGTCTTCGTCCAGCATTCATACGGTTTTCATTTATTCTGCGTAGACTTATGCAGACGTTTGTACAGACTTATGTTTCCTTTTTAGAATGAAATCCTGCTGCTTGGATGGCTTATAAACTCTAAATGCATCTTTATTACGCCTGATTGAAACAGACGGAGACAAATCCCAAACCTTATTTTCATTAATCTTTTAAAAACAAAAATGGCTGCTGTTTGATTGTGCACTGTGTCAGCGTCCCAATGTGCCTCTCTCCAAGTGTTGTCAGTATAACACAGTTGGCCGTACCCAGGTGTTTGTGTGTGATCATCAGTGCACAGTGCTTGTCTCCATTCATTTTTAATGAGCAATGAGGCTGCGTTATCCCCATTAATAGAGAATAAGACTGTCCATCAGCCGGCACTTAAAAGCCTTGTTTTGCGCATCTGGGGTGTTAGACTGTACTGTGAGAGAGGGGCTTAATGATGCGGCGTGGCTCCCTGTCTGCGCTGACAATAACTCACAGAGCCGGAGATGGACAGAATGAAGCGAGGAGGGAGGAGCGGGAGGAAAAGGAGCAGGGATGGAAGGAAAGACACAAGGGAGCCCTTCAGCACTCACAACATTGTCAGTGTGAGGCAATGAGGCTTAACTACAAGTGGCTGGGTTTCACTGGGATTCATTAGCATGAGACTTTAGTGTAGAACTTTCTGATGATGTTAGCAACACATCTGTGCATGCATCTGTGCATGCGTGTGTTAAAGGAACATTCACTTAACGAAAGGACTGTATTATTTGAACAGATTTGACTCCTCAGAGGAATGTGATATGACCGCTTTAATGGAGTTCAATAAGGAGAGGCAGGAGGAGTAGAAACACTAAATAAGTTTAAAACTAACCTCGCCTCTGTCCGTTTTGTTTTTTAATTGTTGGTAATCAATTATTTAAAAAAACTGTAAAAACTGTAGTTGAGGTTAATTGTCTTTTCCAAGACAGATCTGATTTATCTTTTATGAGGTTGCTTAAACCAACGTAACTAATTTCTTACATCCGTATTATCTTTATTCCTGCAAAGATTAGGTTAGTCATAATATGAGAATGACTTCTTTCATAATATGAGACTGTTCGGCGTTTTCTATCTTGATATCAGTGTCTTTAACCTGTCTGGACTGCCTGCTGCTCCTTGTATTAATACCTCAGAAGAAGTCACTGCTTCCCATTTGTTAGAATAACGATAAAACGGTCCACACTGTCAATAACAATAGAGACAAGTATGGAAATATGACGCAGGATGTTGAAAACCCTCAAACATAAACTCTGTTTTGCACATTAAGAATCTGGCACTGGTTCCATCGTTTAGCATTAGAAGTGATCAGGTTTCTGTTTGGGGTCTAAGCTGTGTTTTCTGTCGGTGTGTGCAGGCCGACAGTCTGTGTGAAGAAGAGCAAAAAGACACAGAATGCATTCGCCTTATGCAATCCTACAACCCATGGCAGCCATCGGATCACTACGTTACTTTCATCTGTCCGCATGCAAGATAAGACAACCGTGCTCTCTGAAAAGCGATGTCTCCTAACCCTTGTTCGTTCTTGCTTCTCACGTTGCTCGTCCAATTTTAATACAGCACGAGGGAAAAAGGAAGTCTTGTTCAGAAGTCCTTGATCATATTGAGCAAAAACTCTGAAAGAAGTTCCTCATCGCTAAACATTAGCCGCATCCTGAGCCTCAACAAAGTTGATTCATCGTCTGTTTTTCTGTGAACCTTGTTCCGGAGATGAGGGGACCCTTGCGGCTTTCTGACCATTTCGGGAGATAGTGGCCCCCGCAGCTTTCTGACCACCATGCATTTCCATTTGCAGGCAGATATTTTTTTGTTTGCTAAAGGAACCGGAACAACCTGCTGCAGCTTGACCTCCATTCAAGTCTAAGAGAAAGGGAAATCACATCAACTGAGCAATTAGTCAGGCTTCCTTTCTCCTGTGATGTTGATGATTTAACCTGCATTAACCCAAACACTCGGCGTTCTCGATGATCAGTGTTGTCTGTGCGATGAGGCTGTTGCTGCAGTATGCGACGGATAACGAGGGACGGTTGAACCTTCACCTCAATTTCCAGGGAAATGACGAGGACAGAGATGCTATGTCGCAGCGGCAGGAGGGCAGAAAGCTTTTTCCTAATCTGTGACGCTCAGAATGTAACAGAAGCCGGCTGCCCTGCTTTCTGCTTCCTGTCATCACTCTTCCTGTCAAAGAAGGGAACCCGGATTTATCACGTTGTAGATCAACAACATGCGTCTGGAATGGTTCCTCTTCTGTATCGGAAAGCCATAATGCCCAAGACCATTCAAGCAACTTCTGTGCAACACTTAGCCCCTACTAATCCCTGATGATGTGTCTCTGGAGTATGTTTAATCTGGCCTGCCTCGTACACATGTCCATTGCCTCCCTAGAGACACTTCCGTCTCCGTGAGTCGTATTGGCATGTGTGAGTTTGTCTTTGTGTGAAATGCGTTTGTTTCTATGAATGCACAAAGTCCCATCTGCCCATGTTCTACTGTCACACACGTCTGTGTGGGAGCTCTGTTTGCATACACACTCATTACAAAAAGCTAAAGCCACAAGCGTCCATCACAAAACGCTGACAATCAGAAAGGCAGCATCATACTCGTACGTCTTTACTTAATGATATAAATGGAAGCAGTACAGCTCATGGATGAGGCATTTAAGAATAAAATGAGTGCCCTCCACTTTCCACTAACATGTTTAAAGATTTGGACTAAATCCAACTCAGGTTTTAAGTCTGCATCATTTTTTTTTTTTTTTTTGCCTTGTTGCTTTTCCTTTTGAAGATTTCTGATCAAAGAGGATTTGAGGTTTAAATCTGCATAAAATGTCCATTTCTTCTTTCAAGGCACGCTGCTCTGTGTCACCGAGTCGCTTTGCATGCTTAACATAAATATAGGCACAATGTGGGGTGGGTGGGGGGAGCACACAATGTCTTGCTCACCCACAATTATTCAGTCAAACAAACAGGGCTGATGCAGAACGTACTGCGGTCGTACAGACGGATCAAGTGCTCTCTGTATTATTAGCTTAAATGGTTACTGAGGCAGCAGCATCCCGCCTAATGTTTCTGACATTGTGCATGAGGGAATGTGTGCATTCATGTTTGGGGGAGCTCATGGTCTAGGTGCATTTAATCAGAAGAGAGCACATCATCCACTGACGTCATTACATAATAAAAAAAAAAGAGTAAAGGACGCATTTTTTGATTTTTCTGTTTTTTTTTGCTGACTAGAACAAATGCTCTTGTTAAAAGGCTTTTTTGATAAATGAACTACATTTCCCTGACCCAGATAGAATCTCCTTCCAAAGATGCTACACTAGCCCCGAAACACGCATGTTGTGTGTGCGTTTTTAATGCGTACGGTTGTGCGTTCCCGACATGCTCCACTGACTTACTGTAGAGTCTGCTCTTCCTGAGTGCCCACATTAGCAGACACAGAGAGCTAACACAGCCGCACAGTGGCTACCTGGAGGCCACAGTCCAACACAACGCCGGTGCTCCAGTGACCCGGCATGTCTTTTTAAAGGAAGAGGAAGAGGTCTTGCTTTTTTTTTTTAACGCTCTCTCTGAAATGTGTTTATGTTTTTTTCAGAGAGAGAGAGAGAGAGAGAGAGAGAGCACAAGGGGAGAAATGTCCCAATGTTAGACCGGCTGAATTAATATTTCACTCAGAAAATCAGATATGGCGACAGAAACATAAAATCAACTTTAAGAATCAGCACGGGAGAGAGTAGATTCTTACTGTCGGCCGCAGCAGTGGAAAAGCCCATATTGAGTAATACTGAACAATCAGATATGACAAATGTGTATTGTGGTGCACTCTCCACCCACACATTATCCAAGAATACTGTTGTTTCTTCGTCGAGCTACTTTTCCCACCACAAGCTCCACATTTATTTTCTAATCTGAAGCATACTTTGAAGCGCCCTGGCCTGGGAGCTGATTACATTTCAAGGTGTGTTTTTCCACTCTTCTGTACCTGCTGTGCTTGTGAACAAAGATTGGTAGAGGGGTAGCACCACAATAGGTTCCTGTGCTTTCAATGTTACTGACTTATTGATCTTTTAGGTGGAAGTAGATTGACCTCAACCCTGTAAAATATGGATTTCCCTCCGAGGATCTATAATGGAATAAGTCGGTTTGAACTGCCAACACATCAAGGTAGAAAAAGCTCTTTTAGGATGATTTTGCAGAGGCTGTTGAGCCCCACCTCTAAGGAGATAATGCACTCACTGTCAATCAGTAGCTTTTCATGGTTATCAATATTTCTTCCATTTACTCCCATGAGTGATGATGAATTGTAGCAAAGCCCCCCCCCCCCTTTTTTTTCTTTGCTTGAAACATTTACTTTATGCTAAGATAGGATCATGTGGTCAGTTACTGGCTTACAATTTAAAAAAAAAAAAAAACGTATTGTTTTCATAGTCAGTCGTAATTAGCGGTATAAAAATGAAGTTAACAGTCATGTAGAAGTGCAACAGCAACATGCGTTCTCAAGATGTGAATTTTGCACACAAATGCACAAACTGTACCCCCTCCGGTTTCTTCACGGGAGATGTCAGACTAAAAACCCAATTCAGCTTTGCAAACGTGAGCTCATCACCCTCCACTATATGCTCCTTCAGTCTCTGGGTCAAACACGCACAAACATAAAATACCTGGTTTATTCATTCTCTCTCCGCTTTGTACCTGCATCTGCACAAAACTGAAACATGGGCCAGCTGCTCAATATAGTTTTGTTTATCCATTTTGATTAACACCCCCCCCCCCCAAAAAAAAACAGTTCAATAAGTGTGCAAACAAACATTCAGCACTTCACACCACCCTGACCAAACACACACACACACACACACACACACACACACACACTTGCATGCACGCGCATACACAACCCCTCAAAAATTCTCACATTCAACTGAGCCATTTCAGAAACCTGGGCTAATATTTGTATGGATTATTGGCCTTTGTGCTTATCGTCTGCACCATATTGGCAGACTAAAACCTTATTACCAGCCTATTGAATGAGAAAGAAAGGTCTTTGCCAGACGCACACTGTCATGCACTCACAAGCCGGTTTCACAAAGACACACCAACATTTGTTCGACACGCAACAAAAGCGCACATTTTTCCAGCTGAAATGTACCACGCCAACGATAAGAAGACGCAAGAAGGTCTGAGCCAAAAGTTTGTGGCAGGTTCCGCCTCATTCATTCTGAAAGCCTCTGTAATAATTGCTCTCTCTCTCTTTTTTTTTCTTCCCCTACGGGAAACGTAAACAAACACAGTTAGTGAAATGCTACTGATTATGGATGGAGGCGACCATGCTTCTTTTTCTATCCAACCATTTGGACGTGTGATAACATGATGTGAAATTTATTTCAAACTAATGACATCCAGAGTGTCCCCAAGACCTATTTCAGGCCCTGTCTTGACTGTGATCTCATCTGGTCACTGCTGCTCCTCCCTTTTCTATTGATCAGCTGTCCTCCACCCTGCTGTATATCTGTCCATACATGTCTGGGTCTGTCTCAAGTCATCTCCTCCTGCCTTTTTTTTTAAGCACACTGCACAGTTGAAGAGAAGGAAGTGTGTGTGTGTGTGTGTGTGTGTGTGTGTGTGTGTGTGTGTGTGTGTGTGTGTGTGTGTGTGTGTGTGTGTGTGTGTGTGTGTGTGTGTGTGTGTGTGTGTGTGTGTGTGTGTGTGTGTGTGTGTGTGTGTGTGTGTGTGTGTGTGTGTGTGTGTGTGTGTGTGTGTGTGTGTGTGTGTTACCGCTGGGCTTTAGTGAGTAATGACGGAGCTTATTGCTGGGAAATCAGGTAGGCTCTCCTGAGACAGAGATGAACAACCTCTGTGTCCCCTTCTTCACTTCACCAACCTTCTCCTGTGCGTTCAATCCTCCCCTCTCGTCCCTCTTCTTTGTTTTTTGACGGCGATGCAGAAGTAGTATTTTTTTTTTGTTTTTTTTTTGTTCCTGCTTTCTCTCTTCTTTAAAACTGCCTACTAGTCATCCATATAATGTTGTTTCACAGGCCTCCAGCTTCAACATCTCTCCCATCCCTCATGTTGCAGCAGTAAGAGTTCCCTAAGCAACTTTCAGAGAGATGAGGGCTTTTAAGGGAATATGAGGACAGACGAGCAAAAGCACATCGAAGCTCGGCAATCAGGGAACGCTATACAGAGGTTACAGAAAGAAGAAAAGAGGATGTTCCTGTTCTGCCCTCATTCACCATATTCACGAGGCAGCCATTTTCCTCTGATGTATCACTTGGGACAAGTAACTTAAATGCTGTTGCAATGTATGATATCTGTGTTCCAGGTTGTAAGTTGTTCAATTTGGTATTTAGTAAAAGGGTAAAAAAACATTTTTATAAATAATCAGCTGAGAAGTTAAGTCACATTAGGCTTGGTTGCTAGCTAATAACAACATAATTGCTAACACATAAGTTTTGTAAGACAACAGCTAATGCTATTCAGCCTACTTAGCATTGTCTATGTTAGGAATTGGCCAATTATATATTGTATCCTGCAGTCTGAACCTACGCTTGACTTTTTTTTTTTTGTCAGCCAACATAGCCATTAACATCTCAATGCATCTTTGCCTGTTCATCAGCAGCATGTTTTAGAACTTTACGTCCAATTAACCCCTCGCGTCTGAACAAAGACGTTAATTACTGGCTAACTTAAACCCTGCAGATCTCCCATGCAGATGTCGAAATGTTAATACTCACCTTTGTTTTTTCCCCTGTTTAGATTGTTACCCACTCTATACATGGTATTCATTTACAATTAGCCCAAAATGAAGCTTCCACATTATTTACCTGAACCAACCGTTTCTTCAACATCTCCCACATTCATACCTCCATTCCTTGGCTTCCAGTACAACTCAGAATCAACAAAGTCATGTTACTGGCATACAAAGCCCTACATGACCTCGGACCCTCGCTACATTTCTCACCTCCTCGTTGCATATTCCACTGCTCGTCCACTCAGATCAACTGATTCCAACCTTCTTTCCAGCCTCTGCTCTAATTTTAAGCCAAAAGGTGACTATGCTCTGGCTGTTTTAGCTTGATGTAGCTTTCTCGAATCAACCCCCAGAAATCATCAAATCTACAGACTCTGACTGTTTCAAGAAGCATCTGTAAAATACTTAATTGAAACATGAAATACTACGTTAAAGTAAAACTGGCTAATGTTAATATTAACCAGAGGGCGGCTACATGCTATCAGTAGCTGTTAGCTTATTTTAGGTTATATTACAAGTTATTGAATGTCTTGTTTTCACTCATGTACCTTTTTTTTTTAATTTTCACATGAGATGCACTGATGTTCCAAACATTTGCCTCGAGGTTTTGATTTACAAACCTATAACTCAACTAAAGCAACTTTGACCTTTTCACGCTGCAGAAAATGGCCGTCTCTTGAATATGGTCAATTGACCTAAAGGGCTCTACTGGTGTGTGTGACAAACTTGCCACATCTCTAGCAGAGTTTGTTTTTCAGCGTCAATAGAAAGTGACAGATGTGTTTCTCGGTGTGCTAGATTGGTGCTGGGTGTCAAAGTGAGCCATAAGTGGCCGGCTATTGACATCATGCTGTGCTGCCAAGTCTGACTGTGTGTTCATTCGTCTTCCTGACAGCTAATGAAAAACCTGTTTTTTGGTATATGTCACTTTCACTCGTCTCTTGTACATATATAGCAAGGATTATATGGAGACCTGGCTGACTGACTGTGAGTCTGTGGGAGAGAGACAAGAGAGTTGACAGGTTTGAACAGGGAGAGGAGTAGAGGGAGCCTGGACCAGAAGGAACAGGAAACAGAGGAGAGCACCTTAAATGAACAGCATGTGCTCAAACATCAGGCACATCGGCCAGAAAACACAGAGAGACGTTCTGTAGGTCCCTGTGTTCAAATGTCAGGCCCCAGGTTATTTATAGCCCCTCTAATTAAACCATGCACTGTGCCTCTCTCCTGCTGTCTCCCTTTCTGTTTCTGCCTCTGATTCTCCCCTGACCCTTTTTTCTCACCCTTTGGTCCCTCGCCCTCATCTCTCTCTCTCTCTCTCTTTTTACTCAACTCATTTTCACTTCCACTCTCTTCCTCTTTACCCCACCTCAACTTTTCCCATCTTGAGGTTCTATCCTCCACAGGCCGCTCATTAGTGTGAAAATCCTATGAATCCTGTTTGATTGTGATTCCTCCCCTGTCTTTTATTCGAGTCTCATGATATACACAGACATGCTTAATCTGCTGAGATTAAACTGTGTCTCGCCCCATCAGCCTGCTGACAGGAAGACGCACGCACATCTTTTTAACAAGACTTGATTGTCAGCTGGCTTACTCTCGGGCAACAGTTGCCATGGTGACTCCAGATGTAGCATCTGAAGGTCTTGTTGCTGTGTATTTTTTTTTTTTTTTTTTGTGTTGCTGCTCAATGCTTCTTTCGCTGATACTCTTCCCCCTCCATCCAATGCAGCCGAGCCACGCAAGAGGGCTTTAACCCAGATTATGCAAGTATTTCATTAAATCTGCTTTTGAGGACACTGCTTTAAACAGGGTGTCAGACCTTCTCTCTGTTGTTCAAGGCTTAACTCGGCCTAAAACACAAAGTAGGGAGTGCAAGACGACATATTTAATTTTTTTGCGGGAGACTTCATGAGCTTAGCAGTATTTTTCTGATGGTTCAGTTGTGACGGGTCGTAGGGTTGTGTCACCCTTGCTTTACTGTGTCACGCCTAATACTGAGCGTCTGTGTTGAACTGATTGAATCATATCCTCTGAAAAGGATCCATTGTTGAACTTTAACTTGCCTTGCCGATTTGGAGTCTTTTTTTTTTCTTCTCCAAATCAGCATCTATGAATTATTGTCAGCTGAACACTGTAATGTGTCGTGGCTGTGGCTGCACGCTTGAATCTGTCGGAAGTGTCAAATACTTGAGGCCTTTCGCCTGCTTTAATGAGCAACAAGGTTTCAGGTTTATCCACTAATTTTGACTTGTTGCTTTAAAACCACAAGTTCTTTAACCACTAATTAGGTCAACTGCATCTCATACTGTCATTCACTGTATTCACACAGCAGGCTCTTTTTTTCCCATTCGATTCAGGATTTCGAGGCTCACAGCTGCAGTATTTCATGTTGTAAATGTTCCTAACTTGGAAGAAAGGATTGGCTCGAGTGTTTACATGTGTTGATTAAAATTACAAACGGCATATATACAAGCTGCACTCCACCAGACTGACTACTCTTTCTGAAAAAGGCAGCATTGACCCCCGACCTCTTTTATGTGTCTTTATTCTGTTTCGGCTTTTTTTTCCAGATTTTTTTTGATGGTCTGTGTAAACAAAGCCTCTCGTACAATATTTACACGAGCAGTGTAAAGACAAATGACATATCTGGCCTGATGTTTGAAGACATCATATATTGTTACCAATGGACTACATCTAATGCTAACTACACAGAGGGAAAAAAAAGAGCTTCCAGCAACTTTCTCACTTTAATGTATTCTTACTGGCTCACAGCTGTACCACATTATAGCAACACTGAGCTTGATGTCGGAGGAAAAACGTTGCCTTCTGACTTTTCTCATGTTTAAAACTGTCACGCAAACTAGACTGCAAACAGCATGTGAGTCAGGCGGTTTGACGTACGCAAAGCTGCGCCTTCAGTAAGGTCTGCTATCTGAGGCTACATCGCCGTCATCATGTGAAAACATCTGAGGCTGTGTACCTTTCGTTGCATAATGTAATCAGCTCTGCAGGGCTAAATATTCTTCTGCCCTGTGTTTATGTGGGCGGGTGTCTTTGTGTGTAAATATGTATACATACGCAAATGCCTGTGTGTCAGCTATTTATACTTGGTCATACGTATATGGTTCATCTGCTCCACATGGATGGGAGACGCTGTAATTAGGAAGCAGGGGTAAAAATAGAACAGCTGACTTGGAAGTCTCCCACTGGTTGAATGCTACCGTGTGTGTGTGTGTGTGTGTGTGTGTGTGTGTGTGTGCGTGTGTGCGTGTGTGCGTGTGTGTGTGTCTGAGCATCCATATGTCATTCTAAGCATCTCATGCGCCCCAGCCTGTGTGGGATCTTGCCCCCTCAGACCAATTAGAAACCTTGTTGAGCTGACACTTGCACATCAGGTGGGGGAATTGTAAATCAGACACTTATGTTCCAGTCCCCCCCCCCCCTCTTATCTCTGAGCAGCTCATCAACCTTGTTTACTGTGAAATCTGTGAAGTAGCTTTCCACTTATGGCTTCTCTGTGCCTTACTAGTGCATTACAATAAGTTGTGTGGAAATTTAACTTCCTCTAATGGAACCGATGACAAATACTGCAATTAGCGCGATCCAGGGGGAGCGGTGATGCTGTATGCATTCACAATAACACCCGAATGGAGGCAGGCAATTGCCAGACTCCATTTCTGTTATCACTTAGCGCTCGCTACAAGGAGGAAGGCTGTCTACGACCTGCTTCCTGTTTCAACCAGAGAGAGCCGGAGTCATACTCTGTCACAGCGTAATGCATTTCCGCAGTGACACCATCAGCCCCCCCCACCCCCATGGTTGCTGATAGTTTGTGGTCCCTAAGGCTGTTTCATATTCAGAGTCAGAGTTGATCAAAGCATCAGCAAATCAGTAATTATAAATGAGTCTGGTGTCTTTTCACGCCCACTAGCAGGTAATAGCCTTCAGTAGGCTGAGTGGCTCTGCTAAATTAATGGACACTATTTGGCAATGCCACAGTGTGTGGCTGTGCCAGCTGGGGCTTTTTAGAAGGAGGCGAAGGGGGAAAGGAAGTGCGAAGGTGAAAGGAGATTACTTTTTCTGCTTGTGGCAAAAAAAAGTTCAGAACTAATCCTAAAAGCTGGCGTATTGAAATGTGCCATTATGTTCTTATGTTATCACATTGATACTTTTTTTTTGTTTTACTCCTCTGAGTACTCCTTTTTTTTTTCTATCCACACACTAAGTGAAAAATGGTTTGTAGAGTTGATTTTGGGTTTTTTTTCTGAATCTGAAAAAGACATTCATCACTTTAAATGACTCCTCATACTGTACAGTACTCTCACCTTGCAGTCTGACATTTTGTCTTCATGGCCCTCTCAGTCTTCCGCTATAAAAGGCGATAACTTTGTCTAATTTGATGAGCATGTTGACGAATAATGACTTATGACTTGCTTGTGTCTGAAGCCACAGTGGGCACAAAAGTCAGAGGAGTGATGAAGGAGCTGTGAGTACTCTGGATTCATCAACAGGCCTACTTGAAGGAGAAAGGTAGAGCGGACGCACGCATAAGGAGGCTCCAGAGAGACAAATGGAGACGCAGTCACTTGGCATCAATCTGTCCTGATAAGGACAATGAGATTCATGGAAATTCAGCAGCACTATTAGTTTTTAGAACGGGAAAAAAAGGTCGCCAGAGGAGATGGCCTGGTGACTCATGTGTGACACTAATAATCTCGACATGACTTTGAATACTGTATGGCGGGGCGCCAGATGACACTTTAATGACAGCTACATCTTCTTAATGGTGATAAACAGTCACTTTAACGTTCAAGGCATAAGGAATGTTAGCTGAGTTTAATGCAGTATGTATAACTGCTTTTCTGCAACATTAGAGGTGAAATATGAAGGCGTTAATCCAACAGGGACCAACGGAGGCTTTAAAGTTTGCGGTTTCTTCATTTGGGGGGTCTTAGGTAATAAATGCACAACCTCAGCTAAGGACCAGCTATTATGGGGGCTCTAAGCATGAAGAATTAATTAATCTCATTAATTTCTTTTACTCCATTACTAGTGGCCCCTTTAATTATTTTTTGAAGGATGTGGAAGCTGTACCAGTAACATATATTTTTTTTAAGTTTAGAGACTTGAGTGATTGGTGGTCTCTGATGCATGTAACGGAAAGGTTGCATTAAGCTGAAGATAAAGTTTCAAATCAAACCACGAGGCGACTCTGGAGTGTCCTTCTCACAAATTGGCCGATGTGTTTGGGATTCAGTTCACAGTGACTGTGAGTCCTGCTGCATCTTAAGTGTAAGAGTCTGTATGCATGAACAGGAAAGTTAGGGAGATTATTATTATTATTTATTTTTTATCAATCGAGATGATTGATGATGAAGAAAAAGGTGCTACATTTGGATTTAAAGAAGGATGAGTTACATGCTAAGAGCTTTTTTTTTTTTTTCTTGTACTGCACGTGTTCGGGTTGCGTTTTTTTCCCCCCCCCCCATATACTGATTAATAGATGTTTAGATTAAGAATATGGCATTTATAGTGTTATTTAAATGTAGGGTACATCTTTAATTTTCTAGTCGTGTCTCTGCTCTGTTCATGTTTTATGTTTTCTATTGTATGTTGATTTTACTGTGAACATACAGCTACAAAAACAGACAAAATTATATATATATATATATATATATATATATATATATATATATATATATATATATATATATATATATAAAGTTGTACCAATATGGCTCCAATTTGTATTCCCTGTCTATGGTAAGTGTTTCTTTCAATGTTGCTGCAAAACAAATTTCATTTTGTTGGGGGGGAAAACAAAGACCTGAGCTGAATGGAAAAAGATGAATAAATAAAATATCACACAAAGAAGGTGGTACTACATAAGGAGACTTGCTTGCGTAAGGGAAGAATTCAGATTTAAACAGTAGTGCAAAAAAAAAAAAGATGACGTCAGACACACCCCGACCTCCTGTTCTTAAATCACAAATCCTGGATTAGATGGAGGCAGCAGCTGCAGCATCTACTGTACAAGAGTTTTTGTTTGACTTTTTCCACTCTCTATTCCGTTCTTTTTCTGTCTTCTTACCAACAACACAAGTCTCCCTGGCTCAACACAGTATGGATTTATTGAACTACATTTCATTCATAACGACCGAAGGGAAATTAATTTAGGTTTTAGTTCCTCAAAATAATTTTATGCTGGAATTTTTTTTCTTCCCAATTAGGTTTGATATTTTTTTTCAAGAGCATTGAAACCTTTTTTAGTTTTATTGCTCTCTCTATGATGAGGTTCTGATTTTATTTCTCTCTCCAAGTCTCCTGTGTTGCATTAAAACTAAAGGGAAGAAATCAGGGCTGCACTTAAAACTGGCCTTGGGTAGAGAATGTGCAAGACTGTGGAGAATGACGAGGGATTGAAAGAGAAAAATAGAGGTGAGAGAACAGAGAAGAGAAAGAGATATTCACATTATACTGTGTTATGTAATCTCTAGAGGAGCCTGTTTTGTTTGTGTTGTTTTTTTCATTCCATACAGTGCCATGGATCAAACAGAAAGACAGAGCCTAATTAGATTCTAAAAAGGAATTTTGTATGGATGTGCGTGTGTGTGTGTTAGTGCGTGCGTGTGTGTGTGTGTGTGTGTGTGTGTGCGCGCATGTGTGTGGACTCTATGCATGTGTGAGTGTTTGCAACTAACTTCTCTCTCTCTCCCCTGTCTCTCCTCGGTTACATAATCAATGCCTTTACTTTTTACAGCACCACTCAGGGCTGAATTTCTCTCATGCTTCTATTAGCATTGATCTGGATAATTAAGCTTGTCATAACAATATCAATAAAGTCTCTTAATGTTACTGTTAACTCTGGGAAGATAAGGCCTTTCACATTGAAATTTGGAGCTTGAATTTGTTATGTTAACATCTATTTATTCCTTTTTGTTTTTTCCCCTCATTGCATTCCTGTTGTGAAAGTTAACTTTGTTTTTTATCAGTGAACACTTGATTTTTTCCCCTACTTATTTCTGGTAAACATGGTATATTTTATTGAGAATTTGACACTGTTAGCTTTGTCACTTTGAACTTTTTGGCATGCAGACATTTATTATGAGTGTGTGGTTGTTACATTAGCATCTAGCTAAAGCTTTTTCAAATGGAAATGGGGCCATGAGACATCTCGAGCTACAGTACTATGTGCAATGAAGATTATCGTGACCATCTCTCAGATTTTAAACTTTTTTTTTTACTCTCTTATCAGTAACACCAGTATATTATACGGAACCCCCGAAGTCCGAAAAAATTAATCCTGGCCACATGTTGTGCGCACAACTTTCTGGGACTTTAAGGGTTACGTTATATGGAGCTGTGCGATACGACACATTATCAAATGCTAGCATGCAAAAATGCCAAATGAAGCTGGTAAAAGTGGTAAACATTCTTCTGTGTGTAAGTATAAATAACTTAACAGATTGTTAGCATTGTCATGTTGAGCAGACTGTACTAGCACACTGTTGCTATTATTGTTGATGGAAGCGTTATTGACATGCAGTAGCTACGTTAGCATTTAGCTCAAAGCTTCATCGTGCAGAAGTACATAATCACAGACGGATTGGATGTATTACTATTCTTAAAGGGTATATTCAAAATATTGCATATAATACCTGAGAATAAGTATGTGTTATTAAAAAGTGATATACTGTAATCTTTAAACTGCAAAACGCTGAAATGTTAGCGATCGTACATTTGAATTTTTATCGAAGCTTTAAGTCCTTGCGAAATCTAAACATATTATCTCACATTCTCCTTCAGCCAAGTTTTTCAGAGAAATAAAACAACACTTTTCCATCCCAGTTTCTCTTGACATCCTTCAGATTCCCCCCACATCATTATGAAATGTAGATTTCATTGAAGGCGGGGGGAAAAAAAGATAGACAGGAATTTGATTCGGCAACATGCTGATTCCCATAAGATAACATGTCAGATTTCTACATCAGACACACAGGAGCAGTGCAAGCATACGTGCACACCTCTCGACACTCCTCACAGGAACGCCAAGGTCAGACAGCACCGCTCTCTCCCGTCTTTGCAGTGCAGTTTGAAGAACACAAATTGAGACTGACGCAAGCAGAGAGCGAAAGACTGACAGTCACCCTGAGAACGACAGACAAAAGGAGTTTGGCAGCAATGTGGGACACGGAGCGGAGCAGAAAGAGCCGCGTGTGGCCGCAGGGTCTCGCCCCACACTGGGCAGGATGAGTGGAGGATAAAGGCAGGTTTGCTGCGGTCTCAGGAGGAGACGTAAATACATTATTGAACAGTATTTGACAGCAGTGTGGGATGTTACTTGAAGCTACTGAAACAGGAACATGACAGGCATCCTAACATACCTCTGATTTACACTGTATACACTTAAGTGGATGTAAACCAGTTAACGTCTTATTACAGACTTTAACGCTGGACTTTTAATATCTCATGAGAAATAAAACAAATGCATGTTTTTTTTAAACTAATAATGCACTGAATGTATGCATGTTAGCTATATCATCTCATGTTACGCTATGCAGTTAACAGTGGTGTTGCCCATTAGTCACAATTTAGAAAAATACATTAGCTCAATTTAACAATGACGCTACGAGCAACAGGGTGGTTGTGACTTTGTGATGAACAGTTTGAAGAGAGGATTTTCTGAAAAACTCGATCCATCCGTGGGATGAATGGGACGCTGACGGTGAGTCAGGCCTTATCACCCAACAAGTGTGGCTGACCAAACAAATGCTCTTTTGTCTAAATTGGAGAAGATCCCTGCAGCCAGATTCCAACATCTACAGAGAGGTTTCCCCAGGAGAGTAAAGACTAATGAAAGATTAAACATGCCCCAAAAAAAATTTGTTTTTAAACCCTGCTTGGAAGGTGGCCTTGGGTTTTTGGAAATGTGCCCTGAGATAAAATGCATTATTATTATTATTATTATAAAAGTTTTGGAAAGAGGTTTGGCAAACACATATTTTGATATTAAATTTCCTTTCTTATTGTTACTCCATTTTTTCATTTTCATGCAGTTTGATACTGATACCAAAGTTAATATTGGCCGCAGATACACCCTAAAAATATTGTATTCAGTATCGCCAAGTGCTCCAGTAAACGCTTGGATCAGTTCCATGATTTATTTTACGCACACAAAGTGTTGTTTTCACCAATTACACATATCAAAGAGGGACTGTTTTTGTCACCACATTAACGAGGAGTGTGTATTTGTCAGTGCTGCTAGATAAATGTGCGTGCATAGATCTGATTGCTGTTCTCACGCTGACGATATCCCTTCAGGCACACACGTTGCGATAGGTGAGGGCATTGTGGGTTAACTGTCTGTGCTCAGAGAGGCTAAAAATATCTCACAGCACAGAGGTGTGACTCTGCAGGCCTGGAAAGAGGTCAGTGTGTTTGCGCCTCTCCCGCGGAGAGCATCGTGTGTCTGCAAGCCTTGTGTTACGCCGTTTTCTCTGCACCTGTTTTGTATTAGTGCGCCTGTTCGGCATGCTAACATGCGCTTGTCAGGTTTCGCATCTGTGCAATCCAATTTGTGACGCTGGCAGCACGCTTGACCTTGCAGTCTGCCTGAATCATCTCTCCCTCGCAGCGTCCTTGACGAGAGACGAAGTGTAGTCAAAGGGATAGAACGCGAGATTTCCTTTTTAGCTTCACTTTTTTTTTTTAACCATCCCTAAACCAAAGGCTGAGGTAAGAAGACGGTGGGAGGGGGAAAGCTATGAATCATGGCCAGTGCTTTCTCACAGAGAAGTTAAAAAGGAATAGATGATTACAGGTGTACTATTTAAGGAAAGAAAGGGAGAGAGAACAAGAAAGAGAGAAAGGACGAGCGAGAAAAAGAGAAAAGAGAAGCGACAGTACGAGAGGGGATGGAATTCTCTTTGTTCCAACTTCAAAGGCCACTCGAAGACATCCAGTGCCTTTCACTCAAGGCTTATTTGAGATATCATGCAGGAGTATAAAAGCACGACTTTCACTGCTTCAATAAAGTATCTCCTTTGAAAGAAGAAGCAACGCAGTGTGACAAGCAGGTGACACAGTTGCACAGGTGATAATGAATTAACAGGAAATACGTGAAAAGTGGAGATGCGGATGACGCCAGCACAGCAGCGATGTAACCAGACACCTCGTGTATTCTTGCAGCGAGTGTCACTGTATTTGTGTGCGTGTAGGACACGACCACAGGTAGTCGTCACACGGGTTGTAGTTCCAAGCAGCAGAGCTTCCGGGAACAGAGCCATCCCCAAAGGGTTTCAAATCCTACTGTTCGTCACAAAATCAAGGCCTCCGAAGGCAGGATCCCTCAAGTTCTCCTGTTATCTTATTCTCCACAGAGCCTCAGAGCTGTCCTTTGACTTCTAAGGACAGTGTGTGTGTGTAGGTGTGTGTCTGAACTCTTTCATCTGTTGGACAAAGTGTAGCTCTCAAGACACATGTACTGTCTCCATTACAGAAAGGGATTTTTTTTTTTTTTACTGTTGAAACCAAACTGGACTGTCTACACATCGAGCTGTCCACGTGTTTTTGGGCATCTGGGACACAAGTCCAGGCAACACATGTCACGGGATATTGTGTAAGGGAAGATCCCTTTTTTTTTTTTTTTTTTTTTTAAGCTGTCTTTGTTACCTCACCCTCAGCATCAGCTCCTGCGCCGCTTTACTGTTGCTCGGTCAGGAAATCGTGTCTAAAAGAAATGTTGTAGAACGGATTCTGTTTGTCATTTTCTCTTGTTTTCTGTTTCAGGGAATGGAACACAACACAACACCTTCCATGCAAAACATCCTTAAACTTGACTATGCAGAGAGCCCAGACTGAGAAAGGGCTAATAGCTTTTAAACTGAAGTACAGTAACTTATGTACCCTGCACATGACTTATTCAGTCCTTCCATGTTTAAATGTGTTTCTAAATCCAGTATTTTAGTCTGAAATACAGTAACCAGAGAAAAGGCCGGAACAATCTTAAAGGGGCTGCTTATTTTATTTTTTTATTGCTACAACATACCATACAAATCAAAGTTAGAAAAGTAATATTAATAATAATATAATCTCTTACAATGTGAATGTATCTTCTCCTCTAAAATGAGCTAAACTGCAGAATTCACAACAGATGTCCTGCCCAGTATGGATGCAGAGATTACTTTTACACAAATATTTTCTTGGGTCCTTTTCAAACAACATTGAAGTTTTAAATTTCACTTCCAGCCTTAGAGTGGCAAAAAGTTAAACAGTAAAATGTGTGCGCATTAGGGTGTTAGAACACAGCTCCTGCCAGCACAGACAGAACTTTGGGAAACTTTTCTCCTTGGATTTCTCCCCTGTGGTGAAGGCATAAAAGATAAGACCTCCAGATAGAGTACAGGGTGTCGGTCTAAGCTGAAGTAGAGGCCACAGAAATGAGAGGCTTTGTGAGCCTTAGCCTTTAGGAGCTATGGGACTTGAGCACCATGTATCTCTCTTTTCGCTTTCAGGCACAATCCTGAACTCTTGTTCTCAGTCGGGTGACGTGATTCTGAGTCTCCGTCCCGCTGCTGCCTTACGCAAATCCAAAAACTGTGCTCCTTTATTTTCCTCTTCGTTTCCAAGTTTCTGTCTGATTGTTTTGGATTTGTCACTCTTTCTTCCCTCCACTCGTGCTCTTCTACGTTATATCCCCATAATGTGAGCGTAACCGTTCATCTATGCAGACACTTGTGTTCATTTCATGTTCCATTCATGTTCTCTCGTTGCAGCTGTGAGGCAACACGCAAAGCTTTAGCTAAAACAACAGAGAGAGAGAGAGAGAGAGAGAGAGAGAGAGAGAGAGAGAGAGAAGGAAGCCTCAGGCCATGATATGGAGCTACAGAAAATCTCAGATGAATAATTTAATGTATTTCATCTCGACTGTGGCACTTCGAGTGCTACATATTTTGCGTGTAAAGTTTAAGCCAAGGCGTGAGCACCACGGGGAATGCAGTGTGATGTCACAAGGAGACAATGGATGAGATACAGGAAAAAGTTGAAAAGATGGACTACGGCCTACTTTTTATTTTTATTTTTTACAAATGACTCTCAAAGAGGATTGTTTGAAAAAGAACACTCCAGTAAATAGTAATTGAGTGAGAACGACTCGGGTATCCAAATTTGTATAAAAAGTAATAATAAAAACTTGATTTTACAAGCGAGTGGGTGTCCTATTCTTTCTAGTAGTAATGCTGCAGTCAGCAAAAGCACCAAAGTTGTACTTGTTATTTGGAATCTATCTTGACACTTCTGTGAAATGAGTAAGCAGTGGGTGTCTAAACTTCAGTTTGTTGACCAGCTCTTCACTGTGATACAGTACTTTCTGTCCAACTTGTTCCTTAACATATTCAAATTGACATAAAATCTTCTTTATTTTATGAGTGCTGGTGAATTTGAGTGGCTGTAGGTAATCGATGACGTAGCACGTGATTTGTGTCTGCGTTTTCTCGTCTGTGGTGTGCCATTTGTACCCATGGGGGTTCCTTTTTTTCTTCTTCTTTTTTTATCTAAATGTAGTACGCACAGGTGATGTCATCCTTAAGATGCATGCTGCTGCCTACACAGTCACACACACGCGCACACACAGGCACACACACAGACACACGCACACACACCACGAACGTGCTGAAATGAAATAGTGGAAGGAAACGCTCACTTGTATTTTTAGAATCCTTCTGATCGAGACACAATGGCTTAGCTTTATTCTCTGCCTTTTCTTCATATGTCCCGAAAGCAAACATGTCTCTGCAATTCTCTGAAATGAAGATGTCTCTCTGTAGCACAAAGACAAACATTGTCAGGATAATACTGAACATTCATTGTTCTTTTTTTATTTTTATTTTTGTTAGTGTTGTTGTTGCTTTCCTTTTCCTTAATTTCTTTCTCGGTCTGTTTGTGTTCACTTGGCTGCCATAGTCTGCTTATACACTCTGCACACATCTCCCATCAACCCCTGGAGCTGTAGCTGTATACATGAAACACAACCACCCTGTTGCTCTGCAGCCAGTCAGCTCGACTGTCGGAAGAGCCTTACAAGGCTATTCTCACTGGCTGATGACCTGCTCGACCTGTTCTGTGGTATACTGATGCCGTTCGATATGCAGCGTGGGCCGTGTAGGAGTCACAACACTTGTTTAAACACTCACTCTCTCTGGCTCATTGGAGCTTACCCTGCATGCTGAATTTAGCTCCCCAGCTCTGTTTTTTTTTTGCTCCGCTAGTCCTTCCCTTTCTTGCTGCGTTGCATTTTAAAGGTTTTGCTTACATTCAGTCTTGCTTTGTCGCATCACTTTGTCTTGTGTTTTTTTTTTTTTTTAAATGTTACTGTATTTATAGGCTTTTTCTGTTCTGTACTCTGTCTCTCCCCTCTGTTGTCCTTTTATGAAAGATTCATTGTTCTGTTTTTTTGGTCGGATACACAGAAGCTACAAACTTTTTTTTTTTCTCCCAAATTTCCCTCCACTCCATCTCATTTCTCTCCTTTTGCGAGTCATCTTTGTTTCTCGTTTCTGCCACCAGAGCCAGAAAAAAATGAGCTCTCTTAAAAAAGAAAAAAGAAAAAAAGAAGCCCTGTGGGAAAGAAAAATATATATCTGTGGTTTATGTGTCTCTTCAGCCTACAAAAGACTCTGCCGAAAAGGGTACGGCCACAGCAGTCCCCGGGCCGGTCATCGCCTCGAGCCACGCCGGAGGTGGATACAGGTTGAAGGCAGAACAGATTAAATGAGCCAGGAGTCATTGGAGCCCCAAGGGCACCACATTTTGCCCCAATTAATTGTGTTTGTCAGAGCGTGAACGTCCAAGGTCCCCGATCTGGCAGTAAGGAGAGAGGACAGGAAGGTCTGGTATGGCTCACTAGTGCCATCACCTCCCTCACTTCGGCTCTCTTTCTGCCCTCATGGGGCGTTTCAGCAACTGGCCCACAGATCCAAACACACACAGCTTCCAGGCTGATGACTTCTCGCTAGTTTTACTTTGCACCAGTGACTAAGCAGCTAATTTAAAACAAACTTTAATAGCCTCAGTTAGTTGATTACATTTCAACCAATTATGGGTGTTTTTGGAGCAGGGCACGGTTGTTGTGTAATGGAACACAGCTTTTGGCTGAGGGGGACCTGAGGGGCTCTGGGTTATTTGGAATGTAATTGAGTGGAACTAAACAATGGGGCATCAGCTACACAGAGACAGCCTGTGCCTGGCTCAACTCAAGCCTAATGTGTCTGTGAGTATATATGTGTCTCGGTAGAGTGTTTGGCAGGTTTTGTTTACATGTTCAAGGAGAGAAAATGACTCTCCGTACGACACGGACGTCAAGATAGGATGGAGACAGGGGGGGGGGCAGTTAAATGTATTTACTCCTTAAGACCGTCGTCCTGTAAGAACAGAGGACATTGCTGCTGTTTTTGGCTGAGGTAAATATTTGACCCACATGTTCAATATGAGAACAGTTTGAAAGTTTGAAAATAACTATGTTGTTTGTAAAGGTCAGGGGGAAGAAATGGACTGCAGCGCAAAACTTGCTTTTCTACCACCTTTCCCCCTGAGACCCTCGTCTTTTTTTATTTATTTTTTATTTTATTGGGCCACCAGACAAAGAACTAATGTGACTTGAGGTTAAGTAACACTCCTGTCATCTTTAACATGAGAGATCTAATGTGAGAAAAGGCAACGTCACCCTGTGTGTACTTTAAGAAATGCTAATTGCAGATCCAAGCCAGCACATTCAGATTAGCCCCCCAGCTACGTAGCAAAAGAGAGACTAAATAAGCACGAGTATTTGGCCAGAGGCTGTTTCTGTGCTGGAGGCAGGCACACACATCCTGGAACATGCTGCTGCTGCTGTATATGCAATAAATGCACACACACATTCCAAACACACACACATTCCAAACACACACACACACACACACACACACAAGGCAAGGGCAGGGAGCCTTCTGCTCGAATCACATCAGGTTTAAGAAAGGCTAATATGGAAATGGAACAATAGTCAGGAGCAGTTTCACACTCACATGATCATGCTGCTGTCTCTGAAATGGAAAAGCTTTCAGCTCTACTCTAAATGTTTACAGTACGAGTAGAGTTTTCATCTGCACTTTTTCCATAACCCTGTTAGTTAGTACTGGAGCAGGTGGCCAAATTAAGAGGTTGAATTGCACATCATAACAAACACTGGCCTCTGACAACATTTCCCAGTCTTTCACGGTTTCCTTTCATGTCGGTATACGCTCCCGTCTTTATCTGCGTTTTTTTTCTTTTTTTAGGCAGATAGCTCTGCAGAAAGACAGGAAGCAGCTCCCAGAACATTTAGTAGGTGGGAAAAGTGAGAAATAGTTGAAATTAAAAAATGGTCCCTGCAGGTTGGCAGGATATCGCTTCAGAACTTCAGACTCAAGATTCTCTTACAGGGTTTGCCCTCAGCAATGACTGCAAGGCACACAGCGAGTAGGGCGAATGCTCTGGCACAGAGTAGAAGCCAGTCGCGCTTCTGTGCAGATACTCAAAGCTGCTTTCTGTTACTTCAAGACAGACAGACAACAGCTGCAGATGAAGGGTGCTTTCCTACCTCGTATACTTTTGACTCCACACAGATGGGTTTCCATAGTTAGAGGTTGCTGTACATGGCTGTAGGTGTATTTTGTGTGTGTGCGTGCGTGCGTGCGTGTGTGTGCGCGCGTGCATGTGACAGACCTTGCACAGTCAAGTCTTGGAGTTGTATATTTCTTCCCCAGTAAATGTTGAAATGTTTTGACAAGAGCGATTGGCTGCAACATACACGGCTCAGTGGAAGGTATGTCAGGCCCCGACACTCCAACTGTACAGTAGCACGGTGTTTTGTGTCTGTGTGAGAGGAAGAGAGAGAAACTGCCTGGATCTGCAAATACGTACAGTATATGGAAGCAGTAAATGTGTGTCCCTGCAACATTTACACACAAACACTCTCAAGAGGGGGATTTTTTTTTTTTTCCATCTTCCTCCACCTCCGTGCTCGTGCTGCTGCAGCCTTTACCAAACTCTGCTCGACATATTAGTGTTGGTGAAAGTTTAATTTGCACCAGAAAGGCTGACCATTACCTAGTGTGGCTTGTCTTCACTCGTTCAGTCATGCCAGTCATATTTGTTCCTGTTGTGAATGCGACACAGTTATAAGATACAATCGATACAATCTGTAATGAAATGATAGGATATGATGCAATACTTTATGTTACGTTAAAATACATTATGATACGTTACGATACTGTAGGACAAGATTAGGGATATACTACGATTTGATATGGTATGATACAATCAGATATGAAAAGGCAAATCAAGATAGAATTACATAGAATGTTATATGAACAAAATTCTGTTTGATTAAATTCTTGGCATGTGATATGACTCAAGGAAAACACTTTCTGTGGAGACAGCTTAATGTGTGCAGAATAAAAAATTCACAGACAGATTCTAAAACATAAAAAAAAAAAAAAAAAAAACTATAAAAGCATACATTATGTAAACAAAGTTGCAAACGCCAACAAGCCATTCTGCTGCAAATGTAACCCCCAAATAATCTCTTCTCCTTTTGGTTTCCAGCTTCACTGGCCGTCTTTCCCCATAACTTGTCCATATGGTTTTGTCTTGGCTGACTTGACTTCTCTGTGGAGACGGGACATTTCTGCAGGTGGATTTAAGGAAAAAAAAGATGGATGTAAGGTATAATAAGGATGATACCATACCCAAAGAGGATAGCAGATTTTGACGGAAGAGATGTGTTCATTTCAAGCCGGTGAAGGTGTACAGTGGGCTGGGAATAGGGCAAAGATTAGGCTGCACACCAGCTGCTTGGGTGCAGAGACTGTAACAAGGGGAGCAGAAGGATAGAAGAGCCAGCTGGAGAGGGCAGAGAACGGGGCAGAGCGACTGGTAAGAGGACGAGAAGAGCAGGCTGTCAGACAATCTGCACAAGCTTTTGGATACAGGTGGGCAAGGAGATGTGAATTCTTCTGGGAGGTCTTGAGCAAGCATGAGAGAATACGAGACCGAAATGAGTGAGGAAACAAAACGAGGCGTGATATGTTACGAACGCGGAGTCGCTGCAGGCAGGAACTTTTGTGCTAAGTTGAGTAAAGAGAAACAAAATCCACATTTTGATGGCATGTGTGTACACTGGCTTTGCTGTTTATCCTCACTTAGCATGTCACTAACAACTCTTTCTGCAAGAATCACTCACTTTCTTTGCTCTTCAAGCTCTTTTCTGCATCCCTGTATCACATGACATGAACTCTGAAAAAGTCCTACTTGGCAAACTGCTTTCAAAAAGTCAAACAACCCCAAAAATTGGCACATCCTTACTGTGATATACTGTACCAGAACACATTGGGATTTGTCTGGCCTAAGTGTTTGTGTTTGTGTGTGAGTGTGTGTGTGTGTGTGTGTGTGATCGTCTGGACAGGAGCCAGGCAGGGATCTCAGCCAAAGAAGGACGAGTTTGATACAGAGCATCTCTTTTAAAGGGAAGGTGAGAGAGCAACTCATCTGCCCACAGAGAGTGACAGAGGTTAATGCAATCCCTTTAAGTGGACATAGAGCCAGTTAAGTGGAAATCAAAGGAGTAAGAGACCAGAGAAGTTTTCATTTCATACTCACTGTGGAGATCTGTTTATTTCACATTGAATTGACAAACAGTATGTAAAGGACCGGTGATACCTCTCCCTCAACATTACACACATTTATGAAGAGGAAAAAATAGAGGATGCATGCGGCGTAAACCTGATGGATTGACTCACCACATCATTAGAGATGACTGTCTGATGGATTTGTATCAGTAGAATTAGCACTGCGTCCTTTTCAGCTGATCCTATTACAACACAACTCAGGCTCTGCTTACTACATGTATGTTTCTATGAGTGTGTGTGTGTGTGTGTGTTCAGTGTTGTGGAAAGCTGTTATGCGTTTCTGTATGCATGTGTGTGTCTGCACGCATGCTTTTAATGTGTGAGTGGGATGATATGCATCAAAGTCAGCACGTTTCCTTCCTCCCTCATTCATCACCATAATTACTATTCGGCTTATTGTGCATGTTCTGAATCCTGCTCTTTTTTTTTCTTCTTCTCCCAAACACCCTCAGAGAGTCACTCCTTAAGCCAGCTACTCTTCCTTTGATGTGTATTTTCACGCTTGACCTTGAAGGGGGGGGGCTTGGGGGGGGAGGGGAAGGAATGACCCTTCTGAAATTAAAATTTCATAGTGCCTTCCTGTCGCCTGGCCTCTTTTCCTGTGCACTCCAACACTCCCTGCTGCCACTCTCTCCCTCACTCAGGGATCAGTGAAGGCACAATCAGGCCCGATCGATACACGGTTTGTAAGAGTAGGTCAGCTCCAACACTCTCTCAGTGCCACAATACATCACCAGACCTCACCTGATTGTCCAGTCGCTGCTTTGAGAGGCAAAAAAAAAAAAAAATCAACAGGTCTGTGGGTGTTTTGTAGATTTTTCTAACTTACTTTAAATGTTAACATTGTAAGTCAAATACATGTTTCCTTTTAAGATTTCTCATTTTGTTTGAAGCCGTCTTTTGGTTGTAGTTTCAGCTCCGACTTGTCTCTACAGGGTGTTGTATCCACTGTCGCCGTAACACAATCCCAGTCCTCATTACATGACAGGATACACGACCAGCTAATTCTCCCGTCAAAACCTAACCTGGCAACCTGACACTTCTCCTAAACCTGCCTGATGAGGTGCTGCTGACAAACACACTCATGGATCAAATGGCTTCGCACGATTCGCACATTAACCTACATCTCCATTCTGATTCACTGACAAGGTAGCGGTAATTTAAGGCTAGAGTTGCAACATGGGATGAAACCGGCCGCAATATAGGCTTACAGAAGGAGCTGGGGTGTAACTTGGCCCTGCACTAAAGGGCCAACATGTCAGTTCAAAGGCTGCCCTTATTTAGAAAAGGGGGAAATGCCAGGGATGAATTAGTGATGTGTTTTGAAAGCTCCAGAGAGGAGGAGAGCACGGGCTGGAAGATAAATATTGTCTGTCGTAGTAATATAAACACGTGTGCAGGGATGCACATCTTTATGTGAGGGTGTTTTTTTTTTTTTTTTTCAAGAGGAGACGTAAATGTGAATACTTGTGAGAATGTACAGTATATATTTACAGTGACACTCCACAGCTTCTTTCTTACACCCACATGGCCAAACAAAAACACCTACATACACACTTCCCCCAACCTGTCTGTTCGGCCTTTTTCCCCCGCTGTGAGTCATCTGTCCAGTTGGAGCTTTGCACACATGTAGGAAGCGCATGCATGCATGCACGCACACACACACACACACACACACACACACACACACACGCACACACACATGCACACACAGGTGACACATTCCAATAAACTCACAGCAGTTTTCCAGCATGTGTGCACAGACTGACATTTGGTCTATGCCCTTGGGGCTTCTGCACATTCTTTCCACCCCAGCAAAGAGGCCTGTCACTCGGCCTCCTTGCTCCCACAGGTAGCCTCCCTCCCTGGAGCTCACCTGTTATCTCTCAGCCTCCTGTTTTACCTTGACTACCCAGGGTGCTGCTGCCTCTGTTGATTCACTCACGCTCTCTCTCTCGCTCTCTCACACATGCACACCTTTGCACACACACACACACACACCTTTACACACAAATAACATACATGCCAGTCTCGCCAGGCGGTGAAATAGGACAGGAGGCTGGGCTGGAGACACCTCTCCTGAGCCCTAGTGATGCCCTAGTTTCTGCTGCAGCCTACTTTTCTTCACTAAAACTCAAACCCAGACAGCTACCTTCACACACAAACACTGACCCATTCTGACAGGATGACCACGGCTGGTTTTGGATGGATTTTTACTTTGCTTTAGATTTTTGCATTTAATCTGCTAAACTGGCTTTTACATGGTGCCCACCTAAGCCCGCATTCACTCATTTAAGTCAATGTTATATGTCCTTGTTTTCTCAGGGTGTCGTGTCAATCACTCAGGTCTTAATTAAACAGAATAGTTTTGTGTACTTGAATTTCCCTCGGGATCAATAAAGTATCTATCTATCTATCATCTATCTCTATCTGTATTTATCTTAGCTTGTAGACATTTTGGTTGCATTTCAGCCCGGTCTAATTAATTATTATGCAGATATCTTCCATGCAATTTTCTGGAAAAACTTTCCACAAATAGAAATGTCCAGTTGGGATGACACATTTGTATCTCTAAATCTCTGTCTGGATAGCACATTGACCCACCTTTAGCAGATTTGGAGCTCTTGTTGGCTGCATCGACTGCCTCTGCGTCACACTAAGTCATAGATCAGAGCAGTCGATGCTGCCGTCGTACCGAACACTGATGAGAAGAGCCATGTTGGCCGTGTTCACGGTCAATAAGTCAGGCAGTGTAAAAACAGTGTGTGATAAGTCTGGCCTGCACAGGCCAATATTATTGGCTGCAGATAAACAATATGGCAGAGACATCTTTGATTGAAGGAGGGATGAGCCGAAAGTGTGTTTCGACTCCTCCTATCCCCGTGTTCACTTTCAGAGATGGAGTGAGATCCACCAGAGAGAAATGAGATGCGCTATGTACGATAAAATCAGGCCGGCAATGTGCATTTTCAAGCTGCACGGCACCAAAAAGTGCCTCTCAAAACCTAGTGGAGTATGAATAACACTTAAACCAAAGAGGCTGAGTGTTCACCCCTGATATTTTACATTAGCGCTAAATGCTAACTGTGCAAGCCCTGCTACCACAAATTTGTTTTGATACCTCTAATGGCTAACCTAGTCTGGCTCTAATGTAACCTACAGCGGATGTTAATGTAACCCTTTTAACCGCGGCGACATGGCTCTCTGTGTGCAGCACTCCTGAGGTCCCAATGACAACAGGCGGTATCAAAGAACTGAATACAGAGCTGGCTTTTGTGTTGCTGTGAAGGACCAATGAGAGCGTATTTAGTATGTTGTAGCAAGCTCAAATATTACAGAGTACACAATGTTTAAGTTGTACAGAGGGACATAAAGACATGAAAAAATACACATAAAGCCATATTCATCTTCTTCTAACACCACTTAGTCTAAGGTTAGTTTTAATGGATCCTAATTGATTAGAAAGGTAATAATTCAGTCCTTAAAGTCCACCAGCTGCAGGACATTTATCTGCTCTACCTGTGGAGTCACATTGGACCTCAACCAGGAACAGGACCTGAATTAAAGTCCACCTCCTTTTGGGTAAAAGTGCGATGGTTCAATACTCAAGTCAATCATTGTAGACCTGCTGTACATGTTGAGCCTTTGAGTTTGTGTGCATATTTGGTTATTGACACGCTGACACTGAACTGAAGTTCTTGCATTAGCTTGCTAAAGAGGACTTGAACCACGAAGGCAAGAAGAGCAATCTGTGGAAAAATAACATTTGTGTCAGTGTCAGCATTGAGGGTGCATAACATAAATTAAGCAACAAAAAGTAGACTAGTACTGTTGGCTGTGGACACACGCACGTGCAAGCCTTCATTGGGTTTCACAAACACAGAGCTCCAGCACACAAACACCTGTGTTCTACACAATCTGGGACTTGGGGGGATTGTCTGCCACAGTCAAACAAATACGATTTCTTGACCCGAATGGGAGTCGGTAGATCAGACACCCTGATTTACTATTCACTATCCCTTTTTTCTACCAGTGTATCTCTCCTCTCCCTGTCTCATCTGCAGTCTGTATCTGTGGGGTCACCCCTCGAATCCCAGAGCAGTTCTACCTTCTCTTTCTCCATCTCCTCGTTTCAGTCTCTTTATCACATTTGCATTTCCATCTCTTCCTCTTTCTTTAATGTGTTTTTTTTTCATATTCAGTATCTATTCCCTCTTTTCTTTGATCCCTGTGTAAGATCTGCACTGGGACCAGCCCGCAGGGTCACCTCCCTGTTATGACCACGGGCAAACTGCAGAGTAGAGATGACCCTTAACCTCCCTGGCCCTGACCTGTTCTTTATTTCTCTTCTTTTAGCTCCAGCCTTATCTCACCACACAGCCTCGGTTTTTTTTTTTTTCCTCCATCTTTGAACATTAGTTCCAGCAGGGCTCAAGCACAGGGAGGATGTGGAAGGACCAGAGTGAACTGAAAACATGTGTTAGGGGGAAAAAAAGGGAATTAGAAAAGCAACTAGGATACAGTCAGATCAAATAAGCATCAAATTGAGCAGAATACAATCAAGCTTGAAGATGTATTTCATTTCAGACATTTGAAATGTATGTCCTTCTAACCTCTTTGCTGAGATAGAAACAATGCTACAGTTATCTTTAGAACAAAATGAGCAGGCAAGTTTGACAATCTAGAAATAAATGCTATGGAAGAGAACATGTTTGATATCTGAGACAAATACCAACATTGCAGCCAATTGTTATTGCCAGGAGGCTTATGGCGAAGATTTCCATGAACAAGTAATGAATAAGAATTATAAGGGAAGGATGCCTTCAGTTTGGCTCTTTACATTTCAACATAAATGCAAGAAAAAGCTTTGAATTGAATAATTATGAAATGTGACGTTTGAAAAAAGTCATCAAGAAAGTGGGAAAAAGAAAAGTATAAATGAAGCGAGAATAACGTTTTTTTTTGTACATGAAAACTAAAAGTTGAATCTTTCTTTTGATGTATTCACTGTTTACATTTTCAAAGAACAAAATATTGTTGGTGAGTATGGGGAAAAATGCTGGCACAGGGTGGCAACCATTCTAGAATTCTCCGGCGGGGTAAGTGCTCGCAGCGAGGCTAACATGCTAACTTAAGCATGCTAACATTCTCACGATGATTCAGTTCACTTAAAAAAAACTGTATTTGTCCCCGGGGGGGGGGGGGGGCAATTCTAGGATAACTTGACTTTAATATAGTCAAGAAAATAACTAATTTTATTTGGCACATGAATACAAATTTTCACTCCATCGAATGGTTGTCTCGACATCTGAGTTAACATTACAAGCTGACCTTGACTGAGCGCAAACGTTTACAAGGCATCAACATGTCAGTGAGGGTCATCCAGGAGGCACGATGAGGGGCTGCTTAAAAATCCCTGTGAAGAGATTTAAAAAAAGAAAAGAAAAGATATTTCAGTCTGGAACAAAGAGGTGAACCAACCAACCGTCAAGCTGATTTTGCTCTCCTCTGAACCACAACATCCTTCCTACCTGCCAACAATAATGATCTACTTCTAATAAAATAGCATCAATATATCTTTGGAGCTTTAATTGTGTTCCCTGACGCCGTCCTGTTCTCACTTCTTCTTTCCTCTCCTGTCTTCAAACACTGCTGACTAATGTTGTACGGCACTGGAGAAATATATCCCCAAAGATGTGCAGGTTACAATAGCCTGACCTTCTCTCTGAGTTTGATTCCCAAGTGAACGATTCTCGGATTTGTTGTTTTCTTGCATACAACAAAAGTGATCAAACGGAGAATTCAATTTTATCTCGAGAAATGCACGTCTCAAACCGAGCTTTGGTGAGTTCTCATTTGCAGCTTAATTGAACCACATATCAAGGTTATTGTGCTCCTGCTCCTCAACCTCTCTTCTCTGCCACACACACTGCTCAGCATAGCCAAGCGCAAAGCGATAGATGGCCTCCTGTTACAATTACCAACAGCCAATACTTGTTTAATCCATGCGTTCACTCCTATCAGCCCTTTGAGGGTTTAACATATTTCAGCAGCCGTAGAGATATCCATTTTGTTATGAATGTGAGTATGACCATGCTGGCTTTTATTAAAAATAGACATATTATTCACACAGTTATACACACTTGCAGGTGCATAAATGTGTTTAATGGCTTTGCTATTTCCTGTGAAATATGCTGTATTCAGAGCAGTCAGCGGTGCACGCTTTTGAGACTTGGTTACCTCTGATGTAATTCATATTTAAATGTTGTTATGCACCCTCTCTGCTGGTAATTGTGTTTGCACTTCCTGGTTACTCTTGGAAGTGGATTCACTGAAGCATGTTGTTGATAGCAGCCTGGTAATCGCTAATTACAAAGACAGGCACAAACACACACCGGCACGCTCATTCACACACAAATGAGCAGAGCTCGTAGCAGGTTTCCCTGCTATCCTTCACCGGCGTGCTGGCGAGGAGGTGTACCCACTGCTTAATGTTATTCTAGAAGGAAACATCATCTGTAACATAGATTACAGAAGAGGGGTTTTTTTTTTTTTTTTTTTATACATGTCTTGATTTAGATTCTCTGCTCGCTCACTGCTTTCAGCTGCAGGATCACAGACAAGTACATTAAGGCAATGTGATTGCTCCTGGCTGCTCCTGGCTGTAGGTCTGTATGGCAAACGTGTTTGCAAAAAAAAAAGGTAATTTACAACATATTGCAGATACAGAGCAACAACAGCATTACTTTTGTGTATGGCTGGGAGATATATCAAGTTTCTAAGATGTATTGACATCTTTTCAAACAATACAGTGTAATATAATAGCGTATCTCTCTCTCTCTCTCTTTCTCTGAGGCGAAACTTAAAAAGCGAATGGATGACAAAACACTGTTTATTTTGTGATGCAGAAAATTAATTCAAACAGTTTGTTTTCATGTACAAGCTGACATGTGCAACTACTGTTAATGAGAGAGAGAGAGAGAGAGAGAGAGAGAGAGAGAGAGAGAGAGAGAGAGAGAGAGAGAGAAATATATCAAGATATCAGTTTTGGTCCATATGTTCTAGCCCTACTTTTAAGCAATGTTTCTAAAAATCAAATGAATGTACAGAAAGTTCCATATTGCCTCTCCTGATGTCTCCATTTTTGGTCTCCACTAACTAATGGGAAGAAGATGTGACTGTAAAATAGTCTCTGTGCTCAGGAACTGTCTACTGCTCCTTTTTGCGGAGCAAAAAATATACTGAGTGTATCAAAGTAACTCCTGGGGGCTTGATTAGAGCCCCACCCCTCCCCCACAACCCCCCATAAACTGTGTGCTAAACAACACCAACATGATCTCTCGTTCATTCATTCTTTGAGGTTACCAGCATATCTCTGATGTTTTATCTAATTTGCATTAAAATATTCAGGAAGACATACTTAATTGTTTTTTTTTTTTAAATGTAAAACCCCATTTAATGTCATTAGCCATAAGCACATTAATTGCTAGCTTTAGCATTATTACTTTATTTTTTCCATGTGTTTCCACAATTCTCAAAACAGGAGCACAACATGTACAGTTCCTAAACAGAACTATTTTTATTGGGACAACCCTCCACTATAACACACAGCAGAGATGCTAATACCCCCCCTCTCACACACAGGTTAAAATGTGCAGTGTCCTATAACAATGGTTAACATCTTGTTTATAACGTGACCACATACCAGAGATTATACTGCAGAATGTCCTGTAAATTGTGTTACATGTATCCGTTTTACACACAAAAAACCCCACAGCTTTGCAAAGTGGATGTAAGGATGAATGCCTGCAAAGGGTCGAAGTATGTGCAATTTCTACATCATGATGTAGCAAACTTAGTGTGTGCCGCAGTGAAGTGGTGCTGATCCCTCGGTGTGATTCAGTGTAAGATTAGTAGTGATGTGAGTGATGGTAATGACCTTTCCCTCTGTGTGCAGTGCGCTGTGAGAGTAATGCCCCTCACTTTATCAGCTTATCTGTGTGTTCCTTTCTCTCAGTCTCTCCTCATCTCTTGATAAATGGAAAGGCTAGGAAACTGGATTTTGCAGTTGTGGCTAAAAAGGAACACCGACTTTTACTATGTTGCAAACATGGGCATAGAGTGAATGAGGTGTGTCTGACAAAAAATGACATTTTGTTGCAAGGATGGTATTTCTCACAGGGACAGAAGAAACTTCATTGTGTTCTGTATAAAGGTAAAACATATTGCACTGCACAAATGAAGCTGAACAGCACACATAAGAACCAAAACAGCCTGTGGAGCAATCTGAGCACTTACTGTAGCTCTCCCAGATAGCAGATATCAAACATGTTTTATATGGAGAAAGGTTTGAGAAATTGTAATTGAAGATGAATTGTTGCTGTTACTTTCACAAAGGCAGTGTACAATGAAGTCCTAAATAAATAAAAGAAAAAATGTTAGCCTAACAATATTGCATGAGCTAAACCACCAACAGTAAAGAAACAAACAAACAGTGGGTTATGTAGACCATTTCCTGATGCATAAAACACAAGCATTAAAGGAGCAATATGTAACTCTGACACCTAGAGTTAAACATTGGTACTGCAGTCCAGTTCAGTTTAACCACATTTCTTGTTGTGGAGCTTACTGGAAGAATTCTGAGGCTTTTCAAGTCAGATATAATCAGTTGGCTTACCTGCATCCATTGCTGCTGCAGCACCAACCAAGGGGTGTCAATAACAGCATTCTGTTTAAAAGTCCAGGATATTCTTGCTGTGAAAACCACATTCAACCCTCATTCAGTCAGTTGATCTCTCTATCGCCAGGCTTCTAAATGGGATGTTTCAGTTGTATGAGGCAGGGCTATGTGGGCAGACATTTGCTATGTTGTACTAACTACATTTGTAAAATTAGTCACACAAAAAATTTTTTTGAATGAGTTCTGTCTGGAAAGTAATTGACCTTGTCCTTAGTAAGGGTGTTTTATGTTACCAAATTTCTAACATGAGTTAAAATAGAAAGAACAACCTATTAGAACTTAGTTGTTGTCCAAAAATTCAAAGGTGTTGCTTTTTCTCCCTTCATTGGATCTTTCCTTTTCACTAAAGATCATGAAGTAACACTCGAAGTGAGACATCCTCCAACAGGATTGCTACTTTAAATGTTCTTGAACATCTTAATAAGCACACTTGTTAAATAATCACTTTTATGAGTGCAGTCTTATTCGAGCCCAATGAATCAAGATCATAATCAGAGTTCATGCTGTGAGTCCAAGGAGATTATAATTACCCCATTGTATCTCATCCAATCCATATTCAGACATCGTTTAGTCGTCATTGAACTGAACACGTTCGACCCTCTGCATGTTAGGATCCACACGATCTGAATCCTTATTGATTCGTCAATAATCATTTCGTTTGTCCACCCATACAGTCTGAGGTCTTCTCTTACATTATCACACTCATGCTTCTTCCTCTTCTACTGCATTTGTCTCCACACTGTTATTCCTCCACCTCCTTTTTTCCTTGCCTTTCCGTGGTGGCCTTTATTTTAAGGCTTCGAGCTCATTGGCGATCGTTGTTTCATCCCTGAAGAGAAATGTGCCGTCAGAGTCATTTCCATCTGAGCGACTGGCCATGAAATGTCGGATGATTGTACAGATGGATGAATGGTTGAGGGTTAGAACTCAACCAAAAGGGAGCGGTTGGGTGACACGGTACTGTAGTTAGTGTGTTCGTCCCCATGTATGGAGGCTGTAGTCCTCCTCCTAGCCTGTGGCTCCTTTCCCGCATGCCAATCCCCACTCTTCCATCTTGACCAGATGTGAACGACATGTTCGAGTGAGAGAGAGAGAGAGAGAGAGAGAGAGAGAGAGAGAGAGAGAAGAAGCTATAGTAGCTGTCCATGGTACTGAAAAGTCCCACATTCACTCAGTCCATAGTCCTCTGTTTTCTGCTTTGCTTACTTTAAATACATGTATTTACACATGATCATTTCCAGTGTTTATTTTTCCTTTATCATTTCAAGATTGTTTTTTAGCCTATATTAAACCGATCCACTGAAAATCACTGCATGCTCTAACCCCTTCAGTCGGTATGTTCAGCCATCTAGGGGATAAATCCCCACATTTAAAGCTTGTGGTCCAAGCAGAATCATTTAGGCTATATCTGAGGCGAACGCAGGAAAATTGCTGAGGAATCACATGGGATTTATTCTGTAAATGAAAAACCAACTCTCAGCCTCATCGGTCTCTTTCACTTTCTGTCTCTCTTTCTCTCTCTCTCTCTCTCTCTCTCTCTCTCTCTCTCTCTCTCTCTCTCTCTCCTCTCTCTCTCTCTCTCTCTCTCCTCTCTCTCTCTCTCTCTCTCTCTCTCTCTCTCTCTCTCTCTCTCTCTCTCTCTCTCTCTCTCTCTCTCTCTTCTCTTTTTAGGAGAAGCTTCTTATACTTAGCATTACAATAAAAAACAGCATAATGATCTCGCTGCACAAA